>NC_045775.1:15020000-15645000 GCF_008692025.1 Phocoena sinus | reverse complement strand
AAATACAATTAAAGGGATTTTGCCTATGTCCTGAAATTTCTTAGGTGATAGTGCTTCGTTAAAAAGAATTCTCGGGGCTTCCCTGGTGGCGCAGTGGTTGAGAGTCCGCCTGCCGATGCAGGGGACACGGGTTCATGCCCCGGTCGGGGAAAATCCCACATGCAGCGGAGCGGCTATGCCCGTGAGCCATGGCCTCTGAGCCTGTGTGTCTGGAGCCTGTGCTCTGCAATGGGAGAGGCCACAACAGTGAGAGGCCTGAGTACCGCAAAAAAAAAAAAAAAAAGAATTCTCATGTCTGTTTATTTTATAGTTTTTCCATCTCCTCTCCTAGTGTTAGGTGACATTTCTCTTCCCTACTTACACTTTGTTGCTACTAATTTGCTGCAGATAGAGAAAACAGATAACCGTGTTAGAATTTTGTCTCAAGTAAGAATGAACACGTCTTAAATGAAGATATGAGAGTAAAATTGACAAAATTAAGTAAATGGATTTTGTTATTGTTCAGAGCAATAAAAAAAAACTTTCTTTTGTTTCTTTTGGGATCCCCAGTGGTGTTGTACATACTCAGAATTTTAGAGACTCAAAACACACCACAAGTACAGCTGAGAAGCTTGAAAAACTTTACCGAAAGAGTCAAAATAGTATGTTAGATCATGTATGTGTTGAGTCAGGAGTACATCTCATCTAAATTAGGAAAAAAATAGATTCAAATATTCTGGAAGTAATGAGATCATTGAGCCTGTGGTGTACTTACACTATTCTGATGAACCTGCGTATCTGCAAAGTTAGACATGCTTGTGAGAAACATTTATATGACGTCACTAAGTTGTGTTCAACAATCAAGATAATCTGGAGGTGAGGGGAGAATAGGAGATAATTCATTTGTCAGAGTAACTGTTGTCAGAGTCCTGTCCCTAGATTAATTGATAAGAAGCCAAAGGCAAAATGAGGAAGTACCGTGAGGCTCTGAGTGTTTTTAAAAGAGAGATGGCTTCTAACTGGGAAGATCAAAAAAAGCATCATTAAAGAGCTGGTATTTGAACAGAGGAAAGATGAGTCATACTCCTTGAGTATTTAGAGTATTTATAAGCAGAATTTGATGGGGTTGTTTTGGGGGATGGGGGTTGCTATGCCTTCTAAGCAGTAGGAAATGTATGAAGAGAGGAGAAATGGGCTTTACCACTGGGCACATGAAGAGAGCAGTGGGTGGTCAGATTTCGATGCAGCACAGTGTGTGTGAAGGGAGCAGTGGGATAGCAGAACCTCGGCTGATAGAGTGGAAAGGCAAGAGAGTTTGCACTCTGTTTTCTGGACAGCAAGGAGCCACTGAAGGATCTGTGATAATAATAGTCATTCATTGGGTAAATTAACGTCTCATTGAAAAGGAAAATAAGGGCTTCCCTGGTGGCGCAGTGGTTGAGAGTCTGCCTGCCGATGCCGGGGACACGGGTTCGTGCCCCGGTCCGGGAGGATCGCACATGCCGCGGAGCGGCTGGGTCCATGAGCCATGGCCGCTGAGCCTGCGCATCCGGAGCCTGTGCTCCGCAACAGGAGAGGCCACAACAGTGAGAGGCCCGCGTACCGCAAAAAAAAAAAAAAAAGGAAAATAAAATGGAGAGAGAGTATAGAGTAAAAAGTGAACAACCAAGTGATAGGCAAGTTTGCTAGTCCAAATGAGAAATAATGAAGACAGTATATGGGATTTGCCCAGGGAAATTGTTAAGAGAGAAAAGAAACAGGTCATAGATGTATATTAGGGGAGTGACTTTATTTGGTGGAAAGGAGGATGAAGAGGAGGAAGCAGAGAAAAAGGCAAAAGGTATAATAATTTTCCATGCTGTTGGCTGCACTCTATTGGTGGGTCCTGAATTCACTTCAGTGGGTTGCAACTAGTGGATTAGTCAAGATGTGGTAGACTGTGCCATGGTAACACAGTGTCTGTGGCTTTTAACGACAAAGATTTGTTTATCGCTCATGATATAAGTCCTTTAAGGGTAGGCTGCCCTTCTGTAGTTCTCTCCATGCACTCTTATTCCAGAATCCAAATTGATGGAATAGCTTCTATCTGGAATATTCCAGTCTCGTGGCAGAGAATAAAAAGGAAGTAGTGAACTACATGCAGCATTTTAAAACCTCTGCCTGGAAGAAGTGACATTTGTCACTCCTCATACTGCATTGGACACAGCAAGTCACATAACCAGGTCTGCCAACAGGTATTGGTGATCGGAAGGCCATTAATGGCCTGGAAGAGAACATTTTTAGTGAAATAATGGGAGAAGGAGCTTGCAGGAAGTTAGGTGATCCAGGAATTGGCCAGTGAAGGGGAGAAGACAAGAAGATAACTTAAGGAAGAAGCTGGTCAAGGGAACATCTTTTCCCTGTAAGTGGGAGAGAATTTAGCATACGCTGGGGGGAATAACCCATGCAGAGAGAGAGATGCTGAAAATGAAAAAGAAATAGAAATGTTTATCGGAGCAGATTTCCTTCTCTTTGTCCTTTAAGCCTGCACACTTGAAAACCAGGGAAATTGGAGTTTTCTTAATCTTCACATCCTTGCAAAGGTGTTTTGGTGCCTTATACTTGGTTTTTCATTTGAGCCCAGAAACCTGAAACAGTTTAAAATTGAGGTTATTGTCATTACTAACAGTTAATACATGCATTTGAAATTTATAAAACATGTTCATATGTAACAAGGTTATTTAACAACCTAATTTTTTCCCATTTATGAGACCGAAGTTCCAAGGAGTTATGTGTCTTATCCATATGTCAGTTAGCTAAGTAAACGGCAGAACTAGGACTCTCTATTCTGTTCTCTAACTTTTCCATCATCAGCCTTCAGGTGAGTTAGTTACGAAGGTTACGATTATAAATAATTAGAGCAAGTTACTTTGACAAACCATCAAAACCTATTTAACCTAAACTTAAGGTTTCTACTGTTATTTCTTTAAGAACTGAGGTCTTCAGATACACAAGGAGGGTTTTAGCAGTTATGAGTGAATGCTTTCGGGGGAGGTCAGACAGAATTGGGAGAAACGAGAACATGTCTTGAGTGTCTGGAGCATAGAAGACCAAGGGAGCTGGTAGTGAGGTATGGACCAAGGGCAGAAATTAAACTCCGAAGACAGTGAATCAGAATCCTAGAATTGAGCTGGGGCAGAAGAAAGATTAGAATGTGAAGGGAACTGGAAGATTCTGCAAACACAGTGCACAATAGTCTACGGTTGTGTCTGCATAACCCATTAGTGAACCCCAGTGTGTGAAGACCACAGGGGTCAGGCAGTTGACAACTACTCTGGTTTATGAAAGACTCTTCATTTCAGAAAACAACAAATCCCCTATTCTGAGGAAAGTTTGTACTGAATATGATGAAATGCTATTTTTCTAATCACTTATGCATTTATTTATATGTATGTTATCTGTTTATGTGTACACACAAACACATTATCTTTTCTGAATTACCCACAGACTACCTTATTGAAAACTAGACACATGGAAAGTTTCAACTTTTCAACTTCAGCCATTTTTTAGTTATCTGCATATTAAAGAAAGATCCTGAAATTGCTTTGAAAGTGGAAAAATTGTGTGGGCTTTTTCATTTTTCATAACTCAAAAACTATTTAATATATTTTTCTCAAACTTTGCAAAAAAAAAAAAATCACCTTTGGGCTGAAACCAAGCATGGAAAGTTTCACCACAAAGGGCTAATTTTTTGGAAAGCTGCAAGAAAATGAAAACAGTGGTTTATAATAGAACGTTCTTCATGCATGTTAATACTTAGTACTTTATCTAATGCATTTCATCTGAGAATTTCTGAACACTTTTCAGATTTAAATATTGAGCCATTTTAATATATGTGTATCTGTGATAGACTGTTAGATATGGAAAATTCCCCCCATGCTCTCAAAGGTTCAGTATATATTGGGAGTTAGTGAGATGTGTTTAAAGGGACAGGTAGGACAAATGATGTGAAGTGGCTACTAGCCAGAGAAAGCCTTACATTAACTGCCTAAACATATTTTATCACCACCTCTTCCTGGCCCAGGAGTAGTTGTGAGTAGAGTATACTTGATGACATAAGGTATTTGATTCATATATCTGAGCCAGTAGTTCTCAAACCAGTATCAGCATCACCTGGGATCTTGTTAGAAACACAAATTATTGGACCCCACCCAGACTTAAGAATCAAACTCTAGGGCTGAGACTCACCAGTCAGTGTACTCTAGGTGATTCTGATGCATGCTCTAGTTTGAGAACTAGAACTTTTTCCAAAAGCTTGGAACATAGAATATTCTGAGATGTTATGGACAATTAAATCTGTCCTCGGTCTTTCCATACATGTCATCTCTGTCTTCTCATATCATTCCTTGGAAGCAGGAGGAATACTTATCAAGTACTCTAAAAGAAAGATCTTCTTTTCTGTATTTCATGTATTCTAGCTCTTTGCACCTATGACCTTACCACAAGCACAGTGAGCCCCCTTGAGTAAAGATGTTGATATAGGGAAACAGCACTACCAAGACATATTTTCTCATTTCCATAATTCAGGCCTGGGATGGGACCATATATTTCATTCTCATTTCTTTGAAGTCTTAAGATCCAAGATTTAAGCAGCAAGGTAGCAGAGGTCTGTCAGTGGAAGCTGATTTAAGCCCTGCTCTTTTATAGGCAAGTTCTTAATCTTAAGTTTCGTAGGGGCCCTCTGCATTCCAGCAAACTCCAGTGTCAGTATTTTTGTGTTTAGGCACGGAAGTAGTTGTGTATGTGGCATTGTAACAAATTTTAAGAATATTCTCCTGATGACAGAAGTGGACTTCTGGCTGATCACTGGTGCCCCAGCTTGTAAGGGTGAAGCTTAGGTGTAGCCTGGGAGAGGTGTTTAAGCAGTTTAAGGTTTATGTCTTCAGTTGCAACCCATCTTGACAGAAGCATGAATATAGCTATCTAAGCTAATATCAATGGAAAGGAAAAAGAGACATCTTTTTTAATTGATCATTTAAAATTTTTATTATGAAAAGTTTCAAACAAACAAAAAAAATTGTTTAATGTATCTCCGGTCACCCATTATCTAGATTAACATAGCTACTAATATTTTATCTTTACCTCATTTTTTTTTCCTCAAATACTTTCAAGTAAATTACAGCCCTCATAATATTTCACCCTTAAAAACTTCATTGTGCATCTTTTAAAAAGGACTTTTTCTTATATAACTACCGTGTCGTTATCACACCCAGCAAAATTCATGGTAATTCTTTGATACTGTCTAATACAGTTCATATTCAGATTTTCTTAGTCCCCAGAATGTCTTTTTACAATTGGTTTGTGAGATCTTTCTTTAAATTAGAGGCTTTTCTTTCCAATTATAAAAGTTAATGTTTTTGTAAATTTCAGGAAGGTAGGAAACGCAGTAAAAAAAAAGTAAATGTGCCTTTGAGGATTGCTGTAGTATCCAGAGAGACATAACATACTTACCACGAATTGCTTTTATAAAACAACAAGTAACCTATTAAAACAGAATGTGAAATTGTTTAAAGAAAGGTACCAGTGGGTCTGAGAATAATTTGTTACAAAGAAATTTGATGTAAGAGTTCATGATTTTAAAAGTAATTAATTTGCTCCTTGAGTTTTCATGCTTAGACCAGAGAGGATAATGCAATACCCCTTTCAATTTTGTTTTTATTTAATAAGAAAAAAAGGAAAATGTGGAATGTTTTTGCACTATTATTTATTAGGGTGTATTTAAGATACTTAATTCCCTTATAGATATCTAGCATAATTAAAGGTTAAATTATTATTAACTATTTTACTAAAATTATTATTTATTATATTACTATAATTATAATTTAAGGACCTTATTCTTTCAACAGCTCTTGAAGGGGGTTATTCTTTTCCCATTTTATGCATGAGGAAACTGAGACTTAGAAGGACAGAAGTAACTTGTTCAAGTAGACAACTAATAAGGGGCTGTGCTGGGATTTCTTTTTTTTTTTTTTTTTTTTTTTTTGCGGTACGCGGGCCTCTCACTGTTGTGGCCTCTCCCGTTGGGGAGCACAGGCTCCGGAAGCGCAGGCTCAGTGGCCGTGGCTCACGGACCCAGCCACACCGCGGCATGTGGGATCTTCCCGGACCGGGGCACGAACCCGCGTCCCCTGCATCGGCAGGCGGACTCTCAACCACTGCACCACCAGGGAAGCCCTGTGCTGGGATTTGAATCCACATTTGTTTGGCTCCAAAGTCCATGTTCTTAGCCACTAGGCTAAAAGTTAATTTCTTATTATAAAGAATTTGTGGACATCAGTAAAAAGAACAGCAGCTTCTCAGATAAAGATGCAAAGGACATGAACAGATAATTCACTGAAGAAGAGCTAGATAATAAAGTCTATCAAAAAATGTGTACTTAGCACAATGTATGACACAGTGCTTAATAAACTAGTGTCTGGTAGTAGTTAATGTCTGCCTATTAACTGAAAAAGTTCAGTGTTGTATGTGTATACTTCTTTATGCATTTTTAGAAAGTCTGAACAGGTAAATACCAGGTGGCTTACAGTGGTTATCTCTGGGGGTTAGAGGTAAGGGTATATATAGGAGGTGGAGACTCTACATTGTTTCTACTCTTTTACAATGACCATGTGTTACCAGAAAAAAAAAAGTTCCTGTAAAAAGTGTTCATAGCCTTTGAACCTACTAATTCTCTTTTTTTTTTTTTTTTTGCGGTACGTGGGCCTCTCACTGTTGTGGCCTCTCCCGTTGCGGAGCACAGGCTCCGGACATGCAGGCCCAGCAGCCATGGCTCACGGGCCCAGCCGCTCCGCGGCATGTGCGATCCTCCCGGACCAGGGCACGAACCCTTGTCCCCTGCATCGGCAGGCGGACTCTCAACCACTGCGCCACCAGGGAAGCCCTGAACCTACTAATTCTTCTCTTTGGAATCTATATTAAGAAACTAATCTCAAAAATAAAGAACACATTTGTGTACACACATTATTTATTGTATCAAAAAATTGTAAACATCCTAATGTCCAACTCTAAAGGAAAGTTTGAATATGGAATTTGCAACTATTAAAATTATATTTTCAAAAGACATTGTAATACGTGAAAGTTAATTGTAGAATATTAAGGATGTTAAAATATAAAAAGAATATAGAGTACAACTATATGTCAAAGAAAACATATATTTAAAAGCTTGAAAATAAAATGACCAAAATGAATATAGTGGTTATGTTTGAGTGGTGAGTTTTGGAGTGATTTTTTTCTATTTATTTTTTGTCCTTAAAATTTCTTTTAATGGCATATATTTTTATAATGATTTAATGGTTATGTATTTTCTTTCCTTTTTTAGAAAGCAGTTTGATTTTATGACTTCATAACAGAAAGTTGGTTCAGGAGAGAGAAAGTTTTCAGTAACTTGTTACACAGCAAGAGACAACAATCACAAGGGGAAAGTAAAAGGGTAATGTAATGTCAGCTTCACGGTTTCTCTGCAGGAAAACCCACCCCTGAGACCAGCAGTGGCCCTTGGTCTGTAGCAGCATCTTTGGCAGTAGCAGCCATCCTAGGCCTTTTAACTCATCCTACTCTACTCAATTAGCGAGGCTTTTCCCCTTCCTTCCAATTTTTTATAAACCCTGCCTTCCCCCCTTCACAAAATAATTTGGGTTGTCGTTAGGTATATATTTTGATGGCCTGCCTCACGGTCGTTATTTGAATGTGATAACAAAACCACAGGTCGGGGCTTCCCTGGTGGCGCAGGGATTGAGAGTCCGCCTGCCGATGAAGGGGACACAGGTTCATGTCCCAGTCCGTGAAGATCCCACATGCCGCGGAGCGGCTGGGCCCGTGAGCCATGGCCGCTGAGCCTGCGCGTCCGGAGCCTGTGCTCCACAACGGGAGAGGCCACAACAGTGAGAGGCCCGTGTACCGCAAAAAAAAAAAAAAAACCAATAAAACAAACAAAAAAACCCCACAGGTTGGGATTAGCATCATCATTCATCCTACTGCTAGGGTGAAGCAGACCTTATTCAGATCTCATTGGACTACCAAGTTTCATAATGGCTAGGACTTCAAGAGGGTCTGGGGTGTGAGTGAGTGAGTGGCCCATGCTAAGGCTGAGATGTTGTATTTGTGAATACCCTGGCAGTTGGATGGATACAGGTCTGAAAAATATAGCTCGTGCCTTGCTACATTTAGACCTTGTTAAGCCAATGAACTGGATGTTCACAGCAGAGCAGATTCACAGAGCCTCAGTGGATGGAGCATAGCAGTCAGAAAAGGGATAAAACATAGAAGAAAGTAGAAACAGATGAGCAGAATTCTGTGAAATTGTTTTTTTGTGGCTATTGTTGATTCCAGCCAGAAGATTCTTTTCAGGCCTATCAGTTTGTGGAGATGAGGACTATGAATATGATCTTTAAGGAAGGAAAAGACTCTCTAACATGGTTACCCTGTGTGCATGAGGCTGTTTTACCCTCCCTTCTTGCTAGTATGGAAAATCTGTGAACAATATGCAATGTAGGCCACAAAAAATTCCCCGAAGTGGAAAAAGCCTAGCAGGCACTAAGTGAAAGATGCTTCACAAGAATGAAATGTGGTTGCTTTGAGACCTTACATTCCGAGCCAGTTCAGACCAACTGTATTTGGTTGGGAAGAAGCCAGATTATCAGGTATCAGGGAGGTATATTGACAAACAGATAAAGACTGAAGCCAGCGTCATTTCTGACAACCTGTTCCTAAGGAAACCAGACAATAAATCATTTCCCATTATCAGTCATACAGAGGCCAGAGGAAACATGCATGAATGAAGTCTGTAGACAGTCCAGAAACTCCATTTCAACAAATAATTTTATCTGCTCACCAGTATAGTTGTGGGAACTTCTGTATAAGCCAAACTGAGTGTTAGAGATTCAGGCTTTTCCTCTTTCTTAACATACTACCTTCAGAAAAGTGCTGAGGAGTTTCTTGTTCCTATTGCAGAGGAGAAAGGTTCTAGGACTTAAGTAATATTACACAAATGTTGATTGATAGTGATTCAGAAGTGATTTCATAAAATCTTAGGGACGATTCTGATTATCTGGGTGCCAGGGGAGCTCTCCTCAAGGTCCTCTGAGGGAGATGGCCTCAACTTGTCCCCTTTGGTCGTAGTCCCTACACCTGCCCTGTACATACCTAGTACTCCTCCTAAATATTATTATTTCTTGTCCACTTCCTTTCTGTTTTTCCTACCACCACCTAACAGATGGCGTCTATCCACCTTTTCAAGTCATCTCAGTGCAAACTTCTGTGTGAACTCTTTCCTGATTCTTCCCAGTTTTTACTGTCCTTCCTTTATAACCCTTTTTCTCAAAATTCTACCTTGTATTACAGGCATTGCATATTTATTTGATTCTCCCTATTAGATCTCTGAGCTTTTTTTTTTTTTTTTTTTTGTGGTATGCGGGCCTCTCACTCTTGTGGTCTCTCCCGTTGCGGAGCACAGACTCTGGATGCGCAGGCTCAGCGGCCATGGCTCACGGGCCCAGCCGCTCCGCGGCATGTGGGATCTTCCCTGACCGGGGCACAAACCCGTGTCCCCTGCATCGGCAGGTGGACTCTCAACCACTGCGCTACCAGGGAAGCCCTGAGCTTTTCTTTTTTAAAATTAAGGTGTAACTTTCACACAATAACTTTTTTCTCTCCCTGCTTCAATCTGGTTATTCTGTCCTATTTTCCAGTTCACTAACCCTCACTTCAGCTATGTATAAACTCCTTTTAAACCCATCTGTTGAATTCTCAATTTCACTCATTCTATTTTTTGCTTATAGAATTTCCATTTTATTATTATTATAGTTAACCATCTCCTAAAATTCTACATCTCATTTAATTTCTTTTTTTAAATTAATTAATTAATTTTTGGCTGCGTTGCATCTTCGTTGCTGTGCATGGGCTTTCTCTAGTTGCAGCGAGCGGGGGCTACTCTGCTGTGGTGCGTGGGCTTCTCACTGCAGTGGCTTCTCTTGTTGCGGAGCACGGGCTCTAGGCGCACGGGCTTCAGTAGTTCTGGCACGCGGGATCAGTAGTTCTGGCTTGCGGGCTCTAGAGCTCAGGCTCAGTAGCTGTGGCCCACAGGCTAAGCTGCTCCGCAACATGTGGGATCCTCCTGGAGCAGGGCTCGAACCTGTGTCCTCTGCATTGCAGGCAGACTCTTAACCACTGCACCACCAGGGAAGCCCTTGTCATTTAATTTCTTGATCGTATTAATCACAGTTATTTTGAAGTTCATGTCTGACTTTATTCTCCTTTGTACTGTCAACAATTTTTTGAAGTACAATTTTACTCTTAAAAAATAAAATTCAGAGGTGACATATTTGAAATAAAAATAAATGCAAATCATAATTGATAATTCTAGTGTCTCAGCCTCTTGTAGCTACATTTCTTTTCTGCTTTTTCCTTCTTTGTTTTTTGGTCATGTTGCCTTGTCCCTCAGTATGTTTGTATATTACAAGGGTTCTCCAGAGAAATAGAACCAATAGGATGTGTGTATACATAGAAAGTGACTAACTATAAGGAATTGGTAACACAGTTATGGAGGCTGACAAAGGCAAGATCTGTAGTAAGTAAACTGGAGACCCAGGAGAGTCGATGGTGTAAGTTCTAGTCCAAAAGCAGGCCAACTTGAGACCCAGGAAGAGTCAGTATTTCCGTTGGAGTCCAAAGGCAGGGTAAAAAAAACAGTGTCCCAGCTCAAAGACAGTCAGCAGAAGGAATTCTCTCTTACTCAACCTTTCTGATTTATTCAGACCTTCAACTGATTGGATGAGATGCACTAACACTGGGGAGGACAATCTTCTTTATTAGGTCTACTGATTCAATGTTAATCTCATCCAAAACATCCTCTCAGACACACCCAGAATAACTTTTGACCAAATATCTGCTAATCCCATGGCCCAGTCAAGTTGACAATGAAAATAAACCATCACTGCTTGGTAAGGTTCTTTTTAAATTGAATACCTGACATTATATATGAAAAATTATTAAGACAATATGAGGCTTCTGTCTTCCTCCAGAGAGGGTTTACTTTCGCTTTTGACTAGCAGTTATAGTGAGGATCCATCACTTTAATGTGATAAGGAATTGGACTGAATCAAAACTACCTTTGTGAGGCCTGGTTCATCACTGCTTCTAAGGGGTAACCCTTTAGTAGTTCCCACGGAGAGCCCAGGTGCCTTCTCTTTAATGGGCACCAAACGCCCAAGTTTTGACCCTTGAGCCACAGAAGATTTTCAGAAACTGTTCAGCTTCTTGGACTTATAGCCATTGCTTGCAAATTGGTAAATAACTGAGAAGAACTGTTTCAGCACACCTCTCAAAGTTTCCTTTTTCTCTAGAATTTTGGCCCTTCAAATCTCCTCTGCCTTTGATGCTTCCAAAGAGACTTTAAAAAAATGCTTTTTCCAGCTTTTCTAATTGTTCTTGGCAGGCAGATGGCTCTGCAGTAGGCTAGCCTGCCACGCCCACTCCCCATGGCCACCATTACCACTGCTGCCTAGCTTCCAGTTCTTCAGGCTTTGCCCTGAGAAGTATTCCATTTCGAGTTTTTTGTTCTCTATGTGCCCTGTTTTTTCTCTGGACAGTTTTGGAATCTTCACTTTATCTCCATTATATTTTGTGGTGATACTCCTTGGACTGTTTATCCTTTTTAATCTGGAAACTGGCATCCTTACGTACTGAAAACTTTTCTCGTATTTTTTTCTACTTGTTTTCTGATTATTCACGTGTTAAACCTCCAGAAAAGATTCTCTTGATTTATTTCATTTACCGTTGTTCGTCTTTCTCTTCTCCTTTAAAGTTCTATACGATGAGAAATGGATATTTTCCCCAGCCTTATCTTGGAATTCATCTAATTAAACTTTTTATTTCAAGCCTTCATACAAACAGTTTCTAAGATAATTTCTTTTTCCTTGTTCCCTTTTTGTACAGTCCTTTTTATTCATGGGTATTTCTCCCTCCCTCTCTCTGAGGAAAGCAAATTTGGGGCGTTTTGCTGTATTCTTGCGCTGTCTCTATTCATTCTGAATTTTCTTTTTCACGTTTTGCTTATGTTGATCTACAATAGAAGGTTTCTCAGATGTCTAACATTCCTTTTTATCTATTCACATTTAGGAATGAAGCATTGGAAATCCTAGGAGGTTTGTGCGGGGGAGTGGGCCTTGTCAGCTAGGCAGCTTCACCGCAGGGTCATGGGACAGGGGTCCTGACTTTCTTTTTTCGTGTTGTTTCCCAGTGTCACTATTAGTATGTTTTTTCTCTAGAGCCATTCAGTTTCTCCCCCTGAAATCTTCAGATCTTCTGCCTGAGAGCAGCATCATCTAAGTGAACCATAAGAGGCAGGTGTTTGCTTGCGAGAGTGTCAGCATTCATGTTGGGCTTTCACTTAATCCTCCTTTCCATTGATGGCCCTCTTCCCCAGCCATTCCCTATGCCTTCAACTTCTGTACACAGTAAACCTCCATTCCCGAGGTGCAGCTCCGGAGGAGGAGCTGCGTGGGGGTACTGGATGGAGCAGTCAACATGGAGACCCTGCCCCTTAGCCTGACTTTCATTTATTCAGTTTGCTGTGTCCTTGCACTGTCACTGAGCACCTGGTATGGACTTGAAGGCACCCATGATCAAAACAGGAAAAAAGCCCTGACCTTTCAGAGGTCATAGTCTGCTAAGGGGAGATGGTAATAAACATTAATATGTTCAAAGGTGAGACTGCCTTGATAAAAAGTGGAGCAAGATGTGGGGATTAGAAGTGCCATGGCTGGGGGATAGAGGGCAGTGGTGGACTGTACTTTATTTTCTAATACTTTATGTGGAAATAATTTAAAACTTACAGAAGAGTTGCAAGAATGAGAATAGTACATAGAACACCATATACACTTGATCCCAATTGACTGTTGTTAATATTTTACCTCATTTTACCTGTTATTTGCTCTCCCTCTTCTGCCCCCTGCTGCTCTCTGTCTCTCTCATACATATATATGAAGGGGGGTAGGGAGAGTAAGTGTGCGTGTGTGTGTGTGTGTGTGTGTACACATACATATAAATAATATATATATGTGTGTGTGTGTATATATATGTGTATATATAAATGTATATATATATAATATTTCTTTCTGAACTACTTGAGAGTAAGTTAAATATATCATGGTCCTTTGAGCTGAATGAATGTTTTTAGTTGGTGGCTAAAATTTGAACTGGTAACAGAGTATATGATTCCCATTTTCATCATACAGTATTTTCAGATACCATGGGACATTTTTAGTTGATAAATTAGTGACTATCATATTTGTATGTCAAGTGCAGCGTAACAGTTGGCAGAGATGTTTAAAGGCTCTTGGGAATGCAGGCCAATCCTGTTAGGGAAGGTAGGGCCTCCCCAGGGGCATTTGGCCACTCTCTGAGCTCTGTAGAAGCTGAGGCCTCAGAATCCCAGTGAGGTAGAGGTAAGACTCAGGAGCAAGTGCGGTGTTTGGCTAAGCCTAGGACTTATCATAGCAGCGCCAGGAGGGTTGCTACCCTCAGGGAGCTGGTGCGTGTGGGTGACAGTGGGAGAGGAAGCACCCCCTTCAGAGACCTGTGAGGGAAAAGATATGTTAAGATATGTACATCTCTGATACATCTTTGTTTTTTCCTGAATTGAAAGGAGGACAGATTCTTACCTGTTTCATTATCATAGCTGGTATTAGGGTTTATGGACTTTCTTCAGTTATTTGGGCCTAACTTTTTGTTGTGAGTTAACTGCTTTTTTCCGCAAGTTTTAATCTGTATCTCACGGGTCTTAGCTCCCCTAAGTGTTGGATTTGCCTGCTGTCAGATAAAGTGGGACATACTTTGCCATACTTTGTGCCTTCCTTTTGACTTCTGAGAAGCTAGGAGTGTTTACTGGGACAGCTTCTGTGGCAGAAATCCCTCGTTGTCTGGTGCTTTGGCCTGCACCCAGTGTGTGTCTCTGCCATGGGCCCTTTCATTGTCTCACTCTCCCTAGTATGAAGCCCTGTGATGGATAACTTTGCCTGGTCTTCGTACAGGTATGAAAGTGGTATTTTAGTGTGTGGAACTGAAGCATATACATTTCACAGTGTCTTTCAGCAAAGTTAAACAGGGAAGAATCTTTTTTACTGATTTCCCTGGATAACCCTGAGGTCTGTCATCAGCACTTTGCTTATGTAGATATTCAGTGAATGTTTGTCACACAGTTTCTCTTTCCATGGCCCTTTTCAAAGGTTCCTAGGTGCCAACTTAAAAAAATTGCAGAACGTGAGAGTTGTGAGTTAAGTTTTATTGGGGGCAAAATGAGGACTATAGTCCGGGAAACAGCATCTCAGATAGCTCTGAGGAACTGCTCCAAAGAGGTAGCGGGGGAAGGTCAGTATACATGTGATTTTGGTGACGGGGGAGTACATGCAATCAGGCACATATTTTTTGCAGAAGGTTTCTGCTAGTCTCGTGAAGGTTACTGCTAGTCACAAGGAGCAGACGTCACCATGAAGGATTTTAGTGCTTTTCTAGATTTGAGGAGATACAAGAATTGGGCTCATAAAATCAGCTCCTGAAAATACCTAACTATCTGCAGACCTGTTCTGCCAGTTTTTCCCAGAGCACAGAGTGCCTCATTTCTGCTCTCCACCCTGAGCTCCTTTCAGGGGGTGTTGGAAGTCAGCAGCTACAGCAGCACATGATTTAATCCATGTAGAGGTAGATGGCAAGTGCCAATTTGTAGCTGACATACGCCACGATGAATAAGAGGTTTCTCGTGCCCATTTTATGTTCCTATGGTACTCTTTATTTCCCTTAGCATGGTACCTATCGTGCATTACTGTAGATACCTCTCCCATTTGACTTTAAGTTCTCTAAAAGCAGAGGCTCTTTCACCATTTTGTCTCCAGCAGTCACCACAGCATCTGGTGTATCGTAGGTGCCAATATATCTTTAATGAATGAACAAATGAACAAACTAACAAACAATCAGTAAACCCAATGAACGACTCTTCCCTCTCAAGTGGCTTAAGCTTTTAAAGACTGGAGTTTCTAACTTAGAAAAGTCCCAACCCCATTGTCAAATAATTCATGTTTCTTGCTTCCTGACTCACACAGAGTATTCCAGCTCCAAGTCTAAGGAATTGCCAAATAACAGTTTTTTGATCAGCAAAGCTATTCTTTCAGATTCTGTGTAGCTTTGCCATTATTAACCAAGAGAAAGCTGATGTTGCCGAAGGCCGTAGTAGCTACATGAGAATATCAGAGCTGTAGACCTGAGGATGTGTTTGTTATTGTCACCATTCGCTGAATTCTGAGGCTGCCTGGAAAACACTGTTCGATGTGGAATAACAGTTGCTCTGCAGTAGACTGCTGTACTCCAGAGCAGCTTGAGCTTCCTTAAGTTTCTGTTGGAGTTCTTAGTGATTCTGAATCTGAAAGACTCAAAAGGAAGTAGATTACAAGAGATTTTAAGCTGAGGAGAGCATTTTGCTTTCAAAATAAAATAAATCTGAAGTGTATAAAATGACAGAAGCTTGAGAAGAATGGGTTATAGGAAGATTTTGAAGCTATGTTTCAAATATTTAACTGTAATCATATGCAAATATCTCTGCAAATATGCAGCGTTCCCTGTAATTAACAACCCTGACATGTAGATTAAATGCATGAAATGGCTTTTTTTTTTTACATTCAGGTAATTAAAGTGTAGAAAAATCTCTGCCCCAGAAGATCTGAGTATAATTCACATGAATGGGAAATGGTAAAAGTGGTCAGTTTCATGAATGCCATCTATCTTAAGCAAAACATATTGAAGTGGCATAATTTTTTTTCAGTATCAATTTTGAAGGATCTTCCTTCTTAGGATTTAACGTTATTTCTGAAGCTGAATGATTTGAAACACTTGTAAATATTGAAATATTGGCCTATCTCTAACAATAATGGTAGCAGTTGTTTAAACCACAGGGAATTATGTCACCAAACAATAATTATTACGAAATTCTTTTGTTTGCAAGTATGTCACCAAACAATAATAATTATTAAGAAATTCTTTTGTGTGCAAGTATACAGTGTAATTAATGGTTAATGGCATGGGCTCTGAAGTTACCCTCCTCGCGTCCATACTTTGTCTTTATCACTTAGTAGCTAAACCTCACTTTTCTCATCTATAGAATGAAGACATTTACTTGTTGAGGTTGTTATGCATATTAAGTGAGATTATGTATATAAAGTACATCAGCCTAGTTCCTAGAAGATAGTAAGCTATCATTACTACTGTTATTCTAAGCAGTTCCCTACTGTGGGGCATATTCCTGTCTTACCAATGTATGAAATTGTTAAGACAGAATAGAAGATCTCAAAAAGCAAGCTCTTGATCATTAAAATAGAATGGAATTTGCAGTTTATAAACTGAATACATATGATTAAATAAGCTGAATAGTCTCATCCTAAAGAGAGGAAAACATGGCCTTTTGGGGAGAAGAGATAAACTAAACTAGGATTATTCCTAGGTCTGCGTTTTGACTACCAACAGCTTTATCTTTGAAGGCTGCCTGGTTTATATTGCATGTTCTCTGACATGTCTTAACAATGTTGGCAGTCATACGAAAGGAAAAACTATGTGCTGTGTTTTCTTGTTTTCAGCTTGTTATAGTAGGGAAGTATCCTGCCATTACTGCAGCAGGTGGGCTCAGCTGATAAGCAAATAGGGAAAGTAGCAGTGATGCCATTCTTTCAAAGATGTTGAAGTACTGTTTATCATGGCTTCATTTAGTCATAACATATAGGCATAATTGCTGCACCCCAGAAAAGTAAGCTATCTGAACAGTATAAGTGTATTGAAGATATTTTTTAGATTTTACTCTGTTTAAAAATAAAATGCCTATTTAATGACACAGGTTGTACAAAAACCACACCTGAACATCATACTCTTTCTTTATGGCTATACTTCAAGTTGTTTCCTAACTTCCTTTCTGGAAAATGATTAATAATAATAATAAATTCAGGAAAAATAAACATCGAAATACTGTCTCCAATTCCCCAAACGTACCCTGTATAAAAAGTCCCACTGTGTATATTTGCTTTCCCATACTAGCCAAGAAAACATGGTTGTGCTTCATTATCAAAAGTGACTCCGATTTCAAATGAGAATGTGAAATGTATAAAAATGTTTCCGTAGAGTAGAATGGATTGGCCAGCCTAGAAGTTCTTTCTTTAATGAGACAGTAACGTAAGAAAACGTTTTGTCATGTACACAGACTTGGAAACTTTTTCTGCACAGCTGTGTTATAAAATTGGGTATACTTCCTTGACCTCAGTGATTTTTTTGCCAGTAGGTGTCTATATGAATAAAAGAAATTTTTATTACTGTTCTTTAACCTATCATATTTGGACTATAAATTTCACTGAAATTATTGTTACGGTATCTGGGAAAAGTATAAGTTTCACCCAACAGGTAATAACTGTTGCTCTCCAAAGGCAAGAGAGGAAAACCAGTTTCATCAACTATTAGTTGTGATAAACAATCTTTGGTTTTCTTATATTATTGAGAGGCAATGATGCCTTCAAGAGTACACATTAGAACTTCCTTATTGTTTCAGTACATTCCCATGATTTCAGAGTGCACTTTAATTCTCAATTTATTATTGATATAGATCAACCAAATGTAACCCTGTAGTTCCTCGTGTATTTTTAGAGTTTTTCCTTGCATGCAGTTTTGTTTAACACAGGTCACAGTAATGGATCGTTTATACAAAGTAATGGATTGTTTCCTCTTTCTGCCAACTGATTTGATCAGCCTGAAGTTCCTTAGATACTGTGGGTTACATAACTAGTATGGAATCTGTATGGTACATTTTTTAGTATGACAGTAACTGTATTAACCATTTAATCCTTTAGGACATTTTAATAAACACAAGGAAGCCCGTTATTTTGAAGTGAATAAACTTGAAACTAAAATGAGCAATGAGTTACCACACCGGACTCAATTACCAGACTTCTTGGAAAACAGATTATTTTCATTAGTTGATTGTTCTGGTTAACTGTGGATTGGCCAGGAAAAAAAAAGACAAAAAACAAAACTTTTTCTTTCGAACTTTCCCCTTTTAAGTGTTTGTAATGTGTTTTAGCATATTCTCCTGCTTTTATAAGCAGAGTACAATAGAACATAATTTAGTTTTACTTTCCTGAAGAATTTGTAACACCTAAGAGTCCTAGTTATGAATATTTTCTCTTATCATCTCTGGTGCCATTATAAATGCAGAAGGTTTGAGAGTTGAATAGTTAAATTCTAGTCAGTGGAGACTGCATTATTCAGTGACATCTAATTTTCCAGGTATCACTTATAGGATATAGTTGAAGAACCTGAAAATGAGCAAAATTACCTTTGCCCTTTCAGAATAAAAAGTTCAGAGAACATATGAGCCCCAAGGCTTAGAATGTCTTCTTTGAAGCTTGCTAATTCCCTTTTATTCATAATTCCAACTATTTGGTTTCCAAGAAGAAACAGAATTTGGACACCCTCATTGTTAGCACATGCGGATCTGCCTAATGTTCATTATAGCATAGTATTCCATTAAATGGATATATCATAATTTATGTAACCAGTCCTAATTATGGACATTCATCTCCAGTCTTTTGCTCTTCTAAATAATTCTGTTTTCCAGTTTTCCCAACTGCATTTATTGAACAACTCTTTTTTTTTTTTTTCCCCACTGATACCTTTATCATAAACTTAATTCCCATATATGTTCAGGTCTGTTTCTAGACTCTTTTTTGTTCTGTTGAGCTGTGTGATCCTTTTCTGATCATACAGTTTTAACTACTGTAGCTTCATAATATGTGTAATATTTAGTAGAGCTAATCTCCCCTCTTTCTCTTCTTTTTCAGAATTTCTAGGTTTAGTGCCTTTCATTTTCCAGATGAACATTAATATAATTTGTCAAATTTCAAAATAAAGATCATTTTTTAGTATTTTAATTGGTATTGAATGAACTTAATTGATTAACTTTGTGGGAGAATTTATATCACTTTTGCAATGGAAGAACAAATGTCCCTTTGGATTTTAAAGTTTTCTTTATATAAGTGTAGTACATTTCTTTTTACAGTGGTATTTAGCTATTATTTTTATACATGAGATTTTGTTAATGTTTAAAACATAAGCTGAAAATAATGGTAATTTTACCTTCCCAATATTTCTAACTCTTACTTTTTAAAAAATCTTGTCAAATTTCATTGATATAGTACTTCTAGGACAGTATTAACAATACAGTAACCAGAGTGATCCTATTAAGATGGAAGTCAAACATATCACCCCCGTTTTCAAAACCCTTCAAAGGCTTTTCAGTTACTCAGAGTGAAAACCAGAGGCCTATTGGACAGTCCATTGTCTGCTGCCCCTGTGATCACAGCTGCTGCAGCCTGAGCTGCTGTCCTCTCACATACTCGGCTCCAACTGTACTTCTTGCTTTTTACTCAAACTCCAAATTACGTTCTGTTTTATGGCCTTTGCACTTGCTCCTCCCTCTCCCAGAAAAACTCTTTTCCCAAATATCATCAGCCCACTCTGTAACAGTCTTTGCACAAATGTCACCTTTCACTGAAGCCTTCTGTAAACACCCTATTTAGAGCTACACCACCACTTCCAGCAATTCCTGGTCTTTTTTCATTATCTTATTTCTTTCCTACCCCACCATAGGACTTGAGATTTACTAGTATTATACATCTCTTAATTATTTATTATTATTTTATTTTTATAATTATTCATTCCTTAGATTGTCATATAATTATTTTTAAATTATTAATCATTTATTGTGACTTACTAACATACACATTTTATTGATTGTTATATCATTTACTCAATTCTTTATTTAGTATTTACTGTCACTTATGTTTTTATTACTTATATCTTTCTCGTGCAAAACATGGTAAGAAAGAAGAAAAAATGGGGTAAGGAGATACAAAAACTAGAAAGCACAAAATAAGATTTTAGATTTAACTCCAAAATATTGGTATTTTTTAAGTGAAAATGTAGTAAACGTATTAGTCATGTTAGTTAAAAGACATAGACTGTCAGATTAGATAGAGATAATAATCCAACTATCTTCTAAATATAAGGCTATAGAAAGGTAGACAGTAGAAGGGTGGGAAGGGTATATCTTGCAAATTCTAACCAAAAGAAAGCTGGTATAGCTATGTTAACATTAAACAAAATAAGCCCTAAGGGAAAAACATTACTAGGGATGAAGAGAGTTCCTTCATAATTATAAAAGGTTTACTCTATCAGGTACTAATAGTCAATAACAGAATAAAAGAGGTAATATCACTACTGGTGGTCCAGAGATTGAAGTATAATAGGAGGATATTATAAATAACTTCATGTCAATAAATTTAGAAGTTTAAATGAAATGGATAAATCCCTAGAAAAAGATAACATCAAAACAGATTCTCAAGGAGAAATAGAAAGCCTGAATGGTCCTAAGCCTTTAAAGAAATTGAATCAATCAATAGTCAAATCTTTCTAAAAATAAAACTCTAGAGATTTCCCTTGGTGGTCCAGTGGTTAGGGCTCGGCACTGTTACTGCTGTGGCCTGGGTTCAATCCCTGGTCAGGGAACTAAGACCCCATAAGCTGTGTGGTGTGGCAAAATCAAAACAAAACAAAACAAAACAAACAAACTTTAGACTTCACTGGTGAGTTCTATCAAATATTCAGAGAATAAATCATTCTATTATATTACAAAATCCTCTGAATAATGGGAAAGGAAACCATAGTCTCCAACTCTGTTTTCTCAAACTAACAAAACCTTATATGCAAACCTGGAATAAATAATATAAGAAAAGCAAATTATAGGCCAGGCTTACTTATCAACATGCAAAAGTCCTACACAAAGTATTAGGAAACCAAATATAGTAATATAGTAACATGAGAAGGATGTATCATGACCCAGTTGGGTCTATCCCAAAAATGGAAAGTTAGTTTCACATTAGAAAATCAATTGATAGTTTACCACATTAATAAATGAAAGGAGAAAAATCATACAATCATTTCAATAGGGACAGAAAAGGTATTTTATAAAACTCAGTATCCATATATGGGTTTTATCCATTTAAAACTCATATCCGTATCCAATGCAGAGAGCCAAAAATACTCAAGGCATTTTTGAAGAACAAGAAAATAGGGTTTAAGTTACTCTACCAAATATCAAAATATAAAGCTTTAGTAAATAAGACGTGTGCTCGTGGCACAGAGTTAGAAGAGTAGGCCAGTAGGACAGATTATAGAACCCTGGAAAGGACCTGTTCACATATACACAGGATTTACAACAGAAATGTCACTGCAGAAAAGCAGAAGGGCAGTCTTTGCAGTTAATAGTGCTGGAACAGTTGAGTTTCCATATGGAAAAAAATGAAATTAGACCCATATTTCACACCACACATAACAATCAGTTTCAGGTAGATTATGAACCAAAAAGTGAAAGACTAAGCCGTCGAGCTTTTAGAGATATTATTGAAGAACATTGGCTGCCAAGGAGCCTGCAGTGACTGTGAACTGCGGCCAACCTGGCTTTCTTACCGTATCGTGTTCCTATAGCTCCAGGTGGGAGTGACAGACGAGAGCCCAGCTGAGGCTGAGAAGTCAGTTTCTTCATCATTGTCTTTGCTGCCACTGCAGCTGCTAACAAGAAACCTGCTCTTCAGCATCGAGGGAGAACTCTTCCTGTGGGGTGGGGAAGGGAGCTCCTTCTTAGCCCTTCAGCTGGGAGGCCTCAGCAGGGCAGTGAGAAACCCTGCCTCTCTCAATACCAAAGATTGCTTTATACAAATCCACCCCTGTTTGAAATCTCTCGACTTAAGTCCAATAGAACATTGGTAGCACTCACAGGAGTTAAAGGACTCATGATATTAGAATTACGTCAAAAGATAGGGGAAGAAATCTGAATTTGAAGGTATAAAAGTCAGTGGTTAATTGTAGTACCACTCCAGTTGCTAAAAGATTTTTTATTGTTTCTACCCTTCAGAGTCTTAAAGCGTGCTGTTTGGTATCCAAGTGAAATGCCAGATCCCTGGATTAAACTGCTAACGTTAGATGATATGATAAAATTTACTTTCTGTGTGAGCTCCAGACACCCACCAAAGGGATCATACTTTCGAAAACAGAAGAAGAAAGGCTAATAATTAATGCCATATTGTTTAAGAGTTCTTGCTGATCCACATCATTAGTACTTGGTATTGTTAGATTTCTTATTTTTTGCCAGTCTGAAGGGTATATTCCATATCTCTAAGAGAGACAGCAGCCCTATTTGACTTTGAGCCATTGGGAGCAGTCCTGAAGAATATCTTTGGACAGAAAAGGCAAAGGTGAAGCAGTAGCATACCCACTGTATATGGAATACGAGAATACAGAGACCTGTTCAAGAACCCTGGAGACATCGGGAAGCGATCAGTTTCTTTACTTATGCTTCCCAAGACTGAAGGTAACTACAGTTAGGATGCTCACGCTACATACTCTGCTTATCCTGTGTCCTCAACACCATAGGCATCACTGATGAATCAGGAATGCTGTGTCCCTGTGTTATGCTGGAAGGGGAAGAAGAAGGTGACCAAGTATCAAAAGTCCCAGGATCCCGAAGCTGATTTCATTCCTCCTGTGTTTGTGTTCAAATGCATTGAGTTAGGGACTTCCCTCGTGGTGCAGTGGTTAAGAATCCACCTGCCAATGCAGGGGACGTGGGTTCGATCCCTGGTCTGGGAAGATCCCACGTGCCACGGAGCAACTAAGCCCGTGCATCAAAACTACTGAGCCTGCGCTCTAGAGCCCATGAGCCACAAGTACTGAAGCCTGCGTGCTCTAGGGCCTGCCTGCCACGACTACTGAGCCCCCATGCTGCAACTAGTGAAGCCCACGTGCCTAGAGCCCGTGCTTCGCAACAAGAGAAGCCACCACGGTGAGAAGCCCACGCACTACAACAAAGAGTAACCCCCTCTCACCGCAACTAGAGAAAGCCCGTGCGCAGCAACGAAGACCCAACGCAGCCAAAAATAAAAGTAAAAAAAAAACAAGACAAATGCACTGAGTTAGAGTTCACACTGAAATTGGCATCCAGGGAGAATGATTCCTTTAACTGACTTTTCTTGTCCAGTCAGACTTCCCAGAGATCCTGTAACCTTTGTGTGAATCTTTATATATAACTTTTGTGTAAACCCATTGTAATGCAGGCAGCTGGCTCTGACTGGAAGATTCTGGATCATCCCTGACATTCTGGAGCCCACAGTGATCTGCATCACAAGTGCCCATGAATGCCCCATAAAGGCCCCAAAGGCCTTTATTAAGCACAGTCCATGCGGCATCTCCTCTGCTTTGTGCTTGAGAAGATGCCAAGGTGGCAGAAACTCCCACCTTCTGGGTGAAACTCAGCGTTCACTCAAAAAGCACGTTATGAGCACTTTGCCGTGTGTTGTTACCGACCCAGCATTTTAAAATCATCTGAAAAGGCTGTGCCTCCCTGCTCCCAGAGAACACCAAGGCCACGGGGAACAGTACCCTACTTACGTGACAGAGGAGGAGATCTAGTAGAGATCAAATTACTGTGACCAAAAATAAACAACTAAAATATCTCAGATATTGTTGAGAGAAAAGGAAAGGTCTGCAGGAAATGGCTAAGCACTTAGCTGATAGATACGACCAAGGAAGAACAAGAAGATACCATGATTAGAAAGAAGAGTCCTCCACAGTATTCACCCTCAAATCCCTGTTCTCTATTAGTGAGACAGACATGAAGGCACAATGACAGGTGTTACCTGATCAACTTTAACATTTGGTCAGTGCCATCAAATAGATTACTATGAAAAAGGACTGTCAACAGTGGAAGGTAAAAAAGAGACTGAGTCCACAAAACCCCACCTTTACTGTCGGGTCCTACCAGGAAAAGTGCATCAAGTTCATCCAGGAGGAAGAATGTAAATACATAAGGGAAGTGGCAAATCACTGATGCCTGAAATCAAAGGAACAGACTCACAGCTGAAGTTAAACACAGCCCAAGGCTTAAATCCACAGTGTAGAACAGATAAGAGGTAGCATGAAAAAATATCTTCTAGAATTTCTTAAACCACAGACAAAGAACAATAACTGTAAGAGAAAAGACTGTTAAATTCAACTGCATCAAACTTAAGAACTTATCTCCATTAAGAAGAAAAAAAAGAATAAGGGTTGAACAGGCAAGCCAAGAACTGCAACATGACAAAGGACTGGTATCTAAAATAAAAAGCAACTTCTACAAATCAATAAAAAATAAGACAGTCTAATAGAAAAATGTGAGACTTAAATAAGACATTTGCAAAAGATATATAGAAAATGTCCAAAAAGCATATAAAAGCCTTATCAATCATCAGAGAAACACAAATTAGAGCCACAATGAAATACCTCTAAACACCAGGTTAGTCAATTACAATTATAATTACAAAGTTTGCCACTATCAAATGTGAGGAAATGTAACAATATGAACCCTCATGTATGTTTTATATGCTTTTCTGTATGTAAATTGGTATAAGTACTTTGAAAAACTATTGGGAAATTGGGATTGACATATATACACTAATATGTATAAAATGGATAACTAATAAGAACCTGATGTATAAAAAAATAGATAAAATAAAATTCAAAAATTCAAAAAAATTTTGGAACTACCTATTAAAGCTGCACGTGTGCAACCATATGACCCCATATTTCTACTTCGAGGTGATATAGTCAACAGAAATACATGCACACATGCACAAGAGATGTGTGTAAAAATATTATAACAGCATAGTTGTAATAACAACACAAATATCTGTCAGTAAAAGAAATTGTGTTATGTTCTTACAGTGGAAAACTGTATAGCAAAGATAGTGAGCTATTGCTACATGTATCAGCATGGTTGGATGTTATAAACAATGTTGAGTGAAGCAAGTAAAATACAAAAACATACTGCATGATTACATTTATATAAAGTTCATTAACAGACAAAAATTAACTATGATATTAAGGGATAGGTATTAGTCTGCTCGAACTGCCATAACAAAATGCCATAGACTGGGTGGCTTAAACAACTGACATTTATTTTCTCACAGTTCTGGAGATTGGAAGTCCAAGATCAGCATGCCAGCATGGTCAGTTTCCAGTGAAACTTCTTCCTGGCTTGTAGATGGCCACCTTCTGTCTGTGTGTTCGCCAGACCTCTTCTCTGTGTGTTCTTGGGATGAGAGTAAGCTCTCAGGTGTCTGTCCTTATAAGGATACTAATCCTATCCATTAGGGCCCCACTCTTATGACCTTATATAACTGGAATTACCTCTCTCTACATGCAGTCACCTTGGGAGTTAGGGCTTCATCATATCAATTTGGGGGTGACACAGTTCAGTCTATAGCAGCATGATAAGCATTAATATAAAGCAAAATAAGGAAGTGATTATAGTATTAAGGAATGATAAGTGTTGATATAAAGAAAAGTAAGAAAATCAGTATAGAGATTACCTAAGATGTGAGCAGAGGAAGGGGTTGTGATGGGAAGATGCCATGCTGGCAATGTCTTCTTTCTTGACCCACACAGCTGTTCATTTTATAAATTATTTGTTAAATTGAACATTTATGTTTCATATGCTTTTCTGTATGTTATACTTAACAATTTAAAAGGTTTTTTTTAAAGTAAAAAAAGTTTTTTAAAGTTTTTTTTAAAGTAAAAAAAAAGGGTTTTTTTTAAAGTCCACTCTCATTTCCTGTTCAGCAATCTGCTAACATTGATGAGCTGTTCCATTTATGTTCCATTTATGTTATCCTATTATTAATATGGATTATACTTAACTATTTTGACTTTTCTGATCCCCATATAAATTATTTTTATATATTAATTTTTTAATATTAATATGGTAAATAATGGTAAATTTTAAATGTTTTAGCGATGCTCTTTTTGTCTGGTGTATTATTAAAATATATTTCATGATATTCTGATGAATTGAGTTGAAATGATATTTTTGTCCTTAAACATTTTCCCACATAGGTAGAAATTCCCAGCTTCCTTTGTCCCTGGCCTACACTTTATTGAGGTTGAATCAGTTGCTAAAAGTATATTTGGTCCTATGAAAGATTATCTTTGGCTGGTAAGATTAAGGAATAGAGGAGCTTTTCAAAAGTGAACTATCTCCAAATATAATCAATAAAAGAAATTCTGACTAGAAATGGAGTCTTTTATGTAGCTTTATTCTCTTTTGGCATCATTAGTCAGTCAAATTGGTATAACTACTGAAATGGTACATTCATTTCTACTTTCAGCAATCCTTCAAAGGGATTGTGAGTTGCTGTCACAATCAATAACTTATCTAGGAATCTGATTTCCTCCTCACCCTGAAAATTAACCCCAGCAACTAAAGGGACATCCTTATATCCTACCCAGGTTGGTTGAGGGCTGAGAAGGCAGTGGATGGTACTTCTTCTCAGTCTGAATAGATTGTTAGCCATATTATAAAACCCAGTCCTTTGTAGATACTATATAGAAGAAACAATAAAGCAATGACTTATTCCTTAAGAAAACTTCTCATCAAAGTGTGTTTGTTTTTTTTTTTTTTATTGTAGGTAATTCGCTCTTTTCTGCTCTTTCCAACAATTGAGCGAATGTCTGAGTCACCCAGAGGCAAGCTCGCCACTCCACTTTTGTGCTGGTTTCGATATGCTTTCTATGTTCCTGGCTACTTACTACTTAAACCGTGGCCTGAGAAAATCAAATCCTTGGTGATCAGAATGCTCCTTCGAAGGATGAACCTACAGAGTGAATTTTCGTTTCTGAATATGTTGGAACCGTTCTGCCTCAGTAAGCACATTTTAAAATGTATATGTTTATTCTTGTATCAGAAGGTGTTAAGAGAATAATCTCAGACAGTGGATGAGTATCAAGCAAGGAATTATTTGTTGTATGTTTCTCCCAAAAGTTTAAAACTAGAAATAAAAAGAAAATAGTGGGGGGTATTCTAAATGACAGAAAAGCCTCATCAAGCTTTAATTTTAAACCTTATCCTTCTGATTCTCCACTCTAGCTACAGGATGATGAGAAAGAATTCTTCTGTATCGAGTATATATGGAGTCCTTACAGGAATCCAGGGTGTGGCCTGTTAAGCTCAGTGTGTGAACTTTGCAAAAACCAGTCCAAGGAAATCAGGCCTAATATTCCCATAGAGTGAACAGGCTATGATTTTACTTTGCTCTTTAAAAGTTTTTGGAGAAGTTTGAGTTATAAAGCTAATAATAAATAATAGTCATGGTAATGTAACACTGGATGCGTTACTGATTATGGTTTCTGAATGTGCCAGGGAATGTTTTTGCTACTTTACTTCTTGGCTTCAAATGCTGTTTTTAAATGTAATTTATCTGTTTAGTTAATACTAATTTATATATTTACGAATGATTTTAATAACAAAATATGCTACTTTCTTAATCCATAAAATGGGATAATAATATCCCATACCTCAAAAGATTATTATAGGATTAAATGTGATAATATATGCAAAGTGTCTATCTAGTATTTTATTTATAATAAGCCTCCAATGAATGATATAACAACAGTTGCAGCAGCAGCAGCTAATAGCTGCTGTTCTAAGCTTTAACCTGTAGTCCTCAGAAGAACTAATAACGTTTAGGTATTATTATTGTCCCCATTTTACAGATAAAGATACTGAGGTTCAGAGAAGTTACGTGATTTGCCCGAAGTCACACAACTAGTGGGTAGTGTTCAAACTCCAGCAATATGCCACTGTGTTAAACTTCCTTTTACCATAGCTGCTGCTATTATTGTCTCTTTGCTCCTTTCAGTCATAAAAGCAGGACTCCTGAGTAAAGTTTACCATGCTCACCTACATCGAGTGCCATGAGATCATGTGCATAGTGAATCCAGGAACAAGTCACAGCCCTGCCTTTAGAATTGTACAGCTACAGATTATATGGGAGGTGTTTTTCTAAATATGTAGCAAGAAGCAGTCATCACAAATACAAAGTTCAATATATTTTCTGTATTTGTGGATTTTTATGCTCTCCCCAACTCTCATTCTTTGTTATAGGCTTAGCATAGTAGCAGCAGAAGATGAGATAGGGAGTAGGGAAGCAAGGCTCAGGACAGTCATAAATATCATGAAACATTGAAGTTGGAGATGTCCCTTAAAGACCTTCTGGTCCAGCCCCTTATTTTTTCCTCATAGAAGAGAAAGAAATGGCCTAGTAAGTGAAAATGGCACTGACTACAAGTCAGAAACCCTCAACTCTCATTTTGGTTTTGCCTCAGACTCCCTCTGTGGCCTCAATTTAATCCCTTCCCCTCTCTGGTTCTCAGTCATTGATCAAATCAAGAGTTAGACTGGACACATTTAGAAATTGAGATCAAATGGAAATCACTTGAAATTCTGGCAAACATATATAAAACTACTCCACGTATACTTCAATAAGTCATTACAGTTTACAAGGTTTTTTTTTCCCCTTCTTTTTTTTTTTTTTTTTTTTTTTTTGCGGTACGAGGGCCTCTCACTGTTATGGCCTCTCCCGTTGCGGAGCACAGGCTCTGGACGCGCAGGCTCAGCAGCCATGGCTCACGGGCCCAGCCGCTCCGCGGCATGTGGGATCTTCCCAGACCGGGGCACAAACCCGTGTCCCCTGCATTGGCAGGCGGACTCTCAACCACTGCGCCACCAGGGAAGCCCTGCCCTTCTTTAATCTTTTTCTTTTTACCCTTAGAAAGGATTTTTAAAAAGCATTCTAGTTAAGGAATCCATTTTCCTCCAAGGACTTCTGCTTCCAGGAAGATGAAATAGATGTATTCATCTCCCTGTTTCTCCTACTAAGTGCTAAAAATCCTGCATATTATATGTAAAACAAATATAAGACGCTGAAAGGTGGAGAAGAAAGCAGACTATGTAGGGACCTTGGGACCCACAGAGCAACACAGTGGTAAGTTCCCTGGGTTTTCTTTTTACCACATGTATCCTAGACTTGGAGCCAGTGACCCAGAAATACCAATGGGTGTGGATTTTTAAAAAGCCCTGAAAAAAAGCCTGTACTCTGTAGCCAGAGGACCAGGAAAATGACAGCCTTTCTAAAAGAAACTTTTGGATAATGACTGCCCTAATCTAGCCATGCACCATAGTAAAAACCGTGGCCTTATCCCTACCCAAATCAGCAAAGGCCAAGTGGGAGTCCTGGACTTTATCCCACACCCAACAGTAATGAGGCACACCTCTCCTTCCTCACTAGCGTGGTGTCCAGAAGAGGCTGGTTGGAGAAGCAGGACTTTCGCCACTGCCCAGCAGTAATGAGGCCACTACCACCACCACTCCTATGAGATCAGTGGGGATCATATGGGAAAAGCAATAAGGCAATCCTGCCTCTCCTGGCTGGGATGGTAATAATGGAAGCCTAGTGGGGAGTCAGAATTCCTACCCATGCCCAGCAATAATGAGGAGCCCCTCCACCCCTTGGTTGTCAATAGAAACCAAATGGAGAACCTGGATTTCTGCCTCACCTGGCAGTAGTGAGGTGGCACTTCTCCTTCCCCACTTCCCTTGCTGAAGAAGTGTCAGGGAAAAAAAAACAAAAAAGCCCCACCTAAAATAGAAAGTTCAAATAAGATCAGGAGTATCATAATATCCCATTGTCCTTGTTTTAGTTAAAAATCACTTGTCCTACCAAAAACCCAGAAAATCTCAATTTGAATGGAAGAAGATAATAAATGCCAATACCAAATGACAGAGATATTAGAATTTTCTGACAAAGATTTTAAAGCAGTCATTATAAAATACTTCAATGAGCAATTAATAAACATGTTGGAAAAAATGAAAAAATAGAAAGTCTCAGGAAAGAGAAGATTTAAAGAAAAACTGAATGGAAATTTTAGAACTGAAAAATATAATAGCCAAATTTAAAACTCAGTGTTTGAGCTCAACAATAAAATGGAGGCGACAGAGGAAAGAACCAGGGAACATAAAGATATAACAATAAAAATAGGAACTTCCCAAATTTGGTAAAAGACATAAACCTACAAAATTCAAGAAGCTAGATGAACTCCAAATAAGCAAACCCAAAGAAATCCACACCAAGACACATAAACATTTGAAAACGAAAATAAGGAAAATATCTTGAAAGCAGCCAGAGAGAAATGATACATATTTATAGAGGAAAATCTATTTGAGTGACAACTACTTTCTCTTCAGAATCTATAGAGGCCAAAAGAAATGGCATATATTTCAAGTGTAAATAGAACAGAACCATCAATACAGAATTCTATATCCAGCAAAAATGTGCTTCAGGAAGGAAGAGAAAATTAAGACACTCTCCAATGAAGAAAAACTAAAGGAATTTGTAACTATCAGACCTATCCTAAAAGAATAGCTATAGGAAGTTCTCTAAACTGAAAATAAATGATCAAAGAAGGAATCTTGAAACATTTAGAAAGGAAAGAACAGAAAGAAAAAATGTGGGTAATTACATTTTTCCTTCTCCTCTTGAGATTTCTAAATTATGTTTAACAGTTGAAGCAAAAATTATAACATTGATATGATCTAAGTGTATACAGAAGTATTTAAGGCAATTATATTATAAATAGGGGAGGGTAAAATAACATAAAGGGAAGTAATATACTTCTGTACTTCACTTGAACTGGTAAAATGTCAACACCAGTAAACTGTATTAAGTTACATATCTAATGTAATACCTAGAATGACCACTTTAAAATCTATAAAAATAGACATACTCCAAAACACTATAGGTCAATCAAAATAGAATTCTAAAACATTTATTAAAAAATATAGGAAAGCCAGAGAAAGAACACAGAGAAATAGAAAACAGACAACCATCAGAAAACAGATAATAAAATGGCATACAGGCTCTAACATACCAATAATTACATTAAATGTAGATGGTCAAAATATACCAATTAAAAGATAAAGATTGACAAAGTGGATTAAAAAACAGAACCTAAGTATATACTGTCTTTAGAAAACTTGGTTAAAATATAATCGTATAGGTAGACTGAAAGTAAAAGAATGGGAAAAGATACATCATGCAAACATTAATCAAAAGGAACTAGTAATGACTATATTAGTATCAGATAAAGTGAACTTCATAGCAAAGAAAATTACCAGGAACATAGAGTGACAATACATAATAATAACAATAAAAGGTTCAATTTACCAAGGAGTCATAGCAATTCTAAATGTGTATGCATGAAACAAGTGAGCGGCAAAATATATGAAGCAAAAACTGATAGAACTGAAAGGAGTAATGGACAAATGCACAATTATAGGTGGACGCTTAAACACCCCTCTCTCAACAATCAGTCAAATAATATAACAGAAAAAATTAGCAAGGATATACATAAATTAGCAACAGTATCAACCAACAGGATTTAATAGACATTTATAGAACACTCCACCCAAAACATCTGGGTTTCTGATAGGCATTAGATAGGGAAATATTTTCTAAACCCAAATCAGCACATGGGATATAAGAAAGTTTTATTTGTTTTTCTATATATATTTAGTGACTTTGTAACACATCACATATGACATATGACGTGTTTAATGTTTTTTCATTAAAATGGGTACTTATATAAAGATTTTTTTTTCAATTTTTCTACAACAGAATTGTAAACACCCTCTTGAAGAAGTAGGCTCCATAGGCTGCACTTGAGAGAAAGGAATCTTCCTTTCAGCTGCAATGATTGACCTCTTACTGAGTCTTCCTGGAGCTGCAAGTGCAGGCATCAAGGAGCAAGACAGTTTGGACATAGGACACATTCCCCTCCCTGACTCAAGGCAACCAGAGCCTTCCAGCTGCATTGTTGCTTGGGGAACCCTGGGATTTCTTTCTCATAGTAGAGTTATACTGTGTGCAAAATAGACTTTTAGACCAGACTAAACACTCAGCCACATTGCTTTATCTCTGTTCCAAACAACCAACTTGCAAACAAACTTTTGGAGCACAGCCCTTATGTTTCTGACATCCTTTCCTTCTCTGATTTTCTCTTCTCTTCCTTCTGGATCTGCCTTTCTGATATCCAAGTAACTAGTACTTCAGTAGTCTCTTTTGTTTCCCTATTACCCACCCTGTCTGTATAACCTTGGGTAAAGAGAAAGGAGGCAAGAATTACCTGTCTTCTTGCTGCTTTGTGTTCTTGGTTTATTCTCTGCATGGGAACTTAGTTCAGTCTCCTAGTAGTGACCGTAGGCTAACCCTTAAGCAAGCATTGCAATCATCCTAGCCAGCCTCTTTATACCTCTCCCCTTTGGGTCCCGTGTTACCCCTGCCTCCTTTTGCAACAGCTACCACAGAACCTGCCTTTACCCAGGCTTGCCCTGGCCATGCCTCTAGTGATTCCTGTTCCCTTGCTTATGACAAATGCAAGAAGGCCCCTGCGGAGAGGGACTGATACTCATCAGATAAGACCCTGGCCCTTGTGGATGATTAGTGCACTCCTCCCAAGCTTATATCCCATGAATGGTGAAGGGTAATCGATACTCAAACCAGTCACTTGAGTTGGTGACATGATTTTCATGTTACACAAAGAGAGGGGTCATTAGGGGAAAGGAATACCAGGTCTGAGATCATTTTCAGTGGTCAAATCTATGCCATCTGGACCTTCCTCCTCCAGACCTGCTTCTCTGTGGCTTGACTGTCATCCAGACAATGACCTTTAGCGTACCAGTTTGACTTTTAGGAGGACTTGGGGTGTTTTCACATTATGTAATGTCTGTGCTTCAGTAGAAATCTTATGGAAACAAATGGAGGAAGTTTGCCAGTCCAAGTAATGGATAATAAATCCTGACCTATCTGGATAGAAACTGATTTTCTGTATCCTTTAGTTTATACACATATTTTTTTATTGTAGTAAGGTCTGAAAAATTCAAGGAACCAAATTATTCAAGTATTTCAAATGCTGTTGTCCTTTTGGCAAAAATGGTGCTTCTTATAGGCTGAGTTGCTATGTATTAGCCTTCTTCAGCAGACTGAGTAAAACATCCTTTCCTATCCAGCGTTCAGGATAGAGTAGCCCTAATTCAATTAGGATACTTTATAAACTTTACCACAGTGTTCATTAGATCAGTTGACATAACTAGATTGTTTTGAATGTTATTTTTAAAGAAAATATATGGTTTTTTTCTTTAATTTTAAATCTGGAATATTTGCTACTACATATTTTCTTTAGAATAGATGTTCTTCTGTTTCATGAGAAATAAATTTTTGAGGGAGACAGCTGAATTGGATTTTCTGATCAAAGCTAAAAGCAAATATATTTTAGCTTAGCAGTATCACAGGTCAAGATAATTAATGTTAAAAAATAGTCTAGGGTCTTTTTGTTAGGCCAAATTGATGTTTTAATTCCTTTCAGTTACCTAACTAGAAAAACATAGTGCAGACAAAGGGCATTCCTGGTAGATTATGTTACTTCTGTTGCATACATTCTTGTAAAAGACACTTTCATAATCTTTCCTTTCCTTAATCAATATGGAAATAACTTTTAAAAACATATACAGTGATATGAAATGAACAGAACTATTCAATGAACTGACACATAAGCTTCACTAAAAAATCACAAATTTCTTCTCAGCATATTTTTGACTTAATCCCAGAATAATATTTTGAATAAGACAAAACCAGACTGCCATGTTACCTATTCTCTCATTTATGTGTGTAGCTTAGGAAAATCCATTTATAAAAGCCAACTTCAGCTTTAGTTATTCATGGAAGTTTAGCCTAAAATTCAGCAATGAAGGAAAAGATTTTGTGTGTGTGTGGTCAGTATCAGGATTTAGGGCAAAAGGTGATTAGATACAGTACTAGAATATCATCTCTGGTTTAGAAGTAAATGACTCAGTGAAGGTTTTATTATTTTTTTCTATAGAAATTTATATATATATATATATCTTTAAATTATCTGCCACTCTAAAAGTTGTATTATTTTTAAAAAAATCATACACCTCGAGTTGTGTGTTTCACTTTGGTGAACTCAGTATCACATAGATAAGACTATCTGTTTGCAGACTAAATCAATGGTTTATAATAACGAAAGTCTTGGCTTATGGAGAAACATGTGAATAGTAAACATTACTCCAAATTACGCAGAAATTTTAGAATGGGAGAATTACTTTTTTAGATCTGGTTTTCACATTGTTAAAAGCCACAATTGGCACAAATAGAAACTGTAGAAAACGATCGGGGAAAAAAATAAAGACCTACCAAAGAACTGGCCCTTGTAAGACTTCATCTGGGTTTCTGAGCATGTGTAATCCTGCTTAACTTCTGACAAACTCTCCTGGTTTATGCTTCTTGATTGCCTAGCCTTAACTTTGCCTGAGCAGCTCTGGACAGAGCTCTGCTGGAGCGTGGGATACTCACATCACCAGGACTATCCAGTTTCACAGTCTGTCCTCAGCCCCAAGAATTTTGCTACCATGCAGCCCTGCTTGGCTCGCACCTAACTCCTCTACATTTGGTAACATCTTGCCAGCCTCAGGACCAGTTAGAAGATGTGCTAGGAGGGGCTATCCTTGGAACGGCTTTTTTGCAGTCAGCTCCTACCTCTTCCCTCCTATAGGGAGGATCTAGTATGTATAGATAAAGATTGATGCCACCCTCCTCCCCTACTCAAGTGCCAGAATCTGATAGGAAGTTGACAACAACATCAACCCCTGTTAACCAAAAACACCCAGAAAATCGAGAGACCCCATTTTTTATTTGCTTTTATTAGCTAAGACTGAATTTGGCTATAGATAACAGAAAACTAAATTACAGTGGCCTAAACAGATAGGGATCTATTGATATTTTTCTCATGCACCAAGAAATATAAAGGGGAGAGTCCAGAGATAAATAGTATCTCAACAGTGCCATCAAGGATGTGGGTTCTTTCTGGATTGCCACTCTTTGTCCTCAGCACATTTATCCTCATGCTCGTCATCTCATGATCACATGATGACTTCTGTTACTCTAGGCCTCATGTCTGACATTCAGATGGAATTAAGGAAAATGGGGCAAAAGCAGAGGCTTATTCCTGATGAGGCTTTGGCTTATGTAGGAAGAGAAGTCCTCCCCCAGGAACCTTGCCTCTACATTGCCTCTAGTAGCCAACACTAGGCCATATCCCTAGCTATAAGGGATGTGGAAAAGCCATATGTTTTGACTTTCCCATGTCTCTAGTCAAGGAAATGAGGGGGTTTTTATTGGCTTTTGGGTAGGTACTAGTATTTACTACATCCCTACTTCAAGATGGTATTGGACCTACCTACCTACCCATCTTCCATGGACCTAACCAAACACCTAGCTAGTAACTCCATCCATACCAGTTAACTAGTAACCTAGACAGTTAACTCCATCCTCTTTACCATAACTAAAGTCTACCACATCCATGCCCCCTCCAGAATGTCTTTGGGCTTCACAAGCCCTGACAAGACCACCTCAGACTGGGGTCTGCAGTTTACTTATGGGAGACCCTCTTGGAAGCACGTCTAGATGCACCTGTCCACAGGAGAGCCTGTCTTGGTTCCCGTGATTATTAGTAGTACCCTTATTATTTTAAAGAGAATTTAAATGAAAACTTTTTGCTGTTTACCTCTGTTTGTGTGCTTACTAGTGGCTTCTGTCCTCAGCCACCCTCCCATCATGGAGGTAAATATACCAAACCCTTTTTCTAATCCAGCAAATCTTGTAAGGAGCATTTTTTTAAGAGACTGGTTTTTTTCTTCTAAACCTTATGGCATACTTTGGACATAAAGAACCTAACAGCCATTTTAAAGAATATTAAAGTGACTAGAAATAATATCTTGGTCAGAACAGACCAGGAGTAACAACCACATTTTACACTGCAGTGTACACACCCATGTATGGGAGATTTCCTACCTCCAAATTTCACCTGCCCTAATTAAACTGTGCCCAGTTCAAGTAATTCCCTTTGCTTCAGCACCATCAATCCTCCCTCCCCAATATAAAGGCAAAACTGAACAGACTGGGGCATTCTACTGTGAAACTGTGCTAATGGCACTGGATCACATACCACCAAAACAGCAGGACAACTTGGCTTCCAATCCCCAAGTTCTACTTCAGAAAACTGTTCGTACATCTCCCCCAAACCTCCTATTGTATCATTAATTGTGGTTTTTCTTCCCTCTGCATTTTCCCTCACTGCTATGGCCAGTGCTTTATGTGGCCTAGTCTGGGGCCAGTCTCAACAGAAGCTCTTAGATTGCCACTCTTGCCTGCAATGATTTGTCCCAGTTTTATACCAGTATCTGCCAGCTTGGCTTACCATGTCAGTGTTCTGGCTTCTCTTGTGATGTCAGCTCTTGCACCACTTCAAGGAAGACAGCAGGTTTTTCCTCCTGACCTGTCTCCCTCCTACCCCCGCAAAAAAGGAAAACACTGGCCGAGTCCCTTCCCATTTATTTTATTTAACAGCCCTTAACTCACAGCTGCCATGAACCAAGCACTTGCATAATCACTGGAGAGAATAATAAATGAAATATAGCTGCTGCTATATTTATATATATATATATATATATTTATATAGCATGGTAGGGGAGATAAATGTGAAGAATTTTAACATATCACACTTACGACTGTTATAAATACAGATACAGGTCAGGAATGGTATCAAGAAAAGGAGAAATTAGTTCTATCTAGATAAGTAAGGGAGAAAACAAATGAATTTGGACTTGAAGATGAGTTGGGAATTTTCCAGGCAGACAAAATGGCATCAAGATAGGTGATTGAGTTAAACAGAAGGCAGCCTTCTATTGTAGATTATGTGTACTTGGAGAATTTAGTGGTACCATTTAGCCTGGGAGATGAATGTCCTATTGGTCTTCCAACTTTAGCCCTCACTCATTTCGTTCCTCAGCCACTCCACTGGGAGTTGATGTCCTGTAGTGATCTTTAAACGCTAAGCAGATTTCAGAAGATGACAGTAGCAAATAAAATAGAACATTAGACTCAGTAAGGTTTTTATTACACCTGTATTTAGATTTTTAAGGAGATAAAAGTAAATAAGTGCCATTCTTTTAAACCATTCTCTTCCCTTCATGTTTTGTTTCCATTACTCCTGCTACTAGATATTTCCTTCACTGTGGTGCTTGAAACTGAATTCTGCTGGGTTTCCAGGAATGCTGTTGATAGTCATTGCCAGGAAAAATGTGTTTTCCCCTTAGGAAATTACACTTCTATTTAGTATTATTGTTTTTGGCCACTGTGCTGTGTTATGAGCTCTTTTTTTTTGGCGGTACGCGGGCCTCTCACTGTTGTGGCCTCTCCCGTTGCGGAGCACAGGCTCTGGACGCACAGGCTCAGCGGCCATGGCTCACGGGCCCAGCCATTGCGCAGCATGTGGGATCTTCCCGGACCAGGGCATGAACCCGTGTCCCCTGCATCGGCAGGCAGACTCTCAACCACTGTGCCACCACGGAAGCCCTATGAGCATTTTTGAGGAAAGAAAAAGATAATTGCTTCCTTGGAGCAATTACTGGAAATGAAACTGGTATTCTACTTTCTAAAAACAACAAAAAAGTACACTTAGATGGGAAACTACCAGGAAAAACAAGAATAAGAATAAAGGTGAGGTGAGGTACATTCCCTGATGAAAAATTTACTTTTAGAAATGTAAGATTCCTTACAAGTTTTTTGAATGTTTATATTTTTTCCAATTCAAGAATAACACTACAGAAAAGTGCTTAAGATGTAAATGTTTACCTCCATGAATTATCAGAAAGCAAGCTCCCATATAACTCCCTCCCAGCTCAAGGATCACCATTGCCTGGATCTCAGAAGCCTCTTTTATACCCCTGCGTATCCCACAGTCCACTTCTGAGCTCATTCAGGTTGTTGGCAGAATCCAGTTCATGTGGCTTTTTGATTGCAGTCCCCATTTTCCTGCTGGCTATCAGCCAGGGGTCCCTCTCAGCTCCTGGAGGTCACTTTCAGGTCCTTTTCACATGAGCTCCATTTTCAAACCAACAGTGGTGCATTTAATCCTTCTAGTGCTTTGAATCTGTGACTTCTTCTGCCACTAGCCAGAGAGAACTCAAATTTTGAAGGACTCGTGTGGTCAGGGTAGGTCCACTGGGATAATCTCCCTTAAAGTTGTCTCAACTTTATAACATAACCTAGTCATGGGAGTAATATGTCATCATACTCACAGGTTTCACCCACACTCAGAAGGGAGGGATTGTAAAGGGCAAGGAGTATTTGTGTCATCTGGGAATTCTGCCTACCACAGACCACCTGTTTTCTGCTGCTCTGAAATGCTACCTTTGTCAAAAATTAAATATCTATATATGTGTAGTCATTTGTGGAAGAATTTATTTAAAATCAATATTATTTCTTCCTTAAATGTTTGGTAGAGTGGACCAATGAATTCATCTTGCCCTCGAGTTTTCTTTGTGCAGAGGCTTTAAATTACAAATTTAATTTCTTTAATAGATATAAGACGATTGAGGTTATCTATTTATTGTTAAGTAAGCTTCAAATTTGTGTCTTTGGGCAGACTGGCTGTTTCATCTAAGGTATTGAATTTCGTGACATAAAGTTGTCCACAAAATTACTTGATTATCCTTTTGATGTCTGTATTATCTGAAGGGTTGTCATTTCTCTTTCCTGATACTGGTAATGTTTAATGTCTTCTCACATTTTTTTCCTGATCAGTCTGCCTAAAGATTTATCAGTTATTGAACTTAATTTTAGTTCCATTTAGTTTCTCAATTGTTTTTCTGGTCTCTATTTCATTAATTCCTGCTGTGAACTTTATTATTTACTTTATTCTGCCTACTGACTGGAGTCAGACCAAATATCTTTTATATCAATATACGTGAGTATGTTAAGTCCCTTTATTTAAGAGAGAGAGAGACTTTAAATTTTGTTTTTAAAGAAATCTACTTATGATTTCAAGAGACATAACTTATGACAAAAGACTAAAAATAAAAGACAAATAGGCAGATGATGCCAAAAAGAAAGCAAAGTAACAATAATAACACCAATCAAAGTAGAATTCAAGGCACAAAGAATCAAATGAAAATTTGTGTAGCAGTACCAGAAAATCACATAAATTCATGTTATCTCTGGCGTTCTTCCTTTTTCTCAGTTATTTGACATCTCGAAAATGAGGGTCACTCTGCTCATTCCACAGTCAGTATAATAGAACTAACCCTCATAAGCAACTCCTAAAGATCACTTAAACCTGTTTTAAAATAAACATTCTTTTTAGTTGTGTCCTTTTTAAAAAATTATCGAGATGGTTTCATGTTCATAACTATGTGGGGTTTCCCTGGTATACATGATTTATCTGTCAAAATTTGTGATTCTAATCCTTAAATCATAAAAATGCCTCGATCAGGTATGATTACACACATCTGCCGTGGTATCTGACATTAGGCCATCATACTGCTAACGTTGCTATTGAGAAAGCCAGGTGAGGGTGAGAGAGATTCTTCCACAGGGCATGCTCTTGTTTCCAGAGACAGTGCATGTTGCTGACTCACATGCCTCTCTCGGCCTCACTAATATCTCACATCACATAGCATTTGGCAAAAGAAAAGAGTAAAACAGGAATATACTACAATTAATTTGACATTTGTGTTTGTTCTATATATTCTAACTGTTTGCCTTTTTTTTTTTTTTTTAACGTAGTTAATGCTGCCTACCTTGGGAGCCAAGAAATGATGGAGGTGGTGAAGAGAGACAATGAAACCATAAAGGAACATTTATCTAAGGTAATCACTTTAGTGCTACAAGGAGGTAAGTAGATGGGCAGAAATACTTACTGAGGATGAAAGGCTAGAGTTGGTTAGAATCTGTAAGACCTCAAGGGTTTATAAATTTCAGATCAAGTTCTACTTCTAGTTAACATTAAGGCAGCCCTTGAAAGTTGCATAGAAAGCTGATTACATAGTTTCTTAAATATGTTTTGCCACCTGTTTTTGTTGGGTTTATTTTTAGGATCGATACTTCTCTCTAGAGCTTTGTACTGAAAAGACTCTCAATAATATTTATAGAAGAAATGAGTTATATTAAAATATAAGTGAAACATTGGAAAAGAACTAACATGCCTATGATCTGATGATCCAGTGAGCCCGTCTCTCTTATTCTCCAATGCATTGGAGTAGGAATGCCCAGCTGACACCAAGGCGAGTTTTCTATACAAGCAGGTGCAGAAAGGCAACAATTGAAATATTTAGCATTTTTGAGTTGCTGCTATAAGTGCTAGAATCTTAACACAGACGTATTTGGAAGCACAGTTTCTGAAACTGTGAGGGGCCGTGGTTTAGAATATGTCTAAGCACCCTAGAATTAAGGTGGCCCTGGTACTCCCATGGCATCATTTGTCTGTCTGTCCATACAGCTGTCTGTCTGTACAGCTGAATAGGATAGAGCTGTACCATCTAACACGGTAACCACTAGCCACATGTGATTATTTGTGGCTACTCTGAATTGAGATGTGCCGTGAGTGTAAAATACACATTGGATTTCAGAAACTTAGTACCAAAAAGATAAGTAAAATAGTTCATTAATATTTTTATATTGATTACCTGTTGAAATGATAATATTTTAGATACGTGGGGGTAAATAATATATATTATTAAAAGAAATTTCATTCATTCCTTTATACTTTTTAAAATGCAGTTAGTAGAAGTTTTTAAATTACCAGTGTGCCTTTGTATTTCTGTTGGACTGTGCTAATATAGAGCTTTGCAGTCCAGTGCTGAACCGTGACATCTGCTGGATGCAATGAAACGAGCCCCACTGAGTGACCAACTCTTACAGGGCCCAGGAACCTACAGTCTGCAAGTAAAATCTTAGATATCCTGCTGGGTTTAGAATCTCTTCATAAACCTTGAGACATTTGACTTAAACTTGCCTATAGTGTTAATTCATATTTCTATAACCTCCCAATACAATTATCTTAAAGCAAGAAATGTATATGTTCTTAAAACAATATTTTTAGAATATCGATCTATCGTAGCTTCACCCAGAGAGGACTTTTGAAAGTGCCAGTCTGTGTTTGTCTTATGGCCATAGTGGTCATCATATTTCTAAAATAGCAATTGGCCAGAGATTGAAATTTTGAAGACAGAGGAAACCCTCATTAGCTGAATGGGGGAGGTTGGGGCCTCATAAGGACCCTCTTTCCAGGGATTTCAACTGTTTCCACTCATTGACGTACGTGAAAATGCAAGAAAAACAGTATTTTATTTTTTAGTTAAATTATAAGTGAATTTGTTTCAAAGCTGTGCTTAAGTTCTCAAGGCTGGAAGTTCATAAAAACAACTCAGTTCCCAGTTAATAATAAGACTGGCAGATGCTCATTTCCAAAATTCACACTTGCTGAATGACTAGACCCGTCATGTGTCAAAGCCTGTCTTACCACCTGTGGAAGCCAGCTGTTGTAAAGTACGCATCATTCCTGGATTCTTTTTGTATGTTGTGCTCAGAAGGAGGTCAAAGGAAGGTGCTAAGTTATTCCTGTCCTAAGTTAAATCCATATGCAAGTGTAATCATTCCCAGATAGAGGGCTGCTCATGGTCAGGACCGTACTTTACTGACACTTCTGTGGGAGAAATATGGGGGGATAATGGTAGATGGCAGGCATTTCAAGGTTAATATTAACACACGGTCACAGGACTAAACTTTTCCAACTACAGGGAATGGTTTTATTTTGTTTTTAAGATAACATGACATGTACTTTTGGAGTCTGGGAAAGCAAGGCATTGTTTAGTTTAATGATGCACAACGACCTGCGATTAATGGAATGTCCTTTCTACCAGCTAAGTTTGAACTCTCCACTAGAATATTACAATTACAATTCCTAAGTGAAACGAGGTATAGAAAGACAAGAAGTTTATTGCAATTTTTTTTGTTTCTGTAATAAAAAAAAATGGAAACATGCTGTAATTTAATATTGGTAAACGTTGAATCAACATATGTCTCAGTCTGCTTGAGAAGGTAAGGAAACTTAAAAGGGCACATAGTTCTAGCAAAATAGTGGGCATTTCCCCCTGCATTCCAAACAACCCTGATAATTAGTCAGACTTGAAAATCAGTTCCCAAGACTAGACATATCCCTACTTTAAATATTCTAGTCAAGGATACTGTGTCTCATTTCTGCCCAAATATAAGCATTCAGAAACTTTGTGCCTCTCCAGGACTGTCCATTGTAAAGATGTTTTGAGCCACACATTTCGTTGCAGAAATCGTTAAATATATCTATTATTCAACTTTTAAAACAGTTCTGGAAAATGTATCTTTGTGCCATCCAGTCAGGAAGCCACAGGAGATTTAGTCTAAAAACAGTCATTCTACTACCACATGTGGATGGCTTTTGGATTCTTTCTCCTCCTCTAGAAAACTATTATATCATAATCAGCAGACTTTGGTTCTAAATTCAAATTTTTTACCACTGAATTTCCACATGAAGAGGACTTTATATCTTCTTGAGGGAAATGTGCCTTTTTAACTCTGAAAAATCTCCGGAGCTGATTGTCTCCCTTCCTTCTTTCCAAGGTCTAGAGACTTTACAGACAGTGTCAGACACTGCTGCAGCACTACATGAGATTATTTCCCTTTCCTGAAGCAAATATGTCAGACTCAGTTGTTTCCAAAAGAATATATTAGGGCCTGTGGCATCATAGGTTGTGTTCTTTCTTCACCTGACTAAATTCTGCCTGTCCTTTAAGACTTGGCTCCATTGTCATCTTTTTTTTTTTTCCTTTGGCGGTACGCAGGCCTCTCACTGTTGTGGCCTCTCCCGTTGCGGAGCACAGGCTCCGGATGCGCAGGCTCAGCGGCCCTAGCTGCTCCGCGGCATGTGGGATCTTCCCGGACCGGGGCATGAACCTGTGTCCCCTGCATTGGCAGGTGGACTCTCAACCACTGAGCCACCAGGGAAGCCCTCCATTGTCATCTTTAAGAGGGCTTCCCCAGCCCCTGGTTTTGGTTAGAAGTCCCTCCCCTCGGCTCCCATGGCTCCATATGTAAAGTTATAATACTGCATCTATCACACAGTATTTAAACAGTCGGTTTTCCCCTCTCACCCACCTTGAAGGTTTTTCTCATCTTGGTATCCCTGTGGCATAGCACAATGCATGATACCTGGTGAACAATCAATAGGTGTATACTAGATGAATGGACAGGAAAGCTGTTACAGATTCTAAGCCTTTTTTGTGCCGTGGATCTCTCCAGCTGTGTCGTGTGTGGACTCCTTCTCAGAATAGTTTTTTTTAAGTGCATGAAATAAATACATAAGATTACCAAAAAAAAATTATATTGAAGTATAGTTATCAAAATATATTAAAAGCAAATTTGTGATATATAATTTATGCATCTTTATTAACAAACTAAATAATGAGATATAATAGCAGTCAGAATTACTATTGTAAATATGCTGTGATATGCATAAACTTTTAGTTACTTAAAACAATTTTACTGTAATTTGAAAATTTCAGTAATTTTATAGATGGCAAAATATAGGTATTTCTAATATTTCTGTGGTTCGTTGCCTGTGTTCGTAATTGAAGGAAATACTAAATTATTGTCAGAGGTTAGCAAAAAAAATGACATATTCTTTTTCCCATCCAAGTTTACATTACTCCGCTCCCCTCAACTGCCACTGCATCTACCCATGAAACTGCGTGGACCTGTAGATCCCAGGTGAAGAAGTTGCTTTGAGGCACTAGAAAAGGTTAGGGAGTATGGTACTGTGGTTTGGTCACTGGCCTGAGAACAAGAAGCCATGATATGCTACACTAAAGAGACTATTTTGAGTTGTTAGGGAACCATTGAAGGATTTAAGGAAGGGGGTAATAATCAGGGTGATACTCAGAATGTTTGACAACCATATGACATAACCACTGACCCATCAGAACATGTGCCGTCTGTGAACAACCAGTTCAGAGGTGCCAGTTCATATCAGTTAGTCCTAGGAATGTGGCTAGATTAACCAATGAGAGGGATTATCTGGGGGGAAATGTGTATCAGAATGTTGGAAAAGAATGAAATTTGAAGTGGGAAAACTGTTTAGAAGACTTTTATAAGAACTAAGGCAGTGGAATTGGGGATAAAGAAGGGGTAGAATTTGGAAAGATTTAGGGAGTAGAATCAAAGACACTTAGTACTCATAGGATATGAGAGAATGGAGATGGAGTCTAAGATTATTTCTCTGTATTTGGATTTTGTAACAAGATAGGGAATATGGGAGAAGAAGTGCCAGCAAGTTGTGGGAGCTGGTTGAGAAAGTAGTTCATTTTGGTACTTTTGTCTGGCAGGTAGCTGGATATATGGGTGTGAAGCCTAGAAGAGGAATCTGGGCTGAATTTTGATTTGGGAATGATGAGGATATATTTGGAGTCATGAGCATGGAAATAGTAACCCAAGGAAGTATGTAGTATAAGGAGAGAATATATCTAAAGGTTGACCCTTGGGGAACACATTTAAAGGTTGGGAGGAAGGAGAGGAACTAATGAATAAGACGGAAATGGAGTGGGGGAGGGACGGGAATGAGAACCAGGATGGAATAAACCAAAGTAAGAGAATCAACTGTACATTTTCACCACCCCAGTCCCAATCCTTCTGGGAGCCGCTGGGGTATGCTCTGCATTAGGAGGCACCTGGTGTGTCTGAGGCAAATAGGAGGTCAGCATTCCCATTCTGTCATTGTTCTCAGCTATAAGGGGATATAGTCTCATTCAAAGAAAAGTGAATTAGTGTTTGGTTTAGAAACTTGAAGTTTTCATTTAAAACTCACTTAGGAGGGAAATTCTAAACTGCCGTGACCATCCTTGGCCTAGGCTTATGGAAACAGCTGGTGTGTGCTACTGCCAGACCAAATCTGAACATCACTATCAGTCAATAGGGGTCTGAAATTGTTCCCAGCGAGAGCACATGAGACGCTGCTTTCTGATGAAGGTAGGCAGCGGTGGAAGGACTTCCTGCAAAGTGGTGCTGCCCCTGCCCCCAGAGGGCCAGCCTGGGGCCAACAGTGTGGATGGGAAAGGGGCAGGGTGTCCTCAGGAACAGGGACCCCTCTGCTACGGCTCTCCCCATCCTGCTTAGCCTGCCTGAGCCCAGAGGCGCATGTTGCCTTTGGGAACAAACAAACCTTGCACAGTTGTTTGCAGATCTGGGCATGCAAATCCTTCGGACATGCACACGTCCCGCTTAGTGGAGCATAGGATGTGCTCTCTGGACCAGCTAACCAAGACTGCCTTTCCGCCAACCTCGGTCTGAAACTGATTGTGTTAGTTCTGCCTGTTTAATTTGAAGCCTGTTCAGAATATCATAATCATCCTGGAAATAGATAGGTTTGTTTGTATCTCAATCATTTTGACCTTGAGAGCTTCATTTTAGGCACTCATTTGTGTCAGCATACCCTTGAGTTTTCTAGTGGAGCGTGATCGGGGAGCAGAATCTGCACAGGTACAGCATGAGCTTCAAACTCCAGCTCCACCATTTGCTTACTTATGTGACCCTGGTTAATTTACTTGACCTCACTGTGTCTCCTTTCTTCATCAATAAAATGGTTTAATAATACTATCTATTCTCATGCAGTTGTTCCAAAACTATAATGCTATATGCAATTCATATAAAGACCTTGCAAGGGGCTTCCCTGGTGGCGCAGTGGTTGAGAGTCCGCCTGCCGATGCAGGGGACACGGGTTCGTGCCCCGGTCCGGGAAGATCCCACATGCCGCGGAGCGGCTAGGCCCGTGAGCCATGGCCGCTGAGCCTGCGCGTCCGGAGCCTGTGCTCCGCAACGGGAGAGGCCACAACATTGAGAGGCCCGCGTAACGCAAAAAAAAAAAAAAAAGACCTTGCAAGAGTGTCTGGCCATGTACTAAGCATTCAATAAAAGTTTATTATTACAAAGTTAGTTATATCCTAGATATGCCTCTGAGTACTTTAAAAAGACTTTGCCTATCTTTTCCTCCCCCTGCGCACCCCTTCAGATATTTTCATTCTATAATGAAAGATTTTGGTAATATTAAATATGTAGCCAAGTGACCCTGGAATGCCCCAATCCCATTCTGGCCACTGCTTCCCATAAAATGCCTAAGGGAGATGTTGTATAGGAACAGCAGTGAAGGGAGACACAGTAGTACTTAAACTTTACCAGGACTTGGGTCCAGTACGGAGAATTCAGATGAGCTGGAATTGGCCATTTCTCTAAGTTAGTTAAGCAAGACCCTTCCCAGCACGTCTGCCAGTTTCCTGAGGCATATAACCAGGGAGAAACAGAAGCACAGGAGGATAAATTTGCTCCCAGTGCCTCATACTCTGCTGCCTCACCAGAGGAAGATAGATGCCTTGGGTCAGCTTCTCACTCCAGACCCAGGTAAGAAAGAGACGAAGCTAGTTACTCTGGAAGGAGCAGTGACTTACGTTTGGGAATGAACAGGTTCTGGCCCTTTACACTTGGATCGTGCAGAAAGAAGGGAGCCCCACTTTGCAGCGCTTTTGATGCATGATTGTTCCAGCTACTGGAGAGTAGCCCAGTCCCTAACCCGCTTGGACTTCCTACTCCTTTTGCACCCAATTCCCACTGCTCCCCTAGTTGCCTTCAGGGGGAGCAGGGCTCGGTGCTTGTGAAGGATTGTGTGTTCACCTCTGTCCTCAGCCACTTTTTTTAATTTTTAGGGATTTTAATTCCCTTTTTTAAAAAATAAATTTATTTTATTTATTTTATTTTTGGCTGCCTTGGGTCTTCGTTGCTGCACACAGGCTTTCTCTAGTTGCGGTGAGCAGGGACTACTTCTCCTTGCGGTGCACAGGCTTCTCATTGCAGTGGCTTCTCTTTTTGCGGAGCACAGGCTCTAGGTGCGCAGGCTTCTTTAGTTGTGGCTCACGGGCTCTGGAGCGCAGGCTCAGTAGTTGTGGCACACAGGCTTAGTTGCTCTGCAGCATGTGGGATCTTCCTGGACCAGGGATCGAACCTGTGTCCCCTGCATTGGCAGGTGGATTCTTAACCACTGCACCACCAGAGAAGCCCTAATTCTCATTTTTTTAAGAATGGGAATTGAGCCAGTTCTAGATAAAAGAAAGAAAGGAAACAAGGTAAATCAGAAAATGAATTTTCTAAACTATCTCCCTTTCTTCAGCAGTTGTTCAAGTTCTTAAAAATGGTTGCTCAGAAAGGCTGCAGTGAACTGTTAAAGCTTTGTGACTGCTACCTCTCTGTTCCTGAGAGGGCTGGGATTTTCAAATAACTGAAAGGAGATGCTTATGTTACAGAATAGGTTTCCTTTAAGGTTGCAGGGTCGAGGCTTAAGAGTCTGACTTCGCGGGGAGGGTAGAAGCAGCAGCCTGTTGCTCTTGTCCAGCAATTCCTATGATGCCTGTAGTCCTAGTCAGCTACTGAATAGAAAGAAGTAATTCAGATAGAGACTTTTTTTCCAGTTTTATTGAGATAGAATTGACACATAACATTGTATTAGTTTAAAGTGTACAACATAGTGATTTAATACATGTATATATTGCCCAGTGATTATCACAAGTTTAATGAACATCTGTCACCTCACTTAATTACAGTTTTTTTTCTTGTGATGAGAACTTTTAATGTCTACTCTCTTAACGACTTTCAAATATTACAGTATAGTGTTAACTATAGTCACCATGCTGTATATTACATCCCCAGAACTTATTTATCTTATAACTGGAAGTTTATACCTTTTGACCACCTTTACCCATTTCCTCCACCCCCTACCCCCTGCCACTAGTAACCACCAGTCTGTTCTCTGTTTCTGTGAATTCGGTTTTTTGTTTTAGATTCCACATGTAAGTGAGATCATACAATATTTGTCTTTATTTGTTTGACTTCACTTAGCATAAAATACCTTCAGGGTCCATTCATGTTGTCGCAAATGGCAGGATTTCCTTCTTTTATAGCTGAATAATATTTATTATCACCAGATAGAGACTTCTGTGTGTGGCTTTTTTCATGTTTAATATTTTAAGATGTTAATATATCACTGGAAGTGATTTTTGTTAGTTATTAGCTAAATCAAATATATAAACTTGTATCATAAGGTGGTTTCTGATACGTCTTTTGTTCTTAAAATAAATCATCTATTAGTAATGCATAAAAGCCAGCAACTCAGTGAATACTAAAACAAAGCTTTGTTGCATCAATCAGGGCAGAAGTCAGGTTTTCCTGCTTCTGGCTCCTACAGTACTTTGTTCGTACCTCTCTCTGCCTGTTGTGTTTAAGGGCCAACTTGTACATGCCTGAGTTCTTCGCTACTCTGGAGCTTCTCCAGGGCAGAGCTGTCTTACTTCTGAATTTCAACCACTTAACCGGTGCCAGATGGGAGATAGGTTTAGAGTCATTTTGGGTGGAAATGCTGGGAATCTGCAGTTTCAGGAGCAAAAAGTTAAAAAAAAAAAGCCATTGGAAAAGACAACTGTGGCTGCTCTGTGGGGGCAAGCTGCAGCAATTTGCAGGGACATTTTAACAGGGACATGTATCCTTAGGGGCAACTGAAGAGTTAAAGGAAAACATATCTGTGAGCACAGAGACTATCTGTGATAACTATGGTTATCACAGTAACCATAATTCCACCTTACTGTAGAAGGTACACAGAGAAAAGCAAAATCCTGGGCAATCAAAACCTAGAATTGAGAAAATTAGATGTTGTGTTTAATAGAGAAACGATTACTTAACATAACAATTTGGAAATAGAATAATTTCCATCTCAATAAGGTATACTCTTTATCAACTCTCATGCATATCAAAGCAAGTGCCAAGGAGAAATAAGCTATAGGAAATAATTAATTTTCTTGTAAACATTTGATTTAAACATCCTTCTGATAGCCTGAGATTCTTGGTTAACAGCTCCAGTATTTGCGTCACCCCTGTGGCATGCAGCACCCCAGAACTGTATACATCAACTTTGTGTGTGTCGGTGATTGTCACATGCAGGTAGTTTTCATAACCAGTTTAAGACCTCTCAGTCTTCAGGTTTGTGTTTTCATACCATGGTTCAGTTTATTCTTAATTGTAAATAGTAGTAAAAGGTACTGATTAGGAATGCCATCTCTGGATTTATAACTCAGTTTTTCACTGGGTTATATTCACTAATTGTTTCAACTTAAGCAAGTTAGTCTCTCTAAGCCTAAGTTTCCTTTTCTGTAAAACAGGAATAAAATACCTTCCTCAGAATATTATTATAAGGACTCAGTGAACACAAAACTTAGCATAGAGCCTGGCAAATCATTCTCAGTTTTCATCAGGTCATCGTTATTTGTTGCGAATCATTTTTACATATCGACATAGTAGTAGTGTACACTCTTCACCACTACGCTTTGGTGTCCGATTATTTCTTTCTTTATACCTCACCTGTCCTTCCCCCTCCCCCACCACTACCACCACACACCCCATACTTTTCCAGTTTCCTGTTTCAGGTTACAGGTGCAGAGTCCTCTGTTCGGATCTATCGCCTGTGACTTATAATCTGTAGAGATCAGGAAGTATCTTGAGCCAGTGTATGTAAAGGCAATAGAAATAACCACGTGTTTGACTTGTAAGCCAAGATTTTCTTACAGAGCCCTTCTTCTGAAGAAGAACTTAAATAAACAATACAAAACAAAACAAAAAGACCTTACCCCACTATCACTTAGAAATGTAACCAAATACAGCCCCCTCAAAATGATTACAGTATGGAGGATTGAGAGGTAAAATCAGATGAACATACGGGAAATCTATGGTCCTCATTGTTATGCCGTCTTGAACACTGACGTCACTTTGTGTTGAGGTTCCTAGCATATGCCTTGGGCAGCGTGTGTCCCATAACTACTTGGACAGGACCTGTCTCTTGATACCTGAAGGTAGGGGTGGGTTCCTGTAATCCATATTTATTACTCCTGCTCAACTGTCTGATACCTTCATGCATGAGGGGAGGAATAGCGCTTCCCCAGTGCTAAGCCTCATCAAGCTGGATTTCTCAATGGAGACGGTTCCCGTTGTAATTGCCTCACTGAAAAGGAAACGCTCCATAGAAATTGTCTTTGAAGAGTTAGGCGGAAAGTAACAGCAGGTGCCACAGTGATGCTTTCCTCCTTGTCAAAATGACTTCATTGGGGGAGGTCTTTCCTGCCTTGCTTTCCTTCTAGTTGGCCCTTTTGTATTAGGGTTTTTCATAAGACCTCACCACCGTAGCTTGTACTGGTGTGAGGACTCCCACAGTACCCTTCTCAGTGTCCCAGTGTCTTCGGGCAAGAGTGCAGTGGAGCAGAGGAACAGACCTGATGGACATGAGCCCAAGTCTGAATTTCACATTTCTAGATTTCTCAACACTGTTTCATACTCTGAGGAAGTGTTGAACAGCTGTGCATAATGACTGTTCCAGATGCTATTTCCTAGATATAATTTAAAGGATTCTTGGTGCTAAGAGTAGGGAGTGGTTTAGAGAGAATCTAAAGTTATTAGCCCTACTGGTAGATCATTAATGCCTGCAGACAGCTTGTACTCCCAGCAGTATTGCAAGGGGAAGCTGTGGCAGGGTGGTTGCTGAGAAATTTATTTTTTCCACAACTGGCCAGAATAGTCACCCACTGGTTGTGAGGTTGCAGCATTTTAGAGCTATAGAGAGACCGGCACCAGGAAGAAGGAACCAGGCAACTGCCAGGCTCTCCTGTTCTCCAGGAATCAAAAGGAGCTTCATACACTGCTGAGAGCCCTAGCAAGATGAAGTGTGGCTTGGGACCTTTGGCATGCCCAGAAATGGTTGTAGTGACAAAAACAGGAGAGTAGGAAGAGGAAATTCAGTGAAAAATCTGTGAGCCACAGATCCTTTGCAGCTTTCGAAACTAAAGCCCAGGTGAAAGCCAGAAAAATCCCTATGAAGTGTTTTGGAATAAGTCTACAACTCAAAGTTTATTTGTCAGTAATTGACTCTCTGGAGTACTACATTAAATATTCTCCTCTTTAAAGTGTTTTTTAATTAACCATCTCTTTAAATGTTGGTGACATCATAACATTACTGTAATAAAAGTTGGTATTTTTATAAGAGTGATCTCACCTGTCCGTATTCAGATAATGGATTTAATGATCCAAGTAGAAAATTATCCAGTGGGCAATAACACGTATTTCCCATATCCTCCTCCCGCCTCTGCTTGATCCCCTCCAATCTCTTCGTCACTGCAGCTGGAGTAAGTTTCCTACCATACAGACTTAATCACATCACTTCATTGTGTGAAGTCTTTTGTTAGCTCCTGTGGACTTCAGAACAAGGTACAACCTCCTTATTGGGGCACAGAGGCTGTTCACGACTTCATCTCTCTCCGCCAGCTCTCCAGACTTATCTCCCATATTCCATCCTTTTTTTTTTTTAATTAATTAATTTATTTATTTTTGGCTGTGTTGGGTCTTCGTTGCTGTGCGCGGGCTTTCTCTAGTTGCGGCGAGTGAGGGCTACTCTTGGTTGTGGTGCGCGGGCTTCTCATTGCGGTGGCTTCTCTTGTTGTGGAGCACGGGCTCTAGCCGTGCAGGCTTCAGTAGTTATGGCGTGTGGGCTCAGTAGTTGTGGCACACGGGATTAGTTGCTCCACGGCATGTGGGATCTTCCCAGACCAGGGCTCGAACCTGTGTCCCCTGCATTGGCAGGCGGATTCTTAAGCACTGCACCACCAGGGAAGCCCAGCCATTTTAAATTACTTCCAATTCCCAAGCGTGCCATGCTCCTTCATACTTTTTATTTGCTTGGTATACTCCCCACAGTGTGCTCCCTCAACTTGAAGACTCAACTTGGACATCAGTGCTCTAGGGAACCTTTCCTGCCCACTGGTTCCCACCAGATGCCCTTATCTGGGCTAATTGTCTTGTGAACGTGGTACCTCCAGTTCCCTCCCCCAGAGACTGTCTTAATTATCTGTTTTCCAGGTTCCTAATACAGAGTAGATGCTCAGTAAGTATTTGCTGAATAGATTAATGATTAAGTGTTTGAATGAGTGAACAAATTTGGTGTGTTATGGAAACTACAAGTGACTATAACTAGCCACTTACGGCATAACTCTTTGTTTTCAGTGATAACAGATGTCAGAGGGGCCTTAAAATTTAGTTTTGGGGGAGTTTTGGTAGAAATTACCAGTATGTACCCTTCTGAATAGGATTTCACCTTTGTTGCCTTTTTTTTTTTGTCAGAAATACAGAAGTAGAACATAGTTTTTCAGTGAAGAACAGCAGCTTAGAGCTAGACGTAAAGATGTGTGTGTGTATACACTTATAAATGTATATGTGTATATACACATAAATACACATATATACATATTTATATATATATAGGTGGTGTATATATGCTTATGTGCCCATACATATGTACACATATGTGTGCATATGTACACAGTTGTATGTGTATATACATATATGTGTATGCATGAACATGTGTGTGTGTATGTGTATCAGGGATTGGTACAGATCAATAGTCAATAAGCGTCTTAGTGATGCCTCAAAGGAAGCTCTGTCTCCATCCAGCCTGCTTGCTGTCACCTGAAGTATGATTGTGACACCTCCCCACTGAATCAGCGCACTCTTCTGCTTCCTGGAGCCTATTCCTAGAAATGTCATAGACACTCGGAGTTCTGATAACACTTCATCTGCTACATTAAGAAGCAGAGTCCATCTGATTCATCTCTGCATACATCCAACAAACATGTCCCATATGCCTACATGTGGCTGTATGGAAACTATTAAGTGTATAATGAATGGTTACTAGTTAGTGATTATGTCTCAATAACTCTTCCTTGCCCTCATCAGCCATCTCTCCAGTGTCCATGTCAACCTCAACATACACAACTTTGCTGGCGAGTCCTTTTAGTGAATCATGGGTGATGTATCACACCAGGCTCTCCCTACATGAGTTTCTTTCCATCAGATGCCAAGGTTCGCTCCCATAAACCATGAAAGCTCACTGCCTTGAGAGCCACTCTTCGGAGGGAGCCTTGGGACTCGCTTATAGGACTAGGTGCAGGGGCTGTTTTCAAAGCATTACAGGTTGCTGGTGTCATATCCGTGTTGGGAGGGGAAGTGTTTTCTAATAAATGTTTTTGTCTTGTCTTCTAGCTTACATTTTACTATGGTACTATAGATGGTTGGTGTCCAAAAGAGTACTATGAAGACATGAAGAAAGATTTTCCAGAAGGAGATATTCGACTCTGTGAGAAAAAAATACCTCATGATTTTATCCTCTATTTTTACCAGGAAATGGCAGATATGGTAGCTGACTGGCTAAAGGATGATCTGTCCAAAATATAAATAATGACACAAGGAGCAAGCACTGACAGCTAGTACATAAAGGCAGTAGGTGTACTTAGTAGTAAGTAGTATACTTAGTAGGTAAATGTTTAATTTTAATGTTGGATATTAGAAGAGAAAAACAGTGAGACCCTCTTGGCTTAAAAACTATCACCTCCCAGCTCCCCATGCTACAGACTGAAATAAACACAGTTGATCAATATTCCATAGGATTAACAACACATTTTCCAAAACTCAGGGAACACAGTGATCTAAACAAAGTCTCTTATATTTGCACGAGATGCCCAGTGGCACCATACAGTTTATTTTGGTAGGCAAGATCCTTTCAGACAAAAGGAAATCTAAATTTAGTTGATTTTAATTGAGTTACAATGTAGAATAGGCTCCCCTAGAGAAAATTATGAAAGACCTACTAGAAAATGTAAGAGACCGCTGAATGTTAAGTGTGTAGTCAGCTTTGTGAAGCATGTGAGATCATGAGAAGGATACACTCAAGTCCAGTAGCAGGAAGTGATGAGCAGTGGATCTTGGCAGTGGACCTGGGTCTCTCTTAAGGACAGAAGGTGAAGATCAGCCCAGACTAACTTTGCACAGGTCTTGGCTGAGATCATCAGAATCAGACTGGATATCAGGACAGCCTGCACAGCCCACCTGTTACTACCTTGCAGCATGTCTCAAACCACCAAGTCAGCCTTCTGTCTGGCCGCCAGTGGCACAAGCCCCAGCAGAGCCAATGGCAGGGGAAGCACTGCTTGTCTCCTTTCCCGAGGAGTGTGACTTCCCGATCTGCCTGCAGTAGTCAGCAAATAAGGCTCGTCAGTCATTCCTCTGGTCAACTAACAACTAATAAGAGTTATTGAAGGATCCCAATTCTGCCTTCCTCCACAGACAGCTAGCAGGCTCTGGCTGTGAGCTCCCTGCAGGCTCCTGTTCTCCAGAGCCAAGGTGGGGAGGCCCTAGGCTGTCCCAGATCAGCCTTGTACCTGCCACATGCAACTGCCCCTTCTGTGATATTTTTCAGTCAAACTCCACTGAGGACCAGCAGTGAACCAAGTACTATAAAGGCATTGTGGATAGATTGTTAGCTACATTATGATTCTTTTCTTCTGAAAATCTTCTAGTAAGTAATTTTTGAAAGGGCATCTTTAAACTGCTGAATAGAGAATTACCATAAGTGATTTCTCCATTAGTTTTGTTAGTTGGAAAGAAATTGTTTTACTGATGAACCTAAACAACCCATTAAGTTAAGTGAATTCACCCTCTCCAGGCACCTTGAGGTCCAGTAAAGAAGAAACTTGTTCTCTGGCCTAGAGCAGGCTAACAATATTGCTTCCTTCCCTAAATTGACTCAATTCTGGGACCTTAGGAGCCAGTAAGTCCCGCTGACTGCAGAGATGGTTGATGATAGATAGAAACATTCCATTTTCTCCTAGGGGAAATCCCTCACGGTGTCCCATTCCTTAAGGACAATGGGATGTTGTCCTTCTTCTCAAAACCTAAAGCCCCCTGATGAAAGATTCACCTCTGATATGTGCCAGCCCAGTGGTGAGCGCGGTATGAGTTATGACCCTTTGACGTGGCTGCCATGTCAGAGCAAATGACTTCTCAGAGGGGAGGAGCCACGCTCCAGGCAAGCAGTGCTCTTGGCCCCGGAAAGGAGCCGGTAGATGCCTAAGCCGCTGGCGCAAGGCTGCATACAGAGTCCTTATTGGCAACTGTGTAGGGAGGCCTTCTAGAAATCTGATGTTAGGAGCTGGGTCTCATGGCTTGAAGTGCCTTGCATACAGGAGGTGCTCAGTAGTACTAAGCCAAGTACTGGGTACACCATGCTGCTGGAACGAAGAGTGACACGCCCAGCTTTCCTTTTAGCGTGACCTTACATCGCTTCCTATTTCAGGAGTCCACGTGTATGAAATTATGTCTGATAAACCAAAGGTTACCAGAGCTTAAAAAATGATAAGAAGTAAAATGATAAAGTAAATTTCCTGTTTATCATCTAAGCACCAAATGAATTTTCAAAATAAGTGTTTTACCCCCACTTTCTGACCTTGCCTGGCCTGATCTCTGTGTGTTGGGGGAGGAGGGGTACAATCCTAGCATCCTCCTGAGTTAGACTCGGGTCAGAGTCTCTCTGTTAAATTGAAAAGCCACTTTCTCAGTGCTTCTTGTAGAGAAGGAAGAATCAGATTTCAGGAGATTGAAGTTCATTTTATTTCATTAGGAATTAAGCAAAAATGTTTCCGTGCATATGTATGAGGTGATAGGGTGTGTGAACTCTGGAGGCCTTACTGTCTGTGTGATTTTAGACAACTTCATCTAATTTCTCCATGCCTCAATGTCCTCATTTATAAGATAGGATTAATAATAATATGTACCTCATATTGTTGAAGAATTCAATGGGATGATTAAATGAAAGCATTTAGCACAATGCCTGACCAAGAGTATCTTCTCAATAAAGACTGGCTATATTAATAATAATTATTATTAAACATCATCATAATAAAAAATAAAAGACTAAAGTTGGTAAGCAGTGGATGAAATCCATTTTCCAGAAGCATTTCTGCCTGTATATCCCGGTCAGCCACTTGAATGGCCCTTGTCAAAGACTTAATAACTTCATCTGGGGTTATCTAGGGCTGAGTGAAAAGCCTAAACTGGAAATCATGACCAGTTGTTCCCAGTCTGCTCTGGACCATGGGGGAGAATCTCCAGAGGCAGCCCCTGTGGCTTTTCATGGCCAGGTGTCCAAGGCAGCAGCCCTCTCACCACTCAACCCTTGGAGAGCCAGTGACCTCCAAAGGCTTGATTTCTCGTTATCCTACATTATATTAAATTTAATTCCAGACGTGAGGAGACACAACAACTTAATATAATACCTGATTCTGGATTAGATGTTTTTGTTATTAAAAAAAACTGTTGGGACAGTTTGCAAAACTTCATTGAATGGGATCTGAAGATTAGCTGGGAATAAGAGACCAATGTTAATTTTCTGATTTCACTGGTTGTGGACAAGTAGGAAAATGTCCTTATTTGTACTGAAGACACACAAGTGTCAGGGAGCCGTGGGGCATTATGTCAATTTACTCTCAAATGGTTCAGAGAAAAAAAAGTTCTTTGTTCTTGCAACATTTTTGTAAGTTTGAGATGATTTTGAAATGTATACGAATAATTATTTAAAAAAAAAAAACACACTCTCCTTCTGCATCTGTCTCTTATTGCTTCTTTTCCAGAAAGTTAATTACTTCTTCTAGGAAGTAAATGAAGACTGGGGTTCAAATCCTGGACCTGTCATTTATCAGGTTTGTGATGTTCAGAGGCTTAACCTCCCTGAGCCCTCTCCTTCACTCCCCTGCTGGCCCTCATCTACAAAAGTACTTGTGTTAGCTTTTGGACTTCGGAAGGGTTTTTGTTTGTCTTTAATGGGGTCAAACGAGGTCTTGCATATAGTATTTAGCTCCCTGCCTGGTAGATGCTCTAGTAAATGGTACCTAAAGGAGAAGGATAGCAGACTTGTCTTCTACACTCTCTTCTCTTTGGTGCAATGGAGGACTCCTCGATATCGCAGCTTCTGCAGTGTTTCACCCAGCGTGAAATTTGATTCTAATCGTCTCAGCGTTTCTGGTTCATGTTGGTGAAGGAGGAGGCCACTCACTCACCCGCCACAGCTTTCTGACCCCAGGCCATTGCAGGCCTCCCACACACAGCCCAGGACACCCAAACATCCCCTCGAGGAGCTTATAGTCCTTTGAAAAGATGTAGGAAGCAAAGTGTTTCTTAAATAACACGAGGCATCATCTTTGTTCCTGGCCCCCTCTTGCCAGAAAGAAGAGATGTCCTTGGGCTTCTCCTTTCCTTGCTGGGTGGGGCTTAAGGAGCGGGCAGTGCCTGGGCCTGAGTGTGCTCTGTGAACTAGTACATCTCTGAGGACTTAAGGCTGAAGCTCTCCTGTAGGAGTGCCGAGGACAGGAAAGATTTCCGTTCCGAAGGGGCTGAGATTCCTGCCTCTGTGCCCTGCAGGTGTAGGTGAGTGATCACAGTGGCCCACGTGGGGAGCCAATGGGGGACATGGGTCTGTCCTCTCCAGCAGGCTGAAGGCATCTCCAGAGCAAAACGGTGAGGGCCGGAGAAGGCTCCGGGTTGCCACAGTTCTGTAAAGAGAAAACAGCTGGAGGGAGGGTGTGGCAGGGCTGCTTCTGGTGCCAGGAGGACAGGTGGAACTTGGGTGGGTTCGGAAGAGAAGAGAACAAGTCCAGAGAAAGAACATGCTGCTCACCCTGCACTTTCACAGCGTCTCATTCAGGCCTCACAGTCGTGTGTTACCACGAGGGTGCCAGGCAGGTGATGTGCTTAAGACCTCACAGCTGCTGAGTGACAGCTGGGCTCTGCCCCAGCGACACGGCTTCACCCCTTCCCACGCACCGTGCTGCCTCCTGAAGGGGACAGCGGGCAGGCGGCCAGAGGAGTGGAGGCTTGGGGAAGGGGTCACACGAGGGCCGGCGAAGGCCAGGTTGTCAGCGGAAGGGAAGAGGAGAGGGCTGGGAACAACAGAGGATACAACAGATGCGGCTTTGGGGTGCGGGGTGCGTATCAGGCAGCGGCCTGTGAGGGTCAGAGCGGGGGCTGAGTCCCGCGTTCCGGTCTCGGCAGCTTTGCTACGGCCACCGGATGCTACAGACGCACTTACTTCCCTCTGTTCCTCCAAACTTGTGCTGTGCCCTGAACCTTTGGGATCAACTGCTCCAGCTTTGAGAGTGCCCGTGCCTCGACCCCTCCCCAAAATACAACTGCTTCTGCCCCACAGAGTGGCCTCTCTCTCTGTCTCTCTCTGTCCTCTCTGTCTCTGTCTCTCTCTGTCCTCTGTCTCTGTTTCTCTCTGTCTCTCTGTCCTCTCTGTCTCTCTGTCCTCTCTCTCTGTCTCTCTGTCCTCTCTCTCTCTGTCTCTGTCTGTCCTCTCTCTCTGTCTCTGTCTTCTCTCTCTGTGTCTCTCTATCTCTGTCTCTCTGTCTCTCTGTGTCTCTCTGTCTCTCTCCTCTCTCTCTGTCTCTCTCTGTCTCTGTCTCTCTGTCCTCTGTCTCTCTCTGTCTCTGTCTGTCTCTGTCTCTCTGTCCTCTCTGTCTCTGTCCTCTCTGTGTCTCTCTCTCTCTGTCTCTCTGTCCTCTCTGTCTCTATCCTCTCTGTCTCTCTGTCCTCTCTGTCTCTCTGTCCTCTCTGTCTCTCTCTATCCTCTCTGTCTCTCTGTCCTCTCTGTCTCTCTGTGTCTCTCTCTCTCTGTCCTCTGTCTCTGTTTCTCTGTCTCTCTGTCTCTGTCCTCTCTGTCTCTCTGTTTCTCTGTCTCTCTCTGTCTCTCTGTTTCTCTGTCTCTGTCTCTCTGTCTGTCTCTCTGTCTGTCTCTCTCTATCTCTCCCCCTCCCTCCCTCCGTCTGAACCCTCACAGTCCCCTGGTCATGTCTCTATTGAAGTACTTGCCATTATTTCAGGAATTAGATTTTTATCCTCCCTGCCCCACTATCAACACTCCTTCCTGCCCTTAAAAAGAGAGTCCTAGGAGATGGGACTTGTATCTTAGTCACCTCTCTGTTCTCAGGGCTTATAGAATAGGGCTGTCACACAGAATAGTCAATAAATATTGTTTCCTAAATTAATAAAAGTTGCTGCCATAGGCAGCAACATAGCATAGGTTGCCTAATAGGCAGCCTCTCCAGAAATACAGTTCCCTCAGTCAGTCAGACTAGCAGGGAATCACATCGCTGGGACCCCTTGTCCCTCAAAACTGAATATGTAACTGGACGTATGACATGGACTTGCTATTTTATCCCTTAAGCATTTCCTCAGCCTTGCTCTGCACAGTTGGGTCAGACAGATTCCAGGACAGAGACTGTTCACTATCTAGCACTAGCAAGGCCACGGCACGTCGCGGCCCATTCTTCAGCCCGTCCGGCTGCAACTGTTACTTCCATTCTTCTATGATTAGAAAACCTCTGGAGTTTGGGTATTAGCAACTACCAAGTATGCGGTTATTACTTGTTGAGCACTAACCCTGTGTAACACCCCAAGTGGGAATTACAGCAACAATACACGAGAGCCCGCTCCGGGACAGCAGAGCGTTTTCATTTTCTATCGCATTCCTCAGACACTCTGGCAGAGGGGCTGTGCTGACCTCCCCACACTGGGACAGACTTCCTTGCTGGGTGAGTCTATGGGAAAATTCCTCTTCCCGGGGATGGGAATGTGACCCTGTGACTGGGCGTCCATGACAGCCAGGAGTGCGGTGCACCTGCAGGGCCTCCCTCCCTCACAGAGGAACCAGGATCCCACCTCTGCAAACCCACTCTCGTCGGGCTTTGCAGAACATCTGGGCTTCCTCCCGCTGGCCGCGGCTGCAGGGCCATGCACCTGCATGCGATTATGGCTCAGCAGATGCCCCCAGCCTCACGGTCGGTGGCTGCACACTGGTGACACCTCACAACGGATGAGTTTCTCCCCAGATCACTGTTCCTTCTGAGCAGAAGAGCTTCCCAGGGATACAGGAGCACAAGGCGTCCGTAACCAGGTCAGGCAGCTCTGCCCTCAGCAGGGCAGCACTTGGTGGCATCTTTGCTTTGACCTGCCTTGGAGTGAGCAGAGAGCGGGCATTCCAGGGCACACCAGGGCCGGGGGAGCGGAGAAGTCAATCTTCGCCTCCTTTTAGCATCAGTCTTTGCAGGGCGTATAGACCGTCTCGCATCAGTGTTCGGGAAATAGGATAAAATTTTAAGTGCCACCCCTGACTTTCCTTTCTCCTTGTAACTAGCCCTACTCAACTGAAAGTGTACTCCTCCAACCACAGAATTCCAGGGTAGGTCAAGTGGAGAGTGAAAAATAAGAAAATGAAGAACTGACCAAGGATCGTTAAAGCAAAGCAATGTAAGACTGTACGCTTTTCAATGGCAGAGTCATAAAGCTTTTACGTTTGCAGCAACCTGCCAAGTGAGTTAGTTACAAGGTGCATTTTTATTCCAAAGAAAGAGACTCCTTTATTTGGTAGTAATGAAAGTAAGAAGCCAAAAGGGAGCAGACTTTCTTGATTTACCTTTCACCAGAGCAGGACACATGACCAAGGGGACAGGCATTAACACCCTGCAGGAACACTGGATTACAGCAGACGTGTGCTGCCATCGCTCTGCAAAAAGGTGTGTCACGCTGGCCCGATCCATATCCCAGAGGAGGTGATCCTGGTAACAAGTCATTAGTGAGGGCAAGTCCTTGTCATCTTCCCACAACTGCTGTTCCATCACTTATCCTCTCCCAGAAATACTTAGGAACAGATGAAATAGCTTTCTCCTTCAACTATAGGAAACAGGTGTGAGAGCCAGGGCAGCAGTGGAAGGCTGTGTGGTCGGTCCTCTCTTGCCTGGTCTAGGAGAGATGCTGAAGGAGCCAAGACAGCATCACACAGCACAGATCTTTGTACTTGTCCAGAAGAATACTGAGCAAAGGTATCCTGCCAAATTCGCTGTAGGACTTTGTTGGTTTCCCTAGAATATGTAATTGGCCTCGCAGAGGACGCTGCTGCAGTTGGGCTTCTGCCACTGGAATTCAAAGGCACAACTGTGCAGCCTCCAGAGTGGGAGTGCTCAGGCTTTCTAGATCCTGCAGCAGCTTGATACGTCTGAAAACAGAAAGCCTTTCCACTCACACTGCGCTTGGAATGGCAACGATCATTCATTACAAACGCCAGCGCTCGTTTTCCAAAGAGAAAATGTTTTCCGCTGCATTTTGGCCTCTTCTCCCCCGAACCCAAGCTGGATTCTTCTACCTTCCCATGCAGTGTCTTCATACGGTATGGGGCTGCACAGCGTCCTATGCAGTGTCACACCAGTCACAAAGACCCAGGAAGCAGCAGCCCCATGCCTGGGGCCCCCGTCCTCCTGGACTTAGAGCCTGAGGTGTTTCAAGGGGGAGTGGTTAGCTTAAAGACTCATGGGCCCGGAACCCCTGTTTCAATGCAGTCACTCCTAACGCCTCAGTGGCTGGCTGGCTGTTCTTAACATGGGAAGGCCGGATCTCAAAAAGTAGTTCTTTAAAGACCAGTCAGGAGCAGTTTTATCAATAAAATATTTAATCAACTTACCTGTACAAAATATTAAAATGGTTAATGAAGAGTACACAAGCATGTTTAACAAATATATACTGCTATATCATTGTCAAGAAAAATAGAGACGGTTGTTTTACAGTTCATTTACATTTCATTATGTACATCTATTTAAATTTGAGAATACATATACACAGTGGATTTGTACCTGCCCTCGAAGAGTTCCCTGCTGGCCGGCCTGGGCACGGGGGCAGCGTTCACGATGTCAGCTTGCACTGCCCAAGTGGCCAAGCAGGGCAGCAGGGAGCTGGCCCGATCTCCAGCCCCCAAGCCTCAGAGTTCTGCCCTGGCCGAACCAGAGCTGGAAAACAGGTGACAGAGGAGATTCCAGCTTGTGTTAAATGAGTTTAAAAACCTCTCCCCCTTTCCCACTTTACTCCCAAGCCAAGCTGAGAAACACAAAGTGTCATTGCAAAATGAAAGGGACTTCTATCCCTCCCCCCAAATAATTTTGTCTTCAGCTGCTGAGGGAATGGCGTGTCATTGAGCTGTGATGGCATCACTGTCACTTCGAGTTTTGCCCATTTCCTTAAAATCACAGTATTGGAGTTTGGAGTGTGTGTGTTTGTCAAGGGGCAGGGTGCCCATCACGTCAGATGCCGCTGTCCACCCAGGGCCCGCTTAAACAGCACCGCAGGTAAGCTAGTGCAGGACTTCTGCAGAAGCCTTCACGGTGAGAAGAACTGCTTCTTCATATATTAAAAAAAAAAATTCTATCCAAACTTTTCAGAATCCCCTATTGTCATCTGCTAAAGGACAAGTAAAAATCGTAAAAAAAAAATCCTTGTAAAAAATCATTAACTTTTCATTTGGGGTGAAATATTTGCAGCTAAAAGACCTAAAGTGACTCGATTATGATTCTTTGTCATAAAGAACATGAAAGCTGTTCGCACTACAGCATAAAGGGAAACACCAAAAACAAAACAGTTACTCTAAGGATGCTCGCACTCAATCCGTGATTGATCCAGGTGGAGCGTGACCGAGAAGTTCCCCTTTCCAGAGCCTCTGTTCCTGGCTTGGAACTTGAGTACTTCCCAGCCAGAAAACACATTTTATCACGAGCTTGCTTTCTCCCTGAACTGTATCATAACTTTCTAAACAGAATGCTGAATGGCTGACTTTGCTCTGACTCTGACAGGTCCCGACCCAGAAATATAAGTTGCAAAGAAATAAGCCCGACTGGTGCGTGCACCCCTTCCTCAAGCCAGCCTGCTCACCTCAAGCCAAGCTGCTGTTGCCCTGAGCCACGGGGATACGTGCATCTTTTTCTGCCCTTGGCAGCCTTCAGTCACTCAGAGATAAACATGCAGAGAAGGAAAGGCCTTCGACACACCTTGTCAGTGCTTTTCAGACCCACTCACCCCACTGAAAAATCCGGGTGAGGGCCGCTCAGGGGTGAGAGGTCTGAGAGAAAGCAAGCTAATCAGAAAGAATGTACAACAGCTGCACTGAACCACCAGCTAGAGGCTGCCCTTCCCCATCCTGCGGCCCAGGGAACGTGCTCAAGGGAGGTTCAGCCTGTGTGCTCCCGACGGGTTTGTGTTTACCTCTAATTCAGCAGGACTCCTGTGAATAAGCCTGGCAGGGTGGGGGTCTGGTCCCTGTCAGCCACGAGCACACCTCAGCCCCAGAAGGCTCAGCTGAGGTTCTAGATTCTGGCAGCCAAGTGTCTGAGCAGAGTCCAGGCTGGGAGCAGACACCTCGCCCCGCCTCTAGAGGCAATAACCGCTCGTCAGGTGGAACAGCACAGAGACGAAAAGAAGTGGCTGCAAAGGAGACAGCCGCTGGCCCAGCCCCGCCCGGCCAGATCTCCAATCACAGCGCCACCACACTCCTGCTTGCCTGCATCTTTAAAGACAGTGAAAAAGAAATGCAAAAGCTACACGGCTGGCAGGGTCCCAGAAGATCTGTGCCACCAGGCCTAAAGGTGCCTGGGACTTGACCATCAGAAGCTTCTCCGTGTTTTTTAGACAATTTATTTCACATCTCATTACTGACTTAGAAAGAAGATAAAAATTTCTGCACTGCCCTAAACTAGCAGGAGGAAGTTCATCAGGAAAAAAGAGTGAAAACTGTGTTTCGTACACCAGCGGGCTAAGCTGCCCTGCTTACACACTTACCTGCCCGCAGAAACACCTCTCAGGAAGTGTCTGCGAACACTGCAGCCCTCTAACGTTGGAGGGGGGTGCGTGTGAGAGAAGCCAGTCCTTTCTTCTGCCAGCACGGCACACACAGTATACACTAGAATGTACTAGAAGGGGCCTGCAGGACCGCTCCCGGAAGGTCTGCACAGGCAAAAAAGCGGACCACCACTCACTGCTTGCGCTGCTCTGGGGATGCATTTGTACTTCCCAACAACTGTAAGCATGACTTGAAATGCAAACTAATTTTTCAACGACCTCACACCCTTCAGTTCCACCGTGGGAGGCCTGGATGGCTCTGCTGTAGCCGCTGCTGCTGCCATGAAGCCCCAACGCGAACACTGCCTACGGCTAAGCCCCAGGCCCGGGGCACCCAGGGTGCCAGCAGTTGCGGGGCGGGTGGGAAGAGGCTGAGCTCCGGGTGCACAAACGGCCCGAGCAGACAGCAGCCCTGAATGAGTGACCAGCCCGTGCCGCAAAGGTCAAATCCTCCATCACCCCTGCTGACTGACTAGGCTGACTTCCACCCCTCTCCCTGCAGTTGCGTCCAGGCAGGTGGCTCTCTGCAAGGCTGCGTTGGTGGCCCTCCTGGAAAGAACAGGCTTCTCTCGCCTAACGCCTCTTTGCAAGTTAACTGTTCGTGCAGTTTTCAGCTCTGGGCACAGATTAAAGTCCAGGACAACACAAAGGGAGGAAGAAGCCTGCTCCAGTAAAGGCCCGGAAGGCTCCAGGTACCGAAGGCCGAGCTATCTGAAAAATTAGAAGTAACATCTTTTTGCCCCCTCCTTTCTAGTGTTCCTTAGTGTTTAACTCTGCCACCATTTTCCAGGGCCTAGAAAAGAAGAGAAAGAGTAGCTCTCTGGTACCTGGCCCTGGGTCGCAGCCCCGGCAGCTGGGTCGGACACGGGCATGGCAGGGAGGTAGCTGAGGGGCGGGTGGGGGCCTGGCGGAGCAGTTCGTCCTCAGACGGGCTGGCTTGCCTCATCCAGGGACTCTGGGACAGTCCGGCTCGCCAACAAGGCACAGCCTCTTCTCTCCTCTGCTCCCACAGAGGCACCAGCAGCATGGGCGCCTGCCCAAGACCGCGTGCGGCTCTACCCACCCCGTGTGAGTCCAGGCAGAACTCAAGCAGCGCTGGCAGCGCCCCTCAGCTGGGACACAACGTGAGAAAGGTCGTGACTTTGGTGAGCTGAGCCCTAACCAACCCGCCCCCCCGCAAGATTGTGGCCTCCCCCGCGCCTGCCTTGCCCCAGGGGGAAATCAAAGCACCATCCAGGAAGCATCAGCAAAGGCTAAGAGTGTAATGAACACACACACACACACACACACACACACACACACACACACAGGCAAAAGCTGCAGCACTTGTGAGAGCGGCTCTGGGACTGGCTCTGAGGGAACCTTCTCCAGAAAGTCACATCTGCTCTGCCTTTGAATAACATGAGTGGGCTCTGGGGACAAAGGAGAATCCCAGAACCACGGGACCTGAGCGCTCCTCATTTTATAGGAGCAGAAGTTGAAGCTCTGAGCAGGGCGGTGGCTTCTGCAGAGATGCCTTGTGGAGCGGGCTTCCTGCGGTGGCCGTGCCGGGTGGGGCAGTTCAGTCCTGGGCGTGAGGAGGCCATGGTGGGCTCGGCCGCCAGCGCCACCCACAGCCCCTCAGAGGGGTCTAGCTGCCTCCTATTCCCACTGTCCTCTAGCTGTTGGGTTCACTCAGCCGCTGACTCCTCCCTGCCCAGGCCAGGCCCTCCCTGAGAGGACGATGCCGGCCCCTGGCCCCTTCTAACTGCTGCCTTCCAGAGCCTCCCAGCCCACCCGGCATCCCCTAGAGGCCCTCTGGCCCGCAGCCCACTGAGCCAGCCCTGCTTTCTGGACCTGCAGGAAGTTCTGTGTCCTGAGAATCGTTTGTGGCCCAGAGATGGCTGCAGTGCTTTCTCTTCCTCTCACTGGATTTTCTGGAGAGCACATTCAAGAATGGAAGAGTCTGACTCTCTGTGCACAAGCTGCTCCTGAAAAGCATTCAGTTCCTCTCCCTGCTTTAAGAAGATCCGTCTACAGTCCATAGCTATTTTCTGCTTTGAGTTTGAATGAAGTTGAGATCAGGATAAGTGACTTGTAGGGTTTGAATTACACTGGGATCACATCCACAAGGTGCTCGGTACTCCCTTGAGCACTGGTAGAAGCGAGGTTTCTACTCCGGCCGACACCTCCGAGAGCGGTCAGGGGGGAAGTCATCGCACTGGGGTTTGACGGGAGACTCGCCAATCACACAATCCACTCCTCTTCTCCCTCCCGTGCCATGTTAGCAGTAAAATGCCAGGACAGGAGGGCGAAGGGGAGCGTGTACACGATGAATGGCACAGCTCAAGCCCGCTTCCCCAAGCTAAGCTGACAAAGCCTGCCACCCTCTCCGGAGGACCCAGCCCCCCGACTGGAAAGCCAGAATTCAGCCAGACAAGCATTGCGGCATCGGTGGGCACTGCCACCTGCCAGGGCAAGGGTCGCCCTTGGTGCGGAAGTCTGGCTTCAAGCAGCAGTGACCAGACTGCCTGGGTGTTTGACACACCTGGCACCAACCCCCTGAGGGCCCCAGCTGGCCTGCCCTGTGCTCCCCATCCAGGGATGCCAAACCTGCCTCTCTAGCAGGAAGAGTAGTTTGAATGATCTCAACTAGCAGTACAAGATTCTCCCCCAGCAAAATGGAAAATGTGATTTACTTTGATAGGAATACGTTGGTGACCACAGGTGAGATGGGGAGAGCCACCTTCGCTCGCAGTCCTGACACACTCCATCCCTGATTGTCAACAGCCAGCTCTCTCACCCATGGGGATGGGAGATTCCAGCTGGGTGATTCGGCCCTGCCCCCTGCTGTCTAGAAGACAGACAGACGGTACACGGCACTACCAACTGTGCGGGCAGAACACGCTTCTCCACATCTTGACAAAGCTACTCAAACCACAGCTCTGCAGCAAAAACCTGTCTGCCTCCACACGTGATGGCCCTCTTGCTGTCTTTTTTACAAAGTGCAGCACACCGTCCCCTCCATTCACCTGCTTTTTACTCTGAGATGCCAGAAGCCTGAGATGGGCCACGGTGGTCCCTGGTGGTTACATGCAGCTCTGGAGGAGATCTAGGAGGCATTCCTTTTATGTGATAACACACTGAGGGCATAAGGGGCCATCGAAGGAACCGTCACTGACCAAGGACAGCGTTCCCCATCCAGGGGTGCAGGGAGATGCCCCCCTTCCGCCGTCATTTACAACGCCCCTTGGGAGAAGCAAGTCAACAGAAAATGAACATTTTTTTCCCGCCATAAAAAGCTCAGGCTAAATCAAGACATTTCTTCCTCCCAAATTGTTTTTCCTAGTCACTAAGAAAGTATCAAATGTTTGCTTTTGTCCAAAGATATTATATATCCTAGAATTTCTCCAAAGTAATATTTAGCTATAGTTTTTCAGCTCCCTTTCTAAAACTTCTAATGCCACGTCTTTTAATACTTTAGTGCCATTTAAAAAATTCTTCATTATGACAGGTATCAGAGCAATCACCATGCAATTATTGTTGAAATCAGTTTAGAAAAGGAGAGTGTGGCTTCCCTGGCAAAATTCGTAAATGTTTTGCCCAGTCATTGAGATCGGATGGAAGCCACTTTGGGATTGTGTTATTTGTTCGTTTTAACCTGAAGAGACTGTTGCATTTTCAGGTTATGTATAGCTACTCACATAGCCACAGCATATAAATTCACATTGTGAGTGTGCTTTCTCCTCCTTTGGGGGAACTTTAAAGGATAAAAAGGACTCAGGTGGGACCCTTAAATAAAGTAGCTGTATCTAAATCTTTCAACTTTCTCTTTCTCTCTTAAGAGTGTAATCACTGAGAATTAAAATTTGTATAAATTGTCTTGGACCTTAGCATCCAAGACAAGAAGGGCAAGATGAATGCCTCTTGGGGACCCTAAAGGAGAAAGCCCAGCACAGCCATAAACGGGAGGACCCAGGAGGGCTGCAGGGTTTCTCAAGGAAGCCCTCGGAGCCCCAGACAGGTGGAATCCAACTTGTTTCTCTTCCCTCTCCCAACCATTTACACAGGCCACAGAGGACTCCCAGGCAGAAATGAACCAAACAGGACCACGAAGTCTGGCATGTTCGACCTCCCTTTTACATGGACAGACACTCCCACCATCAGCAAGAATCCTGGGAGCAAAATACAGAGACTGGGGGATAGGCTTCCACCTCCGGCCCCCATACCACCACCCTTCTAAAGGGGCCACAGCAGCCGAGCTGCAAATGCCCGTCCACGGAGCAAGTAGGGGAGCGGCCGACCTGCCTCCTGCTCTGAACCACTGGGTTGTGGGGAGTTGAAATCTCACAAAAGCACTTTTGTGTGGCTTCGCTTCCCGTTACTATCGCACTGCCAAAAACCACAGCAACAATACAGTGAAAGCACGTCAAAGCCGACACAGCCTTGATGGCCAAGCACAAGCACGTGTTGGCCACTCGAGGGCACCATTTGGAGGGGGCTGTGCCTACCCGGCAGACAAGCCCCAGTCCTCTGCAGGAGTCCGCCCTAGGACACCTCCGGGCCTCTTTCAAACCCTAGGAGCCTCCTCCCAGCTCCTTAGGAAAACCTCCTGGCAGGTCTCTAGGGAAAGCCATAGCGCCCCCTTTCCCCATCCCCAGACATTGCACTAGCTTCCTCCTGCGCGCCCCCAAGGCACTGCGGACACCGCGGTCTACCCAGCTTAGGAGCTGCAGAAACTGACAGATGCCGCGCACCCCCGACCCGATGACATGTCAGGTCAGACTGGCGCTTTAAAACCTCTCCCCCATCTCACCTCCCCCCTCCGAAAATTTTCTTTCCACTTTCTAGATCATTCCCAATTGGAATTTGTATTTTTTAAAAAAGGTGGTGCTGACCGTTGCAGAGATCTGGGAAGCTCCACAATGCAGTCTTTCCGACAAATGTTCCTTTTCAAAACTGGGAGAATGTTAGATTTTGAAAGTTCGAGGAAAAAGATAAGGCCTTTTGCAGCGGTTCCTCCCCAGAATAAATGGCCCCGATGCAACGCAAGCCTTCGGAAAGGGCATTACAGCCCTTCCGTAGGTCTCAGGTGCAACACCGGGAACTCTGCCCCGCAGCGGGCCGTGCCCCACACTCAGCCGGAAACAAAAAGGGGTGAAATGAGACTCAAGTATCCCTTTAGCTCCCCCATGCTGAAGCCCCCAATTCCCTAACCCGTTTCCACCCGATTTGGTGCCGGTTACTGTAACAGCAATGCAAAGCCATCCTCTCCCCAAAAGGGGGCGGTGGGCGCAATGGTGATCTGTTTGCAAAATACACATGACTGTGTCATTCGGTAGCGTCAAGGTCATCTCTTCCCAGGGCTTTCGGATGCTTCCACCGTAAACGTGCGCATGAGTGACGAAGTGTGTGGGTGTGAGTGTTGGTGTGTGAACGTGCGCTCTTCCTCCTCCGTGCGGCCGCCGGGCCAGACTCCGACACGCAGCCACGCTAGGTGACAGGCTCGGCCCGAGGCTGCTCTCAGCGGGGAGTACTTGGTGGCGCGGCTGCCCCCTCCCTGGCCCGGCCTGGCCCGCATGCTACCTGCAACCGCACGCCTCCACCACCATGTCCTCGTATTGCTTGTAGACCACGTTGTTGGCGGCGTCGATGTAGAGGATACTGATGGGGCTGAGGCGCGCGGGCACGCAGCAGGAGGCCGGCGCTGCATCCGGCGCCATGGAGTTGAGCAGTGTCTGAATGATGGCGTGGTTGGTGGGCTCAAGGTGCGAGCGCAGCGGGAAGTCGCAAACGCCCTCGCAGTGGTACGCTTCGTAGTCCAGCGGCGCGATGATCCAGTCGTCCCAGCCCAGCTCCTTGAAGTCCACGTGCAGGGGCTTGCGGCTACAGCGGCTCCGGCCTCTGCGCCCGTGGCTCCGGCCCTCGCCCCCGCCGCTGCCCTGCGCTGCCCGAGTCCCGGCCAACGCCGTCCGCCGCCGCCTGCGGCCGCCGATGACCGCCGTCGGCAACCCCATGCCAGGTCCCTGATCCGGCGGCGGCTCCGCTGCCAGTGCGGCCCCGAGCGCGCGGGCCTGGGCGCGGATCTCTCGGAACAGGCTCTCCTTCCTCTGCGTGCGGGAGGAAACGACCAGCAGCGCGCGCTCCTCCGCCGCCGCTCCGCCTCCGCCCCGCGACTCGAAGCCCAGCAGCCGCAGTGCCAGCGAGACCGGCGCGGGACCCGCCACTCCGCGCAGCAAGAGGCAGAACGCGCGGGTGGCGCGCGGCTCCCGGCGGTGGCGCCGCAAGGCGTCCGCCACGTCGAACACCTCCCAGCGCGCGGTGTCCAGGGGCTCGGCGGCCCGGGAATGCAGCAAGCGCGGCGCGCGCGCGGCGCTGGGGCACGTGGACAGCAGCAGCAACGGGGGAGTCGCGCTGCCGGGGCCCCGCTCCGGAGACTCGCGACGCAGCACACGCAGCTCAGCGCCCACCACCTCGTCGGCGTCGGGAAGGCTGGACACGTCGAACAGGAAGTTCAGGCCGGTCTCCGCTGCCGATTCGTCTGCCGGGGACGGGCAGAGACAGAGAAAGAGTGGTGTGAGAGCGAAGCCGGCACGCCTGGCCGCGGGGCCTCCTAACTGCAAATAGCAACTACCCTGGACGTGAGAACAAGGCTCGCTGGAGCCGGCGCCTGCCCGGGCGTCTCGGCTCCAGCCGGAAAGCCGCCAGCCTGGTCCGGAAGAAAGGGAGCCTTAGGTTCAGATTATCTGGATCTGGGTTTTCGTTCATCGAGCCAAACGATTTCCGACAACCCACGGACATCAACTGAACGCACCCCCTCACCCGAGACCAAGACTTAAGGCCACTACAGTCCACTGCCTGCCCCAGAGCCATGGGTTTTCGAAGACGAGGTCGGAGGCCAGATTTTCAGCCGCTGGCAGAAAGAAGGCCCGGTGGGCGCATCAGAGGTCGTGCGCCTCTTCAAGACCTGGAGGCCAGGCCGGCCGCGGTAAGGGGACTGCTGGTTATGGCCCTGCTTAGCCGCCAAGAGAGCCTCGGAGTCCCGGTTGTGCGAAAACGGGAAATTCTTGTCCCCTGTAAACTGCTTCTGCTACCTCTCTTCCCCAGCCCAGCCTGGACATTCCAGCCGGCCACGATCTCCCATGCAGGCGGGGGCTCGTCTAGAAGGGGAACGCGCCCTCAGGGCTGCAGAGACCCTTTAGTGCCTCCAGCCTCCTCGCTTAGCTGAAGGGGAACTGAGGCCCAGATTAGGGGCCCGGCTCAGCCCCTGGTCGCGATGGGGAACTCCAGGCTCAGCTTCTCCCAGTGTTTCCGCCACCTCCGACGAAGGGGAAAGGCGGCAAAGGAGCGCAAGCAACCTTCTGGGAAGGGTTTGAGGCATCCGGGACTGCCTTGCTGCAGTGAGGGCAGCAAACCGAGTGAGGTCTCCCCGCCAGTACCCTCTGGTCCCCTCGCAGACTTATTCTTTCCCTCCGTTATGACTCAACTCGGGCTTTGGGATTTTACTTCTGGTTGTGGGCACTTTTTTCTTTTGGGGCTCAGAAAGGAAAAAAGAGTTGAAATTCCACCAAGCAGCAGATAAGGAGCTCCCTTTGAAGAAGGTCATATGGTTTCGTTTTGCCCCAAACGCGAAGAGACTGTGCACACTCCCCCCACTATTGGAGATTTGCTCACCAACCACAGATGCCATGCCATCGACTCCTGGGGTCTGAAGTCTGGGTGCTGCGGTGACCTCAGGCAGCCCTGCTCCAAGCTGAGGCTCAGGGTGGAGAGGGAAGCAGGAGAGGCACTGGGCAAGTGCTCCCCACCCCTCCCCCGTGCTTTCTCCCAAGGGCTTGCTCGCTGCCACACTTTCTCTGAGCTTCTCCCGCAGCCTCTCTCAGCTTTGAGATGCTGCCACTGTATCCTCTCCCTCCAGAGAGAGGAAGGAGAGGCGGCCTTACTAGCCTTGCCAACCAAGCAGAGCTCCCCAGGAAAGGATTTAGCTCAGGCTGAGACCACTGAAGGCCTAACTCGACCTAAGAAAGAACATCTGGTGCCTCTACAAGCTGCACATCTCACCTCTCCCACAGCTGGGAGCCCACTCTGCAGAATTAGGACTGGGGCCTTCCCTGGCTCTGTACACCAGGACCTGGGCTCCCTATGAGTACCCTAGCATCCCATCCAGGATGCATGCCAGGCCCTCGGAGAATGCTTGAAAGTTCCCACCAGACTATAAGGCCATTTGGGCCCAGGATGCCCCTGTATCCCAAATAAAGCAGTCTGTGTAGACGTTATGTGTATGTTGGAGGGGGCGAGAGATTTGATCTCTGCCCCGCCTCTACCTGCTTTCCCAGGCTAGGGTCGGGCATATACAACCCCCAGTGGCTCCCAGGCAGGACCTGGATTGCAGCAGCACTTAACTTTCCGGCCCTATTTGCCTTTCTTTCCTTTCTGCCTTCCATTCTGGGTCTCTGGCTGGATAGAATTAAGGCCGAAATTACTTGCATTTCCTCCTGAAATTAGTTAAATTTTCCCTATCTGTCTGTTTTAATGGCTTCAATAGAGATTAATAAAATCCAGATGACACTCACCAACCACCCAGTCTCACCTAAGTCCTACCTCTGGAGGGCTCAGGGCGGAGTAAGGTGGGGTACTAGGTCCCAGAGAGGCCTGCATTCCTGCAACGTCGCTGGCCCTCCTCTCCTCTCTACACAACCGGAGTCCTTCACCTCTGGCTCCCCCAGGGGCCCAGCACAAGGCAGGCACCCATAGCTACACACCTCTACCCAGACGCAGCCTGCTTAGAAGGGCCCTCCCCATACCTGGTGATGCCACCAGCCTCTCCAGAACATTTACTTTAGTCTGATGCCTGCTGTCTCCCGCATTCCCCTCATTTCCCCCAGTTTGTACGGCCCCCCGCAAGACTGGGAACTGCAGAGCAACGAAGCAGCCGCCGCCACCACCACTGCGCAGTCCCTCTGGGCCGGACCCCCTCCTTGCTTCTCCAGATCTCCAAAACAGCCTGCCTCCTCGAGGGGACCCGCCGGCCGGCAGGGCCCGGGCAGCCCGGCAGAGGGACGGGCTCAGCCCTCCGGGGCCGGGCCCCGCAAGCTGCCGCGGCTCTAGCCACAATCCAGGCGCTGCGGGTTCGGGTGCGTGGGCCTCAGCGAACTTTCTAACACCTGAGGCTGGGATGTGCGGGGACCAAGGCCCCCCGCATGGAATGGTGCCGGGACAAGGAAGGCTCCGGCGCTGACCTCAGCCTAGGACCCGACAGGATGAACTAGCGCAGTGGAGGTGTGAGTACCTTGGGTCGCCTGGTCTGCGAAGCCGGTGATTGTGTCCGCGCGGCTGTGGTGGCCAGAACCCGAGGTGGAGGCGGCGACTGCCCCGGCCGGAGCCCTCCCGGCCAGGCTCCGGTAAAGCGACATCATGAATTGGTGCGGCACCACCGAGCCGTTCCTGAAGCCGGAGCCCGCGGCGCGGCGCGCGGCGCGGGGCCCGGGAGCCGCGGCGGCCGGGGCAGCGGAGGCGCCCGCAGTCGCGGCGAGGGTCCTCCCGCCGCCGCCGCCGCCCCCCGGACTCCCGGTCGGCCCTGCCCCCGCCGCTCGCAGCACGGCGGCCGCTTCGAGCCCGTCGCGGGGGCGGCAAGCGCTCAGCAGCCAGAGGCACAGCGCGGCGGCCGCACTCAGGTCCATGGGCTCCGAGGGCCAGGCGGGCGGGCGGCGCGGGCTCCGTGGCTTCGGGAAGTCCCCCGGCGCCTTTTGAACATAGTGTTTAATAATGGGGGAAGTGTGCGCAGCAAGCTGCGGCCCCCCCTCCTCTCCCACCCCACCCCCGCCCAACGCCCGGAGCAGCGCCCCCTGCTGAACACTCGAGCGGCAGCGCCGCGCCCCCTACTCCGGCCTAACGCTGAGCCCGGGGCCGGAGCCTCCTCCCCCAGCCGAAGCGCTTCGCCCCCACTCTCGCTGGGCGAGTGTCACCGGCCGGAGGCTCCCGCCACAAACCGGGGCCCCGCCTCGCTCTCCCAGGGCAAAGTGACCCCCTCCGCCTTCGCTGCGCCCGGGCCAAATGCGCCCTCGGGAGTCAGAGGCTCCGACATATCGCGCGTACCCGCCCAGCGTCTTCCCTACTCCCCTGCGGAGAAGCACCCGCCCCCCGCCCGCTCCAGTACTGCAGGCGCCCGAGACGCCAGAAGTGCGGCCGCGGAGGGGCTCGGCCTCGCCTGTCAGTGCCCCGATCCCGTGGCCACCGCGCACAGAGAGGCCACCAGGGCGCGCAGGGTTGACACAAAAGCGCGTTTTTGATCACCGGTTCTGCGGTTCCCCACCCTGGCACAGCTTCCAAAGATCGGAGCGGGAGGCCGGAGCCGGGGAGGAGACCCGTAGGGAAGAGAGGGCTAGCGGCTGGAAGGGCAGGCCGGAAGGACAGCGGGACAAGGACCGACGGTCGAAAATCAAAGGTTTGGGCGCGGAACATGCGCTTAGACGGGAGCCAGGATCTTAAAGGAGCTCAGGAACTACGAAGGCAGCCCCAGGGTGATGAGGGGACTCCCGCGCAGGAGCGGCTCCCCGAGTTCGTCTGTGCATCGAAAGTGAGGACCTTCCGCCCGCCTCCCAGGGGCCCGGCTAACAGAAACGGGCTACCGGGTATGTTGGGGCGCGGGCAGAGCCGGGAGGGCGGGCGGTGAAGAGGCTCGGGGTGGCGCCTCTGTACTTCCTTCCCGGGCCTCGGTTCTCCCGCAGGGCGGGGGATGGATGGAGGGGGCGCCCGGGACCGCAGTCGCGCGGGCAGCTTGGCACTTGGGTCCGCAGCCCGCAGGGGTAGGTCCCGGGAGGCCACATCTCAGGGAGACGCGCCAGGGAGGGTGGTCGTCGGCGGGTGTCGGCTTAGCTCCACCAGCAGCCCGGACATCCCTCAAATAAGGGAAAGTCCAGCGGATGGACAATCCGCTGTTGCGCGGATGGAGGGCTGGAGCCGGACGGCTGGAGGGCTGGAGCCGGACGGCTGGAGCGGGACGTATCCCCGTAGCAGGGCAGGCGCGTCTTTTAATTTTAAAATTATATTTGCTACTGAACTGGAAATCTAGGCGGGGGTAGTGCGTCACGGTTACTTTGAGTGGGCGATCAGCGTCAGCCCGACGCCACCGGACCCAAAGCCGCGTGAGTCCCTCTCTCGCCCGGCTGCCCCGCACTCTGACCCACGGAAGACGCCCGGCTCGGGGAGCTCCTGGGCCGACTGCGGCCCCAGGCTTCTGAGCTCCCCAACACCCGCTGCTTCGTCCCAAGCGAGCTCCTCAGTCGTCGCCCTGCCGACCACCGCGGAGATGCAGCGCCCGCTCAGCTGGGGAATTTGGGCCACACACCTCTCGGGGTCGTATGGGAGCAGGAGAGGCCTGGCAAAAAGTCGTAACTCTCGGACCCCAGGCGGATCAGGGGGGCGGAGGAAAAAGGCCTGAGGTCGCGAGGGAATGTCTGGGCAGGAAGAGAGGTGGGAGGCTGGGATGACCGGGGCTGCATTAACCCACCTTGCCTTCGGGACCGAGGGCAGAGAGCCCCGACAAGGTCGTGGTCACGGGTCTCCCTCTCTGCGTGGTCCCGGTACAAAGCGGCCCTGCACGAACCCATGCAGGATGTCTGGCAGAGCCGCCCCCTAGAGACACTGGTCAGTCAAAATAGTGGCCGCCCAGCCACCGGTCTCTCCGCTCATGCCGGTGCTGCGTCCCTGCTGTCTTTCTTGGGCCTCCTTTCCTCCTTCAGCCACACACAGTCTTCGGAAGTTTTGCACGTCATCTCGTCTGTGATTTGCACAAACACCCTAGGAGCCCTGAGCTGGGGTCAAGTAGCCCTGGTTCTGGTCACGGCTTTGCTCTTAACAACCAGTCCCTTGCATCATCTGGGCTTCGACTTCTCCAGCTGTGTGAGGGAGAAAATGGAAGGGTCCCGGCCCAGGCTGGGTACAGCAGGTGCCAAATAAACGTTTGTTAATTACATGATACCTCCACCTTGAGGTCACCTTGGGACTTAGGAATTAGGGACGGGTTGGGGGCCATGTGCTCTTGCTGTCCCTGTGGGAGCAGGCCATTAAGCTTCTTTGAGACTGAATTTCCTCTTCTATAAAACGGGGAGATTCTCACTTCAGGAGGGTGGTGTGTGTCCAGGATAACAGGCTGGCACAGAGGAGGCTCAGTCGCCCTGCGTCTGTTAGTCTGTTCTGGGTCCCCAGGGAGATGATGGCCAAAGAGAGAAGTAGCTTCTAGGCACTGGAAGGCTCTGGAGGAGACTGCTCGGGGGGTGTGGGATGCTGCTGCTTGAGCCAACACCCACCAGCTGCGTGTGCTTGAGCCAGGCCTTAGCTGCTGTCACCTGTGTTTCTTGGTCTGTAAAATGAGGCAATAATGCATTCATTCATTGTTTATCCATCCCTCTATTCGTTCCTTCTTTCCAGTAAATACCGTGAGCAGCCTTCCCTGTGTTGTGGATTCAGCAATGCACAGGACAAACGCATGGAGCTTTTGTAAGGGCAGGAGAGACAGGAAACACGTAAATCCATAAATGCGCGTGAATGTACAGTGCGCTGTTAGGTGGTTCAAAGTAAAGTGATGGGAAGGGGGGATGGGAGGCCTTTCTGACCAGCCACACTGAAGGGGAGGGAGGGAGGGAAGCGTGGGCCATGTCTGGCTCCCTTTCCTTCCTCTCAAATAATGATGATAACTATTAATAATGGTCACTGTTAACCAAATTATGATGGTTCTTCTCCAAGTGCCAGGGGTCCTGCCAACTGCTTAACGTAACTCATGCCACTTCATTCTCACCACTGCTGTGTCCTGTGAGGTAGGTATTATTATTCCCATTTTATTGACAAAGTTGAGTCGCAAAGAAATTTAACCCCTTTCCCAGGTCACCTAGTGAGTGGCAGAGCCTGCAGTCAGCCACACTTGGCTGGGCAAAGGGTTACCTCTGGCTGCCCAGAGGGGAGGTGACATTGTGGGGGACTGGACCTGCAACACTCTCCCCAACTCCAGTGGAGAGGCAGAGGGTCCTGGCTTTCCTTGCAAGCTCTTTGGAAAATTCTTGGCAGAAAAAGAACTCTCAGGTCCAGGTGAGGTTTATGAAAGCATCGTCTTAGGGACTCCTTCCTGCCTCTGGCATCAGCTGGGAGCTCACAACACCCGCCACTGAACATACTCTATCATCACCAGCACCAAGGCCTGCCGTGACTGGAAAAGCCACGGAGCTCAGAGTAGGACGGGCTAGTAGGAGCACGTGTTCCAATGGCTAAGTTTACATGATGTGACATGATGGCCTAGCGAGTCAGGCCCACAGTGAGGGCTTGACTTGACCAGGACTCTGGATGCCCTGTCCAGAGCTTCCCTGGGACCCATGACTGAGCATCAGTCTGGAGTGCAGGCAGCACCCTCCCTGAGTGCAGAGGAACTTGGGACCAGGAGTTCCCAGCCCTCTATCCCTGACTCTGTGAAGCTGAGCCCTTCTGGTGAGCAGGTGACCTTTTGGGGCCATAGTGTCAGGCTGGCCCAGGCTCGCTTGGGGCTTCCTCCTGGGGGGACACGGGGAGCCTTTGGTAGGTGGGCCAGGCAGGAGGGAGCTAGTGTTCCCAGCCCGAAGACCCGGAAGTTGTATCCTACCTGCTGCAAAGTGCACTTTGAAGGTGGATTCCTATGGCTCTGTGTCGCCCCAGCAGTCATTGTGCAGCTGGGAATGAGGCTCAGGAGCCGGTGCAGGAAGTTTAGAGAAGGCTGGGAGAAAACTGGGGCTGGAGTTCCAACTTCCGTTCTTTATCAGTCTGAAGACCACCACCCCCCAGTCTCCCAAGAGCGCCAGACTTCAGCTGTTAGCTCCTCAGAGAGGGGAGATGAGACTGCCTCCAACAGGGGGAGGAGAGGAAAAGCAGCCTGGTTGGGGGCGGGGTGTTTCTTGACTGGGGTGGGCAGGAGCTGTCCCCACATTCTCATCCCCAGATCCTTCCCTCAGAGAGCACTTTGCCGCTCATCCGTCCTTTGCAGAAGCTGTTTGCTTTCTCTGACCACCAGGTTTCTGACTCAGGTCCTAGAATCCAAGGATCTGAAGGAATATTTTGGATTATTTGGACCTACTTTTCATGTTATGCCTGATTCATCACAAACTGCTACCCAGCCTGTGTTTGCATACCTGAAGAGATGGGAACTCCCGCCCAATCCCAGGCAGCCTTCTGATAGCTCTGAAGGTGGGGGAGTCTGCACATGAGATCCATGAGAGCCACCACACCTCTCAAAGGCACCTCCGCTGATGGAAGTTCACGCGCCACCTGGGAACATGAGCTGGCACACTGGCTTGATGCCACTTAGGAAGCTAGTCTTGGATTCTCCCAGCTTGAACCACTGGAAATTGGAACCCCCCCCCAACCCCACTGCAGCCTACTCAGTCTAGAGCCAGTGCCTCCTGCCACACCAGGCACGAGGCCCCACGTCTGATGACAAGAGCATCCGAGGTTTCCTTAGAGATGCCCTGCTCTACACCTTGCATTGCCCACATAGGGCATCCAAGCCCCCAAGGAGGGAAAGGGATCGGTACCCTGTCATTTGGCATCACAGCCACCAGGGATGATGGGCCCCCTCTGTGATCCTGTGCCTTTGCTCTCTGTGCAGCTCAGAAGGTCTCTTCCCAGCTCTGCCCTGGGTACCCTGGAGGTGAGGAAGAGGATGGATGAGGGCTCAGCCTCCACCCTGTCCATTGTTAGGGGTCTGGGTCCCTGCAGCCCAGCACTATTGTGGAAGGTAAAACAGATGCCCCCCCTGGCTATGATGTTGATGGTTCCCGAGAGTCAAGAGGCCAGAATTCAAATCTGGCCTCTATCCTTGGACCGCAAGTCCCTTGGCCCTTCCTGGCTTTCGATCCCTAAAGGCACAGTGAGGTTGACAATCAAATGTCCACCAAGGGTCCACCTGTGAGAGGTGGAGAGCATGTGAGGATGGGACCCAGTGCCACGGACCTAACCAGGAACCTGCCCGCAGTGTGGACCTACCATGGCCGTTGTGATTCAGAGCTGGAGAGGGCTAGAGGTGAGGAGGCAGGGTTAGCCTGTGGCTCTGCCCCAAGAAGGTGTCCCTGGGAGGGCGGGGGAGGGAAGATGGTGACAACAGACTTCAGAGGGAGCCACCTACCAGCACATCTGGTGCTGTTGCTCTCCATTCAGCCAGACGTGGGCTGCAGCCATCTCCCCCAGAAAGACCAGGGATGCGGCTGTGGGTATGGGGAGATCCCATCAGGGTTCTGGCTCAGTCCCATCTGATGTCCGGGTCTGGGCTTCCTCAGGCTCAGAAGCATTTCCCATGCTCAGTGGAGGGCTGCCTCCCCCCAGGTTATCCAGGGCAACGGCTCTGGCATCCACACCAGGGTTGGCTGCAGCCTGGCCCCCGGCCCCAGGCTTGGCCTACCTTTGAGTGGGGAGGGGAAGGGACCGAGAAGAAGGGAGTGAGATAGCTTCTTTTCCAGAAGTCTCACGGGGCACCTCTCAGAGCCCTTCCTTGGGTTTGGGACAAATGGCAGCAGGCTGGCGGATACTGCCATCTGCTGGTCACTGGGTATAACAGCATCACAGTGTGGCTGAACTCCCCCCTGCTCGGATTTACAGACCAGGCCAGCCTGGGAGAAGACTCAGGAACCCCCGCACCCGCACCCTGCTGTTGAACCAGCTTACCTGGAGCTCTAAGGTATCCTGGGAGTCGAGGGGACAAGGATGACACACCTCCGCTGAGGTCAGGAAAGAAACTAGAATATGGGGTCATGATAAAGACCTGGCTTCCAATCTACCTTTGCAGTGCACCAGGTTTGTGACCTTGATTAAGTTAATTAACCAGTCAACCTCCATCTTTAAATGGAGACAGGGATTCCTACCTGTCAGGTGTGCCTAAGAATAAAGGAAACAAAGTAGGTAAAGTCCTTACCATAGTGCCTGGCTCAATAAATGGTGGCTTTTACAGTTTTCTAATTAAGTAAGCCCTGGTTTAACCAGGTGGAAGGCTAATCTAACCTGTCCATCCAGTCTCCTCTGTACGGCCACTGTCTTTGAGGCATTTCCCCTCTATGAGTATCACTAGTCTGAAGTTGTGTCTCCATTAGATTTTTCTTGGAGACCTTTGTGGACACATAAGATTAAAACAAAACAAACTCCATTTGGAATAAAAACTGGCAATTCTTAGAATGTGCAGTGATTTGGAATGACCAGTCCTCCAATCTTGGTCAGATAGGAGCCCAGGGTTTCTGTTCTAGACACACAATGAGTAGGGAACCAAACTGTCCTCTTTGCCTGGGAAGATAGGTGCTAACAGATGTCAGGAGCAGAGTTGGAGGACCCAGAAGTTGTGTCCCCCAGTCCAGGATGTGAGACTTTGCAGACGCCCCAGAGGATGAGGACATTGGGACCAAAATGTCTCATGGTTCCCACAGCAGAGTGTCGGGCAGGAGCATGACGGGGCTGAGCCAGGGACCTGGTGTCACCAAGTTGGGTGGCCTGTCTCAGGTCTTCCGGCCCACATGGCAAAGGCATCTGTGAGCTCTTCAGAGGGCTAGTCTCTGAGGCTGCCCTGCAAAGGGTGAGAGGCTACCTACAAAACTGGGGACTTGGCCTTAAGCCACAGCAACCCCCGTGTGCTTCCCACATGCCTAGGTAGCTGATCCACCTCTAAGTAATACCTTAATTTAGGGCAGAGCCCCAGATGGGTTCTGTCCTCCCAGACATTTTTTCCTGGCTTGGATAAAGAGTTGGAGAACTCTGATTAAACTGCTTATCCTGACTGCTGGGGGCACAAATCTGAAAGAGTTAGAAAAACATAGGGTGACAAAATCAAAATCCCAAAAGTCGCCAGCAAATCACTGCAAATTAAAAGAATAGTGGGGTGCCATTTTCCTTTACTTCTCGGGTCAGTAAAACTGAAGAATGTAAAATCCATTATTGGTGAGAGGAGAAACAAGTGGGCATTCTACATACCCTTGGTGGGAATATAAGTTCAGAGAGATTTTTCCAAGAGCACTGTGATAGCAGCAATATTTTAAAGAAGGAAATCCTTTGATTCAGCACTTTCAGTTGTAGAAATTTAATTTGTTACAGGTATACTCACACAAGTGAAGATAAACATACAAGGATTTTTAAAATTGAGGTAATAGTGAAAACTGGAAACGACCAAAATGGCATTGAATAGGGTAATGACAAAATAAAGTATGATACACCCTCACGTGGATTGGTTTTCCCCTATCACAAGAATGAGCTAGATTGCGGGCACCTTTCTGTGCAACAGAAAGATGCCCGCAATATTGAATGCTGTAATACAAGGAGGGCAGAGTAGAGAGAGCAAGGAGCAGACTCGCAGCTACCCATGCAAATGGTCCAGCCACACTGGTGGACGTGTGTCTGTCCAGGTGTCACTGTGTCTGTCACTGTCCTTCCACCCACGCTCTGTATCCCAGCCCTCTTACCTCCTCAGGGATCTCTCTCACTTCTTTCTGCTCTGTCTAAAAACAGATTCACATTTTTACATCATGAAACAATTAATCCTCCTTGGAGGGCTTCATTATCAGATTTCAATATAAACGAATTCCCATGTAGCACTTGAAGTGGAATTGACAGATCAGGACAACAGGATAGGGAGTCTGGAAGCAAATCACGATGTTTGTAAATATTTATAATACAATAATGGTGACAATTCCAATGGAGGAAAGGATGATATATTCAATAAAACTTACTAATGAATGATACTGGGTAATGATACTAAGTATTTTGAGAAAAAAGAAAATGACCCTTGTCTCTTGACATAAACCAAAATTAATTCCTAGTGAATCAAGGAATTGATTGGAGAAAACATATTTGGAGGAAATATGTGAATATTTATACAGTCTGGGGTAAGGAACACTTTTCTAAGTATAATTTCATTGTAAAACCAACCACCAAGAGAAATGTCCACGGTTAGAACTACATAAAAATCTTAAAACCTGCATGTAAAAAAACTCTAAAAACAGAATGGACCTTGACCAACTGACCCAACTCAACATCACCAATCATGGGGACGTTGACATCACGTGTCACCTGATGGGGTCACCAGCATAGTGCTCCTGCCAGATGGTAACCTGCATCGAACCATGAAATTAATTAGACACATCCCAACCCAGGAGCAGCCTAACCATTGGTGTGGGCCCCGCAAAGATGGCAGCGTCATGGATGATGGAAAAGCCCAGGAACTGTTAGAATCAAAGAGACTAAAGGAACATGACAATTAAATACAATGCACAGCCCTCCATCCAATTCTTGATGGGCAGTGGAGGGAGGGGAAAGCGGCTGTGAATAAAAGACACTATTGGGACAACTGAGCAAACTGGAATATGATTGTATGTTAGGTAATAGTATAGTGTCAATGTCAAATTTCCTGCCTACGGCTTTGTGGTTATGAAGGAGAACGTTCAGGTTCTAAGAAATTACACGCTGAAGCATTTGTCAATAGAATGAAGCAGCATGATGTCTACAGCCAACTCTTAAATGTTTCAGGAGAAACACAGAGACAGAGACAGAGAGAAAGGATGAAGCAAACATGGCAATGTTAACAATTCTGCAGTGCATCTGAGACATGCAGCCCACTCCCCTCTCCACGACTGAAGTGCTCATCCCACTCTCCCTGCTGCTGAGAGTACTGGCAGGTCTCTGCTCAGTCCTTCTTGGGGCTCATCTTGGCTGAAGAGAGCTGCCTTATCCAAGGTCGGGCCCCTCCTGGGATGGCCCACATCCGAGACTGGTCGATGTCCGATGTCCGGAGTATAAAGGTCCATTCCCTCGTCTCAGCCCAGCTCCCCCTGCAATAGGCTGGGGCCTCTGCTGTGTTTGCATCACACTCAGCTCCCTCCACCCAGCCCCCTACCTCCACTACGTCCAGGTGACCTTCCTGCTGGTTCCATTTCAGATAGAACCCAAGTTAGGTGAAGGGTGTACGGATGTAGTAGGAACCTTTCCACTTTGCTGTGAATCTGAAACTTTTTCAAAATAAACGGGGAAAATATTAAAAAATAAATAAGGGATAATATCACAAAGTGTTAGTACCTTTAATATATAAAGCATCCTTACAAATCAATAAGAATAAGAGCTTTTTTAAATGTGCAAAGGAAATAAACAGGAGAGTTAGAAACATTCTAAGACCAATAAACTGGTGAAAATGTATTTAACCTCACTAGTAATCAAATAAATGTACTTCTAAAACAAGAACTATCATTTTTCACTTAACAAAGTCGAGAGGATTTAAGAAAATGAATCCAGGGCTGGAAAGGGTTTGGGAGGCACACTGCATCCAGCCTTTCTGGGACAGTTCGGTGGTAGATGTCAAAGCCATGGAATAAATTTTGCAACCCTGTGTGCCCACGTTCTCAGCCTTCTGCAGTCCTCTTTCCCATAATATCCAAACAAAAAGGCTGGATTTGCTGTGACCAGGCAGTGGGAATTCCTGAGGATTCCCTGGAGCCTGTGCTTCCACAGTCACCTTTCAATCCATGCTCCTTCCTAATTGCTGCTGACTTGTCACTTTTTGGAACTGTGTTGCTGTGAACTCTGCATCCCACACCTGGTGCCATTTCCTTCCCTTATTACAAAGATCATTTCCCCAAGACTGGTGTGCATGGTGGCTTGTGAGGGTTTGGGTTACAGAGCAGAACGTGCATTCTCCACGTGGCTGGGGGCCCCCCCATTCATCTCTCCCAGAGCTCAGGTAGATAAGTCCCCCCAAATTTCTTTTATTTCATAACACAGATATTAAACTCTGGGTCTCATTTCTCTTCTTCCAATCTCCCAAGACCCTCCCTCCCTCAACAAAGTACACAGAGACTCACCAAAGTGTTTTCTGACACTCTAGCACTTTCCCTCCAAACTTCCCCCTCATGTATTTGGCTCAAACATCAGCCAGCATTTCAAAGCTCACCCAGCCATCTCCCACCACCCACACATCACCTTTCCATCGTAGCTTAAGGACTGGCCAAGTAAGTTATAGTACATTTGCACACAATATTCTAAGTAATCATTTAAAATGATGGTTTGGGAGGAAATTTAACATGGAAAGATGTTTACAGGGTAGTAAATGAAAAAGCAATTTACAAAACAGTACAGCCAGTAAGATTATGTATCATTTAAAAGAAAAGCTAGGGACTTCCCTGGTGGTGCAGTGGTTACGAATCCGCCTGCCAATGCAGGGGACACGGGTTCGATCCCTGGTCTGGGAAGATCCCACATGCTGCGGAGCAACTAAGTCCATGCACCACAACTACTGAGCCTATGCACTAGAGGCCGTGAGCCACAACTGCGGAGCCCTCACGCCACAACTACTGAAGCCCATGCGCCTAGAGCCTGTGCTCTGCAACAAGAGAAGCCACCGCAATGAGAAGCCCGCGCACCGCAACGCAGACCCAATGTAGCCCAAAACAAAGCTAATTTCTTATACATAGGAATAGAAAAAATGTCAGGAAGGCAAGAACAACAAAAACAATAATTGTTATGTCTGGTATCAAATGAGAGGTGCTTTTTATTTTATTTTATGTTTTTGTTTTTTTTTTTTTTTTGCGGTACACGGGCCTCTCACTGTTGTGGCCTCTCCCGTTGCGGAGCACAGGCTCCGGATGCGCAGGCTCAGCGGCCATGGCTCACAGGCCCAGCCGCTCCACGGCATGTGGGACCTTCCCGGACCGGGGCACAAACCTGTGTCCCCTGCATTGGCAGGCAGACTCTCAACCACTGCGCCACCAGGGAAGCCCTATTTTATGTTTTACTATCCATATTTTCTAGTTTTTCAGCAACAAGCATGCATTATCTCTGTATAATAGTTCTAGAAAATCCTAGGCTTGCCTCCTCTGCTTCAGAATTGAGCTTCTGAATGGTGAAGATTGTGCCTTATCTGAGGTGCGTTATCCGGTGCTATTGAAACATTGTATTAAAACTATCTGGAGGGACTTCCCTGGTGGTCCAGTGGTTAAGACTCTGCACTCAATGCAGGTGGGCCCCGGTTCCATCCCTAGTCAGGGAACTAGATCACACATACATGCCGCATCTGAACGGCCTGCATGCCACAGCTAAAGACATGGGGCAGCCACTAAATAAATAAAGATTTAAAAAGAAAAAAACAACCTAGTTGGACTAATGAAATAGATTCCGAAGTCTACTGGGATAATTTGTATTTCTTTTCTCGAGATTTAATGCCAAAACTTTGTCAATTGCCTTAACTATATTACTATATGTTGTCCCCTTTAATAAACATTTTTGGCTCAGTTGCTTTGTTACTTTAATAAAATATTTTAAGTGATTGTGAAAATAAAACAATATATTAAAAAAAAAAAAAAAAGCTTCTGGAAGAGGGTGCCACATTCACTGTCCTCACCTACTCACCTCCAGTCCCCTCCTGGGCCCTCCCTGACTCTGCTGTCATCTTCCTAGGCAGACATGGCTCATCACAGCCCAGTCCCCCTGAAATACTCTTGCCCTTTTGTTTATTCTGTGAGCCCACCCACTGCTTCAGGATAAATGTAAACTCTTTTGAGTGGTACACAAAAGAGTTTTGTGTGGGCTCGTCTCCCACACACTTCCCTCCCCACACGGGAGGGAACCCCTCCCTACTCGCTTCTCCCCAGCTCCCCAACCACACGGTGGTTCTCTGAAGACACCCTGGCTTTGCACCACCACCTAGAACATACTTTACTTCTTCTTTTCCTCCTTCTCAATCATCCCTACCCCATATTGGACAGTTTTTAGGTCAGGCCTCATGTAAGTACTTCATGACTGTACCAATAAGGGATCCATTGCAGAAAACCCTACTTAGAGTGGTTTAAGCACTCACACAAGAAAGTCTAGGGCTGGTATGGTAGTTCATGTGCCATCAGGTCCTCAGCCTTCTCCATCCTCCACGTGTAGGCCCCAGTTTCACGTTTGTGTCTCATGGTCACAAGATGGCTGCTGTCTCTCCAGCATTGTATCTCCTTTCTAGGCAGAAGATAGGAAAGGTACAAAGAGCTTTCTCCTAGCAAGGTGAAACCTCTGCAGGAACTTTTGTGTGTATGGCCAGAATTATGTCACATGGCACCTTCTAACCGCAAGGGAGGCTGGGAGCATGAGTGCTTTAACTGTCTCGCCTCTATGGTAGTAAGGCAAAGAGGAAGGGGCTGTGAATGGCTTTTGGGTAGCTCATCTACAGTGTCTGAATTTCCTCTCATTTCAGTCACATTTTATCTCATTTAGCTCACAGCAGTGCTGTGAATTAAAGATTTCCATCATGCCCATTTCACCAATGAGAAAACCAAGGCTCAAAGAGACAGCACCCACTTTTTCATGCCCTGAGTCTGGCACCACCTCCTCCTGGAAGAAACCCTGTATGCCTCAACCCCTGGCTGAGTTGGTTATATTATGCCCTTCTCCATGCACCCTGGGCCTGTACTCGTTTGGATATCTCCAACTGTCCTGAGTGGTATGTGAGCCCCGCCAGGGAGGCCTTCTGCATCCCCAGGGCCTGGAGAGGTCACAGGCCCAGAGCTGTGCCCAGGAGCATTTGTTGAGTGACAAATGAGGTGGTGGTCTTGCTAGATTTGGGGTGCTCAGCCCCCTGGAGCACTAGAGCATCACTACAGAGGACAAAGACGAATCAGCAGGTCCCCAGAAGACCCACCCCACCAGAAACCAGGACAACATTGGTGTGTGGCAGGACCAGGGCTCAGATCAGTCTCCCTGTGGGCTGTGGTGTCTCTAACTGACCACACTGCCCTGAGGTCCAGCGACTTCCCTGGGGGATGACTGAGGCCCGGAGCGTTCCTCCCAGGGCAGCGGGCAATGTGGTTTGCGTTACTGTGGCTTCAGCCATGGAAGGGGCTCCTTGAGTCAGGCAGGAAGCAGAACATATCAGATTTAGATTCCACATTCCATGCATTGTATACAATTATCCGCTGGAGCCACACAGGGGCACATGGGATAGAAAATGGGATTGCCTCAGTAGAGGAACATGTGATGCTGGAGGTGGGAAGGTGAGCAGAACTGCAGGACAATCCAGACTGGGGACAATGGTGGCACGAATCAGGGTGGGGGCCCCCCAGCTGGAGAAGAGGGCACAGGTGAGGGAGAGACTTAGGAGCTTGAACTGGATGAGATGGAATCGAGTGCGTATGGGCGGAAGGAATGAGGCAGAAAATGGGATTGCTCTAGGGGATGGGGTCACTCTTTCAAGGGGAACCAGTGGGATTCTCGGCAGGCACCAGGTGTGCCAAGTCCCCCTGTGGCACGCACTCGGGAACCCTGGTGCCAGGGGTGAGGCTCGTTTGTCTGCAAGTCATGGGTGACCAGCGTGCCACCAGCCCCAGCGGTGACGCAGAGTCCCCTTCTTCGCAGCCCCGACCTGTGCTTGCCCTGGAACACGCGTGCTTCTCTGCACCTTCCTGGGCTGTCTTCTCCTCAGGCTCAGCCTTACTCTCAGCTCCAATAGCTTTGTGACCCCCGCATCAGGGTCTCCAGCCAGGCCAGCCTCCCGGGGGCCAGAGCCACAGTCACCTCAATGTCCCCACACCCTCAAACACCAGCTGTCCAACACAGAACTCATCATCCCACCCAGAACGTGTCCCTCCTCCAGGTGCCCTGCCCCAGAGAATGGACCACCGTCCGGCTACTCCCAGGAGCCGAACTGAAGCAGCGTCTTGACTCCTCCCGCACATGTGCACTCGATTCTGTCTTGTCCAGTTCCACTTCCTAAGTCTCTGTGTCACCTGTGCCCTGTTCTCCACCTGGGGGGCCCTCACCCCAATTCATGCCACCACTGTCCCCAGTCTGGATTGCTCTGCAGTTCTGCTCACCTTCCCACCTCCAGCATCACGTGTTCCAAACCGATGTCGGCAGCAGAGCTGGTCGGGCCGCTCCGATGTTTGCAGTCCGGCGGTGGCCTCGAGTTGGCCTCAGGGTCAGCGTGAAGCCCTCAGCCTGGCACACGTGAGTCTCTACGTCTGTCCTCCCCCTTGAGCTCCCTCCCCAACTTGTTCCCTGAATTCCGTTTCTTCTTGTCGCCAGGACTTCATAGATGATGTTCCTTCTACCCCATCCTATTCCTTCTCATCTCTTCAGGTTAACCTTGGACTCTGGCTCCTTTCGAGTGTCCTCTCTGACCCCTATCCCACCCCAAGTCTAAGGGCAAAGCAGCTTGCTGAGGGCAGCGACCGCGCCTCGCTCACTGTACTCTCAGTGCCCAGCACAGGGTGTGTGGTTGGTCCACAAGTGTCTGTGCGGTGGTGACCGCTTGACCGGCTGGCCCTTCCCAAGGGCTGAGCTGCGCCAGACTCCTGGGGTGCCGAGGCTCACACCCTTTCTGCCTGCTTTGAAGTGGGGCATGTCAATTTAAACTAGACACGGGGGCCGTCTGCTACCTCAAACTCTGCCCTGCAGACAGACAGACGGGCAGGTGGGCAGGCAGAGCAGACAGCAGACTGGGTGTTCCCGCAGCCCTTTCACTCACTCATCCTTCTGTTCATTATTGCTCATCTTGTCTACAAATTGGAAACGAGCTATTCAAGTGTATGAACATATATATCTATTCAAGAGATAAAGTGGAGGGCTTCCCTGGTGGCGCAGTGGTTGAGAGTCCGCCTGTCGATGCAGGGGACACGGGTTCGTGCCCCGGTCCGGGAGGATCCCGCATGCCACAGAGCGGCTGGGCCTGTGAGCCATGGCCGCTGAGCCTGGGCGTCCGGAGACTGTGCTCCACAACGGGAGAGGCCACAACAGTGAGAGGCCCGCATACCGCAAAAAAAAAAAACCAAGAAAAAAAAAAAAACACAGAGATAAAGTGGGGAAAGTGATTCATTTCCCAAAACTTTTCACTGTAGGATTTCTTCATGAAAATGAGTCAAATACAGATAATAACGATGCTGGTGGGGCGGTGGGTGGGAAGCCGAGGCCCACAGGGACACCGCGCTGCCCCTCCTGTAGGAAACACGGTGCACGTTACCCCATCGCGCATCTGATGCCGCTAAGCCCAGCTTCATCTGTTCTCTGTCAGTGGGGCTCTCATGGACAGAGCACAGAATACCTGTGGCGATTTGCACTTTTCTCCTGGCCCTGTTTCCAGACTGAGCTTTTCTCTTTCTGGGCCACTGTGGCAGGTGATACAACCTCCATTTCTCACCCCATGGACAGTTGAATCGCTGATGAGAGGGTCTATTATGTCCGGCGCACCTCTACCCCAAGGCTTCTCTGAGGGAAACTGGCCCCTTGACCTCACTGCTCTGACCCCAGCTGTGGACCCAAAGGCAGCCATCAGAGGCAGTGGCTCCCCGAAGACCCTGAAGAGAGGCTCGGAAAGGGGAAGCTGAGGGAGCAGGTCCGTGGGCGCACCGTGGGAGCACAGGGCTGCAGCGTCCTAGTCACTAAGCGGCTCCAGAGCCTCCACAGGGCCCAGAACACAGGTCCAGCCCAGTAGATAATGTTGAATGAATGAACGAACAATTGAATGAATGAATGAATGGGAAGTCCATGAGGGAGCCAGGAGAGTAGTTTTGTGATGGAGTCTGACTAGTAGCAGAAGCAGAGCAGACAGACCTGTCTTTTTTTTTTTTTTTTTTTTTTTTTTTTGTGGACCGCGGGCCTCTCACTGTTGTGGCCTCTCCCATTGCGGAGCACAGGCTCCGGATGCGCAGGCTCAGCAGCCATGGCTCACGGGCCCAGCCGCTCCGCGGCATGTGGGATCTTCCCGGACCGGGGCACGAACCCGTGTCCCCTGCATCGGCAGGCGGACTCTCAACCGCTGCACCACCAGGGAAGCCCCCAGACCTGTCTTTTTAGTTGCTAAACATTAGAGCAACACAAACATTCGCACTGATTAAATGTCACTGTGGGCCAGGCGGAGCTAAGTGGGGTTTTTTTTTTACGGTACGCGGGCCTCTCACTGCTGTGGCCTCTCCTGTTGCGAGCACAGGCTCCAGGCACAAACGCTCAGCGGCCATGGCTCACGGGCCCAGCCGCTCCGCGGTATGTGGGATCTTCCCGGACCGGGGCACAAGCCCGTGTCCCCTGCATCGGCAGGCAGACTCTCAACCACTGCGCCACCAGGGAAGCCCAGAGCTAAGTGTTTTACAGGTAGTTGCAAAGAGCTGGGACATTGGTTGATCAGAGTTCCAGGGCGGTGCAGGTGGGGCAAGGGGCTGGATTTTTGGGAAAATTCAGTCAAGCAGAAGCCCCACCTCCTCTTGCCAGAGGGCCGGAAGCAGCATGGGCAGCGGGTGTCATTAGGGGCAGAGGAAAGGAAGAGTGGGTACCTGGAGATTCGGGTCTGCACGCACAGCGGGGGAGAGGGTTTTTGCAGCTCTCTGAGATGGAAACTTTGGGCAACAAAGACCTTCTCCTTGACCAAACTTCAGGCTCCTCTGAGCCCTCTTCTCAGCTAGGCCTTTGACCTTGGTCCCAGCCCAGTCTTAGCAAGAATCCTGCTAAGTCAGTTTAGAGAGGATTCCCACCCTTGATATCTGATCACCCTTGGTCTCTGATCAAGTTCCTCGTCCCCGCCCTTTGATGTCTAAGCCCTTGGCCTGCTTTCAGCAAGAATCCCCCTACCCTTGTCGGCCCCTCCCTACTCCGTGGCTATCGACCCCGGTGTCTGCTGTATTCAGGGTTGAGCCTGAACTCTCTCCCCGTTGCGTCAGTCTTGAGCCCTGTTGCCACAGTCTTGACTAAAGTCCTCCTTACTGTTTTAACAAGTGTCAGAACAACATTTCCTTAGTGAGCGAGAAGAAAGACACAGAGTTCTCAGAAGCTTTTGTTGGGAAGGCCCTGTAGGCCGTTTTACAGAAAAGCCACTGGAAGGCCTCAGGGGTCAGGCTGATGCTTCTTTGGATCACCACCCCTAGTTCCACAGAGGGGTCTGATTTATCTTGTTTTCTGAACTCTCCTAACCTCTCTCCGAGCATCCCTGGGGCCGTGAGCACCGCTGCGTTGTTTCCCTGGCATTCTCCCCAAGGAAGGAGAAGCAAACAATTTCAGGAGTGTCTGAACCGGGACACTCTGGGCACTCCTAAGAGTGAAACGGGCGCTGTCACTGATAACGCTGGGACTTCAGACCCAATCCTCTGGATGGCTCAGGACACTCGGTCGCGGGGGAAGCGCTCAGCTCCGACGGGGCCTCCAGCAGCGACGAGCCCGCGCAGGACTCTCAGCCCCGAGTCTCCGCCCAGAGTTCCAGAAAGGCCTGGAAACGCGCGGCCGCTTGCGGCCGAGCGCGGCGGCCACTAGGCGGCGGGCCAGGGCCCGGAACGCGGTGACGCCGGCGCCCGCGGGTCTCGTGACCGCGCGCCCCGCCCGGAGCTTCGCCGTCATGCAGTCCCCGGCGGTGCTCGTCACCTCCAGGTGAGCCAGACCCCGCGCCCGGCGCTGCGTCTCGGGCAACGTGGAGTGTCGGGTGCCCGGGAGCCGTGGCCCGATGCGCCCGGGGCGGAGGAGCCGGCGAAGGCGGCCGGTCCCGACGATCCCGCCCGCCCCCCGGCGTCCCCAGCGCGCCGGCCGTTGACCTGGGCTCGGCCCCTCCACCGCCCAGCGGGAGAGGCGGGCGGCGGCGAGTCCCTCCCCCCGCTCCACCCCCCCGGTTTTACATATGGGGAAACTGAGGTCCCTAGAGGGTAACGAACTCACCCAAAACCCAGTGGAAGGCCTGGACTGGCTGGTCCCGGCCAGCAGGCAAAGGGAGGGCTCTCCTCCCCGCTTTCCTGTCCACCTGTCTTCCTTTCTCTTCGAAGATCTAGTTATGCATCCTGTCCGTGCTCACCGTGCACCAGGCCCCGGGCACGGCACTGGGGACGGGGTGAATCCGGCAAGGCTCGGCCCTGCAGAGGAAACGGGGATGAACGCAGACCCTCGGGAGACAGATGCTGAATGGGGGGTAGTGGGTTCAGGTTGCCATGGGAACACAGGGCAGGAGGTAACCCCGGCTTCTGAGGGGGTGCATGAGACCCCCTCCTGCAGGAGGAGTGGAGGTTAATGAGGTGAAGGGAGAGAAGAGGGGGCAGCTGCTCAAACAGGTAGCTCAGGAAAAGTGCAGTTACCGCCCAGGCCTGCGGAGGGTCCCTGGGGGCAGAGGATGCAGGGTGACCCACCCCACCCTGACCCAGGCCTGGGGGACCCAGTGCAAGATGGATCCTGGAAAGGCTGGGATGGTCATGGTTTTATTCTTTCCCCCTTTCTAACATCTGTCAAGTGACTCACTTCAAGTATTTTCATACACTCCGCCCTTGTTCCCCCTACCCAGAATCTTGGGCTAAGACATCAATCTCTTACATAAATGAATGTTATTTTTCCAGCAGTAATCTGAACATCCCTGTGGCTTCAGGTCTAGAAAAGTATGTGTGATTCTTTAAGTGGACCCTGATATCAGAACCTGCTCGGCCTCTGCATGGTTGCTGGTCGTGTCCTCGCTGGCAGAAGAGGTTTCCCCAGGGCCGCACGAATCACCTCCTCTCCCTGAGCCTCAGTGTCATTTCCTGCAAAAAGGAGCTTTGAGGTTGGCAGGTGTGAGCAGGGCCGCCAGCAGCAGACCAGTGGGGGTGTGACCTTGGTGCTGGGAGCCTGGGAAGGGCGTGGGTGGCTTCCCTCACTGCCACACCTGGGCAGGGCTCCTTAACGGATGCAGGTGCTGGTGGTGAAGGCCAGGAGAGTGGTTCTAGGATACAGTAGTGAACAACACAAAGTCCCTCTCGTGAGCTTTCCTGGGGCCGACGGACAATAGGTAAATATGTGGTGTGTCAGGGATGATAAATGGTATGAAGGGAAATAAAGTGGTAGGGAAATAGGGTGCTAGGAGGAGTGAGTGCTGTTTTATATGGTGCGGCCCAGGACCGTCTTTCTGACAGAGAGTGGCAGTTGGGCAGACTCCTGACAAACGCAAGAGAAATCTTGAGAAAGAGTGTACCAGGCAGAGGGGACAGCAGGAGCCAATGTCCTGGGGCAGAGAGGTGCTTGGGCACCAGCGAGGAGGCCAGGGTGGCTGGAGTGCCGTGAGCCGCGGAGAGCATTAGGTGATGTGGTGCGGAGCTGGGGGCTTGGAGGCAGGGGACAGTCAGAACAGGCCTCCCAGGCTGAGGTGAGGCTCTGGGCGAGGTGGGACCTGGCTTGGATTTCACAAAGGTCATTTGGCCGCTGTGTTGAGCAGAAGGTAGGTGAGCAGGGTGCAGCAAGGAGACCGTTCTGGCAGTGATCCACGTGAGAGCTGATGGTGGCAGAGGGGGTGCGAAATGTTTGGGTTCTGGCTGTATTTTGACGGTACAGCTTTCAGGGTTTGCTGATAATTAGATGTGGGTCGCGAGAACAGGAAAGAGGAGTCAAGATTGACTGCAAGACTTGCCCTGAGTTCCTGAAAGAGGGAGGTTGCAATGGACCGATTCGGGAGACTATGGATGGAGCAGGTTTAGGAAAGGTGAGAGTCACCATTTGTCTGGACACGTTCATGAAGAAGCTTGTTGACAGCCAAGCGGAGATGTCGGGCAGGCAGCTGGGAGAAGGAGTGTGGCCTTGAGGGGAGAGTCCGGAGCAGAAAGAGGAACGGAGGACCATCCAGGGAAGCGGAGCAGGAGTGGCCAGGGAGGGCGGAGAACGGAGAGAGGGTGGGGGTCCTGGGAGCAATGAAGACAGAGCTTCAAGGAGCAGAGAGGGACTGTCAGGTGCCGCTGGAGTAAGAGGAGAGGGAGAATTAACCTTAGGGTTTAACCACGTAGACCAGTATCAGCATCACATGACAGCTGTTAGAAATGCAGATTCCCAGGCCCTGCCCCCAACCTGCTGGATCAGAATGTGCACATTGACAAGATCTCCAGGCAACTTGGATGCACTTTACAGTGTGAGAAGTTTGGTCTGGGGCATAGGTGGACAAACTACACCCATGCGCCCACCACTTACTTGTGTAAATCCTGCCCACCACTTAACTTTTGTAATAAAGTTTATGTACTGTCTTCAGCTGCTTTCGCTCCACAGTGGCTGAGTTGAGTAGTTGTAATGGAGACCCTATGGCCTGCAAAGCCTAAAATATTTACTCTCTGGCCCTTTACAGGAAAAGTTTCCTTGGGGGCCTAGGGGAGTGGGAGAGAGCGTGGGTTAGGCTCAGGTGACTTCTTAACATGGAGATTGATTCAGCACCCTGGATCTGCCACTCTCACAAGTTCCCAGGTGATGCTGATGCTGCAGGGGCCACACTTTGAGAACCCCAGGTCGAGACCAAGGTGGGGTTGCCAGGCCCCACGCTGGAGCTTGCAGGTTGTGGCCGTGAATTTCAGGTGGGACCAGTCAGCACGTCTGTGCGTTTATCCCAGTGATGTGCAGCTGCCGGACACAGGTGCGAGGGACGCGGAGAGCTGGAGGGCTTAGGGGCGAGGGCAGGGGAGCTGAGGCCAAGGGTGTGATCCCAGCAGTGGGGCGGCGCGACAGGACGGTGGGGGAGGGGACAGTGGAAAGGGGGAGGGGTCACGGAGGCAGGTCCTGGAGGAGCAAGCTGGACTGATGGGAGGCGCCAGTCAGCGGGGAGGGGGGCGGCAGCCTGGAGTGAACCCTGGCTCCACCTCTGACCTGCTGAGCCCAAGCACAGGTGACTCGCCTTTTGTGTCTGTTTCTCTGACTTTAAGTGGGTCTGAGCGGTAGTGACCCTCGGTAAGGCTGAGGGAGGCGGGAGTGTCTCAGACAGGCAGGTGCTTAGAACAGAGCCCGCGGTAGCGCGGCCGCTTCAACTTCAGTCCCCTCCGCTCTCCTGCGCTCCTGACAGTAACACGGCGCGCAGCGCCAGCGGGTCTGTACCTGGTGCAGGGCCAGGGACGCTCATTTGGTTACTGGCAAAAGGAAAAGAGGGCTGATTGGTGTTTTTCCGTCTCGCGCATATGTTGGGTTCATTCAACACCTGCCTGAAGGCGGGTTCGCCCGGGCCTTTCTAAGTGATTCATGCTCGTTTTCGCATACCTTACACCCTGTGGATATGTTTGTGTGTGTAAGGGTTTGAATGCTTAGTAGTATGTGGCTACGTGGTGGGCTGTCCTCCCAGTTGGTGACAAATGGCATCATGGTGACAGTGCCCATGCTTGGTGTGGAAAGGGGAGGAGTCTGTGTGGAAGGAGTGCTGGGGGCAGGGAGTCATCTGATGGATTGGGATGTAGCTGCAGAGACGGAAAGGGCCTTGCCCCAGACACAGTCTTAGCACCAGTAGCCCCACCCCTCGGGCCCTCCCCTTTCCTATCTTCTGAAAGTCCCACCCGGCACATAGTAGGTCTCGACCCTGATAACTGTATGCTGGGCATATCCTGTCATAGGTGCTTGTGTGATGTATGTTTGTGTGCATGGGTCTCCATTATACCCTTACACAGAACGAAGAATACATTTAACCTTTTTTCTCACCTCGGAGGAAACATTTCATAACTTCTTTGCTCATCGTGTGATTCATTACATTTGTATAGCATTTAAAAATCCTCCAAGAGCTGTAATGTTTTGCCGAGTATCCTCTCAAAGCCTCATAGAGCAGGCCTTATCAGTGCCTTGCAGAGGCCCCAGGGCAAATGATGGCCTGGTATCCAGTGCCCTTTCCATCTTCCCCTGGCTGGGCAGGTTCTGTAGCGGCTCTGCTGCTCTCTGGTTAGCTGAAGAGATGCGTTTCTCTCTCCGGATTCCTGGTGGGGTTTCATTCCTGCATTGTGTGCCCAAAGCCAGGCACTTCCCTTGGTTTGAATAGAAGCCCTGGAATGCCATCCCCACAAACCCCACAGGAGCTCTTGTGCTGGGTTTGTGTCAGACACTATAGCTGTTTGTGATTTTCCATGAGTCCCACCTTCTCTGCTGTCACCTGTTTTCCTGCTGGTGAGAGCCCATTGTTCCTGAGTGACCCAAAGGCAGGGCCCAGGCTTGGGGCCTGGGAAGCCAGGCTTTATGAGGGGCTGGGCTGTGGTGGGGTGGGTAGCCGGGACCACAGAGAGCGGCCAGTGGAGCAGCCTTGCACCCAGGCCTGCTGGGCCACCTGAGGTCTGGCCTGCATTTCACTCAAGAAGCCTGCTGACTTGAACCTGAGCTTCTTTTGCCTTCTTTCCCTTTGGCAGGCGAGTTCAGAATGTCCACACAGGCCTGGACCTAACCGTGCCCCAGCACCAGGAGGTACGGGGCAAGATGATGTCAGGGCATGTGGAGTACCAGATCCTGGTGGTAACCCGGCTGGCTGCATTCAAGTCGGCCAAGCACAGGCCTGAGGATGTCGTCCAGTTCTTGGTGAGCTGGGGGCTCCGCCAGGATGCTCCCGAGGGTGCCCAGGGTCCGGGGTTCCAGCTGGGCAAACACACCTGCCACCAGGGTGCAAGTAGCATCAGGGTGCGAGCAGTGCTCTAGCCAACGCTCACTCGGCCTGACAGTGCCAGAGCGTTTTGGCGGTAAGGACACCGGTGAACCAGATGCTTACAGGCTGTGGGGAGACAGACCTGTAAAGAGACAGGAGTCCAAGGGGAGGGGAGGACTGTGGTAGTGTAGAGAAGGGGCACCTAACCCATCCTAGGGAAAGGGTTCTGGAAGATGTCTCGGAAGAAGTCAGGGCTGAGCTGGGTTTTGAAGAGCAGGTGGAGACATCAGCATTACTGCGGATGAGACCCTCCCTTTCTCACTCCCCTTCAGTCTACAGCCAGTGAAACATCCCAAACAGCCTTGCACATCTGTCCATCTAGAGGTGGGCGGACTGGAACATACAACGGAGGCAGAACTGAGGTGGTGTGTGCAGTCCCAGATCCCCAGCCCCGGAGACATAGCCCGCGGCCCCAGAGAACCCAGCCGCATCAGGGAGGCGGCACGCACAACGCCAGCCTCCAGGCCTCAGCCGCGCCTGCAGCCACAGGGGACTGGGCAGCAGGGCCTGCAACACCGTCCCTCCAGTTGTAGAGCTGCCCACAAGTCTGGCCCCCTCTCCCCGACCCACAGTGGCGGCATCCCTAAACCTGACAACCCCAGACACGGCAGAGGTGCCGAGACCCCAGCTCCACCCTGTGCAGTGGAAGCAGAGCCTGTGACTCAAGATTCTGGACACAGCAGAAATGCCCACCACCCCGCTGACCCAGGCAGCAACAACAGTGACAGCAGCAACCATGGAGGCACAAGCGGTGACAATGCGGGCACCAGGCAACACCTCTGACAAGGGCAGTGGAGGCTGGAAAGTGCCAATCCTCTAATATAACCAGAGGCAGCTCAGGTAAGAGAAACCAAAAACTTGTGCTGTAGCGCCACCTAAGGGAAAAGAAAAGAAAACAAAAGCCTCTAACCTGTTGAATAGTTGGAATCAAGTTTAAAAAAGCTTTACCTAAAGAAGAAAGATGTTTGCTGCTTCATGTGTACCAGCAGAGGAACAACTCATCAAGCACCATAAAGAACCACAGTAACACTGTATCACAAAAATAAAATAATGATTCTCCAGAAACCAGATTTAAAGTCACAGAACAGTGCAATCTGATAGAGAATTCGAAACAACTGTCAAGAGGAAGCTCAACGGGCTATAAGAAAACTCAGAAAGGCGGTTCAATGAATGTCAGGGTTGGAATTAATGAACAGAAGAAATACTTTACCAAAGAGACTGGAACTCTGAAAAAGAACCAAACAGAAATTCTAGATCTGAAGAACCTAGTAAGCAAGATGAAGAGTGCATCAGAAAGGATTGGAAATAGAGCAGACCATATGGAAGAGAGAATTAGCCAGTTCAAAGATAGAAATCTAGAAATGATACAGTTAGAAGAGGAGAGAAAATTAAGATCTAAAAAAAAAAAGAGAGAGAAAATTCTACGAGAATTATCGAAGTCTTTTAGGAAGAGGAACATTAGGATAATGGGTGTCCCAGAAGCAGGAGAGAGAGATAAGATAGAGATAGATTCAACACCCATTTATAAAACTTTCAATAAAATGAGTATAGAAGGAATGTACCTCAGCATTAATAAAGGCCATATATGACAAACCTACAGCTATCCCTGTAGGGTCAAGAATAAGACAAGAATTCTCACTCTCACAACTCTTTTTTTTTTTTTTCCTGCCCCTTCTTTTCCCTTCCTCCCTCCAGCCCACCAGGCTCCACTCACTTTCCAGTCTTATTCAACATAGTATTGGAAGTCCTAGCCACAGCAGTTAGGGAAGAAAAAGAAATAAAAGGCATGCAAATTGGAAAAGAAAAAAGTAAAGCTTTTGCTGTTTGTGAATGACATGATTCTATATATAGAAAACCCTAAAGATGCCACCAAAAACTATTAGAAATAATAAATGAATACACTAAAGTTGCAGGGCACAAAATCAACACACAAAAATCTGTTGTGGACTTTCCTGGTGGCGCAGTGGTTAAGAATCTGCCTGCCAATGCAGGGGACACGGGTTCAAGCCCTGGTCTGGGAAGATCCCACATGCTGCAGAGCAACTAAGCCCGTGAGCCACAACTACTGAGCCTGTACTCTAGAGCCCACGAGCCACAACTACTGAGCCCATGAGCCACAACTACTGAGCCTGTGAGCCACAACTACTGAGCCTGCGTGCCACAACTACTGAAGCCCACGTGCCTAGAGCCCATGCCCTGCAACAAGAGAAGCCACCACAGTGAGAAGCCCATGCACTGCAACAAAGAGTAGCCCCCGCTCACCGCAACTAGAGAAAGCCCACGTGCAGCAACGAAGACCCAACGCAGCCAAAAATAAATAGATGAATAAGTTTATTTTTAAGAAAAGTCAGTTGTGTTTCTGTGTGCTGACAATGAGTGAGCAGAAAGAGAGTTAAGAAAACAATCCATTTACAGCCACCACAGCAACAACAAATGCCCAGGAATAAATTTAACCAAGTACACTGAAAACTATAAGACATTGTTGAAAGAAATTGAAGAAGACACAAACACATGGAAAAATATTCCATGCTCATGGATTAGGAAAATTAACATTGTTAAAATGTCCATATTACCTAAAGCAGTCAACAGATTCAATGCAATCTCTACCAAAATCCCAAGGACATTTTTCACAGAAATAGAACCAAAAAATCTAAAATTTATATGGAACCACAAAAGACCCTGAATAGTCCAAGAAATGTTTTTCCTTGGGAAAAAAGAACAAAGCTGGAGGTATCACACTCCCTGATTTCAAACTGTATTACAAAGCTGTAGTAATCAAAACATCATGGTGTTGACAGAAAAACAAATACATAGATCAATGGAACAGAATTGAGAGCCCAGAAATAAATCCATACAAATGGACAATTAATTTATGACAAAAGGAGCAGAGAACATACAATGAAGAAAGGATAGTCTCTTCAATAGATGGTTTCGGGTAAACTGAACAGCCACATGCAAAAAATGAAAGTAGACCGCTATCTCACACCATACATAAAAATCAACTCAAAATGAGTTAAAGACTTGAATGTAAGACCCAAACCATAAACTCTCAGAAGAAAACATAGGCAGCATTAGCTTTGGCACCAGTCTTAGCAATATCTTTCTGTATATGTCTCCTCAGGCACGGAAAACAAAAAGCAAAAATAATCAAATGGCCATCAACAAAGCAAAACAACAAGCTTCCGAATGGGAGAAGATAAAACTCATATATCCCATATTACGCATTTTAAGAGTATCCAAAATATGTAAAGGACTCATAGAATTCAACAACAAAAACCCAAACAATCCAAGTTAAAAATGGGCAGAGGAGCTGAATAGACATTTTTACAAAGAAGACATACAGATGGCCAATAGGCACATGAAAAGATGCTCAACATCACTAATGATTAGGGAAATGCCAGAGTTAGCTATCGCTTCACTCCTGTTAGAATGGCAATTATCAAAAAGGTAAGAAATGACAAATGTTGATGAGGGTGTGGAGAAAAGGGAACCCCCTCCAACACTGTTAGTGGGAATGTAAATTGGTGCAGCCACTATGGGAAATAGTATGGAGAGTCCTTAAAAAATTAAAAATAGGGAATTCCCTGGCGGCCCAGTGGTTAGGACTGCATGCTTTCACTGCCAAGGGCCCGGGTTCAATCCCTGGTTGAGGAACTAAGGTCCCACAAGCCGCATGGCATGGCTAAAAAATAATAAATAAATAAAAATAGAGCTGCCAGATCATCCAGCAATTTCACTTCTGGGTATTTCCAAAGATACAAAAACGCTAATTTGAAAAGATACATGCACTCCTGTGTTCATGGCAGCACTGTTTACAATAGCCAAGACATGGAGACAACCTAAGTGCCTATCAGTGGATGAACAGATAAAGAAGTTGTGGTCCTTATATACAATGGAATACTACTCAGCCATAAAAAGATGAAATCTTGCCATTTGCAGCAACACAGATGGACCTCGAGGGTATCCTATCAAGTCAGACAGAGAAAGACAAATACCGTATGATTTCACTCATGTGTGGAATATAAAAAATAAAAAACAGAACGTGAACAAACCAAACAAAACCACGTAGATACAGAGAACAGAGTAGCGGTTGCCAGAGGGGAAGGGGCAGAGGGGAGGGTGACATGGGTAGAGGGGATCAACTGTATGGTGATGGATGGAAACTAAACCTTTGGAGGTGAGCACACCATAGCACATACAGAAGTAGAAATGTAAAGTTGTACACGTGCAACTTGTATAATGTTATAAATCAGTGTCACTGCAATAGAAAAAAAACCACAACAATTTAACGAGCAGAGGGAGCTAAGAACAGCGCAAGGGGAGAAGGGTGCCCCAGGCAGAAGGCACAGCCCGAGCAAAGGCACAGAGGCTAGAAACAGAGTATCATGTGGGGAGCTGTGAGCGGCTGAGTATCGTCCTGGATGAAGTGGGAGAAGAGGAGGGTGATAGCCGGCAGCGTCCAGGTCCTTGAGGGCATGCAGGGGGCCCGACCTGTCTGGCAGTCAAGCAGGAGCTTTAAGCAGTGGAATGACATGGTCCTGTTGTCTCTCACTGCCTGTCTGGTGGAGAGTGGAGTTGGATTGGAAGGAACAGGGCCGAGGACAGGGAGCTCAGTGAGGAGGCTGGTAGAGTAACGCCTGGGGCTGGGGGCAGGCCAGCGGTGGGTGGTACAGGAGGGACAGAGAGAGTTGAAAGTATTTCCAAGGTGACATGCACATAATTAACCGGCTGATTGTTTCTACCCTCTGAGATAAAGGGCTTCAGTGGAGGGAGGGGCAGGTGGAAGGAGGACGTTTGCCTGAAGTGTTTGCCTGATGGATACATGAGGCTGGAACTCGGGGCCGGGTCAGGCCCAAGGGGCTGCTTTGGGAGGCCTCAGCTTGCAGGTGATGCTGAAAGGCTGGGAGCAGATGAAGTTGCCCAGAGAGTGGATGTGGGCGTGGAGGTTCTGGCTGAGGAGGAAGGCCTGGGGACGCTAGCACCTCGGGACAGTCAGGGAGAAGAAGCCGAGGCCGAGGGAAGAGAGGGGCCTCAGGGGCTTGAGAATTTCAGGAAGGGGCAAGACCACAAACTCACTCGTTTAGTATTTACCTTTGGCTTCTTGTGAAAAGGTCTGGAGACGTGCCCAGGAGAGACGGGCCACGGGATTGTGAGAGAAATTTAAAATGAGCAAGGGTCCTGCGGGTCAGAGCAGAGCAACCGGCTGGTTTGTTCTGCGTCTCCTGGCAGCCAAGACAGAAAGGCAAGGAGTGAGTTACCCAGGCCTGGGGACCTACCAGAAGAGACACAAGATTCTTTTTTTCTTTGTGTTTAAATTTCTGTTATAATTTCTAATATGGGAAGTAGCAATAACTACAGCTCACATAAACAAAAGTTCTTTGGGGTCCTCAATAAATTTTTAATGGGATCTTGATACTAAAGTGTTTAAGATCAGCTGGATGAGATAATAAATCCCCATTAAAAAAGAGAAAGTCAAATCCCATTATCGGAAGAGAATAAGAAGGATGGATTTAAAATGGAAATGAACAAGTCAATGTTGTAGTTAAAGGAAGAGAGAATTCAGAAAGAAAAGAAAAGATATTTTTAGTAAGATTAAGAAAAAGCATAATGTTTTAGGCAAAAGATCCATATGGCCATGCATACTTTTAACTTCATCAAACAAGGCCATCTGTTTTCCAGAGGTCACTACCAGATCGCAGACAGTGTAATGCCCCTGTTTCCTATGCTCATTTATACTTGGTGTTGTCTGACATTTTGATTTTGTGAATCTTGTATTGGTAGGTGTTAGCCCGCATTTCCTCGATTACTAATGCGATTGAATATCTTCTCAAATGTTTGTGAAACATTGTTTCTTCTGTGGAATTCCTTCTGAACCATTGGCTGTCTTTTTCTTACTATGTATAGGAATTCTTTATATATTCTTTATATTTATTGCATGACAAATATCCTTTTCCAGTTTGGAGACACCAGCTTCTAAGTGATCAAAGTTTATGGCACAGTTCTTTCGTTAAGAGACATTCAGCACATCCTGGAAAGTGTCTAACAGAGTGTGATGTTTTTCGTTTGCTTCTTGGACAGACTCTTGTTGAGAACCAAGGTGTAATGTAATGGCAGGTGATGGTTCTGGGTCTGCTTTGTTCTACCAGGTGATTTGCAGCTCCTGGTAATCTGACTTGACCCAGATGGAGCTCAACGCACCCATGTTTTTCAGGGACAGGAGCAAAGAGGAAAGTATCTGAGACCCAAGTCTGTGGGCGAGACAGAGAGGCAGCACTCGGGGGCCCTTGATAAGGTGCTGGCTGGCCTTATGAGCGAGGGTGTGTGGGAACTTCTTTGACACCTCCATGTGTCACACCAGTGCTGCTTTCTCCTGACTTGCCTTGCCCTGCGGGTAAGGTGCACAGGTGCCTGTGCGTGGAGGTTCTTCCCAAACATTTTGAACCACCTGCAAAGGCAAAGAACGCGTTGACTCCCTGTGAGGTCTAGGGGTGTAACCCCACGCCTGAACTTTCTTTGAAGTTTCACGATTTAGCTTTAAAAAACGAATGAGCATTTTGCTTTCTACTCCTCAAAAGGAGTAGAAGCCCGTGCTTTGGAACACTGGTGAATGTGGGCCCTGCGTGGGGTAGCACCCAAGACTTAAAGCTCCCTGGCTGCCTATACTGCCAGTGCCCTGGAGACCCACAGCTCCCAGAAGCCGGGTCCTGGTGGGTCCGGTGGCCAGGCCTGCATGGAGCAGTGAGGCCAGCAGAGGGCACTCCGCCCCCACCTGGTGGAGTCTCGGGTTCTCGGTTCTCGGGACCACTAGGAGTTGGGAGCCTGCGTCACTTTTGTGAAAGGACGCTCTTACCTTTCCTTGAGAGCTGTTCTCAGGAAAGCTCCCGAGCAAGGCTCTGTGTTGACAACTGCAGGCCACAGTCCCCTGTCCCGGATAACTCCCCAGGGGGGGGTTCCTGAAGTCCCCCAGTGCCCCAGCCACCTGCCAGCATCTGGAACCCTCACAGGCTGGGGGCTCTGAGGATGCTGCTGCGTGCTCCAGCAGAGCTGTGCGATGGGGCTGCCAGGTGTCCCTCGTCTGAACGCATGCAGACGCCTCACAGCCCATCAGCTACACCAGTGCTTCATTGGTGTGCTGTGTGCATGGCCCTGGCTTGGGAGAAGTGGGAATATCTGTCTTCATAATCGATGCTCCCACGGAGGAGTTAGGGAGACCGGCCAAACGTGCGGGGAGAGCACAGAGGAGTCTAAGATGAGGGAGGACGCTGGGCTGTAGGTGGGGCATGGCGTGGAGTGAGTGACTCTTCTCTGAGCGCCTGTGTTGGCTTATACAGACCACAGTGATGGCATCGACCTGCTGTGCTACCGCTGCTCCCTTAACTGGAGGCCTGGAGCCTCGGGGGCAGAGACCACACTGAGTGTGCTCATACAGAGTAAACGCACAGCAAGAGCTTGACAGTGAGTGGACGAGCCCTAAGCTGCGGCGGGAGTTCTGGGGAAAGATCGAGAGGCGGTAGCAGTCAGCCCTCAGCTCTGCAGGAAGCCAGGTACCCCAGGATGACTGTGACGGCCGAGGACCACCTTCCAGCGGAACCCCCGGCCAGCTTCCCCAGGGTCCTGGTGTGCAGTGGGCTCCTGGCTGGCACCAGGGCCAGAAACCAGCTTTGCAGTGTCTGGTTCTCCGCCACCTGAGCACTGTAAGGTGTCACCTTGTCACAGGCAGCTGCTAGTTCACGGGATAATGACCCTGCAAGACGCTGACCCGTTGTTGCAGGAAGATGACCTAACAGGGGCCAGACCATGAGGTCACCCTGCTAATGCACTGAAGGCCCGGAATGGAGGTATGAGTCACGGTCACCTGCAGGCCAGGTCTCTGTAATCAAGTGTCTCTACCCAGACCTGTGATGGTGCCTGGAACCCGCCACGATTGCATCTTTCCTTTGGGCCACTAGGACTTTCAGGATTAGCACCCAGCGTTGACCAGGAGGCTTAGGAAGTGGAGCCTGAGGCAGGGAGCTGGGCGGAGCGTCCGGAGGGAGGCACAGCTTCCTGGGGCTGGTCCTAGGGGACGACTCTCCCAAGAGCCCGGCGCCCTCGGGACCTCTGTTGGGGCCGGAGGAGCGGCCTTCTCTCCTTCCCCTCTTCACTCAGGAAACCATGTGCTCCTCTCATTCCAGGTCTCCAGAAAGTACAGTGACATCGAGGAGTTTTACCAGAAACTCAGCAGTCGTTACCCAGCGGCCAGCCTTCCCCCGCTCCCCAGGAAGGTGCTCTTTGTTGGGGAGTGTGACATCCGGGAGAGGAGAGCCATGTTCGATGAGATCCTGCGCTGTGTCTCAAAGGATGCTGAGTTGGCAGGCAGCCCTGAGCTGCTAGAATTCTTAGGTACGGGAGGCTCTGTCTCAAATTCCTGAGGTCTCTGCTGGCCCAGAACTAGGCCTCCCTGCCCTGGCTTGGCGGGAGGGGGGTCCACATACCCGCTGCCGCCCAGAAGCTTCAGCCAGGCTGTTGAGGCCCATGGGCCTTACTGCCGTGCTTGGGCCAGGGTGGTGGGTGGAAGAGGCCTGGGACCCAGCCCTGGAGGACTGACCATCTGGGTGCTGGATGGGGCTCACCCAGGGCCCTTCTCTGTAGTCTGAGCCCAGCCACTCCCCGCCTAGCCAGCCCCCTCCAGAGCTCCCCCCACCCGTACACACGCCTCCGCCTCCCACCAGCCAGGCCTGGGGGCCTGCAAAGTCCGGAGAAGGCTGTGCTCCCACAGCCAGGCTGGTGCCCTGGTCCCTGGGGACACCTCACTCAGCTGGTACCCCTCACCGAGAGGGTTGGAGCGTGGCTCCAGGCAGCCCCTCCCACCCAGTGATGGGAACCTCGAGCACTTGCAGTCCAGGTCCCGCGGGCTCCTGTCTTCCCGCTAGTCCTGTCTGTTGGATGGGAGTCGCCCGGCTAACAGGTGCTGGTGAGAGTCACATGCGCAGAGCTCGCCACACAGGAGGCGCTGTAGAAGCGATGGCTAACGTCTCACCCCCACTCACACCTACTGGACTCAGAACGCTGCGGGCGTGTCCCCGTCCTGCACCAACACCCCAGGGCAGGGGGAGCGTGGGGAGGGCTCCCATCCGGGGGTGCGGGGCACTCACCGCATTTAACTCTTTTCCCGAGTACCGTGAATCTCCTAGTTTCCCAAGACAGATGGGAATTTTTCAGAAGAAAATTAACAGGAAATAAACCAATTTTGAAAAATAACAAGGTGGGGAAATAAAAGCGGAACAGGTGAATGCACGGAAAGCCGAGCCTGGTAAGACTGCAGCACCGGTTTTCTTCTCTCCTTTCCCACGCCCCCCACAAGGGTCTTCGGGCTGGGGTCTCTCCGGCCCTCCTGTTTACTGAGGTCACAGCCCTCCGCCCTTTGCCTCTCTCTGGGTCTGCGTTGACTGTAGGAAGGGGGCCCCAGCCTATCCGTAGCTGGAAGAAACTCCCCATCTCCTGGCCCTCTCTGTTACGGGGAAGCAGGATAGGATGGTCTGACTTTCCTAGCCTCTCCATGCCTCAGTTTCCTTATCTGTAAAATGGAGGAACAGATAGGATCTCTCACGTGGGATTTTTGCAGTATTTAAATGAATCTGTACCCGTAAAACTTTTTATTACATGATGCTTACTCCATGAAATTGACGGTTCATGAGATTTTGAATGGGATTTTTACATTTGTCCCAATAAAATAACAAAGCATAATATAATGCAACGTAATCATTATCACTTAGTTCTACATACTGTGTCAGTATACATATCACATTCTATGTGCCAGGCACTCTGGGGCATATAGGTGGCTTCTTTACCCACAGGGTCATATACTTTGTAAGTAACTGCTTTCAAAAATATGCTATTCAATGAACTATTTAGATAGAGATAAACAAGTAGTCTAAACCCACGCTTCTCAAACCATTGTGGGGAAGGACTGACTTTTTTATTCCCAGTCTGTCACAAACAGCATTCTGAGGTACTGTGGACGTTTCTGGATGCTTGCTCCGCCTTTCTGTAGTTACCTTGTTGTGGACACCCGCCTATGGACCACACTTTGAGAAGCGCTTATGTAAGCCAGTTCGTAGTGAAGCCATCACAGTGCGTTCTCGAATCTTCCATGTGCTCGCTGAGCAGTCACTGAGTTCCTAGTCTAATCACCCAGACCCTCGGAGCAGGTCTCCAACCGTGGTTGGCAGAGCTCCCCGATGGGCTCCGCAACTGCAAAACGTTTCTGGAACTGTTCTGTGGGAACCCACGTACACTGGCTGGCTTCTGCCATCAGCCCGAGGACTGTAGCCTGTCGTCCCAACAGGCCCTGGGCTGCAGAGGTTCAGGAACTGCTCCCTCTGTCTTCTGAGGCTCCCACTTGTAACTGCTCCACCCCAGGCTTTGCCACCCCCATTCAGACCCACCATCCTGGTCCCAGGATGCTGCAGGAAGCCCCCAGCCTCGGGTGCTGGCACTGGAGCTTGCGCGCCAGGAAGTGCCTCCGTCCCGTCCCGTCCGTCGTCGTCCCCCCCACCCCACCCCGCCCGGTGGTGGGTGTCAGGCGCCCTCTCTGTCTCCCTCCACAGGTACCAGATCCCCTGGGGCTGCGGATCTCAGCAGCAGAGATTTCTCTGTCCTGGACACAGACAGCCAAGGGGGGGACGATGGGGATGCTTTCGACTTCTTCCAGCAGCAGGACCGAGTGGAGAGTGAGGGTCTCCCCACGCTGGACCAGAAGGGCCAGGATGCAGGGAAGTCCTCAGAGGACGAGGCAGAGGAGGCCCTGGACCCTCTGGGCATCATGCGGTAGGTCTCCTCTTCTGGATGGCCCCCCCGTCTGGTCTGGCTTTCTCCAGGCTCCTCCCTCCCTCCTGGGAGTCTGAGGAAACCGGTATCCCTGGGTTATTGCCCCTAGGGGCCTGGTACTCAGGGAACTGGCTCTCTGCTCCTCCCAACATCACCTGGGTCTTTGGGGCTCAGCCCAGGTATCTCCTGCCCCTCCCTGCTCACAGGGTGGCCCCCCGCCCCCCAGTTCTGCACTGAGACCAGGCAGGGCTGCCCCCACCCCTGGCAGTTCAGCAGCCCAGGAGGCCTGGGTTCTCAGTCCAGCTCGTCGCTGACAGCCTGTGACGTGTGACGCGTGACTGGAGCTCCCTGGGCCGTGTCCCGCTGCCCTGGGGCAGCTGCTGTGTACCTTGGCCCTGCCTCCCCAAGGCGGTTGTAAGGCTTGGGGGGACTGGTGACCCCTAAGCTGCTGACTGATGGAAGGAGATAGAGTGAGCCCCAGGGTAGACTGTGTCCCCTTTACACGTGCACACTTGCACACACACGTACACACACACGTACACTGGAGAAGAAGAGGCAACTAGCTGTGGTCTTGATGGCCCCTTGGTGTCCTGACTCTGTCACCTTCCTGTTCCTTCTCCTTTCCTGTCCCTCTGCCTGCCTTTAGCCAATCAGTGAGCTGCTCCTGAGCCCCCACTGGGGGAGCACCCTGAGCTGGGGGAGGGGCTGCAGGCTAGATGAGACCGGAGAGCCAGACCCCAGGCTCCCCAGGCCCCTCCGATGGGCACAGGCTGAGGCGTTGGGCAGGACCTCCCGACCAGAAGATGAGGGGGAGCCTGACAGACTCAGCCCGCCTCCCAGGACCCTCACTTCTTGGCCCAAATGACCAAGAAACAAGGTGGGAACTGCTGATTTTGAGCACCTAATACGCGCCTGGCATTGTACTTTGCACTTCGTCTACTGTGTCTCATTGGCAGCCTGCCCCGCAAACAGCTGTTACTATGCCATTTGACAGATTAAAGAAACTGACGTCTGCAGAGGCCAGGTGCCTTGCCCGAGGCATGGCTTGGTGGCTAATGGTACTGGGGTTCAAACCGAGCTCAGGGTCCTGTCCTGGACTGCGGAGCCAGACTCCCTGGACCAGAATCCCGGCAATTTACCCCTTTCCTTCAGTTTTCTGCAAGGAAAGCAGGATAATGATAGCACCCATCTTTTGCCGCTCTCATGAAAATTAAGTGAGTTAGACGTCATGGCCCCATCTTTCTGCCCCACCACCTCTGCAGAGGTGGACAGACCACAGACCCAGAGTGACATTCTCTCTGCCTGTCTCGCAGGTCCTGTTCCAGAAAGAAATTAGAGCCAAAGAGAAATCAGGCAGGGACAAGTTCAACTTAAACAGCATGAAAAATACAGTCCAGAGAGCACTGCCCACCACCCGCAGGCCTTCCTCTCCTAGTGGGGTGTGTGAGGGTGGGCACGTGACGACATGTGGCTGCAGGGTCACTGTGAGACCAGCCTGGAGGGCACGAGGAGTCAGACTTGGGAAAGATCCCAGGTGCTTGGGGAGACGGGGGCCAGAGCCGGAGGTCCTGCAGCTCCTTGGTGCCAGGTGTCAGGCCCTTACAGCACCTCCCACCCCCACTGGCCTTGTCCTAGGAGGGGGTCAACGGCCTGTGGGAGTGACTGTGAGGTTATGTCGGGAGAAGTTCGTAATAGCTGCTCCTTATCAGCCTTGTGCGACCCGAGGGCCTTGTTGGGCTGTATTTGTTTGAACTCAGCCTCTCTGTTATTCTGAGTAACCACATGTTACTTGCTGCCAGACTGCTATGGGCTTGCGTGGTTTGTGCCAGCCTCTGGCTAAAGGACGTGCTTAGCAAAGCAGCTCCTTTTTTGGGTAGGAAAACGCTCTTTGGGGTTGGCAAGGGCTGCCTTTAATTCCCTGCTTACTCCAGTAGCAAATGGTTGGGTGAGGTGCTGGCTGTCAGGGGACCCCCTGCGCCCCAGCACCATCCGCAGCTCTGCACTCGGGGACCTCCTTTCTGAATCCGAGGAGAGCTGAGCACCTAAAAGGGATCCCGGAGGCTTTTGACCTTCTGCCAGTCTTTCTTTTAATACCAATGTGACAATAGTCAGTGCTGTTGTCTCCACTGGGAATAATAACAGCTAACATTTTTTGAGAGTTTATTAAATGCCAGGAACTGATTAGCATTTACATGAATAGATATTTTCTATTCTATTTCTTTTTTTTTTTTAAAAGGTCATGACTCAACCAAATTGCTTTCCAGATCCACTGTGGGTCTGGTTTGGGAAATGGTGCCCTAGGAAGCGGGTTCTGGCACCGGGCTCGTTCTGTGTGTGAGGAAGCTGACATTTGGAGTCAAGTAGCTCATCCAAATTCATCCAGCCCCAGATGGCAGAGTCAGGACTTGGTGTCACCTCCCTGCCCTGTCCCCGGATTCCAGCCTCCCAGCAGATTGGGAGGCAGGCAGGACCCTAGAATTATACCCCCTTCAGAGATGGGAAAATTGAGGACAGAGTTGCATGGGGACTTGGCCAGTGCCTTGTGTGTGGCAGGGCCCTGCCTTGAAGTGAGGGTGTCCCCTTGGCCTCTCCTGGGACTCCCAGGTGGGCCTGTTGACTTCTTTGTACACGGCTGCCTACCCGACCCTCTGGTGAGGAACACTCTGTTCTTTGCAGGAGACGTATGCTTGGCGTGCGTATTTCTCCATCCTGTGCCCTCAGTTCCTGTGCGGCTGCGGCTGCGGCTGCGGCATCCTTGCTCTCCCAGCCCCCCACCTCCCTGAGCGCCCATCTGGACCGGATGCCGGCCTTCCCCAAGCGGCCACGTTTCCAGGCGGCAGGCGCTGGCCCTTCCTGCCGTGGCCGCGCCGGGGCGCTGTTTCTCCACTGTGGGGTTGCTGGACGGGCGGGGGCCACGGCACAAAGCCTGGCTTTCCTTTGTCTGTAAAACCTGGTTTTGATTAGGGAAGGACGCACTGCTGCACGCTTAGAAAGTGCCTCAGGATAGACAAAGCCCTCGCCGCCTCCAGATCCCTCGCTGCCACGCTCCTCTTTTCGGAATTTTTGTGTGTCCCTGTCCCGGCCAGGCCATGTAACTGCAGACATAGTACACATGCCTTTTTCCACTCCGCTCTTGAACTACTGTCCTCACGATCGGTTTCCATGTGGAACACAGTTTTCATGTTTAACTTTCTATTTTAGAGACTTCACAGTCCTGAGAAAGGTGAAGCTCTCCCATAATAGTGTTGCCTTCTGCTGGAAATACTCTGCGAGGAACATTTTAAATTGTAACTCAAATAATGTATGATTAGTGTAGGAATATTGAAAACACCGTTAAAAGCCCTTTCATCGTGAAAGGTATACACTTTTGGATATTCATGTTTTACTACCAAAATGGAACTGCGTTATGTGCGCCATTCCATAATTTGCTTTTTTTCAGCTTACATGCTGGGTCTTTCCGGATCAGTAAAGAGACTTGTACATTCTTAACTTGGTGCTAGCCCATCAGGCTGATGTGCTGTAAATGGCATTCCCAGGCCCCCGCTGGGGGACACTGTGGTGTTTTCCGTAGGTTTTTGCTATTACAGGCAATGAAAGAACTTGATCATGTATGGAGTGTTTATTCTGTTGAGCTTTCCCCCCAGTCACCTGACCCAGAGCAAGGTCCTAAAAGGTTCTGCTGGGGGTCTTGGTTGTGCCTCTCCAGTGAAGGGGTCTTTAAGGACTTAATTCCCCTGTGTTGGGAAGTCCTCCCTGCTTTTCCAAACCCTGCCCATCCACAAGGCCCGCTGCCCCCTCCTCTTCCCCCAGTGTCCAGGGAGCTCCCCAACCTCCAGGCCCCAGGTCCCTGAGGACCCTCAGCTTCCCAAGGGACAGGCTGGCTCCTGCAGGATCACGCTTTCCTGTAAGACTGGGCTTCCTGCTGTCTGCTCAAAGGAGGGGGAGCCAGCACCCGGGGCCCTGTGCCGTGGCCTCAAGTGGTGAAGCTGGACGTTTCTTTGGAAAGTGAATCATGTGTTTTGTCATAAATATTTATACAGATTTTGCTATATCTTTCATAAAATAACCGTATGTGTTTTAGTATAAAAATATCTTGCTTCCTCTATTTGGATGGAACGGCTACTCTGGGATCATTCTGTGGTTCTGAAGACTTCCGGCACGCTGCCAGGCGCCCCCAGATCTACTAACCCAAGATTTACTTATCTCCCCCCCAGCTTTATTGAGATGAAATTGACGTGTGGCGTGTGTAAGGTTAGGGTGCGCGACGTGATGATGCGATACACCTGTGTAGTGTGACATGATGACCACAGTAAGGCCAGCCATCGCCTCACCACCATCTCCAAGATAGAGAAGCGAGGCGACCCCCAGGGACAGGAGCTCTGCAGGGACAGCTTGGCCTCACCCCACCTCACGAGGTGCCCCAGGAGCTGCTCCTCCTCGGACGCTTCTTGCTAAGTATCCCGGCTGTCCCTTTTGAGCTTACGGCCCCTTTTGGGTTCCAGGATAGAGCCCGGCCGGGAATTCTGCACCACCTGGAGCTGGTTAGAAATGCAGATTCTACCTCAGGCTCCCTCGAACCTGGATGGGGCCCAAGAACCTGTCTTTTAACGAGCTCTTGGCATGCTCCACAGGCAAATTCATGTTTGAGGAGCCCCCAAACCGAGCTCAGCAGAAGTCTTGGAGAAGCAGGAGGACAGTGATGCAGAGAGCAGGTCCACCAGCCGCCAGGCTCTGCCACTCACAGGGGTTCCAGTAGGCGGGCTCAGGGAGGCCTTTCCTGTTACTCTCAGCCCGCGGCCCACCACTGTCTCTCGGGTCTCCCTCTCTGGTCTCCTGCTGGAGGGCCGTTCTTCCTGATCACTCTCGGGGCTGTGAGCCAGGGCTGGCGGCCTCGCGCTGTACCTCCACGCACAGCACTTAGCCTCGGCCCGTCTTGGGTCCAAACAAGGAGCGTGCAGGGGGCACGGTGGGCCCCCTCGTCTCACCCTAGAGCTGTCACGGTGATTGCAGCATCAGCTACCGTTAGGGGTGACCACAGCACCCCCTACAGGCATGGGTTTCCCCATCCACGGCAGTGCCCAGAGTCTGTCCTGAGTGAATAGAAGTGTCAGGGACAAACACATGGAACAGTGCCTTCCACTTTTCTAACTGAGTAGCAAGACGCTTTGGTTCTAGAGAAATCTCATACAGGACCCTGATATATAAAACAGACAGAAGTAAAGTTGGCTGGGTTGGGACAGGAGTGGGGACTGGATCTCTGCCCCTCAGCCTCAGGCCATCTCGGTGGCGGCCCTGGGCAGCTTTGCAGAAGGCCAGGGCCCCTGAGCGTGGTTTGAAGGCCACTGGATGGAAAAGCAGGAAAGCCTAAGATGTGTGGTCACCCCAGAGCAGGGCTAGCGGCTGACTGTCCCAGGTTCAAGTCCCGGCTCTGCCACTTAGCAGCCGGTGGGCCCTGGGTGGGTTGCTGAACTTCTCAAAAGCCACAGTTTCTCTCTTTGTAAATTAAAGTCCAGGCCCAGTGATTGTAAGGGTAAAACGGGATGAAGTACAGGAAATTTCCTTTGTATGATGTTAACACTATTTCAGGTTTACTTTGCTCTGAAAAAGCCCTTGGGTGTTTAAAGTACACAATTGAAATGGAAAAGGCAGCTTTTCCATTTCCTGTCGTCATGCAGATATCAGCCTCGTGTGTTGTGCACACAAGGGCCTTTGCCTCACCTCCAGCGTCTTTGTGGTTATAATTGAGGAGCCTCTCCAAGATCACACGGTCTGGGGCATGGTCCAAGCCGGAGCTGCGTCCTCTTGACTACTGGTCCAGGACTTACCCCATCACCCCCAGACCGAGACGCCCACCTGTGCCAGGTGCCCACTTCACAGCCCCGGTCCATTTGCTCTCCATGGCGGGTGATGTAGGGGATGGGTGTTCTTCGCCGCAAGGACCACCAGCGTCCACTGGTCACGTCAGCGTTCGGAGTATCGTTGTGGGTATTGGAATAAACGAAGACTGCGCAGATGAGAACACGCAAAGGCCACTTATTCAGAGCAGGCCATAGCAGGGGGCTCAGCCACCATCACCTGCGTTTGGGCAGAGACTCACAGGCAGGCGGGGAGCGGGAAAGATTTCTGGTGGCAGAAGGGGAAGGCTCGGGTCTGCCTGACTGGAGACTATTGGCATGTGAAAGCCAGAGGCCTAACCAGAAGTGGGGCGGCCTGCAGCCTGCGTGTTCGCTTGGGGAGCATAGTTGCCTGTCGCTGGGCCTAATAAGCGGGAAGCAGGGTGTAGACGAGGGAGGCTGGCAGTTACCGATCAAGGCCCGGCCACTGGGGCCATAGCTGCAGAGACTGCCGTGTGGCTTCCTGGGCCGGTGGCTGCAGGTTGTGGGTTCTGTTTATATCTGGCCTGGCGGTTGCCTGTTTGTTCATACGGTCTGTCGGGGCCGCTGTGGGTGTGATCAGGGTTGGGAGTTTTCCTTTCAAGCCGGGGGTGGCAGAGCCCCTTCAGCCGGGCCGCCCTGGTTTCTTGGTGCTGCTGCCGTGGTGGGTGAGGGGCAGCGTTTGGCCGCCCCTGTGCAGAGAAGGAGAAATGTCATCCCCCACAAGCTGAGAAGAGAGAGAGGTCCCTGAGGTCCTGGTCCCTCGCGGGGCGGTGGGTGCCCAGCGGCCTGGAGAGTCAGGCTGGGGCCGCTGAGAGTGTGACTTGTGGGAAAGGAGCAAATGATGGGCATCCAGGGCAGCTACCTGGACTGGCCGGTTTACTTTGTAGAGCCCAGAATGGAGGCAGTTGGGACAAAACACAATGTGAGCTAGACATCCTCAAGCAGCGCCTGTGATCACAGGCCTCTGCTTTGCCCAGCAGCGTACAGGCTCCACTTTGCACCTTCCAGATCATTCCTTATTCCCACTGAACAGATAAGGAGACACTCAGAGGGTGAGATGACTGGCCTGGGGTCGTACACAGGTTCTCCTGCATCCGCCTCCAGGGGGTCCTCCCTCAGACCGGTCATAATGCCCCCATCCCCGGCCCTGCGGGATGTGGCCCGACTTCCCCTCAGACCCTCCCCCTCCTCCCTCCATGCACCTGCCGTCCAGTTGTTGGGCACTTGAACATACCAAGCCCTTCCCACCTCAGCGTTTTCACGGGTGTCTTCTCTCTGCCTGGAGCACAGCTTTCCCAACCCTGCTCACCCTTCCTCCGGTGCTTCCCTGAATCCCCTGGCCCAGCGAGGCTGGTGTGGGCCCACAGGGTGAATGCCTGTCCTCCGTGATTGGCGCGACTCCTGTGGCCGGGTCGCAGCGGAAGCCCGTTGCCTAGCGCTGCTGCAAATCACATTGTCCTGGAATGAACGTCACAAGTTCATTTACTGGCACTCCGAGAATTTTCGCTAATGGAAAAAAAAAAAAAAAAGTGAATTTAAGATTAAAAAGTGCTGTATTTTGAAGCAGGAACGTTACACGCTTGGAACAGAGTTGATTTCCGTGTCTGATGTAGTATCGCCCTGGCTCTGAAGGTAACAGTCATGTTGTCTGTGAGTCTTGGCTTCAGCAGGATCCACCGTCTTCTGCTTAGTCTAGCAGATGCCTCTGCGACTCAAGTGTACTCAGGACCTGGGCCCTTGGTCCCCATTGGGGATCTGTCACAGGGGCAGGTGCATCCGGGAACACTGACACGAGCCCCCCGGGTGGCCGGAGGGGAGGACGTTCTCGTGTCAGTCCCTGTCACCAGAGCCGCCTGAGCCCCGTGGAGCAGGGCCGCGCCTTGGCCTGTCAGAGCTGTCAGCTGTGGCACCTGCTGCCTGTAACTCATGCGCGCTCCCCGCCCGCCTGCAGGATGTGGCCTGGCCTGGACATCTGTCTTCTATCAGGCACACACAGCAGGAAAGCTGACGTCTGCGCGTGCACACGCGTGTGCACTGCAGGAGCGCGGTTCGATGTGCCTGCACCAGTCCAGGGATCTCCCCCCACCGCCGCCCACCCCCGACCTCCTGCAACCCGTGCTGTGCGGGAACCCGCACAAGGTCGGCAGCTGCAGTTCCGTCCATTGCAGACCCCACTGTTTGATGCTCAGTTGCCCCATCCCTGGTGACAGGAGTGTGATCGCACCAGCCTTCCTTTGGAGGAGGGAGAAGGGGGGGCATCATTTATGGCTCCGTGCAGAGGGTGTGCTGGTGGCGGGCACAGCAGAACTGGGTGGTGTGTCCTGCGGGCACCCGGGTGGATGCGGGTGGAAAGGAGCTGAGGGGGGACAGAGGGGGCGCCAGGACCGTAGCCGTGTGTGCAGTCTGAGTCCACGCTCACACGATGTGTGAGGGAGGGGAGGGAACGGGCTTGGAGTCTGAGTGACTCACCTGACATTGAAATGCCTGTCCTGTCCCTGAGTCAGAATCTGGCACCATCCTAAACTTGTCCCTTCTGCCCACGGGTCACTTCAGCAGTCCACATTTATCAGCACTTTGCCTTCTGACGGCCTCCCTGCTCTCATTTTCCCCAGTCCGGGCCCTGGTCGTTCCTCCAGGAACCAGGAGCAAAGCTTCCACGGGGCACTGGGTTCCCGGTGGTGCCCAGTCCCGCAGCCCCTCACAGATTGAGGGTCTCTCTGCCTGTGTCAGTCTTCTGCCCTCAGCCCCACAGGTCACTGCCCACCTCTACACCACCTCCCCTAGGAAGCGCTCGGGCTGGGTTGGCTCCTTCCTTGGGGCTCCGGCTATCACGGAATGAGTGCCCTGTGTGGTGATGACGGGTGTATGTCTGTGACCCTGCTCGGCTGTGAGCTTCTGGGGACAGTGCCAGGTCTTCCTCACCTCTGTGCCCTCATCACCCAGCACAGGTTCTTGCCCATGGGAGGTACTTCCCAAGCGCTGGCACATAGAATTCACTCCGAGTGAAAGGATGAGCTTTTCTTACGGGAGGGCCGAGGGGCTACTGGAGAGACCAGCTGGGGTGCCTGCGAGATCCCTGGAGGAGGAGCCGTGGGGTAGAAGGCCTCTGTCTGAGATGATGCTGGCCGCCCCTCTCTCTTCACTCCCTTTCCCCCCATCCGTCTGTCTGTCTGTCCATCCTTGCGCCACCCCTCCACCCATCTGTTCTTTTGTCTAATATTTATTGAGTGTCTGCTCTGGACCAGGCACACTGCTGAGTCCCCAGAATTTGGGGCTAAACCAGGACAGGACCCTGGGGCTTTCAGCCATCAAAGCTCCATGTTTCTTCTTCTTCTTTGTCTCCCCTGGAGACGGGTCGGGGGTAGTCGGGGAGACGGAGGATGGCCCGGGAGGAACGGGGTGGGGTTCAGATGGTGCCTGACTGAGCAGCCCCATGGGCTGTAGAGTCGCTTTATTTCAGTTCGAGACACAGAAGATAAAAAATGTCTCCAGGGAGAAAAACAGGAACATTCATCGGATTTGAGAGGAAAACTCACATAGCAGGAAAGCCAGGCCTAATTTGTGCTCTCCGAACCAGAAGTAGGTGCAAGAAGGGAAATCATTGAAATCTCTGCCTGGCTCCTCCAGAGATAATTAATCACGTCTGTCCGTTTACTTCCTTTGTTCTTCAGACCCTCCCTTCTCTCTGTGCTCCCTCTGATTTCTGGTCGGTGGGAAGCCCCCAGCCCCTGCCCCAGGGGGCCAGTCTGCTGGGGAGGATGTGTGTGTGCCTTCCCCACGGGTGGTTTCAGAGCTGCCGGTTCCAGTTCCGAGCAGGGTGGACCTGCGGACGTTGGCTGCGAGCTCCCTGCTGGGGGCTCCCCGCCCTTCACTGCTGCAGCCCCTGCCGGGTGCAGAAGCACAGCCAAGCAAAGGGCGGCTGCGACGGGTAATTGAGGGACAGCCGTGGGACAGAGCCCGCAGCCCCCTGGCTGGTCCAGTGGCTCCCAAACACGGCCGGTCATCAGAGTCCACAGGGACACAAGCAGCTCCCGGGGCCTACTGCTGGGGTTCTCATTCAGCAGGTCTCGGCTGGCTATGGCCATCTCCAGCTGGCCTGCCCCGAAGGCCAGGGCTGCGTCGGTACCCGCTTACTAGGGGTCATTAGAGCGGCGCTGGCCCTGCCTGCTCTGTGAGGCAGAAGGGGAAGACACCCCAGGAAGAGCAGGACACCCTGACTCCTTAAGACGTGTGAGGAAGCGCAGATGAAGTTTCTGGAGAAGCCCAGGCTCCCTTCACCTTGTCCAGCACCACAGGCAGGGCCTGGGGATGGCACCACAGCGGAGGTGTGGCCCTGGTGGCCTGTGGCCTGAGCCCATCTGGCTTGTGCCCGAGATGGAGAAAAGTGCAGGGACTGGGGTGTGGCCACTGAGTCCCTGGCCCTGCCTGCCGTGTGGCCTTGAGCAGACACCCAGCTTCTTGAACCACCGTTTCCTCGTCTGCTGAGAGAGATCTTCCCGCTGGGGCCTTGGCCCTGAGCGCCGAGAAGTGTTGGTCCCGCGGCCTTCCAGCAGGTGCAGCCTCACCTTTCCTAGCTTCTCCCCACCTCCACCGGGAGACTGAAATTCTAGCAGACATCTAAATCCAGACTGTGGGAACAGCCACCTCTGAGCGCCCTGGCCTCCTACACCCAGGGCCGTCCTGCTGCTGTGTTTATCTGCTGCTGGTTAATCTGTGCGTTGTTTACGGTGGTATCAGCCCAGTTTGACTGCATAGTATCGCCCGCATGGGCTCAGCTGGTGACCTCGGTCCAGTGGAACGGCCCTCCAGGCAGACAGGCGCACGGAAACCCCACTTCCAGTTAGAAGCTTATTTCTGTTGTTTGCAGGAAGCTTAAAATGGCTAATTTAGGCACCACCAGCAGGGCTCGGATCACCTTGTTAAAATAAAACCAAGTTTGTTTATTTCCTGGCGCCATACCTTCCAGTGACGTGTGTCGATCTGCAGTCTTCAGCTCCCTGAAGGCTGACATGTCCGCTGTGTAACCACCACCCGGATCGGGAAATAAAGCCCTCCTGGGGCCCGAAGCTTCCTCGAGTCCCCTCCTGGTTTCCCACAGCAGTGTCTGGCCCCAAGCAGGACCTTGGCCAGTCGATGAATGAGACGCAAAGGGACCCAAGGGGTGCAGAGGCGACTGGGGCTCTGAGTAGCCAGAGGGGTTTCCCGAAGGAGGTGATGTTGGCTCAGTGGGACTGAAGTGTTTTCTGGAACGACAGAGGTTAGACCGCTCAAGGGAAGGGGGGATGTGTGGGTGGAAACAAGGGAGCATTGACCAAGGCTGCCTTCTGTTCTCCCCTGGGTCCAGGCCCTGAGGTGTGCAGCCTCACGTGCATCCATCCCTGTGTCCGAGCGGCTGTCGGTGGCTCTGTGATGAGCCTGGCCCCCGGGGTGCTGAGGTGGAGTGGCCTCGCAGCTCCGGAAGGAGGGCACGGCCTGTGGCCTGTGGCCTGTCCTGCTGGCCCTTCAGGGCTGGAGTCGTCTGCAGTCAGTTGTGTAGTCCAGACAGCCTCCTGCCTGCCACATACCCCACAGCAGCCATGGGCGCAAGGCTGGGCTGCTTATGTAGCAGCGTGTCCCCAGCTCACTGTCGCTCCTTGGAGAGCTCCTATGCGACACAAGCTCAAGCCTGCCCAGTGCCTGTGTGGCTGGCCGGCAGGGCTCTTGTGAGAGGTGCTAACCTGGAATTCTGTCTGTGATTCCCCAGCTCCAAGAAGCCCAAGAAACGCCCGGAGGAAGTGGCCGTGAAGCCCAAACCCTCGCCCTGTCTCTCCATCTTTGATGAGGAGGTGGACCCCGACGAGGGGCTCTTTGGCCCGGGCGGGAAGCCCTCTCCCCGGAGCCCCGCAGAGGACGCGCCCCCCAGGGACTGTAAGTAGAGCCCCGGGGGTGTTCCTTTCACTGTCGGTGTCTCCCGGGTGACCCAGCCAAGCTCTGCGAGCGGCTTTGGACCCACCACACGTGAGCAGGACGGCTCGCCTGTCAACACGCTGCAGATGCAGTCAGTGGAGAGATTTTCTGCTGGAGAAATCTAGTCTCACACCTTGTGTCCCCACATCGCCTGGAACGTTCCAGGGCTGTATGTTTATTCTAATCATCCCTCAGAAGCAAAGAGTGGTTTTCTTCGCTGCTTTGAAAAGTGTGGGTTGTGACTGGTGTAGAAGTACCTTTGTTACCTCTGCAGCCAGATGTGGGCACCAGGTGGAGAGTGGACGCTGGCCTGCCTCCGGCCTGCTGGGGCTTTGCATGACTTGGAGTCTAACGAGAGGCTCTGTGTCCCCTGCAGGGACCCCGAGGGAGGGTCCAGCGCAGAGCTGGACCAGGGAAGCTGAGCAGCCTTGGGACTTCCACACTCGTGCCTGTTCTGACCCTTCCTATCCCCGCCTGCGTTTGCATCCAGGGTAGGGAACTGATGTCACCCATTAATTCAGCCTGCACCAGGCGCCCACTGACGGCCAGGCACTGTGCTGGGGCCGAGAACACCTGGATGAGGGAATCACAGTTCTGGCCTCAGGGCCTCCCTGAGGGAGACAGGACATCTCCTGACCATTAGAGGCTAGCCTGGGCCTGTAACAGGTCTTAGCAGGACGTCCGTGCTTGTGGGGACCCCAGGGAAGGCTTCCTGGGTGAGGGTCAGGTGGAGGAACTGTACCTGAGCTGGATCCTGAAAGGTCAGCGGAGTTTGCCAGGGCTGCTGACAAAGCACATTCCAGGCGAAGAAGCTGCAGTTACCTTTCACGAAGGGCAGCGTTGAGCAGTGGAGATGGGGAGAGGGTGGGGAGTAGACCCCGGCTCCTCGAAGGCAGAGGCTGTGGTCAGAGCCGTGTCTGCTCACCACTGCATCCCAGAGCTGGCAGCCCCGGGCCGGTGGTTGGCGCTCAGTGAGCGCTTGTAGGAAGACTGGGGTGCAGCCCTGGGGGCTGAGCTAAGAGATCCCACTGGCCGGGGCCATGGGGAGCCCGGGGTGTGAGCTAAAGAGGCTGTTTCCTCCTAAAAGCAGTGGGGAGGCCGCAAGGACTTGAAACCGGGAGGGGTGCCATCAGGTGGCTCTGGCCCAGCGTGGAGGGAGGCGGGGGCCGGGGCTGCAGGCCCCCGTGAGCACATGTCTCTTGCCCCACGTGGCCCCATTCCTCTGGTACTTCTGCAATCTGCCTTGCAGACCGAAGCGACAATATTGCTTCCTGTCTCCTGGCTGTGCCAGGAGGTTGGGCCAGACTCTCTCCACCCTGCACCCCGGAGGCAGCCAAGGACAGGCTAGGACTTCTTCTGACCCCTCTGCTGCTGTCTTCTCCGCAGCCCTGAAGCTGTTTGACGATCCTGACCTCGGCGGAGCCGTCCCCCTGGGTGACCCCTTACTGCTGCCAGCCGCCCACGGGGGTGGAGGACCCACGTCCCGCCCAGGCTGCAGGGAGGCCTCCGAGGAGCTGTTCAGGTACCATCTGTCCCCAGTGCTGCTTTACCAGGTCTGAGAGTGGCCTGGACAGAGCCAGGGACCCATCCAGTCTGGGGGCACTTCACCATCCTTGGGCTCTGAGGGAGGGAATCCCGACCCATCAGAGACAGGAGCCTGTGGGTGGGAGCTGACCAGGAGGCAGCAAATGGGGTGCGATGAAAGGGTTGGGTGGGGGGCTGTCAGCAGCTCATCAGATTCTAGAAAGACAGGACTTCATGTATACAAATAGTGTATATAAAGAATAAATTATGTGATTGCACGAGCAAGTATAACTGGCATCAGCAGGTTTGGGAACAGATATATAAAACTGACTTGGTAGCACACAGCGCACGTCGGGGGAGCAAAGTGCAGATGTTCTGGGCAGTGGCAGGCACCCGTCGGCAGGCCTTATGGAGGGGAGAGCGAGGCTTAGCCTGTTATGTGGAGGTCGATTGACAGAACATGTGCACACCTGACCGCCGCGAGGTGTGTGCTGTGTGTCAAGCAGTATGCTGGGCTCTTTACATGTTATCTTATTTAATCCTCACAGCAGCGCCGCCTCCCACCCTCACCCTCCACGGAGGTGCTATTTTCTCCTTTTTACAGAAAATGGAGGGTGGGAGAGGTAACTGGCCCAAGGCCCCCAGCTCCCAGGTGACAGGCGGGGATTGGAACCCAGGTCAGCCTGCCTGTGTCCCATCCTCCCACCTTCCAGAACTCTGAGCGCTTGGAGGAGGAGAGGCTGGCAGCTCCGCCTCCCACCCCGGGGCCGACAGGCTCTCCCTGGGCTTCTGCTCGTGCTGCTGCTTCCTCAGCACGCTGGGTACTGTGCGTCTCTGCATCGCATCATCTATGTCCCCAGGAGGCAGGCCGAGCCTGGCCGTCTACGGGACTCTGAGCTCTCTCTTTCCAGGAAGAGTTACGTGGCGCTGGACATGCGATCCCAGGAGGCTGTCACCACCCCCCCTCGTTAGCAACCGCGGGCTGTTAGCCTTCCGAGTGCCCGCCGAGCCTGAGTCACAGCGACAGCTCCTTGTCATTACATCTCCCCATGGCCCCTGGCAGCTGTTCACGCTCATCCTGTGTCCTCACCGCTGACACCCAGGCAGCAGTGCTCCCTGGGAGAAGCTGGGACTGTTGTTATGTGCTTCGGGGTGACACTGAGGCCCAGGGAAGCAGGTCAGCCCCGGGGAGCCTCTGCCGTTGCCAGGACTCAGCATGTCCTAGCGGGGCAGACCCAGTAGGACCTTGGGGCGTCGTTTATATTAAATCCATTACACTGGCACTTTCCAGCCCATGTTCTGCAGAATGCCGGTTTGGGGGGTTTGAAAGGTGTTACCTTCAAATGGTTTCTGTGGCCAGATGGCCGGGTTAAGCAGGACTTTCCAGGCCTTTAGTGTGTGGGCACGCGTGGCTCAAGGGCGATGCCAACGCAGCATTTCACATTCCGGTTGGTCCCTGGGACCCTTTCCTTTGTAAGGCCTCCTACATCCCACAGGGCTCTCTGGGAGTCACTGCCTTAGAGAATGTGAGTCCTGTGACCCTGCCTTTGCTCTGCCAGACATCTGGTAAAGAAAGAATTACCCTCTTGAGAGCAGGAACCATATTTTATTTTTCTTTGTGTGTGTCCTGGGACTATGCAGGTGGTAACCGGGCTTCCTTATGATAAACTTTCTAATATTCATCCATCCATCAGTGCTTTCATCACCCCTTCATTCCACCACTGGCATCTGCCATCCCATCCTGAGGCAGCATGGAGGGGCACTTGAGCTGGGTTTGGAGGCTGAGAAACCCCCGTTCCCTCTTGCTCTGGGGCCCCAGTTTGGGTCTTTAGTCAAGTTCTGCAGAGACCTGGGGAAGAGGAGTGGCCTCAGTGGTTGACCTCACACCTGCAGGGCCTGGAAGGGAGGGGAGCTGGACCTTGTGTCCGTGCGACCTGTCTTTACCCGTGACTCAGGGAGCCCAGTTGGAAATAGGGTGCTTGGCAAGAGATGCTGTGTGGCCACCTCTATCCCGGGTGTGACTGCCCCACCTTCTGCCTCAGAGCAAATCCAGCTCCTGATTCGCTCCAAAGAGTCATTGCTTTGCCAAGCAGTATAAATCCTGAACTCCGACACAAGCTTTTAGCTGCTGCTTTGTTTCCCTAAGGGCCCCTGTTTGAGGGTGATTCAGTCCCCCAGAGCTTTTCCTGGGTACCCAGCCTCCAGTGGAGGACACAGGACAAGCCAGCACCTGCCCCAGGGGGGCTCAGGGAAGGGCAGCACTTGGAGGGAGCGGGGACACAGCTGAGCTGAACTTGCCAGGAGGAGCCAGCCTGTCCCAGGGTGATGCCTCCTGGGATTGCCTGGAACTCACTCTTTCAAGGCCTGGCTTGGGTCAGTCCCTCCGGGTCTGGAGGGACACCTTTTGCTCGCTTCTCTGCCATCTGTGGGAGGCTCTGAATTCTCCCCTTGGGGCCTATGCCGCATCACAGGAGGCTGACCCAGGAAGCAGGCAGGGTGACCCACTGCCCCTTCAGTAGCTGCTACCTGGCAGGCAGCCCTTCCCGGGAAGGGCACCTCCACCCTCATGTAGACCTCTGCCAGGCCCTGTGGTGCCGGGAGTTGTTCTGGCCAGAGGTGCCTCCCCTCTGCTCCTGCCTTTACTCAGCCGTGCTGCGGTCTGAGCTGGAGCCCATTCCCAGATAGGGAGACGGAGGACCAGGCAGGTGGGGTGGGCTGAGGCCACCGAAGGAGTAGCAGGATGAGGGAGGGAACCGCACTCCGCCTGCCGCACTGCGAGTCTCTGTACACGGGGTTGTAACCCTGTGGGGTGATGCCGCTCTTCCCATTTGGCAGATGGGAAACCAAAGCTTGGAGAGGCCAAGTGGCCTGCACGAGGCCCACCGGTCTTCTGCCTGCAGTGCCTCTGCCCTCCTTCCCCTGTCCCCAGCTAGCTGTGGGCCCCAGGCCAGGCCCTTCATCTTTCTGTGCCCCAGTTTTCACATCTGTAAAATGGAGCTAACATCTGCTACCAGACAGTGTCTTGTGATTACTCAATGAATTAATGGATGCGGAGAAGGCCGGCTGTGGTAGGTACCCAGCCCAACGTTGATTGGGTGGGCGGGTTGGGGGATGGGTTGAATGGGTCTTTTCGCTGTGCATCTGGTCTGCAGGAGTTGAGTCCTTGCACAAGGAGCTGGCAGCAAGAGCTCCCTCGGGCAGAGGGCAGAGCGGGGCTGCCTTTCTTTCCTGCTGTTCAGGACTTGGGCTGGTCCTGAGTGACCGTCGCACTGCTGCGGCCTTCAGTTGCACCAACAGGCTGTCAGGTCCGGGGCGTGGCGGAGCCTTGGTGGCTGATGGCCGAGGCTGGCTTCAGCCCTCGGTGGGCCGTGTCTAACGAACACCCGGGTGGCCCACCAGGGGACACTGTGGGCCGGCAGACCCCACCCCACGATGGCTTAGAGCCCCTCATTCATTCTTTCTCTGGCTGAACTTGGCCTGGATGAGAGCCCAGCATCCCAAGTCAGACTTACTGTTTCCAACTCAGGCCGGCCACATGCTTTCACCTCAGGCAGGTGGCTCGGCCTCCTAGGACTTGAGCGTCCGCATCTGCAGGGTGAAGATTGTGCTGTACCTCCCCAAGGGTTGTTGAGGATAGCAAAAGAGAATGGGTCTAAAGTGCGTGGCCCAGAGCAGGAGCTCCGTATGTGACAGCTGTTACTGTTATTTCTTGAAGGGTTGAAGGAAAAGTCACCTAAAGGAGCCAGCTTGTCTGGAGTGGGGTCACCCGAAAAGCAGTCCTGCAGAGGCTGCCAGGGGGCCGGCTCTGCTCGCGCTGGGCTGCGGGGTTGCGGGGAAGGAGAGCCCTGCCCCTCAGTTCCTCCCCGGGGGGGCGGATGGGTGGAAGGGCGAGTCTGGGAGGCGGGGGGACCGAGCCCAGTGCCCTGCAGGGGTGCCTGCCTTGACAGGGGGCACCTTGTCCCTTTTGCAGGAGATTGTGCTCAGGGCTTCTCCCTCTGATTCTCTAGAGTCGAAGAGGACTTGGACCAGATTCTGAACCTGGGGGCTGAGTCCAAACCCCAGCTTCAGCCCCAGCCCAAGCCCAAGCCTCCAGTGGCAGCTAAGCCAGCGCTACTCAGAAAACCAGCTGTTCCCCCCAGGGCGGGTTCATCTGAGGCTGTGGCCAGGCAGCAGAAGCAGCAGCAGCAGATCCAAGCCATGGACGAGACGGACATCTTACAGTACATCCGGGACCACGACACGCCTGGCCAGGCTGCCCCCAGCCTCTTCTGACCGCCCCCAAGCCCTGTGCTCTTCCTGAGCCAGCAGCCTCTCTCCTGTGGAGAGGCACGTAGTGAGGTGCAGACTTGGACCTGTAGGGCCAGAACCTCTATTCCCAAGAGAGGGAGGGTGGAAGCCGGGTCATAGGACCCCTGTACCGCCTTTTTCCTTTTCCTCAGCCCTGTGGGTTCGTGGAATCCTGCAAGATGCAGAGAGCAAGGTCACTATAGGAAGTGGAGCCTAAGTTGTCTCAGCCATGTGGATGTGGAGGGGAGAGCCTGTGGGGATGCCTTGCTAACCAGGAGCCCAGTCCCTAGGATGTCATGAGACTGGGAGCGCGGGGGGCCAGGGAGGCTCCACTCGGGGCGGGAAACTTTGTGCCCACTTGTGCCCACTGGCTCTGCCAGCCCCAGCACGTGCCCACCGGCTCTGCCAGCCCCAGCACGGGAGGGAGGGCTTGGCCAACCTGGGGTTTGGGTGGGAATCTCTAGTCACCATGACTCCTGGAGGCTTGCAGGCCCTGGCAGGGTCCCCAGTAGAGGGATGCTGAGTGGGTGCCCAGGAGAGCCTGGCTAGGTGGGGTGGCCCAGCCACCTCCGGTTACCAGGTGCTAAGCACGGTGCCTTCCCAAGTGTCAGAGCTCAAGGGAGACGTCAGGCCCAGCCCTGTCCAGCGGACACACCGAGTATGTGACTGGTGTGTAGATGGCCTGACAATCCCCATGTCTTCCTCTCTCTTCCTTTCCTAGGGAAGGCCTGGCCAGACCACGGCCTCCTTGGGCCTCTGGCCATAGGGCCAATGTCCACCGTTACAGCTTTGAGCACAGGTGTCCCTGCATCCTTCAGGGACGCCTGTGGCTGAGGTGCCCATCCTTCTCACGGCAGGCCTGGGCTGGATGCTCTTCGGCTGCTGCTTGAAGGGCCCCGTCTGTGCAGCGGTGGGTGCTGCCAGGCCTTCCCTGTCCTCAGGGTCTGGATTTGCTCACTGGCCTTCCCCCAGTGGGAGCCTCCTTCCCGGGAGAAGGAGCCCTGTGCCGGGCAGGGCCAGTGCCTTAGGCTTCTCCCCGACGCCTTGCCCCGGCACAGGGTCTGAGCGTGGCGCATGTTTAATGCAGCAAAGAATGCCTCTTTCGTTGTTGTTGTTTTTGATACAGTCTTCATGTTCAGAATTCGTTTTTAAGGAAGCACAGGTTTTTAAGAAAATGCAACCGCTGTCGTCCCTTGGGTTGTGCTGCTCGACAGAGAGGATTGGAAGGAGGATTTGGGATGAGGACCCCAGGCCGTTCCCCATCAGGGCCAGGAGCCAACCCTGATCCCTCAGGGATTCTGCCGGAGCCAGGCCGGTGTTGGCTGCCCTCAGAGTCTCTAGCACCTGCTGCCCCGTGCCAGGACCTGCAGGGCAGGTGGGGGCGCTCAGTCCGGTTTGTCCCGCGTCTCACGTCCCCCTTCCCCTCCACTGGTGCCAGCGTGAGAGGAAGTAGGCGGCCCCGGGGACTGAGAGCCTAGTTCCTCCTCCCCCTCTGCCTTATCTGAGCCCCGAGGGCAGCCTCCCTGGGGCCCGGAGCTGGCTCCGGGACAGCCTCAGCCCCCAGCACGAGCCGCCCCGCTTCTCTTTCGCCGCCAGGCCTTCACACCCGCACGTCACGCTGGGGTCCGCACTCTTGCCGACTGCAGGAAGGCCTCCGAAGGAAGGAGCAGGTGGTGAGGCGATGGGCTGCCGTGGCCTCTCTCTCCTCCCTGTTCTCTCCTCTGGGCCGCTCCCTCCCGCCCCCAGCATGCGACATAGGGGAGAGGGTGCAGCTGGCAGGTGCCCGTGGGGGGCCACAGGCGGAAGCTGCCACTGCGGTGTGGCTTCGCCCACTGCTAGCCCGGCCTCCTCCCTGGCGGCCTGGCGCTCGGACACCTCAGCAGAGATTCTGATGCTCCGCGGCGCCGCAGGTCTGTGACCCACCAGCCAATCTGTGACCTCCAGTCATCCAACAAAGTCCGCGTCGGTGGCTCATTCCCGCATTTGTTAGTGGCGACCTTTTCTGACCCCGGGCTGATGGGTGTGGGGCACTGTCTTTACAGCCCCGGGCTGATGGGTCTCAACAAGGGACGCTTCCCTCAAAGGACCTGGGGTATGCCAGGCCTCGCAGGCTGCTGCTGGATGGGGCAGGGCGAGGGCAGAGGGAGGATTCCACTGTGTGAACTGAGGCAGAGGGGCCAGAGGCCCCGGCCTGGTGGGGTCATCCGTCAATAACTGCTCAGCCAGGACCTGTTTGGAAAGAGGACTTTTCCCTTCTCCAGACCTCACCTCTGTCTCCTCAGGGTAGGGACTGGTCTAGGCTTGAACTGGCCTTGAAGTCCTTTCAGCTTTGACACAAGACAGCCCCGCCGAATAAACCCGTCCATCCGCTTCCAAACCTGTCCTAGCCTCCACTCTCCTGCCAGGGTCAGATTCTGAGATGCTGCTTCCTGCCCGGGACCCAGAGGTTCTTAGCAGACAACTCTGCAAGCCGACGTCCCCCAGAGCACTAGAAATGGGTCCCCGGGAGCCCCGTGCAGGGCAGTCTGCGAGCCCACGCCGGCCTCCCTCACCACTCGGCTTTGGAGCTCGCAGCTAAGCTCAGATGGGGGTCTTGGCTCCCAAGGACAAGCAGCCGGGTCATTCTGAGAAGGACCACGCAGCCCACAGGCCTGCAGCGGAGAGTTTGCCGTGGGAGGAAAGTGAACTTCACTGGGGGCAGCGTTTGTTTGTTTTGCAGCTGTGTGAGCCCCGTGGACAGGATGTGCCGGCTGCTCTGGGGGCCCCGCTCCCACCCCCCATTTTTCCTCTCAGGAAGCCGGGAACTCCAGCCACTTCTCCTGGAAAGTCCCCATCCTAGTGTCTGTCCCGGCCGGGCCGGGAGGCGAGCTCCGCTGGGGGAACCCACCCTTCCACACTCTGGTGTCCCGTGACCGTATCAGTGCCACAAGTCTGGAGCCCAGCCTGCCTCTGTGCGCTCTGGGGCTGCCCCGAGGCTCGAGCCCTCACAGCAGACGCGGATGAGGCCGCAGGGGTCCAGGTGATTTGGGGGCCCTACGGCCGTCATGCCCAGCTGCCAGCTTGGTGCCGATACAGTCCGTGTGGTGGTAGGCTTTCCTTTGTCTCTGGGGAGACCCGGCGTGGAAGGTCACGTTCGGCTCTCCAGCTCACCAGCTGCCCAGATGAGCATATCCTGCGGACGGGAGAAGGGAGAAGAACCACCAACACGGCACTTGGATGGTGGCCCTGGCTGGGCAGCAGGCACCCCCCAGTGCTGCCGGGTCTTTGTGTGGGTTGAAGGCCACCCAGAGCAGGCGTGGTCGACACTCAGAGCCCCTTTGAGTGGATGATCTTTCAGTGTCAAGTTGTGGATGGTGCCATTCAGTGCAAACCCTCATCACTTAAACAATTCCCTTGAGGCCTCACGGTTGGGGGTAGCCGACCAAAGGACCAGGCTCTGTGGGCCTGGAGGGATCTAGGTTCCGGTCCAGCTGGGCTATCCGATGTCCCCTCACCCTGCAGTGCCGAGTGAAGAGACTTCCCTGGGTTCATGTGAAGGGCCGGGTAGGCTGTAACGTCCTATTCATGCCTGAAGGACTTTCCTTGGGCTGGTCACTACAGTTCATCCCAGAGGGACCCCTGCCCAGGACCAGCTGCACGCTAGTGAGATGGGGCAGGCTGAGGATGGCTGGTTAGAAGGCACTGCCAGCTTCCACCCAGCCTCGCCCACAGCCCCGGGCACTGACATTGACTTCCAGGTATTGTGCTACGTAAGACATGGTGAAGGGGACCCAGGTGTGCAGCACAGATGCTCATCCCTCTCATGGCTGAACCTCTGGTTCTGGTTTAACACGGCGCTGGCCGCCGGTGAGAGCTGAGGGATTTCATTTCTCAGGTCACACTCAGGATAAAGCCGCACTCCTGGAGCGGGGATCATGGGCTCAGCGCATGGCCTCAGTAAGCAGGAATCCCTGTTGACAACTTTCAGAGGTGCCGATGCTTCTCTGCTAATTTGGCAAAGAGCAGCAGCCTCTAAATTCCTTTTTGAGTAAAGCTGGGGTAGCTTTCTCCAGCCCAGCCAGCCAATCCCGTCTGTTTCCTCACATGCCGAACGCATCTGAAAACACTAAGCATTTAATGGCACCTACTGTGTGCAGGCACCATGACATGTGGAACATGGGGAATCAGGTGGGTGAGGCGTAGTGAAAAATGCAGGTCAGCCCTTCTGGTCTAGAAGCTCCCCATCGTGCTTGGGCATCAATCAGTTTGATGAATAAGTGCATACAAGGAACAAGAAAAGTGCATGAGAAATACAGGGCAGAGCGGCGGGTGGCAAGGACTGTGTAGGCGGCACAGCTCTGGTGCTCAAGAGAAACAGAGCAAGAGAGACCAGGCCAGCCTGGCCGATGAATGTTTCCTGAGCACCTCTGGGTGCAGTACCTGTTCTAGGCACGATGGAGGACACAAAGATGATAAACCATGAGTCATCAAAGCCGGGTCTACCGTGAGCCACGCTGAACTGTAGGTTCTGTTCTGTTCTTTGGGCCTCCTGCCCAAGCAGCAGACACAACTAGGAAAAGCACCTCCTCCCACGCAGCCCTCTCTGCCCCTCCCCCTCTGCCCCCCCCCCAGCAATGCAGTGTTACATGCAAGGTGACCCCAGCTCTTAGTCACTGTGTTAATTTCCTAAGGCAGCTGTAGCAAGTACCACAAACTGGGTGGCTTTGAACAGCAGGAATTTATTCCCATTTCCGGAGGCCAGAAGTCTAAAATCAAGATGTTGGCGGGGCCGCGTTCGCTCTGAAGGCTCTGGGGCGAATCCTCACTTGCTCCTTCCAGCTTCTGGTGCTTGCTGGCAATCCTGAGAGTTCCTTGGCTTGTAGCTGCTTCACTGCAGCCTCTGCCTCTGTCTTCACACAGTCATCTCCTCTGTGTCCTTTCTGTGCCTGTGTCCAAATTTCCCTGTTCTTGGAAGTAAACCAGTCATTAGATTAGGACCACCCAAATCCAGTATTACCTCATTTTCCCTTAATTACATCTGCAAAGACCCTATTTCCAAATAAGGTCCCATTCACAGGTTCCATGTGGACAAGAATTTTGGGGGGACACTGTTCCACCCAGTTCAGTGCCTCAGGGTCTGAGGCTGAGCTACTTGAGTGCAGAAGTGATGACTTTCATATCTCCTGTATCATCTTCCGGGCTTATTGGGTGCCATCTGGTACCATGTGGTCTTGGGGCCTTGTTATCATACAAAATTTGGGAAAATCACCCCACCGCTAACAACCCTCCCGGGACTTTGTACATTGCTTGTGTCCAGTGGCGGGAGCAGGACACACCGAGTATGTGACCAGTGGAGCCCCAGGGCCTGACACCTCTGGGCCATTATACACCCTTCCCCAGGGCAATGGTAGGCTCCAAACAGGTCTGATTACCCGTGTTCTGAGTGGATGAGATTCACGGGTAAGCCGAGGCAGGCAGCGTCCCATTCTGTCCTGTCCACGCCATGGCCTCTGTGGTGCCTCCTTGGGCTTGTATTTCAGCAATACCCTGTCATCCCCACACCCTGTCTGAGGAGGGGACAGGTCGGGGAGGGAGCTGGGAGGGAGGTACCTTTGTTGGACACTTACCCGGCGCCAGGGTTAGATTCCTCTCATTTGCAGCTGCCCCCAGAAATGCCCAAACCGCTTCACTTCAAATCTTAGTAAGAATGACTCTTTAGAGCAACACGTAGCACAAGATGGAGATTCAGCAGGGCTCAGAGCCGTCCTGGCTGACAGGGGGCTGTGACTCCCTCCCTGGAGGGTTGCAGGGCTCTAGAGGTCTTTCTGGGGAGCCACATTGCCTCCTGCTCGGAGCCCTGGCTCAGGAGTGGCCTGATGGCTTTCCCAGGTGTCTGCCCTCCCCCTGACACCCACCATCCTCTCTCTGAGCCCCTGAGGAAGATGGAAAAGGCTTCCAGAGAGTGAGACCTGTGGGCCAACTCCCAGGCGCCCGAGGGGGTGTCCCAAGGCCTCGGCCTTCTCAAGTTGGTTTTCTTCCCTTGGCAAGATTGCTCTTGGCTTCTCCGTTCGTGTGTTTCTGTTTTTTCTTTTGGTTTAATAGCCACTCGGCTCATTTCCCGCTAAGAAATGCTCTCGGTCCCAGAGGGCAATTTTTAGAGTAGAAAGTAGCACAGCTAACTTCTTGTCTACCAGTCTCTCGGACCATCCCGAGCAGCAGAGGCGCAGCTCAACCCGGTGCTGGTCTGAGGGCTTCCTTCTACTGACCAGACAGTTGAGGGCTGTAGTTAGGCTCGGTCTGGTTGTATGGGTGGCCCTAGGATTGGAACCCTGGCCTCACTCTCTGTATAACATAAGCCACAGGCATGGGAATGGAAAATGCTGCAGCACCTTGCGTAAAAGGTTTGGCAGTTTTTTAAAAAGCTGAACATAGATTTACAATACAACCCAGCATCTCCCCCACTAGGAATGTACCCAAAGAGAAAGGGAAACATGTCCACACAAAGACTTGTACACAAATACAGCAGCTTTATTCGCCATGGCCCAAACGTGGAAACACCCACAAAGTCCATCAGCTAGTGACTGGATAAATAAAATGTGGAATAGGCACACAATGGAATATTATGCAGCAACAAAAAGGGACGACGTGCTGACACATGCTACAACACGGGTCAACCTCAAAAACATTACACTGAGTGAAAGAAGCCAGACTCAGAAGACCACATATTGCATAATTCTATTCATATGAAATTTCCAGAAGACAAATCTACAGAGACAGAAAGTAGATTAGCAGTTGCCTTCGGTTGGAGGTTGACGCAGTGGCCAATGGACACAAAGGATCTTTTTTGGGGCTGGGGAGGGGATGGGGAACTGTTCTAAAATTGGTTTGTTGTAATAGTTGCACAATTCTGTAAATTTACTGAAATCACTTAATTGTACACTTTACGTGGGTGAATTTTAAATTATACCATTAAATTCTACCCCAATAAAACTGTTAAGAAAATTAATGACTGGAAAATGAAACAAACAAATAAAAAATCCTTGGGCAGCAGCTGGAAGGGTGGGCCAACCCCTGGCTCTCCAGCCTCCTCGCTGTGTGGCTCCAGGCCAGTTACTTACTCTCTCTGTGCCTCAGTTTCCTCACCTATAAAATGAGGGTAATAATTGTACCTGCTTCATTAGGGTAGTTATAGGGAGAAAATTAATATTTGTAAAGTTCTTTGATCAGTACCTGGTACACATTATATGTGAATAATCAAAATTCCATTGAGTTGTTAGTTGCTTATTGTGCTGTAAGGAATTCTAGGATTCCTCTCGTGATCTAAGACTGAGAACCAGACCTTTGGGTAGAAAGGGAAGCCGCCGGGGGGATCATGTGTGAGGGTGGGTCACTCTATGTCAACCTCTCGGCCTCTCTGAGCGGAGGTGTGCAGAGAGAGCGAGCACAGCCTGCTCCTGGTGCCTCACAGGGTGGGGATCACGAGAGATGACACATGCAAAACCATCGGAGACCCACTAAAGGGCCCTGGCGCTGAGGGGCCTGGTGTCTGGGGCCCCAGGGAGGTGACCAGGGTCCTAGATCTGGATGGGCCATGGAAGGTTAAGGAAGATGGAAATAGCCGGAAACGAGCTGCTGAAAAAGATGTCATTCTGATGAATATTCCTAATAACACCAGTGGGGCTGTGGCCCCAGGGAGCTCATCCCAGCAGCCCCCCACACTCCAGACTTGGTGCAGCTCTCCCAGCACCATGGAGACAAGGAAATAAACACCACTGGCTTCCCTCTCCTGGCCCCTGACCTTTTGTTCAGAGCAACTGGTGGGGCGGAGCTGGGAAGGGAAGGTCAAGGAGAGTTTTCTGGCAGCCTTGTGGCCTGACTGGACTGACTGAGGTGCCTCAGCACTCATGCCCCTTCCTCTTTTCGCCTTGGGCCTACTCCAACTTCTCATCATCCCCTGTTCACTCCGGGCCGCAGTGGGGCAGAGGGTGTCCAGCACCCGCTTTGAAAAGAAGCCACGCCCACAAAGGCTTATACACAAATGTTCATAGCAGCGTTATTCAAAACAGCCCTCACCCCCAGCCAAAGGAAACAACCCAAATATCCATCAACTAGGCAACGGATAGACCAGCAGTTACATCCATACGGTGCAACAGTACTCAGCAAATGGGGAGGAGACTACTAGTAGATATAATGACACAGATGGATCTCAAAACATGGTTACTACATACTGTATGAGTCCATTTATATGAAATTCTAGCAAAGGCAAAACTATAGCAGATCAACGGTTGCCAGGGGCTGGGGCTGGGTAGGGGAGAGGGAAGTGTGACGCCAAGGAGACATTCTGAGGTGACAGAAATATTCTAAAATTTGAGTATGACTATAAAAAACACTCATTGAACTGTACCCTTAAAATGGGGAGATTTTATTGTAAATTCTACGTAAATAAAGCTGTTGAAAAAGGAACCACAGTACAAAAGTAAATATACTTCTACCATTCAATTCAGCAATCATGCTCCTTAGTATTTACCAAAATGAGTTGAAAACTTACGTCCACACAAAAACCTGCACAGAGGTGTTTATAGCAGCTTTATTCATAATTTCCAAAACTGGGAAGCAACCAAGATGTCCCTCAGTATATGAATGGATGAATAAACAATGGTACATCCAGACAATGGAATGTTATTCAGCACTAAAAATATATGAGCTATCAAGCCATGAAAAAAAACATAACATGCCCTTAAATGCACATTGCTAAGTAAAGGAAGCCAGCCTGAAAAGATGGCTTATTCTATGATACTAAATTTATGAAATTCTGGAAAAGGTAAAACTACAGAGACAGTAAAAGGATCACTGGTTGCCAGGGGCTGGGAGGTAGGGAATGAGTAAGTGGAGCAGAGAAGATTTTTAGGGCAGTAAAAATACTGTGTATGATTCTATAATGTGGATACATGTCATCATACATTTGTCCAAACCCATGGAATGTGCAACACCAGGAGTGAACCCTGATGTAAACTATGGACTTTGGATAACAATGATGTATCAGTGTATGTTCATCAGTTATAACAAATGCGCTTTCTGGTGGAGGATGTTGATCGTGGGGGAAGCTGGGAGTGTTCGCGGACAGCAGGTACATGGGACTCTGCATTTTCTGTTCAATTTTACTCTTTGCTGCTTTTATAACAGATAAACATAAAATCTATTTTTTAAAAAGGAGCCACAGTGAGGAAGTTCCTTAGCCCAGAAGATACTCAGCACACCAGGAGGCCAGCCCTGCCTCACCAGACCATGCCCTATTTTCAGTGAGCTCCCCGCATAGCCTTCAGGTGCCCTGGGCTCCAGCTGGGGCTCAGCAAACATTTGGTGGTGGAAGGAGTTTCTGGTCCAGCAGAAGGGCAAAACGGAGGGAAGGAGCAGGGGGCACCTGATGAAAAGGAGGACCTGCCCCCGAGTCCTCTGGGGAAATGAAAGGTCCAAATCCTCAAGTCCTGGAAACCCCAGGCATTGACTGGCCTTGGTTCATCGAAAACTTCTCTCTCCTCCACTGCATGATTTCCAACTTTCCTTTTTCTTTCCTGTAGTTGCCTTGTGTTGTCCTGGGCAGGCAGATGCAGAGGACTTATTGCAAGGTGGTACCTTTTGGGGGTAGGTGAGATGGCCTCCACAGATCCATGGATTCCCTCTTCCCTTCCCTCGTGGAACAAGGCTGAGGGCCTCAGGATCAGGAAAACACACCCAGGGTGCTCCCAAAGGCCTCATCAAGCTCCAGGGGCTTGGGATACAAGGGCTCTGAAGAGAACGAGCCTTCCTGGGAGGAGACCCAATGGTCCACCTGGACCCCTGGAGCAGCTTTGAAGTCTCAGTGCTGCCAAAGCTGTCCACCAGCTCTCCCTTTGGGTTGGAAAGTGCACAGATCCTTGCTTACTGGGAATAAGGAAGTGCTGTTGCAGGGTTCTCAGGGGCTAGAGAGCGGAAGACTGCTCACGCAGCCCTGTTAGAGCAGCAGATCGGGGTCCTGGTGTGGGGCAGGGGCTCATCCGGCTGCAGGCTTTGATCAGAGATGGGGGAGTTGTTCTGTGTTGTCCCATGGTGACATGAGAATAGACACCCTGCATGGTTACCTGCTAGGAGCTTTACACACGGCACCTCATTTCTTCTTAATCTAAGCCTAAAGCGTTATTAGTGCTAATAAATGAGAAGCAGTCCTGCTGATTCACCTCCCTATTCTTGAAGTAACTTTTTTCTTGACATTGGTGCCTTTGGGTTGGGCTTGAGGAGGACCCCCTTCAACCTGAGGTTCAAGGGTTCCAAGTTTAGGGAGGGAAGAGGAGGGATCCCAGAGCCTGAATCCAAGAACTGGGGCTCCAGGCTCATGTGGAGAACAGGACAGCAGACCAACCATAATAAAGACAGAGCTGGGAGACAAGCTCTCCAGCCAGCTCCCCCAGCCTGCCCCTCCCCCTCCTCCCCCTCGGGGGCTTCATCTTCACCTGCCACTCAAAGGTAATCCTTCCTGGGCCTGGTCTTTGGAGGGACTTAGCTCATTGATAATTATTTCTGTTTCTTCTATGAATATTCATCTGCACAGGTTTTTGTAATTTTTTTAAGTTAATTATGTTTTAATAGATCTTTATTGGAGTATAATTGCTTCACAATACTTTGTTAGTTTCTGTTGTAGAACAAAGTGAATCGGCCATATGCATACATATATCCCCATATCCCCTCCCTCTTGAGCCTCCCTCCCACCCTCCCTATCCCACCCCTCTAGGTCATCGCAAAGCCCGGAGCTGATCTCCCTGTGCAGCTATCGGTTTTACATTTGGTAGTGTATATATGTCCATGCCACTCTCTCACTTTGTCCCAGCTTACCCTTCCCCCTCCCCGTGTCCTCAAGTCCATTCTCTATGTCTGCGTCTTTATTCCTGCCCTGCCACTAGGTTCATCAGTACCTTTTTGTTTTGTTTTTAGATTCCATATATAGGTGTTAGCATACGGTATTTGTTTTTCTCTTTCTGACTTCACTCTGTATGACAGACTCTAGGTCCATCCACCTCACTACAAATAACTCAACTTCCTTTCTTTTTATGACTGAGTAATATTCCATTGTGTATACGTGCCACATCTTCTTTATCCATGCATCTGTGTATGGACGCTTAGGTTGCTTCCATGTCCTGGCTATTGTAAATAGAGCTGCAGTGAGCATTGTGGTACATGACTCTTTTTGAACTATCGTCTTCTCAGGGTATATGCCCAGTAGTGGGATTGCTGGGTAATATGGTAATTCTATTTTTAGTTTTTTAAGGAACCTCCATACTGTTCTCCATAGTGGCTGTATCAACTTACATTCCCACCAACAGTGCAGGAGGATTCCCTTTTCAGCACACCCTTTCCAGCATTTAATGTTTCTAGATTTTTTTGATAATGGCCATTCTGACCGGTGTGAGGTAAGAAAGGCCTCATTGTAATTTTGATTTGCATTTCTCTAATAATTAGTGATGCTGAGCATCTTTTCCTGTGCCTCTTGGCCATCCATATGTCTTCATTGGTGAATTGTCTATTTAGGTCTTCTGCCCATTTTTTAATTGAATTGTTTGTTTTTTTGATATTAAGCTCCATGAGCTGTTTGTATATTTTGGAGATTAATCCTTAGTCCATTGTTTCATTTGCAAATATTTTCACCCATTCTGAGGGTTGTCTTTTCGTCTTGTTTATGGTTTCCTTTGCTGTGCAAAAACTTTGAAGTTTCATTATGTTCCATTTGTTTATTTTTGTTTTTATTTCCATTACTCTAGGAGGTGGGGCAAAAAAGATCTTGCTGTGGTTTATGTCAAAGAGTGTTTTTCCTATGTTTTCCTCTAAGAGTTTTATAGTGTCTAGTCTTACATTTAGGTCTCTAATCCATTTTGACTTTATTTTTGTGTATGGTGTTAGGGATTGTTCTAACTTCATTCTTTTACATGTAGCTGTCCAGTTTTCCCAGCACCACTTACTGAAGAGGCCGTCTTTTCTCCACTGTATGTTTTTGCCTCCTTTGTTGTAAATTAGATGATCATATGTGCGTGGATTATCTCTGGGCTTTCTATCCTGTACCATTGATCTATATTTCTGTTTTTGTGCCATTACCATACTGTCTTGATTGCTGTAGCTTTGTAGTATAATTTGAAGTCAGGGAGCCTGATTGCTCCAGCTCCATTTTTCTTTCTCAAGATTGCTTTGGCTATTCAGGCTCTTTTGTGCTTCCATATGAATTGCAAAATTTATTGTTCTAATTCTGTGAAGAATGTCACTGGTAGTTTGATAGGGATTGCACTGAATCTGTATATTGCTTTGGGTAGTATATTCATTTTCACAATATTGATTCTTCCAATCCAAGAACGTGGTATATTTCTCCATCTGTTTATGTCATCTTTGATTTCTTTCATCAGTGTTTTATAGTTTTCTGAGTACAAGTCTTTTGCCTCCTTAGGTAGGTTTATTCCTAGATATTTTATTCTTTATGTTGCGATGGTAAATGGGATTGTTTCCTTAATTTCTCTTTCTGATTTTTCGTTGCTAGTGTATAGGAATACCAAAGATCTCTGTGCATTAATTTTGTATCCTGCAACCTTACCAAATTCACTGATTAGTTCTAGTAGTTTTCTGGTGGTTTCCTTAGGATTTTCTATGTATAGTATCATGTCATCTGCAAACAGTGACAGTTTCACTTCTTCTTTTCCAATTTGAATTCCTTTTATTTCTTTTTCTTCTCTGATTGCTGTGGACTTCCAAAACTATGTTGAATAAGAGTGGCAAGAGTGGACATCCTTGTCATATCCCTGATCTTAGTGGAAATGCTTTCAGTTTTTCACGATTGAGTATGATGTTTGCTGTGGGTTTGTCATATAAGACCTTTATTATGTTGAAATAGTTCCCTCTATGCCCACTTTCTGGAGAGTTTTTATTATAAATGGGTGTTGAATTTTGTCAAAAGCTTTTTCTGCATCTATTGAGATGATCATATGGTTTTTATTCATTAATTTGTTAATATGGTGTATCACATTGATTGATTTGTGCATTCAAGAATCCTAGCATCCCTGGGGTAAATCCCACTTGATCATGGTGTATAATCCTTTTAATATGCTGTTGAATTCTGTTTGCTAGTATTTTGTTCAGGATTTTTGCATCTATGTTTATCAGTGATACTGGTCTATAATTTTCTTTTTTTGTGATATCTTTTTCTGGCTTTGGTATCAGGGTGATAGTGGCTTTGTAGAATGAATTTGGGAGTGTTCCTCCCTCTGCAATTTTTTGGAAGAGTTTGCGAAGGATCGGCGTTAGCTCTTCTCTAAATGTTTCGTAGAATTCGCCATCTGGTCCTGGATTTTTGTTTATTGGTAAATTTTTAATTACAGTTTCAATTTCATTACTTGTGATAGGTCTGTTTATATTTTCTAATTCTTCCTGGTTCAGTCTTGGAAAACTGTACCTTTCCAAGAATTTGTCCATTTCTTGTGGTTGTCCATTTTATCGGCATATAGTTGTTTGTAGTAGTCTCTGATGATCCTTTGTATTTCTGCTGCGTCAGTTGTGATTTCTCTTTTTTCATTTCTAATTTTATTGATTTGTGTCCTCTCCCTTTTTTTCTTGATGAGTCTGGCTAAGGGTTTATCAATTTTGTTTATCTTCTCAAAGAACCAGCTTTTAGCTTTATTGGTCTTTGCTATTGTTTTCTTTGTTTCTATTTCATTTATTTCTGCTCTGATCTTTATGATTTTATGTATTGAGGTGCTCCTATGTTGGGTGTATAAACATTTATAATTGTTATATCTTCTTGGATTGATCCCTTGATCATTATGTAGTGCCCTTCCTTATCTCTTGTAGCAGTATTTATTTTAAAGTCTATTTTATCTGATATGAGTATTGCTCCAGCTTTCTTCTGATTTCCATTTACATGGAATATCTTTTTCCATCCCTTCACTTTCAGTCTGTATGTGTCCCTAGGTCTTAAGTGGGTCTCTTGTAGATAGCATATATATGGGTCTTGTTTTTGTATCCATTCAGCCAGTCTGTATCTTTTGGTTGGTGCTGAGATGGAGACCTCCAGGAGACCTCACTCTGATGAATATTCCCTGCGGTCTGAGGATCTCTGTTAGTCCAGTGGTTCCGACTTGGAGCTCCCACCGCAGGAGCTTTGGCCCCACCACCGGCTCATGAACCAAGATCCCACAAGCCACGTTGGGGGGCCAATAAAAAAAAAAAGGAGAAAAATAACAAAGTAAAAAAATAAAATTAGACTAGGAAACGAACAGATATGTTAAAAATATATAAAAATGAAAATATTGATGAAATAACAACCAGAAGGTAAAACAGAACCACAATAGTAAAAAAGAGGAGGAGGAAAAAAAAAAGTGGAAAAGGCCTTGGCTGTGGAGGGCGGGGCCTAAGCAGGGGCGAGGTTTGGGTGGTGAGCTGAGCGGGGCCTGTACTTAGAACCCACAGGGCTGGAAAAGGCCCTGGATGGGGGGTGTTGCAGGGTGGGGCTTAGGCTCAACAGAACAGCAGGGGCCCAGGCGTTCCTCCAGCCTCTGGTATCAGAGGGTGGGGGACCCCATCTGGGTGCCCAGCAGGCTCCCTAGGCCTTAGTGGGTGTGGCAAACCCCCTCCACTCCTCTCCTGCTCCTCCCATCCTGGAGGACCCCTCCCGCCGGCCTCTCCTGGCCTCCCTCCTATGCCCCCAGGACCAACCCAGCCCAGAGGGGACCTCTGAGGGCCTAGGCTGGAGAGCCGGGCAGACTCCCTTGGCTGAATGGACAGGGGAATTGCTGGGCCAGCTCACCCCTGATCCAAGACCACGAGGGTCCCTCCAAGTGTGGGAACCCCTCCCCCTCTCAGCCACCCCTCAAGGGTGCTGGTCTTGTCCAGCCTCCACTTCTCCTCCCCACTTAGTCCCCCCACGTCTTACCAGATTGCTTGGGGGTTCTTCCCGTCTACTTGGGCGTTGGGGTTCCCCATCAGTGTCCAGCAGGTGCCCTAGTTGTGGGGAGACGCTAATTTCATGTCTTCCCACACTGCCATCTTGACTCCGCCCCCTCAAATTAGTTTTGATCCTTTATATTTTTCTAGAAAATTGTCTACTCCATCCAGATTTCAAATACATAACATACTCTCTTATAACTTTAAAAGTTATCATCATGTTTGTGGTTATAGTCTAATTTTCATTTCTAGGGTTTTTCTCTCTCTTTTTTTAATTGGTTGTATTCATCAGAAATCTATCCTCTTCATCTTTTCAAAGAACCAGTTTTGGGTTTTAAAGATCTATTTTACTATTTTTTCCATCTAATTCATTCATTTCTATTTTAACTTTATCCATTTCTCCTTTTAGTTTTTTTAAATCACATTTTTAATTTATTTTCCTTTTAGTTGTTAATTTTAAAAACATTTAAGCTACAGAATTTCCTCTAGAAGAGTTTTGGCCCCCTCCCATAGACTTTATCACATAATGTTCTCATTTTAGTTAATTTTCAAGAAGTTAAATTTGTAGTTTTATTTCCTGTTTAAAACTGAAAAACTATTTTACATACTAGTAGTGTTGGTATGTTTGTGCTTTTGTTTCCAAGTTTTAGAAACTTGTTTCCAAGTTTCCAATCTCTTTGTAATTCATTTCTAGTCTTATTTCATTATGATCTGAGAATGGGAATCTAAATGACTGCTATTTCTGTAATTTAAAAATCTTCCTTGGCATCTAGGATATAACCAAATTTTAAATGTTCAACAGATATTTTAAAATATTTATTCTATTTGTGGAACATATATATATATATGTATATATGTGTATATATATATATATATATATATATAATTTTGAAAGTATAAATTATGTTTTTCAGAATTCTGTATCCCTATTTACTCTGGATGCACTTGACCCTGAGGGGGGATTGTAAAACTCCCACTGTCACGATGGTTTTGTGCAGTTCTCCTGGGAATTGTTCAATGTCAGTTGTGGTTGAGGGTCCCCAGCCGCCTCTAGCCTGGTCTCAGAGAGGCTGAGAGCTCCCATGAGGATATGACCTCACCTTAGCCAAAGGAGCTCATGATCCTGGGCTTGCCTGGCTTCTGTCTCTGGATTTATGTTCCAAGCATGTTTTTTTGTGGCTCAAGCTATTGTCTTTACAGAGGTGCTTGGCCTCATGGGCATGGGCATCAGGGTGGGCACTGACAGGTTTCCCCTTCAGCTAAGAGAGCAAAGGGTCCAACCCACAAACAAGGGTTTCCATGCCAAGTTGGCAGGCTCTACCTGCTATGGAACAGGTGCCCTGGAACACCTGTGCCTCTTGGATGGCAATCGGTTCTCTCTGGGCTCCTGCCAATTGGGCCAACAGGAATTGGTGATCTATTTTTCCTGTGACAAGGCAGGCCCAGACATAGCTCTTTTCAAGCCCGACCTCTCAGGCTCTTGGAAAACAGGTGCTTTTCAAGACCCCAGCATTTATGAGGTTTATTCCTGTCTCCTTCATGGTCAAGACTGAGGGAGAAGGCCAAGGAGGAGAGACATTGACTATTTGGGGCCACATGGGTGAGATGCAGAGAACTCCTCAAAAAACTCTTGATTTGAAGGATGGGGAAATTCACTGTATTGCAGAGGGCAGAGGTGGGAATTGGAGGATGTGACAAAGGCTGAAGAGTGGTTTCCCTTGGGGCAGCAGAGTGGGTGAGGGCAAGGAGTCAGACACCCTGAACAGAGTGGGCAGATGAGCCAATGAGAGTCAAGAGAGCACTTGGTGAAAGACTGAAAGCTTCCCGCTAAGTCAGGAACAAGACAGGATGCTCACTTGCACTACTTCTTTTCAGCCTTGTCCTGGAAGTTCTAGCTAGAACAATTAGGCAAGAAAAAGAAATAAAGCAAATCCAAATTGGAAAAGAAGCAGTAAAACTATATTTGCAGATGACATGATCTTATATATAAAATAGCCTAAAGAATCCACCAAAAAAAACTATCATAGCTAAAAAATGAATTCAGCAAAGTTGAAAGATAAAAGATTAACATACAAAAATCAGTTGTATTTCTATATACAATCTGAAAAGGAAATTAAGAAAATAATTCCGTAGATGATAACATCGAAAACAATAAAATACTTAGAAATAAATTTAACCAAGGAAGTGCAAGACTTATACACAAAAACTATAAGACATTGCTGAAAAAAATAAGAGAAGATGGAAATAATAAACGGAAAAATGTCCCATGTCCATGGATTAGAAGACAATATTGTTAAGATGGTAATACTCGCCAAATTGGTTTACAGATTCAATGATTGTTTTTATAAAAATGGAAATACTAACCCTAAAATTCATATGGAATTCCAAGGGACCCTGAATAGCTAATGCAATTTTGAAAAATAAGAACAACGTTGGAGGACTCACACTCCCTGATTTCAAAACTTACTGCAAAGCTACAATAATCAAAATAGTATGGTACTGGGACAAAAATAGACATATAGATCAATGGAATGGACCGAGAGACAAGAAATAAACCCATATATCTATGGTCATTTGGTTTTTGATAAGGGTGCCAAGACCATTCAATTTAGAAAGAACAGTCCTTTCAACAAATGGTGCCAGAGAGGCTATCCACATGCAAATGCATGATGTTGGACCCTACCTCACACCATGTACAAAAATTAACTCAAAATGGATCAAAATCCTAAATATAAGAGCTAAATCTGTAAAACTCTTGGAAAAAGATGTAGGGATTGATCTTCATGACCTTGGATTTGGTCATGGATTCTTAGATATGCCACCAAAAGCACAAGCAGCAAAAGAAAAAATAAATTGAACTTCATCAAAATTTAAAACATTTGTGCTTCAAAGGATACCATCAAGAGAGTTAAAAAGTCGGGCTTCCCTAGTGGCGCAGTGGTTGAGAGTCCGCCTGCCGATGCAGGGGACACGGGTTCGTGCCCCGGTCCGGGAAGATCCCACATGCTGTGGAGCAGCTGGGCCCGTGAGCCATCGCCGCTGAGCCTGTGCGTCCCCAACAGGAGAGGCCACAACAGTGAGAGGCCCACGTACCGCAAAAAAAAAAAAAAAAAGAGAGAGTAAAAAGTCAACTCAGAGAATGATAGAAAGTATTTGCCAACTATCTATCTGATAATGGTCTAGTATCCGGGTTATATATAGAACTTTTACAACTCAAAAATAAAATAACTCAATTTTAAAACTCACAAAGGACTTCAATAAGCATTTCTCCAAAACAGATGTACAAATGGCCAAGTGCATGAAAATATGCTCCATGTCATTAGCCAGCCGGAAAATGCAAAGCAGAACCACAATGACATACCATTTCATACTCATTAGTATGGCTATAATTTTTTTTTAAATTGGAATATAACAAGTGTTGATGAAGATATGGAGAAATTTGAACCATCATAAACCGTGGGTGGGAATGTAAAATGGTGCCCTGCTGTCAAAAAAAAGTTTGGTTGTTCTAAGAAGTTAAAACGTAGAATTAGCCTAAGATCCAGCAATTCTACTCCTAGTTTTACGCCCCCCATATTGAAAACAGATTTTCAAACAAAACTTGTACAAGCATGTTCAGAGTGGCACCATTCACAATAGCTAAAAGATAGAAAACAACCCAAGTGTCCATCAACTGTTGAATGAAAACCAAAATATACACTGTGTGTATATCCACACAACTGAATATTATTCAGCCATAAAGTCTTAGCACATGAAATACTGATACATGCTCCAGGATGGAAGACCCTTGAAAACATTAAGCTGAGCAGAAGAAACCGGACACAAAAGACCACATGTTATATGGTACCGTTTATGTTCTATACCCAGAACAGGCAAATTCAAAGAGACAGAAAGCAGATTTGAGGCTGCCAGGGGCTGGGGACAGGGGGAATAGAGAATCACTACTTAATGAGTATGGGCTTTTCTTTCGGGGTGATGAAACCTTCTGAAAGTAGATGCTGGTAATGATTACACAACATTGTGAACGTATGAAATGGCACAGAATTGTACACTTTAAAATGGTAAATTTTACATCGTGTGTATTTTACAACACACACACACACACACACACACACACACACACAAGTGTATCTAGGACATGATGGGGAACAAGCCCAGCGAGGAAGGTGGCCTTGTCCTGCCAGGCCAAGAGGCCCAGCAGTCACCGGATGATGGGGAACAGGGGGTGATGTGAAACCTGGGGGGCGGTGGAGGATGGAAGGCAGCATGCTTCCACAGCTGATGCTGAATCGGGTTGAGAGAGGCTGCTGGGAGTGCAGGCCTCCCAGGTTGAAGAAGCCCGTGTGTGTTTGCATGTTTCCTGGGAATGATAAGGGCTGCGACTTCTCTTTCATGGCTGCATCTAAACTGAAGACAAGCTCTCCCCTGGTTTGGCAGGAAACATTTGAAACTATTGCCAAGACATCTGTTTCATTTTCTTTGGCAACAAAATGCATCCTGAGAGATAGACTCCAGGCTTACAACTGGGAGCATCCATAATTCTTTCTCCTTTTCTCCCACAGGAGTTTAAGTAGAAGCTCCCAAGCTCATGTTTCAAGAGGGTCAAACCGGAGGTGGCTGAGCTGCAGAGAATCCAGCATTTGGAGAGGGAAATGAGCAAAAGTGAGGGGGGCAGGAGAGCAGGCAGCACAACCAGGAGGCGCCCCAGAATGTCCTGACAATCCGGAGTCTGGGAGCAGAGTCCCTCTTAGGGGATGGGGGTGGAGGAGACCCCTGTTCTCTGTGACCTGCTCCGCTTCTGAAGTGGAGAAACTGGGGGACTCATTCCAGGAGAACGAGCGTGGGCTTCGGCATCAGACAAACTGGGTCTGAATCCAGCTTGCTTACTCTCTGCGTGACCTTGACCTTACTCCCTGTGTAAAAGGGAGAAATAATATCTACCTCATAAGTGTGTTGCTGGGATTAGGTGAGGGGATGCACGTGAACCGTGGCGCAGCGTGTAGCACACTGGAGGGGCTCAGTAAATGCTTCTGAATCCTCCAGAGAATTGAGATGGAGAGGCCCTGCAGCCTGGCCTGCACGTCTCTGTGCCTCAGTCTCCGTGTCTTGAACGTGAGGGGGCCTGGAACTGACTTTCTGTGATTTTATGACTAAGAACTGCAGATCCAGGGCTGTCTCTGGGGATTGTTTAAAAGTAGCATGGCTTGTACACAAGCTGAGAGAAGCAGGGTGCAGGGTATAGACTGAAAAGCTATTGATTCCTCAGCTGAGAGTCAAGCCGTTACATGACCACTGGGGGTACCAGTGATAGCTCCTCTCAGGCTATCCCCGAGACAACAAGACCCAGGCCCACTCTGGGCCAGCCCCAGCTACACTCCTGCCTTCCAGCATGCTCCCTGAGTTTCTCGGACCTGTAAAGTCTGGTGAATCATTTAAACATCTAAACATCAGCAAAGCCAGTGGCAGTCAATTGTCATTAAGAGACTGCAAGTCCCACTCATTTAGGAAGTTTAGCACCTTCTGAGGCCGGGGGCCTTGGAGGGCCCTCTGGGGAGCAATATATTCAGTTACTACTGAGTTGCCAGCACCCTTCCACCCAGCACAAGCCCACCGTACATCACATACCACTGTCTCCATTTTAGGGAGACGAGGCTATTTGTCTGAGGAGGTCGCATGGCTGGGAAGTGGCTGAGCTGGAGTTTGAACCCATCTCTGTGCTGCCACGTAGACCTGGGTTCCCGTTAACACTCAGTCTACTGAGTGGACCAAGCATGGCGACTCCGCAGTGTTTTTTAAACAGCTTTATTGAGAAATAATTCACACGCTGCCTAATTCACCCATTTAAAGTGTACAGTTGAGTGGTTTTCATTACATTCACAGAGTGGCTCAACACCCCCCACAATCTATTTCATAACATTTTCAGCACCTAAGAAACCCCATAGCCCTTAGCTATCACAGTCCAATCCCCACAGCCCCTCCAGCCCTAAGCAATCATTAAGCTATTTTCCGTCTATATTTGCCCATTCTGGGCATTTAATATCAGTGGAATACAAATATATGGCTTTTTGTTGCTTGCTTCTTCCGACTAGCATAATGTTTTCAGAACTCATCTGTGTTGTAGCATGTATCACGCTACTTCATTCCTTTTACTGGCCAAATAATATTCCATTGTATGGTTATATCACAGTTCATCTCTTCATCAGTTAATAGACTTTTGGGTTGTTTCTACCTTTTGGCTATTCTGAATAATGTTTCTATGAAGATTCATGTACAAGTTTTTGTACAGACATGCTTTTATTTTTCTTGGGTATATACCTAGGAGTAGAATTGCTGGATCATAAGGTAATTCTCTGTTTAACTTCTTGAGAAACTGCCAGTCTGTTTTCCAAAGTAGATGCACCATTTCACAATCTTGCCAGCAGTGTATGAAGGTTCTGCTTTCTCCACAGCCTCCCCAAAGCTTGTTAATATCTGTCTTTTTGACTACAGCCATCCTCATGAATATGAAGTGATATCTCATTATAGTTTTGTCTTGTATTTCCCTGATAACTAGTGATACCAAGCATCTTTTCATGTGCTTATTGGCCATTTTATATCTTCTTTCAATAAATGTCTATTCAGACCTTTTGTCCATTTTTATTGGGTTTTATATTTTTTATTATTGAGTCCTAAGGGCTCTTTATATATTCTAGATACAAGTCCCTTGCTAATGAGTTGCAAATATTTTCTTTCATTTGGTGGGCTATCTTTTCTCTTCTTTCATTGTGTCCTTTGAAGCATAACAGTTTTAAGTTTTTATGAAATCCAACTTATCTAGTTTTTCTTTGGCAGTTTATACTTTTGGTGTCATAGACTTCCCAGCTTTTTAAAGCAATATTTAACATAGAGAAATACGGCCATACCAAAATAGCAAGAGATATTGATTCTTTTTATGTTTTTTCAAGCTCAGACTTTTAAATAATTCTTTTATTATACTCCACTTCATTCCAAAAATAATTTGATGCCACCTATGAAAATTCAAATAATACAAAAGGATACCATAAATAAAAAATTCTAGGCAAAAGGAAAATATGTATCAGAAATGAAGCCAAGGGTAAAGCCAGTGTGTAGAATTACATATGTAGAGCCTCCTAGTGACCAAAGCAAAGAGGAAAATGCAATTATTTATAAGAGTCACAGGCCCATGAGATAAAAATATATCTGTATCTTAGGGGAAGCATTACTTTTCCTGGCACAGAGTCTGGAAACAAATTTCTCCTATGGCTCCTTTTAAAGGGAGAATATGTTTGGGTTATCAACTAGAAGAGAGCACATGTATAAAATCCCCAATAAACTATCTCTTCACAGCCCAATTTCCTTCCCTTTCTGTTTCCAGATCCACATCTCTTCCTGACAACAGTTCTGCCATACATGAAATTGTCCCTGTTGTAGTAATCTTTTAAAAACATGAATATGAGCACTTCCCTTCCCTTCTTGAAATCCTTCAATAGCTCCCAATGGCCCTCGGGATAAAGTTCAAAGTCTTTAACATGACTTACGTGATATTACGTGATATAACCCCAGCCTACAAGAGCCATTAATTTTGAACCCCTCCCCACTCTGGATCTCAGCTTGTCAATGCCTCCACCGTGAAGCCCTCACTCAGATCTATGTTCTCTTAGTTAACTCACACTTCTAACAAATATATGTGTTTTTATCAAGATGACAGTAGATTAGAAGCTCCAAATTAAAAACAGTGTAAAAGAGTTGCCACAGGTGGGATACTGAGACTGCCAATTCATCAGCAGTGGAAGACATTGAAAAATTATAAAAAGCAAATCTAAGTACACAATAAACTGAGTAATTGAGGCCATTTAATGTAGGCACAAATACTTCCGCTCACCAAACAGCCCTGAAGATCAGCCTATTATAAAATAAGTTAGAATTTGGACCCTTTACAACGATGAAGTTAATGATAAATTCTTTTCATTGTACTCTGTTGTAAGAAGGCATGAGAATATGGTGTTGTTTAGAATAACTTTCTTATATACTGGTTGATGTAAACATTTTAAAAAAATATTTGTTCTTGAATTAATAAAATATTCGTTATCAAGAAAACTTGATTCTCCAAAACAAAGCCCCCTCATGAGTTTTATTAACTGAAGTTTGATTACAGAGGGAAGGAATGAACACCCTCTAATTCTCTGAACCAATTTTTAAGAAAATAAAGTTTTTAGAAGTACAAGAGAACTCTATGTTCCTCAGAGAAAATGCAGATAAAACAAAAGAAAGAAAGTTACACATGATCCCACTTTTCAAAGATAATCACTGCTAACGTTTTGAAATATTTTCTTCTATATTTTTACTGGGTACATACATACATATATATATATATATATTTTTTTTTTTTTTTACAAAAATGGCATCTTATTGACAGTCTTGTGACCTTGTTTCTGTCAATCATGAGGACTTTCATGTAATAAATATAACGGACATCGTCATTTGAATGACTGCAATCTGTGCTATCGTTCGGCTGTCCCATGCTTTACGTAACCATCTGTTGGACATTTGGCTTGTTTCTAGTTTTTCTCTTCCCCCTCTGATTCTGCGCTCAGGGTGACTTTGAGGCTGGCGCTGGAACCATTCTCTTTAGTGTACTGGGCTCTCTGTCACTTGAAAGCATGATGCATCTCTCGGTAGGGCTGTTGCAACTGGTAATAATGGCGCTTTGTGGCTTAATGAGAACAGGGCTCTATTAATCCCTCTTTGTCTGACCTCAGCCAACTTCGGTCTCAGTAGAAGCAGGATTCTTAGGCCCTTGGGACCCTATTGAGCTGTTGTCATAGTGATTGGTGCCGGGGGTAGGGTCACTGGGCCAACGTCCCTAACCAGACCATCTCTGTCTTAATGACACACTCAGGTCACGGCTGTTCAATCCCAAACTCAGAGAGAGACATGACTAACCCTGCCGTGATGCCAGCATTTGTTCTGACTGCCTGAGGCCTGGGGACTCTGAAGGCTTTCTGGGGCCTGGCATAACTCTCCCCAGGAAGGCAGCTCAGCTCACCTGTCCACAGAGCCCCAGGGCTGCCCTGCTGTCACCCCACAGACCTGGGACCACTCCCAAATGATGGCCCAAGCTTCTGCTTCTGAAGTGAACTCTCAGTTCAGAGAAGGCCCTGCGCAACCCAGCCATCCAGCAAAGCTTCTTGTTACCTGATGTCAGGGCTGAACAACCCTGGAGACTATCGGGTCCACCTCCCCTTCATACAGATGGAGAAACTGAGGCCCAAGGAGCCAGATCCGATTCCAAACCATCTGGCAAGTCAGGAGCACTGTCTGAACCAAGCAATCCCCACCCACAGCTCTGGAAAGGAACATCTTTTGTAGGACAATTGATATTTTTACAGTAAGTTTTTTACGTTTGGTCTTTAAAAAAATAATACACGTTATTATTATTACCCAAGTAGTCCATGAATACATTTTCCTTGAAAAAATAAAAAAAACAAAATAGAACATTGCAGAGGAGGCACAAAGCCCCTTTGGCCTCTGTCTCCAATCCCAGCTCTCTTCCCTGAGACAGAGTCCTGGTTTGGTAGATATCCAAATCTGACTTTAAAGTACCCAAGTCTTATTTGTTTGACCTGGGTGGCTAGAACAGCTAGGGTGACGCAGACCCATGTCCCCAACTGGGCATGAGTCCAGGTGACTCGCAGTGGCTGGCAGGACTGCCCACACAGGATGTACTTCCCTGGCCCCAGGGTGGCAGGGAGTGTGGGACGTGCCGACACTGCTGTGTCCTCACGCAGCCCTGGGCTGTGACGCTCCCCCATCTTCTTTCCCCATTTCCTGTTTCAGAACCCAAACAGCCTCTGCTACTGGCCTGGATTGGATGCCAGGAGTCTAAGCTGAAAAATAGAAACTTTTCTACCAGGTTTAGCAATCTCTCCAGCAGACCGCAGGCCCCAAAGGACAGTGCTCCAACTTTGGGTTCCTGGGCCCATTTGGATTTCCACCCCCTACCCATTCCCGCCACTCCTCACCACCCAACTTCCTCCCCAGCATCAGTTCCCTCCCTCCCAGGCATCTGGGACGCTCTGCCAGGGAGAAGCTCAGCTGACTATCTCAGTACCCCCTGGAGAAGGAAGAGGGAGGTTTAAAAGAAGAGTTTGAGTTGCACAATGATATATTCGAAGCAGTTAGTCTTACATGAGAGAAATTCCGACACTGAAGACAAGTATAGCGTGGAAAGAGGCCTTCCTTGTACACCTACCTCACACCAAGTGGGGGACCTCGGGGGTCTCCATTTTTGTCTCCCTAACCACCTGGGGCCAAGCCTTGCTCCAGGCATTGAGGCAGTGAAGCCCCTGCTAAGGAGATTGGCAGGACCTTTAGCCATGCCTGGGAAAGATAATAGGTGTCATGAGAACAACAACAACAGTTTATGGGCTGGAAGACGGACAGCAGCTCTCCTCCCTTGAATTCACCCAGTCCTAACCTTTGAGAACCTACCACAGTTTCAGTGCAAACTGTTCAGGTATCTCAATGCATAGAGTCAAATCCAGTAGTTTTTAGGGTTTTTTTTTAATCAATGAGAATCTTAATTTTTTTTTCTCAAGCAAAGAATCTTGCCCGGAGTTTTGACATAAAAAAATCAATCAGAGAAGTTTTCTCCAGGCAAAGTATTTTGTTTGGCAAAAGGACTCTAATGTCTGGGGAATCCCCAAGCTGCCTACATCCTTTTTTGATCACCTCTCATCAAAATCAACTTCCTTCTTTTGCAGCTGAGAAAATGGAGACAGAAGGCTCGGGGCCTTGCTGAAACCCCTAGCAAGTCAGCGGCAGATCCAAGATTGCCCCGGACTCCTGGAAAGCTGGCCAGTGCTCAAAACCCAGCACGAGACTTTCCTTAGCCTGAAACGGTAAATTTAGACAAAATCTGGGCTTAGGAGGACACTTCGCTAGTCCAAGGCTGCTGGGGAAGGATGGGGGGCAGGGAGAGATGGTGCTGCTGTGGCTACCTTGGCCCAGGAAGTGACCCTTTGCTCCAGAGTGCTGGAACCAAAGCTCATTTACTGCCGGGTTGGGGGAAAATGACTGGGGTTGAGGCCAAGGGCCTCGTGCTGCTCACGGCCTGTGGATCCCATGTTTCTAAGGCCATGCCATGAACATAGAGGGAGCCCAGGGGCCCTGGGATGGGGGATGAGGCACCTCTGAGTGGCGGATCTCCCAGCCTTGCCTCCTCTGGGTCTCCCGCTTCAGGTGGAGATGAGCGGTGATACAGGTTCAACCCCTTTATGTGACTATGAGGGGGACCATGAGCTGGACCCCAGACACACTCAAGTGACTCACATCCCACCCAGAGTCCAGTTTGCTGAGGTCCCTGGTGACGTCTCAGGTCTGCGTTAAGCAGTCACCAGTGGGGCACCTTGAGGGCCTAGCCAGGGAATGCAGTGATGAAAAGACACCAGGCTCTGAAGGAGCCCAGACACATGTGGGGACAAACAGAGAACTGGGTACTTCAACACAGTGGGAGGAACCCTTCTATGGTAGGGATGATGGAATATAGAAAGAGAAAGAAGGGACCACTTTGCCCGTGTATGTGGGCGGCATGGAGGAGAGAGATCAAGGTAAGCTTCTCAGAGGAGCTGGGGTCTTGAATGATGCCTAGGAGTTTTCCAGGAGGAGAATGGGAAGAAGCGGGGAAGGAGAGGAGAGAGACTGGGCATTCTGGGATGACAAAGAAGAGAGTGTCAAAACATGTGAGGGCCAGGACAAGACCAGGAAGAAGCTAGAGTGGCCAGAGGTGGGGTTGGAGGCGTGTTGTGGGGGATGGAGGGGAAAGTCATGAAGAGCTGTAGACATCTGGGTCACATCAAACCGCTGGAGCCCTGGGTTTGGTGGGAGTGCTTCAGGGCCCTGAAGCGGTGGACAGGGGGAACAGCTGGGTCACTCCTTCCTCCATTCTATATTCTGGGCCTCCACACAGGAAAAGCTCTGAACTAAGTTCCCAGTGGTTAAAAACGCAACCTGAGGGCTTCCCTGGTGGCACAGTGGTTGAGAGTCTGCCTGCCGATGCAGGGGACACGGGTTCATGCCCTGGTCCGGGAAGATTCCACATGCCGTGGAGCGGCTGGGCCCGTGAGCTGTGACCACTGAGCCTGCGCGTCTGGAGCCTGTGCTCCACAACGGGAGAGGCCACAACGGTGAGAGGCCTGCGTACCGCAAAAAAAAACGCAACCTGAGAAATCTGCTGTGAGCCAGGCTAGAAGCTCCTGTTGATTAGTCCAGGGCTCTACTTCGTGGCTGCTGCCTCTTGTTGGACTCAGGGCCCCTCCTCCCTACCTGGCCGAGCCCTGGAGGGCAGCCACTGATGAACAGATGTGGCTATCACCTCGCCCACCTTCCCTGCCCAGCAGGGTCTGGTGGGGATGACTTCAGCTGCTGGCTCCCTTGGCTTTGAAGTTGCTGTGTCTATTGTCTCATTTGCATTTATATCACAGAAGAGTCAGCAGGAACCAAAAAATAGAGCTAGGAAGGAAAACAGTCATGCTGCCCAGAGCAACACAGAGCAGACCACAGCCCCTCTGGGAGAAGTCAGTCGCCAGACACAGGCTATGGATGGAATCACTGGTTGTTATGGCCCCGTGAGGCCCAGCTCAAATCCTGCCTCTTCCATGCAGTTCTGGGTCCGAGTGGGAATGACTCCCTCTTACTGGGCCAACCTGCATGAGTAGTTGTAATGATGATGACAGTGGCTCTGTGGGACGTGAAACTCCAGAGATGCCACTGGCTCACCGGGAACCTTTGTGCAAATTGGGAATAGGCGCCCCTTTCTCTGGGTGCGCACAGCCCTACCCCAGGGTGAGTGGCCCCCACTCGGTCCCTCAGTCACTGCCTTTCTGCAAAGCACAGCTACACGTGTCCCGGCTGAAAAGTCGAGGGCGAGTATGACCTCTACCTCACAGGTGGGAAAGTGAGGCTTTCATCATGCTGTGGGAAGGGTTGTGCTGGGGTCCACAGCTGTTCTGGGGAAGCCTCACCTCCCGCAGCTGCAGACGGTCCCCGGCCAGGCCCAGCCAGGGCTCCAGGCGTTGTTGATTCAAGTCCTGAGCCAGAGACCAGCCTCGGCCGCCGAGTACCACAGCCACACGGGAAGCAAGATGCAGAGCAGGGCTCTCAGCTGATTGTTCAGTGGGCTCCAGCCCAACCTAGGGGAGGAGCGGTCTCTCCACTGGGTCATCGAGGACCTCCTGGCCAGCAGCACACACTAGCTGTCTCCGAGTCACCATCTACACTCAGCAAGGATTGTTGGTGCCACCAGCTACTCTTTTCCAGCCCTTCACCTCTGCTACAGGATTCACTCTCTACCACAGGCATCCCTAGACTCACAGAGACCTGTAGCACCCTCCCAAATCATCTCATGGATCTTTTGCATGCCTTCACACTCCCTCTTCTCCCCAGCCTCCGTGGCAGACATCACTGATTGACCACTGTGCTTAGCTCCTTTTATGCCTGGACTGAACCTCAGAATCCTTCTCAACACTGTGTTCTAGGCAGCCACAACAGAGCTATTTGAGTCAGTAGTTACGAGGCACCTATTTTAGCCATCTCTGATGTGTTCAGTGCCCAGGATTAGAGATGAGGCAGTAGGAGGTCAGCAGCAGGAGGGAACTTGTGCGAGCCCCATAGCCAGTCGCCAGCAGAGGCATGGTGAAAAATGAGTGTCCCCTCTATCGCCAGGCCCAGGGCTCTCTCATCCACCTCTTCTGAAATGGCAGCCTGGTGCTATTAGTCAAGGATTTCCAAATGTGTAAAAATGTGCGGGGCTGTATTTTGGAGGTGGGGGTCCCCCCACAGTTAGTGTTGCAGGGCCCCAGGGCCAGGCCTGATCCTCGGGAGGCCCTCATCCCAGGCGTCAGTGCATCAGAAAGACGACCTTCCCCCGCCCGACACCCCACCCCCATGGTAGTTCTGGAGACAGGCAGGGGCAGCAGGGCCCACCTGCCCTTCCCACACGGGTCCCTGTGCACACATGGCTGAATGTGACCAGAGCAACAGTGGACCAGGCGGCGGGAGGAGGCACCAGGAATGGGCCGGGGCCCACCCAGGGCTGACTCTCGGGATGGGCTCAGGGAGCGTTTGCTAACCCAGCGATGCTCCACTTCTAGACTCACGCATTGAAAAGAAGGACACAGAGGCTGGCTTGCGGGGGCCCTCACGAGAGTCTAGGTGTTCCAGGAATTCAAAGAAGGTGGGGTCAGCATGGCCCGGGGGTTTCCATGATGGCTTCTGGGAGCTCATGACTCAGCCTGAGCAGAGGCTTGGTCATTCACTCATTCATTCATTCATTCATTGATTCCACCCAGACCTACTTGTACCTGGCATTGTTCTAGCTGCTGGATACAGCAGTGAACAAAACTGACAAAAACCTCCCTGGCCTCTAGTAGAGGGGTCAGCTGACAAATAAGATAAATGAGTGAAATGCATGTATGTTTAATGGTGATAAGTGCTGGAAAAGATAAAGAAGGAGAGAGAGAGGAAGTGTTCTGGAGAGGGTCACAGTTTAGACGAGGTGGCCAGGGAAGGTCCCGTCAGCAACAGACCATTGACTGAACCTGCAGAAAGTGATGGAGAAACCCCTGTGGATCTCTGGGGAAAGACCATCCCAGATGGAGGGACCAGCACCCGTGAAGCCCAGGCAGGCACGAGCCTGGTGTGCTAGAGGAGGGGCTGGAGCCCTGGGGCATGAGGACAGGAGGCCGCAGGGTGGAAGTTGTTGGCCTGAGGTCTGGGGGCTGTGAGGTGAGATGAGAGGTGCAGAGGTTGGATAGGGACCAGATCCCGCAGAGCCTCATGGGTCAGTGTAAAGACTTGGGATGTGTAATGTAAGGACTTGTCATGGGTTGAACTGTGCCCCCAGCCTGGCTAAAAGATAAGTCTACATCCTAGCCCCCAGAACCTGTGAACGTGAACTTATTTGGAAATGCGGTCTTTATAGAGGTAATTAAATTAGTATTTTGAGATAAGATCATCCTGGGTTATCCAAGTGGGCCCTAAATTCAATAAGTATCCTTATAAGAGACCCACAGAGGACAGACACAGAGGAGAAGGCCATGTGAACGCAGCGGCAGAGTTTGCAGTGATGCCGCCACAAGCCAAAGAACACCAGGACCCACAGATGCTGGAAGAAGCAGGGAAGCATTTTCCCCTACAGCCTCCGGTGGGAGTGTGGCCTCAGTGCCAGGGTTGTGCTGTCCTTTGACAGTCTGTGGCTCCAAGGTGCCAGAGGGCAGCAGGCCGCATGTGCAGCCCGGCAGAAGTCTGACAGCAAACACTCCAGCATTAAATCCTTGGACAGCTTCTGATTCTCAGGGCTCCCAGATTCTGAGTGGCTGTGGCTTTCTGGGGGCCAGTGGCCATGCTCATGTCTGAGGCTCTTTGTGGTGATAGGTGGCTTCAAACAAGACTTGGTCCTTTTTCCGTAAAGCAGGAGATGGTATGCCACAGGAGGGCTGTTTCCTGTCCTGGGAAGATGGCGAAGGTTTCTCTTCCCTTGGCAGCTCCCATGGACGGAGGGGCTGATGGCATCACAGGGACACGGGGGCAGATGGAGACATCCCTCTTCAGTGATGGAGGCAGGCTTGGATTCTGCTTCCTGCATTGTGAGAGCAGCTGTAAACCATCAGAGCCTGGCTGGCAGGCTTCAGACCCCCAGGGTGGCCATCCTGCCCCTGTGTTCCTCCCTCAGGCTCTCCCCTGCTAGGAGCTGCCATGCTTGCCAGGACTCAGGGGCTCTGTCGCAGGGTGAGTATCCTGTCATGCAGAAAGGGGGAGGGGTTCAAGTAGGTGCAGCCTGAGAACGGCTGAGACCTGGGTGGCCTCTGGGATGTGCAATCTGATCCCCTCTTGGGGGCCAAATTCCTCATCGTAAGGTGGGCAGCTAGCTGGCCAAGCCAAGAAGTACCTGTTATATAAATGTTTGAAAATACAGAAAAGCACATGGAAAACTAACATCACTTTTCATCCTATCACCTATTATAACTATATTTTGGTCTCTTTTTTTTTAACATGTTGGAGAGACATGTCCATTTCCCTTGTCACCAGCTTGGGGTGCCCTTATGTTCACAATCTGGCCCCCAAGAACTGGTATGAGAATACCTCCCACTCCCACTCTGAGGTGTCCTGCTTCCCGGGGCACTGGGCTGGGGACATTTTGTTATGACCAAGCCTGGTCCTGAGCTCAAAAGTCAGGCTCCCCTTACCCCTTGGCCACTTGGTCATGCCCCTCAAAGTGGTCCTATTCTTGATCCACTGGTCCTGACATTTTCTGACCTACCTTGGGACCTGGATCACCATCCCTGGTGGCACCCAAACATCTTGCTTCCCAGGCACTCTCTTCTCACCCTGGAACTTTCCTCAAGCTCCTCCCCCATTCCCAGCCCCACCTCCCTCCTCTTAAACATTAAATGGTCTCATGACATGCCTACCTTCCTCGGGAGGTCAGGGGATAGTGCCAGCTTATGTGCTTTAGAGATTGTGCCTGAGGGGAAAGCATCATGACTTACTCCCCCCTGCCACAGATGTAGCTGGTTGACGGTTGTCACGTTTCTATACGGCCGTGTCATTCCTATGTACATATGCTTTTTTTTTTTTTTTTAACATCTTTATTGGGGTATAATTGCTTTACAATAGTGTGTTAGTTTCTGCTTTACAACAAAGTGAATCAGCTATACATATACATATGCTCCCATGTGTCTTCCCTCCTGCGTCTCCCTCCCTCCCACTCTCCCCATCCCACCCCTCCAGGCCGTCCCAAAGCCCCGAGCTAATATCCCTGTGCCCTGCGGCTGCTTCCCCCTAGCTATCTACCTTACTACGTTTGTTAGTGTGTATATGTCCATGACTCTCCCTCGCCCTGTCAAAACTCACCCTTCCCCCTCCCCATATCCTCAAGTCCGTTCTCCAGTAGGTCTGCGCCTCTATTCCTGTCTTATCCCTAGGTTCTTCATGACATTTTTTTCCTTAAATTCCATATATATGTGTTAGCATACGGTATTTGTCTTTTTCTTTCTGACTTACTTCACTCTGTATGACAGACTCTAGGTCTATCCATCTCTTTACAAATAACTCAATTTCATTTCTTTTTAAGGCTGAGTAATATTCCATTGTGTATATGTGCCACATCTTCTTTATCCATTCGTCCGATGATGGGCGCTTAGGTTCTTTCCATCTCCGGGCTATTGTAAATAGAGCTGCGATGAACATTTTGGTACGTGACTCTTTTTGAATTTTGGTTTTCTCAGGGTATATGCTCAGTAGTGGGATTGCTGGGTCATATGGTAATTCTATTTGTAGTTTTTTAAGGAACCTCCATACTGTTCTCCATAGTGGCTGAACCAATTCACATTCCCACCAGCAGTGCAAGAGTGTTCCCTTTTCTCCACACCCTCTCCAGCATTTATTGTTTCTAGATTTTTTGATGATGGCCATTCTGACTGGTGTGAGATGATATCTCATTGTAGTTTTGATTTGCATTTCTCTAATGATTAATGATGTTGAGCATTCTTTCATGTGTTTGTTGGCATTCTGTATATCTTCTTTGGAGAAATGTCTGTTTAGGTCTTCTGCCCATTTTTGGATGGGGTTGTTTGTTTTTTTGTTATTGAGCTGCATGAGCTGCTTGTAAATTTTGGAGATTAATCCTTTGTCAGTTGCTTCATTTGCAAATGTTTTCTCCCATTCTGAGGGTTGTCTTTTGGTCTTGATTATGGTTTCCTTTGCTGTGCAAAAGCTTTGAAGTTTCATTAGGTCCCATTTGTTTATTTTTGTTTTTATTTCCATTACTCTAGGAGGTGGGTCAGAAAGGATCTTGCTGTGATTTATGTCATAGAGTGTTCTTCCTATGTTTTCCTCTAAGAGTTTGATAGTTTCTGGCCTTACATTTAGGTCTTTAATCCATTTTGAGTTTATTTTTGTGTATGGTGTTAGGGAGTGATCTAATCTCATACTTTTACATGTACCTGTCCAGTTTTCCCAGCACCATTTATTGAAGAGGCTGTCCTTTCTCCACTGTACATTCCTGCCTCCTTTATCAAAGATAAGGTGTCCATATGTGCGTGGGTTTATCTCTGGGCTTTCTATCCTGTTCCACTGATCTATCTTTCTGTTTTTGTGCCAGTACCATACTGTCTTGATTACTGTTGCTTTGTAGTATAGTCTGAAGTCAGGGAGCCTGATTCCTCCAGCTCCTTTTTTCGTTCTCAAGATTGCTTTGGCTATTCGAGGTCTTTTGTGTTTCCATACAAATTGCGAAATTTTTTGTTCTAGTTCTGTGAAAAATGCCAGTGGTAGTTTGATAGGGATTGCATTAAATCTGTAGATTGCTTTGGGTAGTAGAGTCATTTTCACAATGTTGATTCTTCCCATCCAAGAACATGGTATATCTCTCCATCTATTTGTATCATCTTTAATTTCTTTCATCAGTGTCTTATAATTTTCTGCATACAGGTCTTTCGTATCCTTAGGTAGGTTTATTCCTAGATATTTTATTCTTTTTGTTGCAATGGTAAATGGGAGTGTTTTCTTGATTTCACTTTCAGATTTTTCATCATTAGTATATAGGAATGCCAGAGATTTCTGTGCATTAATTTTGTATCCTGCTACTTTACCAAATTCATTGATTAGCTCTAGTAGTTTTCTGGTAGCATCTTTAGGATTCTCTATGTATAGTATCATGTCATCTGCAAACAGTGACAGCTTTACTTCTTCTACATATGCTTTTTAAAATTGGGATCATACAATTGCTTTGCAGCCTACATTTTTCACTTAATATTTTATAGTTCTTTTTCCTTTGCATAAACATTCTTCAAAAATACCGTATTGAAGGGCTATGTCATCACAGAACTGTATTGTAATGTATTTAATTATTCACCTATTTTGGAGCATCTGGGCTTCCATATTTTTGCTATTCAACATTTCCTTGATTGATCGCCTTTGTCCATAATTTTTTGTTTGAATTTCTAATTATTTCCTCAGAGGAAATTCCAAGACATTTAAGTTTTCTAGTTAAATATCCTTGATAAGTTCAGTGAAAGTGTTTCTAGAAGGGGTACGCCTGGCTTATTTATATGCCACCAGCAGCCCAGATCTGAGAGGGCTGGTGTCGTGGGTCCGTACCAGCTTATGGTAACATCAGTAAAGCAAATCCTACTATCTAAAAGGAAAATAACGGTATTTCAAAATTAGAACACACGATTATCCACAAAACAGAAACGTGCATAATCATTAAGCAATTTTAAATTTTGGAGGGGTCAGTTATCTGCTTCTGTTGCCTGTTTTTCTAACAAGGTTTTGATGGATTTATTTAAAAATCGTTTTATGAGCTCTTTATCCATTGCTATTGTGACATATGTGTTTTACGAGTGTGTTGGTTAGTTTTATGGTTGTTTTTGATGGTTTTTAACATACCAAAGCTTTATATTTTTACACTGTCGAAGCCACTGGCTTTTCCTTTTGTGACATTGTCCATTACTTAGAAAGTCCTTCCTGGGAAATAGCTTCTTAAATGGGTCAAGAGGTTGCCTCTTCCTCTTCTTGGCTCTCTATTTTTGGTAGATTTTGAACAAACATCCTTTTCCCAAATCCCGTTTTCCCTGGAGCATCTGGAATGTGCTTGCTTTTATTTCTTGCTCCCCCCTAAAGTCCAGCGTGCTGAGGCAGGAAGAGGCTCTATGACAGAGTGTGATGATCTCCGGGTGGAGAAACTGGAGCGGGGAGGTTTGGGTTCTGGAAATGGCTTGTTTTCCACCTTCAAGGGGGCCATGCTCTGTTCTAAAAGACGTCTGATATTTCCCGCCAAAGAAAGGACAATGCTCTTCGAAAACCTCTTCAATGTAAGGTGGCTGCTAGTGAAGACCATCTGTGTATGGTCAGACTAACTCGAAGGGCTTACTTCTGTGCTTTTGGGCAAGACGGTCCTGGCTCCTTGGCAGCCAGAGTGCCTGGGGGCCTTGAGGGTCTGTGGGTCCCAACACATGATTTAGCCATGTGTCTGCCATGGGCCCCCTGGAGCCACATTCCCTTGTTGCCTGCTTCTGAAGTGCGTGCACCATGGAGAGTTCCCTCAGCTCGAAGCCGGAATCCCGAGTTCTAGCCCCAGCTCTGCGTCCTCCCAGAGGTGGTAAGCTGCCCCACCTTAGGGAGTTTTCCTTCTGCGGAAGGAAGGCTCCAACACCCAGCTTGCAGGGCTGGGGTGAGGATTAGATGATCGTACCTTGTGCATCGCCTGGGACACAGGTGGCGTCATGCTGCTTGTTCATCCGATGATAATGAAGCTGTCGCTGCCGAGGAGCAAAGCATCATGGCCAAGGTGGCCAAAGTGTGGGGCTGGGAAGAGAGCCAAGCTAACTCCAGGACTTGTTGTTATCTCTCTACCATTTGGAGATACTGGATTCTCAGTCCTTCAACGCATCAAAGGATTTTAGGAGAGGAAGTCCGGTGTTGTGGCTAAGCAAATGGCTTTGAACTCCAGCACTGAGCTACTAACAGTTTCTGGATTTGCCACTTTTAACCCTACGACCTTGAGCAAATTATTTATCTTCTCTGAGCCTCCGTTTCTGCATTGTAAAGTGGGGCTGTTAGCAGTTCCCCACTTGTAGGGCATCGTGGGGATTAAGTAAAATAATACCTATAAAATTAGGGCAAATATATAGTTATCTTCCAGACCAGGACACTTCTAAGAGTGAAAGGAGGCATTATTAATAATTGTCCAGCATCCCAGGACTGCCCCAGGCAAACCAGGGCATATGGCCACAGCTTAAAGAAATTAGCGCAGTGCCTACCTGAATATGATAGCAGCCAGTGATACTGAAGTGTGTGTGGGCTGTCTCCACAGCTGGGTGGCTCGTGTCAGAGACAGAAAAAGAAAGCCCTGGATGGGACGGAGGCAAGGGGTGAGGGGCAAGGATTCAGAGCCACTCCGCTGAGGGTTTCGCCAGTAGCAGCCCGAGCCTCACCAAGCCCTCCGCACCCTCTGGGAGGTTGTCCTTTATAGAAGGGGATGGTAGGGGAGCAAGTTCCTTTCCCAAGATCACCTCAGGGGAGGCTCTGCTTGGACTGGCCCCTCTCCACTCTCTGTCCCATGGGATCAAGTTGAAGCCAGCTCTTGACAAGGCAAGGGCTTTGGTTCCAGCCTGGGTCTGACCCTCCCCTCCTCTGGGCCTCTGGGGCCCATGCAGAGCGTCATCACAGTAGCTCTGGAGGTCACAGCTTTGCCCCCCTCATCCCTGAGGGACCCCTCATCTTTCGCCCCTAGCCTGCCGGATACAGAGTGAACAGACACATGGCCTGTGCAATCCCTCTTAGGCCCTCAGTGTACACAGGGCCTGTGCAATCCCTCTTAGGCCCTCAGTGTAAACACATTCCTGAACTGGAGCCTGGAGTGACTCAGGCCTCAGGAATGTGCAATCTGATCCCCTCTCTTGGGGGGCAAATTCCTCATCCTAAGGTGGGCAGCTAGCTGGCCAAGCCAAGAAGCCCTGGAGGGCCTCTGCTCCTTCTGAGTGTCTGAGCTGCCGTGGCGCGGTCTGGACAGGCTCTAAGGGAACAAGCTCCTACAGCTGCAGCTTCTTGGCTCTGTTCCCCCGCTTCGGACCCCAGAGCCTTCTGGCGTTGGGGGTGGTGGTGCAGGGGTGGAGGGGGTTCTCAGGGATCCCATTCCATGCTCAGGTTCAACGCTCAGACCACAGAGCAAGCAGGCTGAGTCAGCAGTGGTGGGAGATGGGGACAGGCATCCCAGCCTTTCCCAGGCGCATCCCCTGAGCAGCGGAAGAGAGGAGATGCCTCTGGATCGGGGACTGAGAGAATAGTCTCCGGCTAACTGCGCTGGGCCGGGAGTCCTTGGCCTCCTAGCATAGCCTTCCGGGATGCTGGCTACTTTCAAGGGCAGCAACTCGGAGGGTGGAGTTCTGGGTTACTCACCCCCAGCCTGGTCCAGCCTAGGGCAGGGATTCTCTGGGGATATAGCGCTGTATCCTTATTCATTGCCACCAAGCAATTTAATGAGGAATCTCTTAAAATCACAGAAGAAATCCCTCATTTGATGGCTCTGAGGGTGGCCATTTGCTACAGGAGCAAAACACTGGTTAAGCCTAAGTGTGAGCCAGGTACCAAATATGGAAAAAGTCAGAAATTCCAAGTAATGGAACACAGATCAGAGACGCAAGACTTTTGGCCTGAAGTAGAGACCTGGGCAGCTTGGTGGAAGGCCCAGTTCTGGGACTAGACAAGGCACAGTCACTCACCATCACCATATATGGGAAAGTGCCTTGCCAATTCCAAAGACCGACCTGCCTTCCAGCCTCCCTGAGACCCCTCTGGCATGGTCTGGTGCGCTGCCACTGCTGGGCCCCCGTGTCATGATGGCCAGGATGGGCAACTAACCCGAGGCTGCCGGTTCCCATGCCCTTCCTCTGGTGGAGGGCCTCCCGAGGAAGCTGAGCGCGCCTCCTCCCACCGTGGAAGATGATGGTGGACTGCCATCCTCATCCTCACCTCGCCCCTGGGCTAGAGTGATGCTTGGGACTCGCGCTTGACAAGTCAAACCCTTCTCCCTGGGGCTTTGACTCTGGAGGGAGTGATGCGAGGCTTCAGAGAGAGGCTGGAAGGACTGGAAACTCCAGCAGTGTCCATCCAGGGGGGCAGGTCCCGGCACACCGTCTGCACACCGTCCAGCTGTCCTCAACCCCTGGTTCCTGCTTGTTCCCAGACTGGTTCTCTAGCCTCCTGATAATCCAGTGAGCTGTTATCTTTCCATGAAAATCTTTTTCTCAGTAAGTTAGCCAAAGTTGGTTTCTGTGGTTTGCGTGTAAAGGTGAAATGCAACGGATGGGCAGATACCAAGGCCTGGGGTGTGAGAGGGCAGGGCTCAGGACAGCTCAGAGGGGTAGCCACAAGGCCAGCACCCCTCCCGTGACTGCATAAACCTTGCTCTCAAAGTCTTGCTTGCTCAGGGTATGAGCAGAGACTGGGGGTGACTGAGGGTCTTGGTTCTGGGGGGAGGAGCTGGCCCTGGGAGCTCTCAGGTTGGGCCAAGTGTAGCAGGTAAGCCAGAATGTGGGCAGACACTGAGGCAGGCCCAGGGTCCAGGCTCTGGTGAATGGCACGGGGCTGGGACTCCTCCTTGGCCCGGTCAAGTTAGGCAGGTACCCCATCCAGCCCACAGCTTGGCAGGCACAGAGGGATCAAAAGTAGGGTACAGAAGCAGGGCACGCGGAAGTTCTCAAGAACTGGGAAGGAGGTGGGTGGGACAGCAGGGCAGGACCACAGATGCAGGGCTCACGCCTGCCCGGGCCACCAGCTCCTCATGCCTCGCCTCTCAGTAGGGCACAGAGGCCTGAAGCGCAGGCTCCCAGGCCAGGGCACAGACGCTGGAGGTTCTGACCCTGCCAACAGGGTCCCTGCCTGGTCTGAACCCAGCTGCAGGAGGAGACCCAGCACAGTGGGTGCTTGTTTCTATCTGACAGTGTTCCTCCCTGGAGCAGGGTGAGCTGAGCCCAGCAGACTGAGGTCATGTCTGCCCAGTGACAATCCTCCCACTGTCCCTCTGTGGGGACATACAGCACCCTCCCAGCCGCCCCTTAGCTGACCTCTTGGGTGACTGTGAAAGCTGAGTGGAGTGGGGGTGGGCGGGTCCCCTGATGGCAGGGGTGGCAGGAGCAGAAAAAGAGGCTGATGTGGGAGGGGGAGGGGGGCCCATCTCGGGGGCCCTCTCAGCTGGAAAATGAGAGAAGTTCAGTGACCATCCCGGGGCATCGGCAGAGAACACCCTTGCCTGATGCTCTACCATTTCCTCGCTTATTTAAGCTGCCTGAGAGGGCAGTCCTCCCGCCAGCACCTCTTTCCCCATCCATCCTTCTCTCCTAGCCTCCTCTACACCTCAGGCCGACAAGCACTCCAGCACCATCCCTGCGGCCCTCCCTCTGGAGGTTCGGAGCCCTGCCCTGCCCCACCTGCGCTGGGAAGGCTGTATCTCCCGGGAGCTGTTCTGTGCTGCCTCAGGCTTTTCCCTTCAGGAAGGCAGTCAGGCAGGTTGGTGGACAGACTCTAAGGGTGGCCCCATGATTTCCCACTCTGTGTTCAGTCCATAATTCCCTGCCCTTGGGTGAGGGTGGGCCTCCTGCCTCATAGAATACAGCAAAGGTGAAGGGATTTTGTAGGTGTCACTAAGATTCTTAATCAGCTGATTCTGAGTTAATCAAAGCAGAGATTATTCTGTGTGGGCCTGGCTTAATTGGGCAAATGCCCTTAAAAGAGGGACCGGGTCCTTCCTGGGCGGAAAACCTCTCCTTGCCGGCTTGATGGAGTAAGCAGCTGTGTTGAGGAAGCCCACCTGGCATGGAACTATGGGAAGCCGCTGAGATCAGGGGTGGAGGACCCTGATCTCCATGCTAGCTGGACCTCCATGCTACAGCCACGAGGAAATGCACGGACTCAGAAGCATATTCTTCCTCTCTTGAGCCTCCAGATGAGAGCGCTGCCCAGCTCAGTCTTATGAGACCCTGAGAAAAGGATCCAGCTAGGCCACACCCAGACCCCTAAGATGAGATGATCAAGGGTGTGTTGTTTTAAGTTGCTGAGTTTGTAGTGATGTTTTACACAATAGAAAAACTAATACCGGCAGTGAGGCGGGAGGGTTAGGATGTCAGGCTGGAGCACAGAAAGGGAGTGGGGTGTCTTGCCTTCTTGAGGGTCAGAGTCCTGATTCCAAGCCCCCACTGGGCCAGAGTCGGCAGCTGGACGAGCCAGCTCTGGTCTGGGCCGGGGGTGAGGGCTCTCACTGGGGCCTGGTTTCCAGGTTTTGCTGAATCAAGGCTGCACAGAGGGGAAGGGGGTGGCCAAGAGTGCATTTTGGGGACACTTCCCTGGGGATGGGTCCTCTGCAGCAGCATCCTGGGGCCTGGTTGTACCCTTGGGCTGAGCTCAGCGGGAGTGGGGTTCCTGTCGGCATGGTCTGTGCATATTGAATTTGCATAATGATTTTCAGTACAAACCCATCACTTGGCTGGTTGGGGTTCACTCCCAGCAGCAGCTCCTGAGGGCTTCTCCCGCTCCATACGCTGCAAGTGCTTGACAGTATCTGTCTTGGTGATTTTTGCCAATCTCCTGAGTGTAAAATCGCATCTCGCTGTTTTCATTTGCATTTCTCTGACAACTAGTGAAGTTAACAACCTCTTTGTGAACTTCTGAGTCATTTGGGTTTCCCTTCCTATGCATTCTCTTGATTCCTCTCAGAAAATGACTTTTTGCTTTTTCCCCCTTGAGGTTCCTAAGGGCCCCCAGCTGCATCCAAGGTCAGGTGCAGCTGCTCAGCCCTCGCCTCCTTATCCCCTGGCTCTGCCCAGCCCGGGCCACCAGGCCCTGTGCCTCTTCTGCACCAGTCCCTCAGGTCTGTGTCCCCGAGCGTGGGCTGTGTTCTGGGATGAGCGTGGGTGTGGGATCAGGGTGTTTCTGCCCTAGATAAGGATCTGAAGAGACTATAATAGAAACAGATCTGTAGCTGTCTCTGTGCACCCTTTTTACTTGCCTTTTATTAAGCCAGGAAGGAGAGAGAGGAGGTCTGCTGCCTCCCAGGCCTGGCCTCAGTCCTGTATCGGGAGCATTCCTGTGGGACTATTGGTGGGTGACTGGATACGGTGTTTTCTCCTGCTGCAGGGACCCAGGCAGCCTGGTAGACCCCATCCCCCAGAAGGACTACAATTACAGAGAACCAGAGAGAAAACACAAATGACCCCATTGAGCCTGCAGTGCCGGCGGGGGCTTCCGGGGCAAACAATGGCCCTCTGTGTCTGGTTTCTCCTGAGGGCCGGAAGCCCCTGGTGATGAGTCACGCAGCATGGGTCCTGCGCCTGCTTTGTTGTGCCTCAGAGCTCCCAGCCCGACGGCGGTGATCTCATCGAGGAAGATTGACCTCTCGGGAAACCCTGTCACTGGACAGTGCCAGGAAGCTCGCGGCCCAGTAAGGGCCCAGAGCCCAGGTCCCCCCGCCTTGAGAGAGTTCCTGGAAGTGGGGGTCTGAGCTGGGCAGAGCGAGCCAGCCAGGACCCTGTGCTCACAGAGCCCAGGGAAACCCCTGCTTTGTTCTCTCCGGACACAGCACGTGTGAGGGGCCACCCAGACTCAGCTGTGTCCTGTGGAGTTTCCTGGACTCAAGAAAAGCTCCAGACAAGTGCATTAGAAGCATCCCAGGGACGGCCGACCTGGGCCTGGCAGGAAGCCCAGGGCCGGGGTGGTCACCAAACCTCCCTTAGCCTATGAGGCTCGGGAGGGAACGAGGGAACAAGGAGCCATCCACTTGGCTGGATTCGACAGAGATCTCTGAAACAAAAAGCCACGTGAGGCCGAGGCCATTTCAGTTATTGGAACTCGGACATTGTTGTTTGTGTTGCTGTTTAAAGTACACCCCACTGGTTGGTACAAAGCCTGGCTCCGGAGCCACGTGACCCCACGCCCACTGACCGTGTGGCCTGGAGGAGGGAGTTACTCTACCTTTCTGAGCCTCCGTTTCCTCCTCTGTAAAGGGGGGTGGCAGTACTGTTCAGAAGCTGTTGAGGGCACACCTGAGCTTACCTGGGCCAGCCTCCTGGCTCAGGGCCACCCTCAGTGATGGCAGTCTCCTCTCTCTCCTTGATTCCCTTTGAAGGGAATGAAGCTCTGAAGAAGGTCTTGGTTGGGCTTCCATTCTGGTTCACCTGCCAGAGGCTTAGGGTGTGAACGTGTTCCCTGGAACGCTCACCTCTTCTCCGGATGCAGGTGGTAGGTGAGGCCACCTGCCTGAGCCTCCAGGGGACGAACCTCCCCAGTCAGTCCAAGTCCCAAGAATGATGTCATTGCCGCCTTGGGCTGGGGTTCCATGGTGAGCGGTTGCTCAGAGCACAGGCCGGAGAGAAACACTGTAGGGGTGGAAAGTCCAGGCCCACCGGGCCCAGGCGGTGAGGCCCAGGGCTTGGCCCCAGAAACCACGGAGACCAATGCCCCTCTGCGCCCGTCCCTCATCTGAGGGCAGCCCTAGAGCACCTGAGGGGCCGCAGGTGGGACTCCAGGCAGTGGGCACAAGAAGCAGTTCTCAGTGGCCCGCCTCCCTACCTCTGCCCTACGCTGCTGTCCAAGATTCTGGAGCACTGCACCTAAGCCATCTTCTTATGCCCCTGGCCAGGGACCAGCAAGTTACCTAAGGGGAAATGACACGGCGCTGACTGTGCCATTTCCAAGTTTCCCAACCCGGCAGATCATCATGAGAAACTGGATACATTACCATGGCTTTTACAAGTCCATGCTCAGCCCGGCCACAAAAACAGCGACCTGTGAAGAGAGTTGCAGAGTCACACTGGAGAGATGTGAAGAAAGAGGCCCTGCTGGTGTTTCTGACATGGCCACATGTGTGTTACTGACCTTCCCTTTCTGGAAGCCCCCCTTCCCCCTCCAGCCCCAATGCCAGGGACTGTTGCTGGGACAATACCCCTCACACTGCACCCTCCTGCCTGCATGGGGTAGCAGTTGCTCCAAGAACATGATCTAAGGTTCAGAAGCATGGTAATTTCAGCTTCCACACAGGCCTTAGTCGTCTAGCCCCTGCTGGCCTCCGTCTCCTGCCCATCTCCACCTCCCAGTCGACCCTCCAGTGTGGAGAAGCACACTGACACTTCCCAGATGGGCCCTCCTTCTTCTTCCTCATGCCCCCTTCTGCCCACATTGGTGCTATATTAAAATCGCTGATATGGGTATTCCCTGGTGGTCCAGTGGTTAGGACTCCATACTTTGAATGCCAAGGGCCCAAGTTCAATCCCTCATCGGGGAACTAAGATCCCACAAGCCCTGTAGCATGGCCAAAATAAATGAATAAATAAGAAATAAAATAAATACAGTAAGTCCTCTACATACGAACCTTCAGGTTGCTAACTTTCAAAGATTCGAACGTGAGTTCCATCAACGTCAGGCGTGGGTGAAACTGCAGCTTGCCCTCCGTCTCCCATTGCTGACGATCCTTCATCTCTACCATCTCCCACCTCCTCTCCCTCCTCCAGTCAGCAACTCTTCTTGCCCGTTCACTCGATGCCAGCCCCTGTATGCCAGCTGTTATACTGTTCTACTGTACTTTTCAAGGTACTGGACTATAAGATTAAAAATGTTTTCTTTATTTTTTTGTGTTTGTTTTTTTATGTATTATTTGTGTGAAAAGTATTATAAACCTACTACAGTACAGTACTAGATAGCCGATTGTGTTAGTTGGGTACCTAGGCCAACTTTGCTGGACTTATGAACAAATTGGAATATGAACGTGCTCTTGGAACGGAACTCTTGCGTATGTAGGGGACTTACTGCAAATAAAAATAGAATCGCTGATATGTCACAGGAAATATGCAAGGAGCTTGCACGGACAAGAACTTCTCTTAGGGAGGACACTGCATGTGGGTCAGAGGAAGTCTTAGACACGACACCTGGGGAGGCTGCCATGAGTCACACCCAGCCCCAGCAGGTGGTGAGGAGTTTCTGCTGCCTCTGGTCCTTTCGAGTGCTCTTGGTGAGGGGCCAGAGCTGCCCTGCTCTCCTTTCTCCCTTCCTGCCACTCAGCTCTCAGCCCCTGCCCCACGCATACATATTGACCAATATTAAAAGAATATCGATTTACAGTGTCCCCGATTCTACATCTCCCCGGAGGCCCCTATCCTTAGCCACACCGGGCCACCCATGTCTCAGTCGAGGCCAAAGGCACACACCTACCACCCTGCAAACCCACCTTAGCAGCTCCCCTTTGGGAAGCTGGGTGTACAATAGCACTAAACAAATGCTGCTTTTTGTTCTTTTTCCGGTACTTATCACAGCACTCGGCCCAGTGCGTGCGCTCCAGAATGTTTGTGAAGGCCCACAGGGCCTCTTACCTGGGTCAGCCGTGGGCACTTCGTTACACCCCCTTTCGGCTGAGTGTGCACCGACCTAGGCGTGCACTCAGGGGAGGAATACGTGTGATGACTTCAAATGTCTCACACCAGGTTGACACCCTCTCCTTTACCAGACGTGGTCCCCTTTCTGATGTCCTTCTTCCTGTCCTGGCCCCAGCGGCCTCTCAGCCCGGTTCAGCCCTCTTGGAGTGTGTCAGCAAATCATCTTCACCCCACTTGCGATTGCCGGGTTCCTGTCCTCTCTGCTCAGGACGCTCCTGGCCTCCCCGCAGCCTCGCCCTGCCAGCCGGCCCCAGGAACAGTCAGGACAGTAGTCCCCAAGCCCAGCTTTCTTGCAGACACGACTCCGTTTTCCAGAAGCAGCCTCAGGCCCACTCCTATCCCTGCTGGCCACTTGCGGCCCCCCTTTGCTCATCTAGCCTCCCTCGCTCTGAGCCTACTGGCCTCTCTGTGGCCCTTGCACCCATCCTGCTCAATCCCACATCTGGGCCTCTCCACCTGCCGTGTCCTCTCCTCCCCTCCTGCCTGGCCCACCTAACCGCTGCCCCCTCCACGGCGCAGCTCAGCTCTCAGTCACCCCATATTACCCTCTCTGGCCAGCATAGCCTCCGTGATTTTGCCCTTGTCTGCACCCCTGTGGGTGCAGACTATTCCACAGAGTTAGGGTCTCTAGGGCCTTGGTCTAATTCAGGTCACCATGAGCACCTCCTGTATGCAGGACACTCATCTAAACAGGCCCCCAGAGTCAGACTGGACACACCCTGTCTGAACACGGACTCTGAGTGTAAAGTTCTCTGGCATCGGTGTTGCCGCAGGACTGGGACCTTTGGGGACATTTGCATGACACACGAGTCCAGGCCTGGCCTTCCTCAGGAGTGCTCAGATCTGGAGATAGAGCTTCAGGCAGAAGAGGGTGTCGAGAGGCTGTAGACCCCAAACAACTCGGTGCAGGGAATTCTCGGGAACCACCCATTCTGGACATCCGGGTGGGGAAAGCTTCATTGGTGGAAATTCTGATCCCATGCTTTGTTTTCCACTGAACACAAGGATGTGACTGACTGTTTTGTGGTTCTGTTTCACACAGAACAGAAACAGAAACTTCAGCCTGCATTGTCCTTCTGGTGAGAAGTTCTGCTTCCCAGAAGGCAGGACATGTTCAAGAAACAGTGTAGGGCTTCTCTGGTGGCACAGTGGTTGAGAATCCGCCTGCCAATGCTGGGGGCACGGGTTCGATCCCTGGTCTGGGAAGATCCCACATGCCGTGGAGCAACTACTGAGCCTGCACTCTAGAGCCTGCGAGCCCCAACTACTGAGCCCATGTGCCACAACTACTGAAGCCCACACGCCTAGAGCCTGTGCTCCGCAACAAGAGAAGCCACTGCAATGTGAAGCCTGCGCACCACAATGAAGACCCAATGCAACCAGAAATTAATTAATTAATTAAAGAAACAGTGTAGACTCTGTGATGGGATCAGTTTCCACTTCTGTTATAGAATAAAAAGTCCCCGATTGCAGTGTGTGCCCTGGGCTCCACTGAGGACACTATTCAAGCCTCCCTCTCCTGCAGAATATCTGGGGGCAGCAATAATTGTTGGCACCTGCTATGTGCCAGGCGCTTGACAACACGATAAAGTAGGTAAGACTGTCCCCACTGTAGAGAGAAGGTCATAAGACCGGGAAGTGTCAGAGCCTCTCGAATCAGGCCTGAGGCCCAGGGAGGTCGCATGTGAAGCATGGAAAGTGGGATACCTGTGTGTGACACCAGCAGCAGGAGGGTCTGTGCTGGGAAGTCTTCCTGGAGGAGGTGAGGCTCTGGCTGGTTCTCTGAGAACGGAAGAAGAGGAAGAACCAGCAGAGTCCAGGTAGAAGGAAAAACACAGGCAAAGATTGAGGGAGAGCAACCTGACCAGAAAGAAGATGGGATAGGATGGATTTCCGGCCCTTCCCAGTGGCTCGTCGGGAACTTCTTGGGCATCCCTGTTCAGAAAGTTATCTTTTGAGCAGCCCCTCCTTGAGTGTGGGTATCAGGGGCCTGACAGCCCCTCACACCTTAAATTAATTCCTCAGCTGCTCTTGCCCTCCCTGGGTGGCGTGGGCCTGAGGGAGGGGTGGCATTCAGGATGCAGAGGGTCACAGACCAAGGCTCCCCGTGGAAGAGCCCAGGCCTGCAGACTCCAGGCCTGTGGCTAAATAACGCAGGTATTTTGAAGCTCAGGTCTGGAGAGCAGAGGAGGGAGATGGCACACCTTGGTTTTCTCCCCAGTGCACCCCCCCTCACCTTGCGCTGGAGTGGGTCCTCCAGGGATGCTGAAAGAGGCTCTCACAACCTTTGGGAACCTGCAAGGTGGGAGCAGAGTGTGGCTGAGGAGCTGGGGAGTCTGGGTGTTGAGGCCAAACAGCATCCTGGATGTCAGAGCTGGAGGAGGAGGAAGTCGGTACTGCTTGGCCTTCTCTGTCTTTGAGACAGTTGATGGATTCACATCAGCCCGGGAGGCTTTGGACTTGGGCTTCCAGCTGCGGGGCTGACACAGTGGTGTCTCCATGCTTCCTGCCCCCAGCACGGCCTCTCAGGGCTACAGGACTGAGTCAGGTAAATATCCCTTCAGATCCTTTACCCTTGGAATGTGGCCTTAGCTCGGCAAATGCATCCCCTGGGAGTGTGAATAGCTACAGAACCAACCCATTGTTCTGGAAGTTCCAGAGAAAACAAAACAAACTCCCAATAATATGGGGGTGAGGAGGGAGTGGGGGGGGGGGGGAAGGGCCGCCGGGGTCTTTGTCCTTAGGCATCCAGACGTTTACATTTTCCACACTAATGAGCTGGGAAATAGCTGTTTTTATGCCAGTAATAACAACCAACACCCCCTCCACGTTCTCATTTAATCCTGGCCAAAATCCAAGCGAGGCCAACACGAGCAGAGCATCCCATTTCAGAGCTGAGGGGATTGAGATTCCAAGAGGCCCTGTGACTTCACCAGGGTTAGTGGATGCCAGAGCTGGGACCCGAATCCAGTGCCCCAGCTTCTTTCGAGTCCACCTTGGGGGGGCCAGCTGCACCCATCCAGGGATAGGATTGGACTGAAGGGTCTTGCCTGTTTCCCTCGAGCTTCCCAATGTGGAGTTTGCTGGATGAGGAAGCAGATTCTTTTGTGAGGCCAGCCTTGCCTGGTACTGCCTGCCCCCAAGTACTGCCACAGAAAGGCAGGAGACAGCTGAATGGGGCTGGCCGGACCATTGTCCCCCATGCACCCAGGCTGGCCCGGCTCCCTCTCTGTAGCTACATATTTCCCAGCCATGCAGTACTCACCTCTTCCCGCTGGTGCCCTGGCCCTGTGTGCCCTGGGAGTGAGGCCTCCCACACTCCCTCTCCAAGGCCAGCTCAGCCTTACTCACCAAGCCTCAGGCCCTTCACAGGGGTGGGAAGAAGAAGGTAGCAACGGATGAGCTGCTCATAGATAATTAGCGATGGGTTGACTCTCCTCCAAAGCTATAAGATTTTCGTGGACTGATGTATATATTTTTTAATTAATTAATTTTATTTATTTATTTTTGGCTGCGTTGGGTCTTCGTTGCTGCACGCGGGCTTTTCTCTAGTTGCGGCGAGCAGGGGCTACTCTTTGTTGCGGTGCACAGGCTTCTCATTGCTGTGACTTCTCTTGTTGCGGAGCACGGGCTCCGGGCGCGCAGGCTCAGTAGTTGTGGTGCACAGGTTTAGTTGCTCCGTGACATGTGGGATCCTCCCTGACCAGGGATTGAACTCATGTCCCCTGCATTGGCAGGAGGATTCTTAACCACTGCTCCACGAGGGAAGTCCATGGACTGATATTTTTAGCAGAAAAAGAAAAATTGGCTGAACTCATAAACTGTGATTTTGCATGCTCGTCTATTTCCAAAGCTCACTGCTACATAACTAAGAGCTTGTTCTTTGATTATGGCCATTTAGGAAATGGAATTCTAACAGGCTTGCTGGAGTCTCCCAAGCCTCGCAGTTTGCACCAAGAAGCTGCATGTGACAGCACTTCCATCTGGCAGGTGGCCTCACTGGAAGGCACTCAGAAGTCTGGAGAACCGAGGCATAAACAGAAGCACAATTAATCAGTGCAATTGTTTTCCCTGCTGTGAACGTGATATTTCCCTGAATTTTTGAGGGCAGCCCGCACGGGAGAGACCTGGCTTGGCGTTCTCTGTGGCATTCAAAACAGCACTGAACGTCCAACCTGCTTTGATTTCTAACATTGGTCTTACTGCTCACATTTCGTCTCCTGGAAAACTCAACCACGAGCCAGACCGACACACAGCAGCAAAGGCTTTGCTCTGCTGGCTCTGACCCGGGCGGGAGTGCTGGGTCCCCTGAGAAGCCTGAAGTTATTGGCTTTGACTGGAGGCTCTCTGGAACCTGGGTTGTGCCATTGTTATTTTTACGAGAAAATTACTTGTTTTTGTTCCTTGCAAACCAGAAAAAGGAAAATAACTTAAGCCAAGAGCCGAATAGGAAGGGGAAACCCATTAGCTCCTTACTGAGTTAACAACTCTGAGCTGTCAATCTGGTTGAGCCTCCAGGAGCAAGAGCCCCGGAGGCGGTGGCTGCTTTAGAACCACGGGTCTACCCTGACCTTGTCCTTTTGGGGGAATCTCCGAATCTTAGGTTTTCAATCTACAAAATGGCGACTCAAAACCTGTTGAATGATGAGTCTCAGGATTAAAATGAATGAGTCAGGGGTTTGGGGTCTCCCTGGGAAGGACAGTGACAAAGCACACCTCCCAGAGAGACCCAAGGCGCCATGGGTGCTGGTGGGGAGTCCCAAGGCTGAAGAGGAGAGGGTTTTTCTATGGGAAGGATGAGGTTGGGGCTTCCCCCACTGGAGAACCAGACAGGATCCTGGACACCCTGGGCCTCTTCTCCTCAGGACCCCAGGGCCTGGCTCCTGGACCCGAGCTGGCAGAAGCCCAGGGGCAGAGGCTGGCCACACCTCAGGCAGGTTTTCCTCTCCCCAAAGTGTCTGGGCTCCCAAACTGCCCCTCCCCACCTATCCCAGCCCAGCCTCAGGAACGAGGGGCCCGATCGCCCAGTTTTGTATTAAACTTCAGGAACCGGGGTTACCGACAGGGATTTGCATGTTCACTTACACACCTAACACTAGGAACCCAGCCCCATGCGAGGGAGGCTTTGGGGTGGGGCCATCTTCTGTCTGGGGCTTGGGAAGTGGGGGGATGGCGGAAGGGCTAGCGGGGATGCCACGCCTGGATGCTATGAGGCCCTGAGGAGAGGGATCTGGTGCGGCCTCTGCCGTGCTACCCCGGTATGGCTGTTCTAACCAATTACCACAAACTGGGTTGTTTAAAACAACAGAAATTTATTCTCTCACAGTTCTGAGGGCCAGAAGTCTCCATTTCACTGGGTATGAAGGTATTGTCAGGCCTGTACACCCACCGGAGGCTCTGGGGGAGAATCTATTCCTTTCCTCTCCCAGCTGCTGGTGGCTGCTGCCACTCTCGACTCTTCAAAGCCAGCACCCTCAAATCTCTCTCTGCTCCATCTTCACAGTGCATTCTGCTCCTCTGTGTCAGGCCTCCCTCCTTCTCCCTCCTGTAGGGATACGTGCAACTGCATTTAGGGCCCACCTGCGTAATCCAGGATCACCTCCCCATCTCAGGATGCTTAGTCACATCTGTCAAGACGCTCTTTCCAAACAAGGTAACTGTTAGTTTCCTAGGGCTGGCCGCAACTAATTACCACAGTCATGGTAGCTTAAGATAACAGAAATTTATTCTCTTGCAGTTCAAGTCCAGAAGTCCAAAGTCAAGGTGTCAGCCAGGCCGTACTCCCTCCGGAGGCTCTAGGGGAGACCCCCTCCTTGCCTCGCCCAGCTTCTGGTGGCTCCTGGTGTTCCTTGGCTTGTGGCAGCACCACTCTAATTTCTGCCTCTGTTTTCACATGGCTTTCCTCCCTGCGTGTGTCAAATCTCCTCCTTTTTCTTATGACACCAGTCCTTGGACTTAGGCCCATCCTACATCCAGGATGATCTCATCTTGAGATCCTTAACTACATCTGTCAAGAAATTATTTCCATATAAGGTCGCATTTACAGGTATCAGGGATTAGGGCTTGAATATATCTTTTTGGAATACTGTTGAACCTACTATGGTGACACTTAGAGGTTCCAGGACTGGCTATCTTTGGGGAGACATTATTCTGCCTACCACATTCCTTATGCTTTCATGGCCACCAGTGGGCCCTGGCCCTGGGGGCTGTGGAGTCGTGGATGTGCTGGGTGACAGGCCGGCTGCACAGGCACTTTTTTCCCCTTGGGGCATGGCAGGGAGCAGTTTGAAGTGCAGGGGGCAGGGCTGCATCCTCAGAGCAGTGGCTACCTGTGCCTGACTCCTGGGCAGGGCCCATGTCCCCTGGGTGGGCCAGCCTGGGAGCTGATCCCAGGGCTCTAGTTCCCGGCTAGAAATGGAAGGGAGGGAGCTTGTGAAGGTTATAATAATTTGTACCATTTATTGAGAAACTTCTATGTTCTAGGTACTTTTCTTCATTGTTTCATTTAATCCTCAATAATTCTGACCATTTTACAGACGAGGCTACTGAGGGTCAAAGAGCTTTAGTGACCTGACCCAGATCTCACAGATACTAAGTGATGGAACCAAAATAAGAACTCAGGTTGGGTGGAGGACAGGGTCCTTGGTTTTTTCATGACATCATGCTGTCTCGCTTTGTAACAAACTTAGAGCTATAAATCACAGGTCTGGGGTGGAGGAGGGTTGGGGACATAATTTCAAACTCTTGGGGCTATACCAAGACCTGAATCAAGAGTTTTTGTAGCCCCATGGCCTGGGTCGGGGATGGCAGGCAGCAGTGGGAGAGGGTTCTGATGGGAACAGAGGTGTTAAAGAAATAATTATTGCGTCACTTGTTTAAAGAATGGGACAGGGGACTGCCACTGCGGTGGGGTTTTGTAATAGGAGAGAGAAATTGGTCTCAACTGCCAATATAAGGAAAAATGGGACTTTATAGCTAAGAAGCAAGGGCTGTCAGGGGATAGAAAATTACTAAGAGGAAGCATCAGGAGTGATGGTAAACTTACCTAAGAGGATCCTTGCTGGAGGCAGGTCAGGGTGATCACCCACCACCTGGGGGTGGCCAGGGGGATGAGGAACCCCAGCAGATACTGAAGGTGATCAGACTTCAAGGGTGGGGGATGCTGACTAAACCGACTTAGCAAGATTCTTACTAAAATTGGATGAACACAGAAACCAGGACCTAGTTGAGAGGAGAGTCCAGAAGAACCTGACCAGCGTTTGGTGAAAGAGAGACTCTTATTAGAAGAAAGTGGCCCCAACTGGGAAATCTTGGTGTTCTGAGCTGCAAGAAAGTCGCTGAGCCGGGAAAGAACCTGACGGGAACCACATAAGAAGTTGGCCGCAGAGCCAGGCCTGGGCCGTGCTTCCCAGGCCTCTCTCCCTGGGACCCGGGCTGCCCCACCTCAAGGAACTGGCTTCAGGACCAATTCAGCACTTGGCAGAGGGAGGAAAGGGCTCTGGGTGTGAAACCAGAAGTCCCAGGCCTGGCTCTTATTGGCTCTGTGACTTTAGAAAATGGCTTAACTCCCCTGAGCCTGGATTCCTTGACAGTAAGATGAGAAGGGCACAGAGCAGACACGCTGGGATCTGGGAGGGGCCGAAAGCCTGAAGTCCTGTTTTCAGCATCTCTGTCCTGCCCGAGGAGAAGCCACGCAGATGGAGCCCGGGACTCGGTAACCTGCGCTTTGTCCCAGTCCCCCGGGAGTAGCACTGCCAGGGCTAAGGGCCCCCCGCTAAAGACTCGCTTGGGAAGTTGCGGTTAACATGGGCCCTGGGCAGGATCACGGCCTCCTTGTGGGCCAGGGCCCAGGGCAAGATCACGGCCTTCTTGTGGGCCAGGATGAGGGTCCTGCCAGGTCCAGGAGGGGAGGAAGAAGGGAGGGAGGTTCTCCGTTGTCCTGTCTCTTCACCAGGACAGGGTCCTAGGGGTTGGAGGGACTGTTGTTTTCAATCCGTGGTGCCAGACTCAGTTTGGCGAATGACCCGTGGAGAAAACCAGGGCAATAAAGTCAGAATAGCTCAGGCACAGGAAAAAGGACACAAAGATGAACAATGTGGGGCGTGTTCAGGAGGAAGAGATGGGATCTGGGGCTGGACTGCAGGGCAAGCCTCAGGCTCCGGGAGTCTGGAAGTGCATGGTGACCCGGGGGCTCAGGCCACGCTGGGAGGAGAGGGGGCCTGGGCCCAGAGGTGGACAAACACAGAGGGACAGGGGAAGGGGAAGGCCTGAGAAAATGGGCTGCAGCCTGAGGAAGGGGCTTCCTGTGTGAAGGGCTGAGGAACAGCTCTCTCCAGAGTCAGGCCTCAGTTTTCGTCGCTTTATTAAGGGGCCGAGATGCCTTTCTGTTCTAGCCCACATTGACTTAGCCGACGTGGAGCTCATGCCGCATGCAGGCTGGGCTGTTGAGTTGGGGAGAAGGAGACCGGTCCCTGCCCCCAGGACCCACACCCTCCCCGGTGGCCTCACTGCTCCCGTGAGCACAGGTGAGCTCTGCTCTCACCTTGAATTCTACAGAATGAAATCCAAGCCCCCCGCTGCCACCCGAGGCCTTCCATTACCAGCCCCGCTGCCCTCCTCGGCCTTACTCCCCGCAAACCTCTCCAGCTCAGGGAGCTACTGGCTTCCAAGCCTCCAGGACTTTGTCCGTCTGCTCCTCTTTCTGAAACAGCATTTCTTGTCTCCTTCCCCAGCAGAATCTTCCTAAGCTCTCAGGACTCAGTTCAGCATTTCCTCCTCTGGGAAGCCCGCCCTGCTCTCTCAGCCTGGGCAGCCCCCAACCCCTCTCCCCCCATGACAAGCCTAGAAACACTGCAAGGTAAGGAGACATTTACCCATCTCTCTCCCACCAGCCTGAGCTTCTGAGGCCTTGATGGAGCCTCTCTGTATCTTCACCCACCCAGACCAAGCTGGGCCAGGCTGAGAGTAGCTGTCTTGAGAGCGTTTCTGGATGAGCGAGCTGAGGGGTGATCTTTCGGAGGTGGTGGATGGAGGAAAGGTGTTTCACTTGCTCTAGGGCTCCATAAAGCCGGAAAAATACATACCTCAGGGGTCATGATGTAATGCTTTAAAACGGAAGCAGGACTCCAGATTCGGGTGTCTCGCCGGAAAAGGAAGGAGAAAACTCCCCTTTCACACACTGCAGGACCTGGGGTGAGGGGCACGGGCCCTGGGGTGTCAAGAGCCCTGGAGGGTTTTGTGGCTAGGGAGCATGAGTGAGGGATGAATTTGGGATGGGAGTCCAGGGCTGCCCCTCTCGTAAAGGGCCAACCTGGGACTTCCCTGGCGGTCCAGTGGTTAAGACTCCGTGCTTCCAATGCAGGGGGCACGGGTTCGATCCCTGGTCAGGGAACTAAGATCCCACATGCTGCGTGGCGAAGCCAAAGAATAAAATTAAAAAAAAATTTTTTTTTAAAGTAAAGGGCCAATCTTTGGCTTGCCTCCCTTCAGGCTGAGGCCTGAAAGCCCTGAGCAGGGGCCATGGCCAGGTTAGAGCTCCTCCTTAAAAACCAGGTTGAGGTTCCTGACCTCAGGGAGGGAGTTCCCTCCACCTTTCCGTCTTTCTTGGAACTAGGTGGAAGGAGGGGGCAAATGTGGAGCAGGGCAACATTTAAGGCAGGCGTGGGGTTTGGCTTCTTGGTTGCTCTAAAGCTGAGCCACAGTGTGGCCTGAGACTTGAGGGCCCAGGGCCCATCGCCAGAGACACAGGCAGAGCGGGGCCAGTGGTTGGGAGACAGTGGACCCCCTCTAGGGTCAGTGGAATCAGGAGAGGTCTCAGGAGCACTTGGGGCTGGTGGCCGGAGTGGCATCTCCATGAACTTAGGGACGTGGTAACCGAGCAAAACACAGATTAAATTCAAATTTCAGATAAACCAATGATTTTTTTTTAATGTAAGTCTGTCCCGAATACCGTGTGAGATCTACTTAGACTAAAACAATTATTTGTTGTTCACCTGAGATTCAAATTTAGCTGGGTGTCCCGTATTTTTATTTGCCAAATCTGACCACCCTATTTAGGGGTCAGCCTGGTCTGAGGGGCAGTGGGGCCCCCAGACCCTTTTACAGAAAAACATTTCTAAAACAAACACTGCCCCCAGCAGCTTGCACAGAAAAACAAAACATGTAACTTCCTGAGAACACGTTATTGTCTGAAGGTGGAAGTCTGCGATTTTGAAGGGAAAAACAGTTTTCTGCTGAGGAAGAGTGAGCCACAGTCAAGCTGAACAGGGTTCTCTGGCTTTGGGGGTTGGGTGGACATGGCCCCCTTCTTCCCTCTTCTCATGTCCATTCATCCGGCTGCCCTGGGCTGGTCCCTGACTCTAGGTCTACCAAGAGCCCCACCAACCATGCCACTGCTGACCACCAGCCTTCTGACTCCACTGCCCAGAAGACCCACTGTCTCCCAACCACTGGCCCAGCTCTGCCTGGGTCCCTGCAAGTGGACACTGGGGTCCTCAGGTCACAAGCTAGACCATGGGCTAAGCTTTAGCGCAGCCAATACGGCCTCTTGGGGCCCTGAGGCTGGCAGGCCTTGTGCCGGTAGAATGGGTGTGTGTCCCCGGGGAAGTTTTCCCCTTGAGCTCTGGGGCTGAGAGCTGGGAAAGGCCACCTTGGCCTGTTTCCCCATCAGTAAAGGGGCTCTTTGAGAGAAGCACCGTGTCTTACGGCTCTCCATCTGTCCTGTCCCCCAGCACAGGACCTCGCCTGTCCCACCAAGTGTGGAACAGATGTCCCCCTGGCAACTGCCAGGCCCTGGGGACAGGCTGCTGTGGGACAGAGATGTGTGCAGGGTGTGTTCAGGGTGACCAGGCCCGGGGGCCTCCTAGTGCAACCCCTGCTTCTTCCCTCGTCACCTCATCCAGTCTGCACACAGCAGCAGGGTGTCCCGCTAAAGCCCCACGGCTGGTCTCAGCGCTCCTTTGCTCAAAACCCCGCCAGGGCACGCATCTCACAGAATGAGTGTTGAGGTCCTGCGGAGGCCCACACAGCCCACACTCTGCCCCATTACCTCTTGACCTCAGCTCTCAGAAACGTCCCCTTGCCAACTCGGCTCTTCTTTTTGGGCCCTGAGCCAGCAGGGCGTCATACTTGCTGTTCCTTTTTTCTGGAACGTTCTTCCCCACAAGGCTCACCTCTTTCAAGTCTTCACCAAATGTCTCTTTTCCTGACCTCCTGAGCACCCTGTTTACCTTACCTACCACTAGCCCTCCCTTCCTCTTTCTCCATAGCTCGTCTCACCGCCTGGGATTGCCTTAGGTTTGGGGCTTCCCGCCTGTCTCACCCGCTAGAATGCCCGCCCCGTGAGGGCAGGATTCACATCTGCTCCCAGGCCACCGGGGCACCCAGCAGGCAGGCCGGGTGGGAGGGGCCCAGTGGGCCAGAGCAGCCCAGCGCTGGAGGAGCAGGTGAGGCAGGGCTGGGTCTGCCACTGCCCATGGGGCTGACTGTGCAACTGAACACCAGGAGCCCCTCTCACTGGGGAACAGAGGCCCCAGACACGTCTGCAGGGTCGAGTTCAACCTCCTGAGGGCTGGGTGAGCTCATGTCAGGAGGGACTCCCCTCTTCTCTCTCCTGAAGCTGCTTCAAACCTGGGACCCCATCCCACCGACATGGAAGAGCCACTGGAGGGAGGCCCAGCTCACCCCTCCCTCCCTTCCCCTCACGCCTAATCCCAGTGGGGTGAGAGGGCAGGGTCACAGGTCAAGGAGTGACCTTTCCAACTTGGGGTCAGTCATCCTGGCAAACTGAGCACAAAGCCAGCTTCTCCGCATCTGCAGGAGGCTGTCTGGTCCCAACGACATTCCGAGCATTCTTTGGGGTCCTGTGTCTGGAGGGAAGTGGGTCTTTGTGCAGTAAGGAAGTGTGAGACTGACTGCGACCTCTTTGTTCGGCTGCCAGCACCGCCTGCTGTCCTCAGGCCCCACAGTCTGGCCTGACGGAACCAGCTGGGGTGAAGTGGGGGTAAGGACAGAGGTCCCTGGGGCTGGTGCCCTCCTGCCGCCCTGCAGGCACGCAGCCCCTGCCAGGCCTTCCTTCACAGTGCCCTGCTGGGCCTGGCCTCGGACAGTCTGGTAGGGATCAGGTTGAGGGCCAGGCCAGGGGCCCCAAGCTTATTCCAGAAACAGCACCTTAAGTGGCCTTCAGCTTGGCCTGTGGGAAGAACTTGAACCCAGGGGTCACCCACATTGGTTTGAATCTTAGCACTGGCACTTACTAAGGAGGTGGCCTTCTCCCAGTGATGTCAGCTTTCCAAATCTTAGTTTTGTCATCTGTAAAATGGGCTAATAACACTCAACAGATAGTGTTATTGAAAGGATTAAGTGAATATATGTAATGGTGCCCGGGATGGTTTCTGGCCCAAGAAGGTACCCGATAAATGTGAATTCTATGGTGTCAGGAGATTCTGAGTGGGAGACAGAGCAGGAGAAACTCAATCCCTATCCTCGAGGGCTCATGGGATAGAGGAGCAGTGAGAAGACCTCCAAGAAGAGGAAGGGAGACCTGGGAGGGGTGCCCATGCCGGGGTGCGGGTGTGCTCGGGGTGCCCCAGCCACCTCCTTTTCCTGGACCAAGGGCTCACATGACTCAGAGAGCACTCAGGCAGCTGGGGCAGAAACACAGAGAGCCGAGGGGCTATCCTGCCCTGGTCCACACGGGCAGTTCAGAGGCCGGGCAAGGAAGGATGGGGCTCGTTCAAGGATGTCAGTCCAGGCACTGCCTAGGACTCTGAGAACCCCACACAGGCGCAGTGGGGACCACGGAGGGTGAGTCTGGCCACCACAGGAAGGCCTCCCTGAGGAGACCGCTTCCAGTCAGTGGCAGCACGGGGCAGAGTGTGGCCTGGGGGCTGCCGAGCATCCCTGTCCTGGGAAAGAGGCCACGCCCAGCCCTGAGGGCCCAGAGCTCCTGGAGGAGCATTTTCTAGCTGCCTGACCTTGGTGAGTTAAGCTTTCTGCATTAATGAAAGACAGTTCTCAGAACCACCACACCCAGCGGCACTGCCTGCGAAGCTGCTAGCACGGAGCTCCCATCACAGACAGCGGCTGGTCGGACTGTCCCTGCAGAAGCCTTGGCCTAAGAGGGAAGAGAGAGACCCTCAGTCCAGGCCCTGGCTCTGCATCCGGCTCACTGTGTGGCCGCCTGCCGGTCTCTGGCTCTCTCTGGGCTGCGCTTCTCCCTCCATATGCTGAGAGGAGTGACAAAACCCCTCCTGTTCTGGCCTGCTGGGTGGCCTTGCCTTGTCCCCAGGGGACCCTGCTCGTGCAGGTGGAGCCAGGTCAGGGGTTCCACATTCACCTTCCAGTGGAACAACCGCCGCTGGTGTTAGACGTGCCCCAGCTGCAGGGCATGCTGGGAGGATCCCATGGGGCATGGCTGGCCCGCCTGGGGAAAGGGGCAGGGGCCCACTGCTGCCCATTCCAGGTGTGTCTCAGGCTGTGATACCTGCCAGGATCAGGCCCAAACGGCACTGCTGGGTAAGGGTGTGGCATGTGGCAGGGAGGCCCCCTCTATCGACATCAGTGATTGTGGGGAGAGGGCTGGCAGGGGCCAGGGCATTCAGAGGGATCCCTAAACCCTAGGGCAAGTGCACAGCAGTGGCCTTGGAAATGTCTGCTCAGTCTGGTGGAGAGGCCATCGGGCGCGGGTGAAAGCAGGCTGCAGGCCGGGGGCTGCAGCCACGGAGAGAGGTGGGAGTACGTGCTGTAATTGCAGGCTGCGTGTTCAGAGTCCTGAGCTGGGCGTGGCCCTGCCCCCAACTTAATCCCTGCTCACACCCGGCACTGAGCGGGCAGCTAGCCCTGCTCTGGGGCTCACAGGTCTTAGGCTGTGAGTCTGCTGGCTCAGTGAGCTGGGCGTGGGGAGAGGCCTGCCCTCCTCCTGCGTGCAGGCTCAGAAGTGCTCAGAAGAGCACCTGTCCTTGGCCGGATGCCACGGCCCTGTGTCTTCCCGTAGAGAACGCTGGGCCTGCTGCCGGAAAGACGTGGGAGTGACTGGCTATCTGGAGCTCCAGCTGCAAAGTGAGCTCAGGACAGGGCCACGGTCTAAGGCTGGGCCTGCTGCTGTCCGTCTCCTCTTCCTGAGCCCCCAATGAGCAGGATGTAGCCCCGATGGAAGTGACACGAGGCTCCCCGTGTTTGCTCGGGATAGCAAGTTTGGACATAACAGGACATACTTTGAGAGAGAAGTGATGTCATTGAACTCCAGCAGCTATTTCATGGAACCCTGGATGGACTCAGGAGTCTCAAACTCAAATGCGTGTGTGACTTACCCAGAGGGCCTGTTAAAACACGGATTTCTGGGCCCAACCACCAGAGCTTCGAATTCAGCAGGTCTGGGGTGGGGCCTGAGACTCTGCATCGCTAAGATGTTGCCAGTTGTTGCTGATGCTGCCAACCCCACACCCACGGTGAGCGGCACCGTCTAGATCTCTGCTACTAAGTCACCAGGGAGCTTGTTAGAGGCGCAGAACCTGTGCCTCTGCCAGCCTCTGAGTCAGAACTTGCATTTTAACAAGAGCCCAGGTGATTCCTAGGCTCGTTCAAATTCACTGGGCAGTGGAACGGCGCTGTCCATTAGAACTTTCTGAGATGACAGAAACGTTCTAGACCTGTACTGTCCAATACAATAGCCACTGGTGACGGTTGAGCGTTTGAAATGTGGCTCAAGTGACTTAAGAGCTGAATTCTGTATTCTATTTAACTTTAATTTAATTTAAACAGCCTCAAGTGCCTAGTGGCTTCCATTTGTCACCACAGGTCTAGAATGACCCAGCTCTGAGGGCCTGTAGATGTTGTCATTGTGTAGATGGGACAAAGGTTCAGAGAGGGATCAGAACCTGCTCCAGGTCCCTCAGTGAGTCAGTGACAGGCTGGGACCAGAACAATGTCCCTGGGGCTTTGTACCAGCGTTTTCCCCTCTGCAGAGCCCTGCCACCAGAGTTCCAGGATTCGCATGCAGAACTCCCTGAGAGGCTCGGAGGAGAAAAGGGGGAGGGAATTAGGGGTTAGAACTGAAAGTGACCCCCAGTTTGCAGCTTGGACCCTGGGCGACAATGGTGCAACTTGGTGAGACACGGCCGCAGTGCTCGGGGATGGGAAGACGAGTTCAGCCCTAGAAGGTGTAAGTTGGAAGCCTGTGGAGTGGGCAGTCAGAGGTGTCCAGAGGTCCTGGGCTGCAGCCCCACGGAGAGTGCAGGGAGGGGCCAGAGTGTTGGGTACCCCGTGCTGTGCACACCTGCTGTCCCCCACCAGGCTCCTTGGGACGCGCTCCTTCAGTCCCCTGAGGTTCCCGTGGGCCCTGCTTGCAGCAAGGGGTGATGTTCGGCAACCAACCGATGTCCCAAGCACCTGTGCCCTCGCCATGCACCAGAGTGTCTGCTGCTTAGAAAGGCCCTTGGAGGCGCCACCTCCCTAGACCTCTGACTCAACCCAGCCTGTCTGGTGCCCGCTTGTCTGATGGCCCGAGGAAGGGGTGAAGTGAGGCCAACTCAGCAAACCCTTGCAACACAAGTTCTGCCTCTTCTACACCTCTATGCTCGGTGAAAAGAGATCCATAAAATGCCTCGCCACCCACAAATAGAAAGACTATTTCTGGAACTAGATAGAGAGTAAAGTGGCAGGGTGTCGAGGATCAAGGAGGGACAGGCCTGGTTACCAGCAGCCCTGAGGGGACCAAGGGCTGGAGAGCGGGCCAGCTGGGGCCGTGGAGGCAGGTGGGCCCCACGTGAGAGGACCTGCAGAGTCACAGCTGTCCACCCGCAATGGCTGTCTGAGAGGTGGTGAGCTCCCCATCATGGAAGGAGCCCAGGCCAGGACTGGAAAGCAGCCATTGGAGAGACAGAAAAGGAGCTCCAGCCTCAGGGGGAGGGCTGCACCAGACAAAGTCTCGCGCCCTTTATTTTCCCAGATTCACTCATTCCGTGAACTTCGTTCCTTCAACGGGGCCGAGTAGCAGTTTCCACTTCCATGATTTGCCATCCTAGGGATCCCTCCTCTCCTATTCCAGTCTTCCCCGCCTCCCTCCCAGCTAATTAGTGATTTTCATGTGTTAGCTAATCACAGGTGTCACTGCGGGGTGTGGCCTGAGGCTAAGTGCCTCCACGGGCCAGTGCTTCTCAAATTCCCATGGGCATAAGAACCCCCTGGGGACCTGATCCAGCTGGTCTGGGCTGGGGCCTGAGAGCCTGCATTTCCAAGAGGCTCCCAGGTTCTGCTGGGACCACACCTGGAGGAAACAAGCCTGGGGCTGCCAGGGAGACCTGGAGGATTCTCTGACCGGGTGGCGGGTGAGCACTAAGGAGCCCCCTGTGCAGGAATTTCAAAGGAACGGACTCCTTTTCTGAAGCAGAACTAAATCTAAACCCCGTTGCTCTCCATCTTGGGGACCAATCCCAGGCTCCCTGCTTGAGAAGCATAAACCTACTGTTAGAGGACAGCTCCATCACAGCCTGGGGAAACTGGGCAACTTCTCCCCCTGCCCCACCTGTCCCTGGTGAACTGCTTCTGCCTGGAGGAGCTCTTTATTGGATCATAGGGTGGGCAGCTGAGGTCCCATCGGACCAGGGCCAGCCCAGCCCAGCCAGAGCTCTAGACAAATGAGTCTCTTTCCTCCCCTCCCCCAGCTGGCTGTCAACACAGAGGCAGCACTCTGCAGAACCTCTCACTGGGAACCAGGAGGTCTCCACCTCTGGCCTTTCCCCCTCTAGGCCTCAGTTTCCCCATCTATAGTGTGGGGACGTGGTCTGAAGCCTCCCTCGGAGGTACCTGGCTCTGCACCCACCCATTCAGGGTCTGGGGGCTCACAGCAGGTGGGGATGGGACTGTGGGGGAGAGGTGGGTGTGAGGGGTGGCCCAGGCGGCTGGGACAGGGCGGGTGGCTGCATCAGGACGCACACGCCTTCACAGCCTCTCTCTGCACTAAGAGTTCTCAGATATTTTTAGGAAGGTTGGCGCCTCCTGGGCTGTGACTCATTAATGCAGCTGACGAAGATCAGCATCTTTTGCAATGGCAGTGGGAAGTTGAGAAGGTTCCCTAGAGCAGCTGTGGGGGTAGAGGGAGAGTCCCGGTGTTTCTACCCAGGGCTGTGTGTGCTGGGGAGGGGGCTTAGAGGGGGGAAGGGAGTGAAGTGTTGGGGGGGACCTGGGAGTGTGCATTTTGAGAGTAAGGAACTTGGTGCCCAGGGCAGGGCTATTTGAACATGACAAAGCAGGACCGCTTCCAAGTTTTGTCAGTGTTCTGGAGAGATGCTCGTGTATGTGTGTGTGTGTGTGAGATGGAGAAAGCCAACAAGGACACTGTGACATCATAGACCCAGGGCCTCTGTTGCTGATTTCGCTAGATATTTGTTGAGACCCTACTGTGGCCAGGCACCGTGTTGGGAGGCCCATTTATTTATTGCTCTTTTGTCCATTGTGCATTTATTCTGTGCACCTGTATAGAGTGCCTGCTCTGTGCGGGCTCGGAGGCCTGGCTCTGATTCTGACTCCAGTATCTTCTGCTCTGTGACCTTGAACGAGTCCCTTCCCCCTCTCTGGGCCTCAGTTTCCTCCTCTGACAAATGGGTGTGCGGTAATCATTTCTTTCTTGCCTGCCTCACTGTTAACATAATGGAGGCCAAGGCATTTGATGAACATCACAACATACTATTCTTGTTATGCCCACGGGACACTGCCATGAGTGGGAGTTCAGTGTACAGAGCAACCAACCCCCTCCTAACCTCCTCATCGATTCCCTCACAGCCATCTTGGAGGACCACTGCAGCTTCTCCTGGCCTGCCCTTTCCCACAGGGCTCTTGGCTGGAGTAGGGGAGGAAGTGGGTTGCCCCACCAGACTCCATGCTGGGCCAAGGAGGAGAAGGCTGCTCCCTAGGCCTAGATGTCACCCCAGGTTCTACCCCCTGCTACCCACCCATGGGATTGTGTTCATCAGGGTTCTCCAGAGAAACAGAACCAGAATGTTGTGTTAGCTAGGGATGCCACAAGAAAATACCACAAGCTAGGTGGCTTAAACAACAGAAATCTGTGTCTCACAGCTCTGGAGGCTGGAAGTCCAGGATCAGGGTGCCAGCATAGTCGGACTCTGGTGAGGGCCCCATCCTTAAGACCTCATTAAACCTAATTACCTCCCCAAATCCCCACCTCCTAATACCATCACACTGGGGGTTAGGGCTTCAATGTGTGGATGGGAGGGGACACATCTGGTCCGTAACTATATATATAAAGAGATTTATTACAAGGAATTGTCTCACACAGTTATGGAGACTAGCAAATCCAAATCTTCAGTGTGTCAGCAGGCTGGAGATCCAGCAAAACTAATGCTTAGATGACATCCTGGCAGAATTCCTTCTTACTCAGGGGGGTCTGGTCTTTTTGTTCTATTCAGGCCTTCAAATTATTGGATGAGGCCCACGTTATGGAGGGCTATCTGCTTTACTCAAAATCTACCTATTTAAATGTTAATCTCATCCAAAAACAACTTTCAAGTTGACACATAAGATATAACCACCATATAGATTGTGGGCCTGGCTTGGACATAAGCCCTGGGACCTTCTATGAGCCCTGGAACCACCTTTCCCATTTCATCTTTCTGGACCATGCTTAGAGTTTACAAAACTGTCCCTAAGGGCCCGCCTGGCTGTATCAGCTTATGAAAGATGCCAAACATCTGTGGGGTCTGGGCTTTAGGATGCCAGGCACAGCGCTGCTTCAAGGGCAAGCTGACAGGTCACTCCAGTGTCCACACTGCTGTAAATTCAGAGACTCAGAGTCCGACATTTCTCTTTCCCTAGAACAACCTCCAACAACCTTGTAACCTTTTAGGTTCTGCAGTTTAAAAATAGCAAGTGCTTCACAGCTCGGGTGTGAGGGAGGCCAGGGGCGGGTTCCGCCAGGCAGCCCAAGAAAGGCTGCGGGCTGGTGTGGTTTGGTGTGGTCCCCGGGCGGGTCCTGCAACCAGAGGGGCCTGGGGACAAGGCCATCCCTTCCTTTCGTCCCCCAGTAGCACCACTGAGCCCTCCTCTGAGCCCCCGGAGGTCACATGAACAGGATCCGGGCCCACCTGGAAGAATTTAGGAGCTGACACATGCAGGGAGAGCGGGGCTCAGCTCAGGCCTCATGGGAGCTGGGCGGGTAGAGGGGGTGTGACTCTTGCCTGCCCGGAGGATTAGGTTGGGTCCCAGAGGAGAAGGCTTTTGACCAGCCCTGAGGGGAACTGGGGTTTTTCCAGAGGCCCCGGGTGCTCTCCAGTTCCCACATCAGCAGAGCAAGGAGCTTGGACTGGAGGAGCTCCAGGTCCCAAATCAAGATAATCAGTCTGCTTCCTGTGCTCCCAGGTCCTTCCTTCAAGGGTGAGTGGGTGTGAGCGAGTGACACCCTGCCTCCAGCCCGGCTTGTGCTGAAGCAAACGTGGCTCAACACCGCGAACTTGAGCATGTGTGCAGTCCCTGGGCGCCCCAGCTCTCCCTCACCTGCCACAAGCCCTGGGGCTGCTCTCAGACCTGGGGCTGTAAGGCAGGCCCATCCGCCGTCCACTCACCCAGATGCCTGGGCTGGGAGCAGCTCTGACTTTCCTCCCTGTGGCCTGAGTCCCCTGACTTCCACAGCGGTCAGCGGGCCCCTCTCCCTTCCAAGCCCGGGGGCCACCGGCAGTACCGTATCTGGGGCCGCCTTGCCCCAGCTCCCCTGTCACTCAGGACAATGTGCTTCCATGACGGAAGTCAACCATCTCCTGTGCACTGCTGGGCTCCTTCGCCCCCACTCGCCACCAGCTCCCTGAAGGCAGGATCCAGGGCCTTTCACCATCTCCCCCCACTTAGTGCCCGCCCAGTGCCTGCCATGTCCCCTCACTCAGCATTTCTGACGACTGGGCAGTTCTGAGTCCCCTGTCCCAGGCTGTCGCCTGCCTCTCACCTGAGCTGGGACTGATGGATACCCATTGACCTCAAAGAAGTTCAATAAGGAGCAAGCGGATGGGAAACAAGGAAACTGAGGCACAAAGGTACCAGGTGGTGAGACAGGAGGGGGCACAAGAGGTGCAGCCCCTGGGAAGCCCAAGCTGTCCTTTCCCCACATGGTGGCATCTTCCATTGTCTTGCCACACCTCCCGTCAACCCTCGTTGCCCAGAGCCCTCCACAGCTGTTCCTTCTCCACCTTGTCTCCTTCGCAGAGGGTCCCACACTTCAAGATGATCTCCTCGTCTCCCCTCCACACCCCCGCCCCCTTGGGCTCCCGAGTCCAGCCAGGTGTCCAGAGGAATGTAACCAATTAGCTAAACCACATGGACACAGATACACCGACCGACGTCCAAGTGGACCCTAGCAAGGTAGCCTCAGTCCAGGGGACACTCTGAGTCTGGAGGGGAGAGGAAGATGCTCTGCCAGTGGCCAGCTACCTGCTTGATGCCCTCTGTTTTGCAAACCTGAGGATAAGGCAGAAACAGAGCCAGGTCACCCCAAGGCTGCCCACAAAGGCCTGGGGCCCCACTTGCCCTGCTCAAGGCTTCGCCAGCCCACTCGGGCAGCCCTCTTTCCTCCCGTTCTTGTGGACCCTCCTTACTTCCTATTACCATCTCAGCATCTGACCCCCAGTGACGTTCTACATTCTTGAGCCGAGTGAGAGGCCTCATGGACGTAGGTGACCACTCCCCCAGGCACAGAAAGCTAGTCTTCCCTCAGGCCTCTGAAAACCTGTCCAGAGCCCTCCCTGCCTCCCCTACTCCTTTCAAGCCTTGCTCAGAAGGACCCGAAGTTTTCCAGGGGGAGCTTTCCATTCCAGATGGTAGACGAAGCACAGCCTTACTCCCTCCCTTTCCCATCCACTGGAATGCCTGTAGAAACGTACAAGCATGGACATCCCCAGCCACGTGGCAAAGAGCTCATCAGTGGCGAGAATTGTATTGACTTTCTGGAAAATGGGAAGAAGATTATACTGAACTGAAGGATAAGCAAGAGCAAGGAAGTCACAACCTAAGAGTGGCTCAGGAGAGGTCAGCACCACTCTCTATCAAAGGTCTGGCAGGGGCCCACCCTCAATATCAGAGTTCCAGAAGGAGAAAACCAAATGTGCAGGTTTAGAGGTTAGGAGAAAATAACCTAGTTTGAAGACACAGGTCTTCGGTCTGAAAAGTGGAACACCCTGGAATATCCTTATGAAATTTGAGAAGGTCAGTGATAAGATCTTATCTTCCAGAGAGTGAAAAGCAGCTCACCTGCAAAGAAAGGGAATCAAATTAGCCTCAAAATCTGTAGCAACAACACAGACAGTAGAGGCCAATGGGTTCAGAGGGAAAATGATTTCGAGCCTTTGATCCTATAACTATAGATTATCAACTAAAGACCCTTTCCGACAAAGACTGTCTGAGGGTGTGCTACAAGCAAAATGAAAAAGGAATCTACAAAAGAGGAAGGCGTGGTGTGGAAGAAACAGTGGAACTAGCCCAGCGTGATGTCCTAAAAGGAAATCTCAGCTGGGGAGCTCACTGTACCCAGAAAGCTGATGGTCTGATATAGGCACTTCTACAAACAGTGTGATTAAAAATCCAGTGGTTGTAAGGCTATGGAAAAGAAGAGTGTGTTTCTTTTTTGAATGAGAAAAAAGAACAAGAGGCAGCCAGGAAAAAGGAAGGCTGAGCAAGGAGTCGTGGTGCAAAAAGGTCTGCGGCCAGCAGCAATGCAGTGGTTGACGTGTCTGAGAAACTGACACATGTCAGGTAAGAGCGTCCCGCATCCCTCTGATCCAGGCTTCGTGTCTTTCTTCTTCAAGCAGCCTAGGTTTTGTGACTAAGGAATACGATTCCACCTGTAAGGGACTGGCTTGAACAATGTTTATGTGATCATAGTATTGTAAATCTGTGTTGAAATCAACCTATCAACAAAGCCCAGAAGCCATAGTTACGGAATAGCCTGTAAATGTTGTAGCGTTGATCATGGAAAAGAAGTTGATCATGTAACAGAAGTCAGAATGTGGGGCTGGGAGGCTGGGGGCTGAGAGGAGGGGCAGAAACCGTTTTCTTCTTCTCCTGACAGAGTGGACAGCTTGGAGACCTGTGCAAAGCCAATGCAACAGAACACATCAGGTTTAAACAAATTACTTAATGTCATAAGGATACCCAATAGAAGAGCTAAAAGTAATATAACAAAACTAGGAGAGAAGCAAAAGCTGAGGGGGAGGAAGTCCACTAAATGTATCACCTTTCATGGCAGGAAGTCAATAGATCCTGTTCAGAGTTAACACACCATGAAATAAAGGTCTAAGCATACTTAGAACTATGGTGTAACCACCAGAACGAACAAAATTCAGAGCAGTGGAATAGAAGAAGTCAGATTGGTTTCCAGTTGATAGTGGGACTGGGTGTAGTCAGAAGACTCATTTTGTATTTAATACCGTTCTTGACTCTTTGCATCTCTACTTAAACGTCTGCCTCGTACTGTTATCATGAACACACAGTTGTAATGTATTTTAAAGTCTTACAGGGGAAGGACTGAGTGAAGGGTCTGCACGGCTTATCAGGTGTGTATGCACATGTGGGGTGGTGAGGAAGGGGCTGGAAAATGCAAGTTCCATCCTGTCCTGTGGGTGTGTATGGAGATTCCTCAAGAATGGGGAACCCATCACATTATACCCAAGCCACGGATCACAGCAGGTGCCCAAAGAATTTTCATAAGTGGATTAGAGGAAAAGAACTAAGTAATGTCAATGCTAGGCTCCTCCTACACACAGATGGAAGGTGGCGGAGGAAGGAAGGAAAGAAGGAAGGAAGGAAGGAAGGAGAAAGGAGGGAGAGAGGTGGGGAGGGAAGGTCACTGTATGTAAACCCAAAGTTCCCCAAAGGCTCTGTTGGGGCTGGTTGCTCCCTGACCTGTAGCCTCATTCCGGGCACTTGCCTTCATGGGGTCCTTGGGGCATGTGAAGGTGACTGATGCTATCACCTCTTCATGAGGCTGTTTTCAGAGCTGGCTTCATGAGTGTGTGAGCTGTGCAGTCACCTGGAGCCCTGCACTCAGAAGGGCTACATGCTTGGTTTAATGCTCTACTGTCACCATCTTGTAATCCTTAATAACTTCTGAATAAGGGACCCCACACTTTCATTTTGCTTTGAGCCCTGCAACTGGTATAGCCTTTTCTGCCTACAGTCCTATAATGGATCTAACAGTAATCATCTCGCTTCTTAAGACTTGTCCCCTGCCCTAGGCCCTGGGATCCCTCAACAGAGATGAAAAAAACAAGGCCTTGGTTTAGAGCAGCTCGCAGCCTAGAATGGGGAAAAAGTCAAGACAACAATAAATGATGATTATAGCACAGTGAGCTTAGTGAGACATTGGGCATCAACAGGGATTGTGGAGGGAGTGTAGGATAGAGAACAGTTCGCTCTGCAGCCCCGTGATTGGTACCCAAGAGATCTCAGGCTGAGAGAGGGAATGCATGTGGATGCACTGGAGGGTGCAGGGCAGGTGGGGAGCATTACAGCTTCCTGTGGCTAAAGCATATGCTGCTGGGCTGGGGAGAAGCAGGAAACGAGGCCACAGAGGCAACAGGCCAGGCTACAAAGTTGGAGCTGTGTCCAGCAGGTAGCTGGTTTTAAGCAAGGGAGGGAAGTACTCAATTACTGTACTAGAAGGATCATTGTCAGGTCAATGTGGAGAGTGGATTCCAGATGGAGACTCAAGCTAGGCATTCTCTGTTTATACCAGGAAGCAGTGCACTGCCCCAGACCCTGTCCAAGCATTTCCTAAAGCTTCATGGATGTTTGTAGGATGGTGAAACTGTGCACGTTGAAGTGAGTTCATATGCTTGCGTGTCGGGATACATATCTGGGGATATAAGTGTTAGAAGGTCATTCTCCATGGATCTTACGTTTCTGAACATCTTGCAAATAAGGTGATGATGCCCTTTGTTCTGGACTCTTTTCAGGATGTTGTAGAGCAAACAGCCTCAGTAGATAGAATTAACATCTTCTGCCCAAGCCCAGGCAGACAGGTTTCCCACTTACTATAAGGCTTGGTGTCTTAAGCTCAGAGGTCCTCAATATGACAACCCCCTGTGTGCAGGGTGTCACTGAGTCTCCTCATGTCACCCTGTGGAATTTAGAGCTCAGAGAACTGGCACCAAAATGCTGATACTCTGACAACTATGATTGCTGTTAGAAATAAACCATCCTTCATCCCTGACCCAGGAATCTTGTGTTTTCTACCAGCATCCATGACACTGTGGCAGGCAACTCGCTAGTTTGCAAGTAGGAGAAAATCTCAGACCATTCACAGTTCTTGACGTATGTTTGTAAATACGTATGTTTCAGTGAACCTGTTTTTGACCACATTTGTATGTATACACGAGGATTAGGGAGCTGTGGTATCAGCGGGAAAGGGTGTTTCAGAGTTTGTACATATTGGGAAATCAGCCCTTGGATGTTTGAGTTTGTACGAGACAACTGTAAGCATGTACTGAATACGGGACTGTCTCAGGTCTCCTCGTTGAAAGATGGGAAGGATTTGGGGACTAAGGGACACGGAGAGACAGGTGCCTCCCTCCTCCACCCACCCACCTGCCACCTGGGCTTATGGGGACCACTGCAGGAGCACTGGATTTCCCCTGGAACAACTGTAGTGACCACAGGAAGAGGCCTACAGAGGACCACCAGGTAGAACAAGTAGCTGAACTCTTAGAAGGTGCCCCTGCTTTGTGGGATAAGATCTTCCCCACCTCTGCCTGCACCATTTTAAACTCACCTTCCACAATATTCCAAACATCTGTCAACACCTGGCCCATCCAAGGCCAACTGAGTCAGACTCTGGGGCATATGGCATAGCACTGTTTTTTTAAAACCTCTCTGGGTGTTTCTTCTCTAGCAGCTATGCTGAGACCCTCTCGTCCAAGGTGCCTGTTATCTCTTTCCAGCCAAAAGAACGGGTTGGGTCTCCATCAGTTAACTATCGTATAGTATGGTTGCAAGAGGGGCCTGAGTCCATCCCCACCGAACAGCATTTCAGCCCCTCCTTCCGTTTCCAATTATTTGGCTCCCATCTCTGGATCCAGTTGGCTTGGTAGAGAGGGAGGTTGGGTAGAAAAGAAATAACAACTGATTATTTACTGCTCTGAGCACAGTGCTGGGTGCTTTACCTGCAGTATTTTCTCTGCCTCCTCAGATAATGCCCCATGCTTGATGCTGTTATCCCTGTTTGAGAGGAGAAAGCTGAGGACCAGAGGAGCTTGGCAATTGGTCTAAGCTCATGCAGAGAGGTAGAACCCAGCAAGGTTTGGCGGAAGAGGGGGTGGTGAGGAGGGACAACCAGGAAGTGAGAAGAGAAGGTATTGCCTATGTTACAGATATAAACTGCAAAGGTACCAAGAAGGCTTTTCGGAGGCAGATGAAGCATGGGGAACCGGCAGGAGGAGACTGAGTGCGTGTTTTGAGAGGCAAGCTAGCTGGAGTCCCAAACCTTGCAATGGATGGAGCCAGAATCTCTCCAGGCGGTAATGAATAACAAATGCACGTTTCTGTTCCTCTGCATCATCTAGAGATCAAACTGCCCCCATCCCCATATCCACACCACCCCTGAAATCTGTAGGTGGGTCCATCCTGGCAGGTCAGCTCCGACAGCCCAGCCGCTGAGGAAGTCTCGCGAGGCACACAACGGCCTCATTACCTCCTCTGGCTTCTCGGATCCCCTCTTATTAACATTCAGGCAGCTCCTCAGGCCATTCATCGAAGGCCACAGAGGAGATGAGATCTCATCTAGCCTGGCTGAGCCGCATTAAAATCAATTAAAAATGAGAGATAAGCCTACGCTTTCCGATTGAAAAATTCGCGGGAGCAAGAGAAAGACACACACAGCCCATCGATCATCCAAGACTCTGCTTTCCTTGGCTTTTTAAAATTTTTTATAAATTTATTTATTTATTTATTTATGTTTTTGCGGTACGCGGGCCTCTTACTGCTGTGGCCTCTCCCGTTGCGGAGCACAGGCTCCGGATGCGCAGGCTCAGCGGCCATGGCTCACGGGCCCAGCCGCTCCGCAGCATGTGGGATCTTCCCGGATCCGGGCACGCACCCATGTCCCCCGCATCGGCAGGCGACTCTCAACCACTGCGCCACGAGGGAAGCCCTCCTTGGCTTTTTTTAAAAAAAAAAACAACAGCTGCAGATGAGCTGGCTGAGCTGGAACGTCTTCTTGTGATGAGCCCTGGCCAGTGGCTCCCAGGCTGGATTTCAGGTGCCAGCAGGACATGCCTGCTATCCTGGGGCATTGTCCGTCTGTCCAGCCTGACAGCCTGGCAGTCCGACCAAGGTGTAGTGAGCAGAGAGAGGCCAGGGGAGGGACCAGAAGCCTGTCCTTTGAGCCATCTCCAGAGCTCCATTTTCACTCCTGGCCCAAAGTTTAGCCCTCTGGGAAATCACTTATTCTGGGCTTATCTTAGCTGTCCGTGGAGAGCTGGGCAGAATTAGGATTCTCTTCTGTTCCTTGTCAGAGAATTTTTACTGCTGTGATAATTCCTGTGAAGCTGCATTTTCCAAGGAAAATGGTGTGTGTGTGTGTGTGTGTGTGTGTGTGATGTGCTGGGCCCTGCACCACACAGACACACAGACACACAGACACACACACACAGAGAAAGCGTTGACACACCGAGAAAGCGTTCATGCAGGCACACCCCATCCCAGCACACTGTCATGCCCAGGATAGCAGGCTTCTTGGAGCAGATGGGCTTGACCTTAGTCTCTCGGGTGAGTGGATTTGGTTAGGAGAGGCTGGAGGGGAGAGCAGAAAAGATCTTGCAGAAAAGATCTTAATTGCCAGGGAAGGAGTCTGGACTTGCTCTGTGCGTAGGCAACGCCTGCTTATCCTACAGATGGCCCACTCACACCCAAATGACTATTTTATACTCTACTCTGGGTCAGGGGTGACTCTCCGTTTAATGGATGATGAGAGTGTCTTGACCCAAAGTCACTGGGGCTTTATTGAGTGTTCCAACATGGGGGCAATGATTAGATTGGATTTAGAATACAATTCTTCCCAGCAATTTATGGAAGGATATTGACTTCAGTGCATAATTGTTTCATGTAATTGGAGCACTTTGTAATTCATTCAGTTAGGAGCTTAACATGTAATGTGAGCTATTAAAGTATAATTGCAAAGACTGAGGTGTCAGTAATAATCCCTCTGGACCAAGGATGTCACTGACCCAACCAAAAAACCATAGGCTGCATTTCCTTGTAGGGCAGGGGTTTTCCTTGCTTCTAATGGTGCAGGTGTGTGAAGAGCCAGCCTGTTAGGAAGAGATTGTCTGTTAAAAGAGTTCAAACTTTGATTATTCGCTACTGTGTAGTTCAGAGAAAACTATCAATGGACTGAGGTGCTTAGACCAGGTGCTCAGGGCAATGCAGGATGTTTCAAAAGCCAGGCAGATGGTTACAGAGAAGGGCCTGAATCCCCAGCTCTGCGACTGGGGGCCCAGAGTGCTGGGTTCTTAAGCCAACTCATTTCGTGATTTTGGAGCCCAGGGGACTTTGTTCATTTATTCATTCAACAAATATCTACTGAGTGTTTTCTTTCAAGGCCTTTGGAAGGGGTGGTCTTAAAAATATTTAACAGGGACTTCCCTGGTGGTCCAGTGGTAAAGAATCTGCCTTGCAATGCAGGGGACGTGGATTTGATTCCTGGTCAGGGAACTAAGATCCCACGTGCCGCAGGGCAACAAAGCCCGCGTGCCACAACTACTGAGCTTACGCACCTCAACTAGAGAGGCTGTGTGCCGCAAACTCCAGAGCCCACACGCCCTGGAGCCTGCGCGCCACAACTAGAGAAGAGAAAACCCACACACCACAACTAGGGAAAAGCCCATGCACCACAACGAAGAGCCCTCGCACTGCAATGAAAGATCCCGCATGCCACAACTAAGACCCGATGCAGTTGAAATAAATTAAAAAAAAAAAAAATTAACAACTAGTATGGCACAGGCTCCAAGCAATCAGAACGAGAAACTGACCAATCAGAATAGACTCTGCCTGTAAGGGACCAACATATTCTGATTTGCACAGGCAAGATATCAGCCCTGGAGCTGAAGATACAGCAGGGAGCACAACACTCTAGTGGCCTCGGAGGGAGGGGTCAGTGGGGCTCCCCATATGAGATGCTTCTAGGTTGAATCCTGCGGGACCAGAGGAAGAAAGGAAGCAATAGGCATTTCAGGCACAAGTGGGATACAGAGTGGATATCACGTAGACAAAGTCTTATAAGCAAGAGAGCCCCTGGGACTTCATGAATCTTCCAGTAGCCTAGTGAAGAGGCTGAAAAGTCTTGATGCTGGGAGAGACCAGATCACAAAGGACATTGCATGATTTAATAAGATTTGGGATTTAATTCCTCAAGTTGATTTAGAACAGCTAAAGGACTTTTAATCAGGAGGGAACTGGACCAAATTATCTTTCTAGTGTTTTTAGAAAGATCAATGTCTATATTCTAATTAATAGGTGAGTATAACGGGCCAGAGGGAAGGTAACCAGAAACTCCCCCAGTGAAAGAAGACAAGCCAGCATTTAGAAAAGAGTTGCTCTTAGGTACACCTTTGGTGTCTAGGGGAATGGGTCCTCCTAACGTTTGCCTTATGCAGGACATTCTCAGCCTGCATACAAGAAGTGATGCTTTGGGACATGTGACAGCCCAGGCAAATGGTTCAGGGCACCATTTGTGCCTAAAGTATGTTTTTCCAACATCGCTGCTGTACCCCATGGCATCTTGTTAATGTCTCAGCTGCCGATGAAAGGGGAGCCTAAAGAGGATCCCAGGAACCGAGAGGCCTCCTTGTCCCAGATCAGCAGTTCTCAAATGTTTTGATCTCTGGACCCTTATTTTACACTCTTAAAAGTTATTGAGGATCCCTAAGAGTTTCTGTTTAGGTGGCTTATAGCTATCAATATTTACCATATTAGAAATTAAAGCTGAGAAATTTTAAAATTATGTATGAATTTCTTTAAAACCAACAATAATAAGCCTACTATGTGTTATATTTTTATGAAAAAATAACTATTTTTGAAAACAAAACTAGTGAGAAGGGTGGCATTGTTTTACAGTCCTGCCAATCTCTTTAATGTCTGGTTCCATAGAAGATATTGGTCATATCTTCTTCTGCATTCAACCCGCTGCAAAATGATGCACCACGTGGGTTCTGGAACACTCCTTTTTATCAAACGAAAGAATGAGAGTTCAAAAGGCAAATACTATCTCTGTGTGGTTATGAAAATAGTTTCTACCTCCTGGACCCCCTTTAAGCTTTCAGGATCCCACAGGGGCTGTTGCTCTAGACCTTGTCCTGACAGATCTGCCCTTTGGAAGGAACCAGACCAACCTGCTAGGACCTCATTGTTTCCTGTGAAGGTGTCATCAGCTCCGCTAGATAGTGAGCTCTGATAGGACAGGGCCGCGCCCAGAGGCAGGGGATGGGTGGACCCATGTCCTCAAGACACTGCTTGGCAGGCACGTCCTGGACAACGCATCAGACCACAAAGCCCCCAGGATGCATTAGGTGCACTTTCCTGGATCTCTCAGACCAGTTCAATCCCCAGACCATCCAAGGTTGTGTGACCTAGAACTCTTCCTGGGCACCTCTCTTCTGTTCACTGCCCGCAGCCATGGCCATTTCATCACCAGGTACCTACCATTCAGCATCATTAATGTCTCTCAATCTGTCCATCCCTCCATGTCCGTTATTCCCACCTAGTTCCAGGCACCCATCCGTCTCCTGGGCTCCTGCCACAGCCCTACCTACACTAAAATCTCCCAACCAGGCTCCACAGAACTAAAAGACCCTTCCAAAAATCAGATCTGAGCACATTACTCATTTGTTTAAGATACTCTGGGGGCTCCCACTTTGCACTTAGGCTGAGTAGCAAATCCCCCAGGGGTAGCAGCCCTCTGCCTTTGCAGGCCCAGCTGTGTGCCTCCCCAGCTCACTGCATTTCACCCCCTGGGCCTCCTTCCTATGTGTTCATGCCTCTGGCTCACTCGCACCCAGGGCCTTGGCTCAAGCTGCTTCTCTACCTGGAGCACTCCCCACCCTCTTCCCCTGCTTTACCTGGACGTACACCTCAGCCTCACATCAGTCATCATTCCCCCCTGGAAGCCTTCCCTGACCTCTCTGACTGGGTCCATTCCCCCTAACAGAGACATTTTTTTTCAACTTTCATAGTTTCCGTTTTAGAGCTATTGGTGTAATTATTTGACCAATATCTAGTTCTCCCCCAGCCTGTGACAGTCGCTGAAGACCAGTACATTAGTATCAATAGTTAGGCGATAAATTTTCCCCAAACTTAGTAGGTTAAAACAGCAATTGTTTATTATCTCACAGTTTCTATTGGTCAGACATTTGAGGGCACCTTAGCTGGGTGATTCTTGGTCAGGTTCTCTCGGGGGGTTGTAGTCCACATGTCAGCCAGGGCTGCAAGCATCTGAAGGCTTGACTCGGGCTAGAAGATCCATTTCCATGATGACTGCTGGGCATCACCATAGGGCTACTTGAACGTCCTCCCAACATGGCAGCTGGCTCTCCTCAGAGAACAAGTGATCCGAGAGGGCAAGGCAGAAGCTACGATGACCTCACTTCAGACATCCGTCTCCTTCCTTTCCACAATGTTCTATTGATTACACGGGTCAGTTCTAATCAGTGTGGGAAGGGGCAATGCAAGTACATGAATACCAGGAGGAGGGGTCCCTGGGGCCCACCTCGAAGGCCGTCTGTCACAGATGGGAGCCCCATCTGTCCTTCCTCACTATTTTATCTTCAGTGCCTGGCGCATTGTAGATATTCAAATAATGGTCTTTCAGTTCCTGAAAGAGGGTTTGACTAGGTTATCCAGAGTAAGGGGGGGGGGGGGGTACAGTGAGCCTGCCCAACCCCCTTAGCATTTCCAGCAAATTCTCAGAGATAATTAAGTCCCAAACTTTGCCTTGCCCCAGTGGTCCCAAAGCATGGGTATCCGTGTCCTTCTCAGAGGGGTGAGAGAACATAGTCTGGCCACAGCTCTGCCCGAAGTCAGCTGAGGCCTCAGATGTGGCTTTCCTGTGGGTGCGCCCTGAGCAGCTGTTCATTCCTCAGACCTTTGGATCAGAGGGGCAGCAATTGAGAGAAGTGGAAAGCGGTGGTTTCGCCTTCTTTTCTTGTTCCATGTCTGCTGCCCTCCAACTAGTCTGCAGCAAGGGTGGGGTGAGCTGCACACACAACTCTGTCAGGTGCCTATTTTTAGCGGCTCTGCCGGATTACAAAGCTTCGTCACCAAGGAGTGAGGGAAGCAGCTGATACTCCAGCCTGCAATCTGAATGTCTCTCCGAATGGGTCTGCCACCGAAACATGGCTCGTCAATAATGCATGGGGCTATTAGCACCAAGCTGGGGAAAACTTGCTCCCTCCCAGCGATCAAAGCTGCCGCCTGAGAGCTGAGTTGGCGATCAGATTTCATGGGCGCCTTATAACCGCTGCCCCTCCATATGAGATTATAATGGGCTGTTTCATGTCCAAGGATGAAAGCAGCAAGGATTTGGGAGAAAATCCGGCTTCCCAGAGAAATCAAAACACTTCCGTTTCATTACAAATGGATGCATGACACAGCTAATAGCTCCTCTGAGCGGGAACACGGCAGGACCAGCTGTCTACATCGGCGGCTTCTCTCGGATGCTGTGTGAGACATGCGGGATGCAAGATCAGGGAAGCCACTTGATTTCCTTATGTTCAGTGCACCTCGCGGACCGTAGGGTCCTGTCTCAGATCCTTAAGAGATCCACCTCCACCCCGCTGCATTAGCAAGGGTTGAAGTCGTCTCCTTGGAGGTGACTGGGTGGTTGAAGCAGGGATCACTGAAGAGGAGGTGGCCGCAGCCAGCCGCTGACATCACATTAATAGCTCCTCATTACTGTGTATGATCATATGTCCAGCACTTTGCATACAGCACCTCTAATCTTCGCAGCAGCTCACGGTGTATTATTAGATCTCGCTACAGTGAAGAAACTGAGAATCAGAGAGTTTAAGTGATCTGCTCACGGCCCCCCAGTTAAGCAGTGCTGGAGCTCAGAGTGGAGTCCAGGCCTGGGCCGGTGCCCTGTACCAGCTGCTCCCGCAAGTTCCCTCCAGAAGCAAAGCCAAAACCAGTAGCAAAACAGAGCCTTCCCGGAAAAGCAGGCCTTTTCATGTGAAATGTGGTGCATTTAGCCAACATCACTGTGGCGACCCTTAGGCCTGACTTTTGAGCCTTTGCACAGTCAGACCCTTGTCTTCATCCCAGCCATCTTTCCGTGTCTTCTCCAGGGAGCTCTCTCCTTTCCAGCCCACAGGAGCTGGCCTGGGTGTAGTATAGCTGAGAAGCTGATTTCTTCCGGCTACTGGCTCTGAGCCCAGGGTGGTCGTTTCTCTTCTCTGGCCTTGCTTCCATCATCTGTGAATTGGAGGTAATGCCACCTCCATGGTAGCAAGGCAGCCCGGGAGACAATCAAGATAGCTGAATGGGACTCTCCTGGCTTGTCCTGTAGATCATAAGAGGTACCCACTGTGGCCTGTGTACCCAGCCCTGCTTTCCTCTACAGTAGCTTTCCCTGATCCATCTAAATCCCCAACTAGGGGAAGCTTGGGTCACATCTCCTTCTCCTTCAAGAATAACTTCCCCATGTCACACTCCCACCACCCACTCTCTCATCATCTCTAATTTCGTGAGATGAGTCCACAGGGCACCAGCTTGGCCAGGAGCCATGTGGGGCAGCATGGGGCAGGGGGGTCTCTCCACCTCCACCTCCTGTCTGCCTTGCCCCCATTGGACCCACCTGGGCATCAAACACAAGGAAGACCCAACAGGGCTGGTGGCAATTCTGCAGACCTGGCTTCAGAGTGTGGGCAGGCTCTGGGTACAAGGACAATCAGCCCTGTCAGTCTCCCTGGCCCAGTGGACAAAAGGGCTCCTCCAGCAGCCCAGAGTCAGAGGCAGGCATCCTTGGCACACTCTGAGAATAGCTCTTCACTTGGAGAATAAGCTGGGCTTCCCTGCCTGGGCTGGAATATGTCCCTGTCACTGACCTAGAGGTAAAGTTGCCATCTGGGGGGGCTCACCTACCCCACCCTCTTTGATACACTTATTTAATTATGTATCTGTCTCTCCCACCCAACTGGAGCCCCTCAAGGGGTAGACTGTGTCTGGTGTATGTCTGTGCGCCCAGGGCCACAGAGCATCTGCACCAAGGAAGTGCTCAGGGTTCTGAGTGCTACTCACAGTGGGGGGCTGGTGAGGGATCTGGCTTGAGGTCTGGAGATGTGGGAGGACATCTCAGGCAAACTTGGAGGCCCAGAAAAGCTGGGTTGGAGGGGCAGAAGGGAACCTTAGTGACGGGGCTCTTTCTAGGGCACTTAGGACCAGGCATTTGCAAATCACAGATCTTGTGCCATTGAACAGAGCTCCAGTCACTGTCAATGCACTTGCCAGACTCATTCTCATCTGTGTCATCTTTCTGCCTTCTGTGTCACCAGCTCCTTGCCCAGGAAGGGAAGTTGGTGTATGTGCATCTCCTCCAGCACCTGCTACCCTGTGGTGCTCAGCTGGGTTGAACTGAAGACACAGCCGGGAAAGTCCATATGCTCTTGACTCGGCTGCAGGCAGCACAGCCCCAAGTCTCATTAAACACCCACATGGCCTTGATGGCACTTCCTGCATCCAAACCTGCCCGGCATCTAATATAAATTCTTCCTGCAGAAATGTAAATAGCTGTTGGTTTGGTTTAGAGATATGCCAGAGTCCTCCTGTACTCGGCAGGGCTGCAATGACAGTGCTTTGCCACACTGGGCCGTAGAGTAGACACCCTTCCTCCCAGCTGGCCCTCAGCACCCCGACTCATCCGTCATCAAGGGTCTTGTGTGGCTTCCTTACCCTTCGTCCTGGAGCGCCCTCTCCTGGCTGCCCCGAAACTCTGCTCCTTGCCTTCTGATGCTCCTTCCATTGGACCCAGAAGTCGCTGCGCTCACAGACCGTGCCAGGCCAAGCACCCATGACCCACTGTCCCGAGGGCAGGTGCAGTGCCCCGGGGTGAACTGGGCACAGGCCATTTCCACTTGGCTCAGCCATCCACCTCCAGGACGCCCCCTCCATCTCTCAGACCCCTTTGCATACCCAGCTCAGAGGTTTTCTTGTTTTTTTAATTATACTTTTGGCTTACAGATAATTGTAGATTCGCATGCAATTGTAAGATATAATACAGAGAGGTCCCGTGTACTCTTTACCCTATGTCTCCCAATGATAACATCTTGCAAAACTGTAGTGCGATACCACGACCAGGATACTGAGATACTGACACTGAAGCAGTCAGGTTACAGAATGTTTCCCAAACCATGAGGATCCCTCGTGTTGCCTTTTATAGTCACACCCACTTCCCTCTTGTCTTACCTCCTCCTTAACCCCTGGCCACCATTAACTAATCCAGTTCTGAGGTTTTCTAAGCAGCTCTCTGCTCAGGCCCCAGGCCCCTCCTCCCCCCTCCTGGCCCCTGTGGGGTCCCGTCTCCTCAGCTGAGCTCCCACATTCTCCCACCTCGATCTGATCTCCTATCTCTGGCTCACACCCACAGGCAGAGGCGGGCTTGGCTTGAGCCTTGTGGATGGAGCCCTGGCCTGAGACATCACTAACTCCCAGGAGAAACTCAGCGAGCCTGGCCTCTCCCTGGGCCTCAGTTTCCTCACTCAGACAGGGGAGTCAAGGTAGATGTTCTCTGTAGAACCCCGTCACCACCCATGGAACAGTCACTGTGAAATCCTCCACACCAAGCTCCAATTCCCCAGCCCCAGGCTACAGCTTAGTCATCCAGAGGAGGGTGAGATGTATCCCGTCAGAATCCTCTCATCACCCCTCCCAATGCCCATGTGCTGAGCTGTCCATCTGCAACCCAGTGTGTCAGGACAAAGACCCTGGCCTGCAGGGAAATAACTCAGTAGGCTCCTGTCTGTTCTCCTGGTTCCGAAGCCACTTGTGGTTTGAAGGAAAGGTTTAGGCTCAGCTCCCAGGGGCAGCAGAGGCGCCTGTGTTCCAGAAGCTACACCTCACCCTCGGAGCCAGGCCATGGGCCACTTTGATGTGTGAAGGGCTTTGATTGAGCAATTAGCTCTGAGGAGAAGATGTGTAAACAGGCGTCCCTTTATTGAACATGAGTTATTCCTCCTGGTGGACTTACTGGCTGGGGTGGCCTCCAGCTGTGACACAGGAAAGACTCTTGTCAGGAACCTCAGTGCAAGCCCCTTCAGATACAGGTGTGTGCAGGCCTCCTTTCTCTCTGGAGGGGGGCTGGGACATGGAGACTTCCAGGGCCTGGGCTGTTGGCTGTGTTCACGATGTGCAGTCCTGGTCACCTGCCCTGAGGAAGGGGCCATGGCTCTGACAGGGTGACGATATTTATCTCTTCCGAAGGAACGTTCATTTGATGTCTAATAATTCCCTTCAAACCAGTGACACAGGGCTGTCTGCATCTGCCTGGAGCCAGCCTGGAGCATGTGTGCGCCCACCACCACAATCGAACTCAAGTGAGCTGGATGGAAGCAGCGCCCACGGGTTTGGGCATCCCTTTCTCGAGTGTTATTTCAAGGTATCTTTGCAATTGTTCTTCTCTTCCGCTGAGGAAATATGTCCGGGGAGGAAGGGACCTCCCAGTCACATGGTCCATCGTCAGGAGTGGGATCCAGACCAGGTCTGCTTGACACTGTACAGGCCTAACCCACTTCACCTCAGAGGCCCCTTTCATCAGGGACTTCACTCAGCCTTGCTTCCCTTTCAATACTCAAGATTAAAAAAAAAAAAAAATTAGTCCTTCAAGTCTCAGTCAAATGCCCCTTCTTCCAGGAAGCCTGCCCATTCTGCTTAACTGTGCCAAATTTCTCTCTCTGTACCATGTAACCCTTTGTCCCCTTCCTGGGCTCTTTTCACACGTATTGCTATAGAGTTATTTGTACACTCAATTTTGCCACCTGGAGCTCCCAAGAGGGCCCAAACAGTGTCTGATTCTCTCGTCCCCAGGCCCCCTTTCCCCCCATAAACACTTCCTTTGAATAAGTAAGGGTAGCTCACACTTCCCCAAGGCCAAAGACAAGGAACTAAGGGTTAGGGACTTTAAACCATGATCCCCTTCACCTCTAGGGAGGCTCCAGCCGGGGGACTGCTGTATAAAATTACTTGAAAGAGGAGGAGAGCCTATGACACAGGTGTGTTTATCAACGCTGCCCACAGACTGCTCTCGGCTCAGGGCAGGGACCTGGGGGGTTGTCACTAGCGGACTCCCCTGGTCTCCTGCCAGAGTTCCATTTCCAAGAATGAGCTAGTCAACAACTTTCTAGGATTTCTAAGAATAAATGTGGTGGGGTGGTCACTGCTTTCTAGATCACTCACTGTTTTACGGGAAACACACTGGTCTTTTCTGCATAATCACAGCCAACCCCACAGGCTGAAATCACAGAACGTTCTAGGCTCACCCTCCTCTTTGGCTGGGGGAGTGGAATGCAGAGTCAGAGCTGTGCCCAGAGCAGTGAGACGGGTCTGGGCTTGGACCCGAGCCTTGAACTTTGGCACCTACCTTTCCAGAACGAGGCTCAGTGACGAGCAGTAGCATGTGGGCTGGGCTGGACTCCAGCTGGAATCTCCCACGTGTGCTTCATCTGTCTATGCCCAGGGTGCCCCAAGCTTGGCCCTGGCCTTGCTCTCTGTTAAGGGCTGAGGCCCAAAGGACGTGATGGCCACCCAGGCTTTCTGGGGGCTCATGGTGCTGGCGAGAGCAGTCACCCCAAGGAGACCACCCCTGGGACTGTGGCTGTGGCACTGACTAACAGTGAGGAAAGTTCCCAGAGGTGGGAGCAATCCTGAGGCCACGCACAGGGAGCGTCTACAGAGGGGTAGGAGGCGCGGGGAGATGGAAGCAAGGCCTGGAAGGATGGCCGGATCCACAGGGGGACAGAGGAAGTGTCTGCATCCAGGGTCTCTTCCGAGGTGTGTGTGGTCCCTCTGGAGTCCCATCATGGAGTGTGGGAGCTCGGGTTAGGGCAGAGGTGGGTGTCTTCCGAGAGGGCCTGGGCTCTACTTTAGGTCCCGCCAGTACCCTGGGGGCTGGGGCCTCCCCAGTTCCAAGCAGCCCCTCAGCTACATGACTCACTAAGACTCCTGCCCCGAGCCCTGCCCTCTGTCCACAGAAACTTTGACCTTGCAAACAAATGCCCTGACCCCTTCCAGAGAATGACATCACCAAGTATGCCTTCTGTCCTGTCTGACACTCCTAGAAGTTCAGAATGTCCGGCAGACTGGACATTGCCCCCAGTCTGGGGAGCTAGATGGGTCCTACCGCCTCTCCTGCCTGGGTGTGGAGGAAAGAAGACAGAATCTGGAGTCCAACAGATACATGGGTTTAATCCCTGGTTCTGACACATATAGAAGATGAGTTGACCTCTCTCAGTCTTAATCTCCCAATCTGTAAAATGCAGATAACCATGCTTATCTTGCATTGTAGGGAGATCAAGGAGAACCACCTGTGAAGGGCCTGGTGCTGTGCCTGGCATGCAGTAGGTGCTCACTAAATGTCAGTTTCTGGTCTTTCTCCTCCCCGTCCTAAGCCTTTTTCCTCCGATGAGTGGCTGGGAACAGGAGTCTGGCTCTCAGGACCTCTGCTGGCAGCCGGCCCTCAGGGCGCGTGGCCAGTGTAGGCTGCGTGACCACTGTGTGCTGGGAAAACACGTCTCCGGACACTGAGGGCCCAGTGCCCAGGCTCACTGTGCAGACAGAGGCTATGAGTGGAGCCGTCGAGAGATGGAAACCAAGATGTCCAGAAGGGGAAGGGGCCTGGGACGGGCTGTTTGTGTAGGAGAACAAACAAGCTACACGATAAGTGTGGGTAGCACGCGGGTGAGGGGTGCAGCTGGACCAGCGGCCTCGACTGCCAACTGGCCCTGCAGAAGTGTCTACGCCCTGGCCTTTCCTGGGCAGAGCCCAGCTCTCTTTCGTAGTCCAGGTCCTGCTTTTGATCTTCCTTTTTTTTTAACTTCTTATTTTGGAATAATTTTAGATTTAGAGACAAGTTACAAAGACAGTACAGAGAGTTCCCATACACCCATCACCCAGCTTCCTCTAATGTTCACATCTTACATAACTGTGGAACATTTCTCAGAACTAAGAAACTAACTCTGGGACAACATTATTAACTAAACTACAAACTTTACTCGAATTTCACCAGTTTTTCCTTAGTGGACATGAATTGTCCTTTTTTCCTGTTCCAGGGTCTAATCTCGGCTACCATGATGCATTTGGTTGTCATGTTTCCTTACTCTCCTTCCATCTGTGACAGTTTTCTGTCTTTCCTTATTTTTCATGACCTTGGCAGTTTTTACTTTTTTTTTTTTTTTTTTTTTGCGGTACGCGGGCCTCTCACTGCTGTGGCCTCCCCCCAGCACAGGCTCCGGACGCACAGGCTCAGCGGCCACGGCTCACAGGCCCAGCCGCCCCGCGGCACGCGGGATCCTCCCGGACCGGGGCACGAACCCGTGTCCCCTGCATCAGCAGGCGGACTCTCAACCACTGCGCCACCAGGGAAGCCCCCTTTTATTTTTATTGTGGCGAAATATATACATATGACATAAAATTGCCATTTTAACCATAAACGGGCAATTCAGCGGCCGTAATTACATTTATAGCGTTGCATAACCATCACCAGTGTCTATTTCTCAAACATGGTCATCACGCAGACAGAAACTGTGTAACCGTGAAGCAATAACTCCCCATCCTCCTCTCCCAGGGATCTCTTGAGAGGCTCAGAGGGGACCCGCCACCCCAGCGTCATGCCCAGGAAAGAGGTCTTGTTGTTCCTGACCAGAATCAGTCCTTCTCGACCCCAGAGCTGCACTAAAAGGTCTGTTGGGGTCACTCTCTTGGTGGTACCCATCCCTGATTTTTAGCAAATCGAGTGCTTGCTAAGGACAGAGAAGAGTCAAAGACCCCACCTGCCCCTCTTCTTCTCTGGAAATGGTCCTGCGTTGGCTTTCTAACAAAGGCTGAGATATCTGAGATATGCCTTTCACACACATCCGCCAAGAGCCCTCCTGCTGAGGCCCGGGCAGCCTGTGCAAGCATTTCTCTCCTGGGGGCCGATGTGGGGCTCTCCCTGCAGAGCACCCCACACAGAGGTCCCCACCACCCACCAGCTCCAGCCCTAGTGCCCATCATTGCTACTCTGTGCAGGAAGGCTTCACTACTGCAGCCTTACTTTGGGATGCCCTCCTCAGCAGGCTGGCTCCCACGTATAACTCCACAGCCAAGGGCATGCTGAACAGGATGGCCCAAAAGCCAGCTATGTGTGCCAAGGGCCTGGTGCCGTGCAGATCACCCTCTGCCACCTTATAACACACCTGGATCATCAACGTGCCTGGCTTCCTGCCCCAGATCCAGGCACTCAGGACCAGGCTGCCCCTTGCCAAAGTCCTGTCATCAAGCTCCAGCCACCTGTCCCAACACTTGTATCCTCCAGCCAGACATGCTTGCTGCCCATGCACCAGCTGGTCTTCCTCCTATTGCCTGCTCCTCCCTTGCCCGCCTGTGGCTGGTTCCAGGTGAGGGCTCCTTGGGGGTGGCCCATTAACCCTTCCATGCCTGGCTGTCTGGGAGGAGTAGCTGCCATGTCCCGAGCAGCTTGGACTTGGTCAGGGGAGAGCTGGACCTGGGTCTATTCTTGCTGATCCCTGGAGCAGTGGATGTGCTCCCTGCTCAGCAAGGGTGAGCCTCCCCCAGCCCAGGGGGGTCTCCTGGACCCTGGGGCCTGCATGCAATGCTATTTCTCACCACTGAGAGGGGCTGCTGGATGGTTAGTCCCTCGGGGCCCTGTCAGTCACAGTGGGTCCAACACAGGTCCCATCATCCATTCAACACTGTTCACTGACCCCAGGATGGACAACGGAGACACAGAGCTAGGAAAGCCAAGCCAGCCCTTGTGCTGTTTGATGGCTTTCTATGTCACAGACAGGGAAACCAAGAGTCAGCATAAGCCAATATTCCAGGAGCCCCTGAGGTCCCATCCTCAGAGAGATCCCAGGCAGCCTCAGCTTTTGAGTCACAATACCTACCCCCCTGGCCTACCAGAGCCTCATCCTGAGCAGATGGCTCAGTGGCTCAGAATACAAGCTTTGGAATCACCAGCTGCTTATTTGCTGTGTGACCTGGGGCAAGTAACTTAACTTCTCTGACCCTCAGTTTCTTCATTTGCAAAATGGAGATAAAAATTCCCATCAGTGGGGATCAGGTAGGCTTAACTTGTAGAAGATGCTTTCTTCCCTTCCCCTTACCAAAAAACAAAAAAACCAAAAAAAAAAAAAAAAAAAAATCCTTCTGGAATTCCTCATGGCTTAGAAGACAGAACCCCAAACTCCTGACCTGTATATTCAAAGCCTGTGTCTATTGGAACTCAATTTAACTTTCCCAGTACAATGACCAACTCATCCCAGTTTCCCCAGGACTTTCCTGGCTTTAGCACTGAAAGTACTACGTCCTGGGAGGTGTCTCAGTCCCAGAAACCAGGACAGCTGGTCATCCCATTTTCTAAACTCCTCACCTACAAACCCCTGTCATGAGAGCCCAGGTTCTGCACACCCCCCAGCACGGTCACCCCTTCTGATCTCTGGCCTTCACCAATGCTGTCCCCTCCACCTGAAATGCCCTTCCTCATGTTTGCCTGTCGAAAGTCAATGCAGTGTTTAAGGCCAGCTCCTCTGTGAGGGCTTCCGGTGCCCATGCTGAAGTCAGACCCCATGCCACTGTCCCCCAGGGCTCCCTCTGTGACTCTGACACAGCTCCAGCTACCTCCCTCTCCTCACGGAACAGTGAGACACAGGGAGCAGGCACAGCTGGTGTTACACTCCTGTACACAGTAGGTGCTCCATAAATGTGCTTCTGTCACAGCCCCACCCACCTTGTGCATTTGCCCTAGGAGGTGAGCTCAGCAGAATGAGCCCCAGGGGGTGCTTAGGAAGAGACACAGCCAGGACAGGCCTTGCCCTGGGTCAGGGGACTTGCTCCCAGGTGGACCCCAGCCTGTCCTGACACCGCCCCAGGGGTAAGAGCCCTAGACCAGGGCTCACCCGCTCCCAACAACCCGCAGGCCATCTGGCCTTTCCTTATCCACGGGAGGCGTAGTAAGCTCTCGGTGAGGATGTGTTACAGATGAAGGTGTGGGCCATCCCCTGGGGGCACGGCGTCATTGATGGTTTCCTAGGCGATTAGGCGGTGAGTGTAGGGCAGTGGGGATGCTGAGTGAGGGGTCTGGGGAAATGGGGTCCCTCTAGCACCCTGGACACAGGGCAGGTGCAGACACCTGGGGGGAGTGGTAGAAGGAGAGAGGTCCCAGGTGAGGGGTGGCACCTTGCTCAAGTCAGGAGGGCCACAGGCCACGGGAAGAGCTGTCCTCTCCAGTGCAGAGAGCTGCTAACGGCGTGGGTCAAGCACTCTTTCAAAAGCAGATGGTAGACATCTGAGCCTTCTACTCAAATCCCAGAGTGGCCAGCCAGAGACCGAGGACATCAATCGGACTTTAGGGGAGATGGTGTGGGTGTGAAGGGAACAGATGCAGGAGGGGAACTCCTGTCCCAAACCTCACATAATATATGTGAGGCTTGTGCAGCCTCACATCCAACAGGAAAGGGAGGGTGGATGAGGCCAGACCGGCAACGGGAAGCTGGGCCACACTGTGCAGCCCCACCCCGGGCAGGAGTACAATACAACGCAGGGCAGGGTAGAGGTGGGTGACCCCAGCTGGGACCCAGGTATCCTTCTTCCTCTGGGGAGACTGAGCTTTCACGACACGGCTCAGCGCCTGGTGAGGCAAACAATGGAGGCTCCTGGCAGCCTGCAGAGAACAGGGTGTGGTACCTCGGGCACCAGTGTCCCTCTGTGACGAAGCTTGAATTGGAAGGACCACAAGGCGATGGAGGCTCGTAAGGGGTGGGGCGTATCTCCAGCAGCAGCTACACTTGTTTTCGGTTCTGTGCTAGACACTGTACTAGGTACTTCACTTGCATTATTCATTCAACACACGTTACTGGAGGCCAACTAAGCACCAGGGGTATGGCAGTGAGCGCTGTCAACATGAGCCCTCTGTCTTCTCACTTATTTCTCCCCCCCAGTCACATGAGCCAGCGTCATTATCCCCACTGTACAAAGGAAGAAACTGGAGCTCAGAGAGATGAGTCGGCCCAAGGGCAAGCAGGGGGGACACAGCAGAGATGGTCCCCCAGCCCACGCAATGCCAGACAGTCCTGAGTGTGTCTCCACTTCCTACCCTCCAGGGCCTGTCAGCCCCACCCCAGCTTCCAAGGCTCCAGGGACCCTCCTCTGAAACTCTGAGGATTTCAGGCTCCTTGTGGGCTGTTTCCCTGCAGTTTCTGTGGAGACGTGAGTTGTAGCAAGATCATAACACAGAGGACGCCCCCCCCAGAAAAGTATGCCACCTCGCAGTATCTAACCTGGACCCCTAGCCCAGGTGCTCTTCGAGGATATTATTATGTGCTTTATTGGGGGGTGTGGGAGTCGGGGAGCTGTGTTATACATTTTCCTAGTTGTTGATGGTGGAGGACCCATTTTACAGATGAGGTAACTGAAACCAGCATCACACAAGTAGGCAGAGCTGGGGCCAGAGCCTGGGGTCCCTGCTCCCAGCTCAGTGTTCACTTCAGGACACCGGGCAACCAGCCAGGTGGACCTGTGCCCCCTCCTTTCTCTCATTCCAGCCCCTCTAGGACTCAGCAGGCCTGAACTGCTTCAAGGTCTCCCCTCAGGGCCGTGGTACACCTCCCTCCGCAAAGGGAATGGCCCTGAGAAGGGCTATCCAGAGCTGGGGCTGAGGCAGATTCTGGGGCTCCGGCTCTCTCAGAACCCCCTCTGGTGGGTGCAAGGGGTCCCTGCCCAGAGCACATACCCTGAAGGGTGCCTGCTCCTGCCTCAACTGCCCCAGAGAAAGGGCCCCCTTCCCCCTCCCTCCCTGATCCCATGCCTCAGAAATCAAAGGGGGAAAATACCTCCAGCTGGGAGCCATTCTGAAAACAGTTCTATTTTCTGCTCTTTTCCTGTTCAGAATAAACAGCAACATAAAATTTGAACAGAAGGATGGGAGTGATTTCCACGTGGCCTCCTCACTGGTGAGATAAGAAATAATTAATTGCCTGGATACTGTGAAGGGCTTGTCCCGGAGCAGAAACTACCTACTTTCTCACAGAGACTTGCCCCCAGCAGATGCCACCCTCGCTGTCCGCACTGTCTGGCCCGTTCTAGCTGGGTCAAGGGCAGTGTGCATTGGGGGCTGGGGGCCCCCAGCATTTCCACAGCACAGCCAGTCCCTGACCTGTCTCAGAGGTCCCCCCAAACCCGGGGTCTGGTCTGCCCCCGGGCCCAGGCCAGGTAGGAGCATCTCCTCATTCTGGCAACTACGGTCCCACCGGCTCCTACACTCCACCCACAACTGGAGACAGCTTCTTGAAAACATATTTTATCAAGTCCCCTCTGGGCAGCTAAAAACCCTCAAGATGAAGTTCAGACTCCTTAACATGGCCTAAAGAGGCCCTTCATGACCGGGGTCCGTATAGCTTCCAACCTCAACCTTTGGCTCTCCACACGCCGGCTGCTGTCCCTTCATGCAGGCCGTTCCCTCTGCCTGGACTGTCCTCGGACCTGGCCTGCCCTGGAGGTCTCTCCCAGGTACTCCCGGGATGCTTGTGCACTTGTCAGTGCCTGGAAGTGTAACACACTAGATTGCAATCGTGGGTGTTCACACCGTAACACAGCAGCAACTCACCAGTGTTCTATTTACAACACATGGAAGCTTCGTGGTTATGTTACAAGAAAAATGCCCTTCTGAGGCCCACAGGTTTGGTTTGTTTGAGGGGAAGGACATGTTTGATGCCCCTCTGGGTCCCTAGCACCTAGCATAGCATCTGGAAGTGAGGAGGTACTCAGTAAAAGTTTGTTGATTGAAAAAATAAGAGAATGAATGAATAACAGAATAGGTGTTCAGAAAATGATTGAAAAATTAAAAGGATGAATGAACGAAAGTCCCATACACCTGAAATATCAGTCCCTTAACGTCTTCTTCTGTCCGAGCTAGATTCATGGGTGGGATGGGTTCCGTTTCTTCAGAAGCACTAAAGTATCACTGGACTGTAAAGGGGATTCTTCAAAAGAATAAAACTGCATGTGGTTAGAAGGAATTCTTCCATGAGCTCATGGAGTGAATCAAGTCACAAAAGATGGCTGTCCCCTCGTCCACTGAGGAAGCTGAGCTCACTTAACTGGAACTGGCTTTGCTCTGTTGAGTGGAGTTTGCAGGTTCAGGCTTGGAGTCGGGGTGCTCAGCATCACAGAGGAGACATGGGGCCTTTCCCCCCTTCCCCACACCACTCAGACTGTCAGACCAAGACACCTGTATCTTCATCCAGCCCTGCGCCTCGCCAGCTCCACCAGGACATCGAAGCTTGCCTCCCAGGCCACCTCCTCTAGGAAGCCTTCCCTGATGCCTGGATGGAAACGTCCAAGTCTCCCTCCCCAAACTCCCTTCTGGCTTTTAAGACTAGGTTGTGGGTGCCCCATGCCCCCACTAGGACCACACTGCTGGAGGGAGGACTGTCCCCTTCACTTCTGTGGCTGCAGTGGAACACAACACAGGTCTGGTGCCAGAGGAAGTGAAATTCACCAAGGGAACTGCTGTACACACCCTCTGCAGAAGGCTTAATAGATGTTATGTCTATAAAAAATGCTCCATGGTTAAGTAAATATGGGAGATGCTGGGTTAAGTCAGGTTTAGGTGCCTTTAAAGGGGAACTTCTCAGAACATGTGTTGATATGAGTTTTGGGTCTCCAAGAGTAGACCAGTATATGCAGTGTTTCTTTTGTTTGTTTGTTTGTTTGTTTGCAGTACGTGGGCCTCTCACTGTTGTGGCCTCTCCCGTTGCAGAGCACAGGCTCCGGACGCACAGGATCAGCGGCCATGGCTCACGGGCCCAGGCGCTCCGCGGCATGTGGGATCTTCCTGGACCGGGGCACGAACCCGTGTCCCCTGCATCGGCAGGCAGACTCTCAGCCACTGCGCCACCAGGGAAGCCCAGTGTTTCTTGAACTTATCTGACTATGGACCTTTTGGTTCGAGTAATGCCTGTTCCATGGAACACACTTTGAGAAATGTTAGAGAATGCGGTCAGATCTAGATATATTTTAACAGCCCCCTCATTTTATAGAGAAGGAGTCAAGCCCCAGAGATGAACTAGCAGAGTCAGGACAGATCCCAGGATATTCCCCATCTCACCTTGACCTCAGATACGTCACCTAGGGTAAGAATTAGTCCTGAGCTTCAGGCCAAGGGGATCAAGGCCGCAATGTGACCTTGGAAAAGTCTGGGCTCAGTTTGACCTGCCCAGTTCCTGGTATCTCCCAGGCAAGGCTAGAGGCACAGTCTGAGTCCCTAAATGGGGGCTGCAGGGGTCTGGTGGAGACGTCGGAAGTCTACTGGTCTTGTTTGATAGGATGGTGGCAGAAACCTAAATGCTGCTTGGGCCGCTGCCTAGGCCATCCCAGGAGAGCTATGAGGGGGCTTGGCTGTCCTGAAGGTCTCCTCCTTTCCAGGGTTCTTGAGAGGCTGCCCAAGGATAGACTATCCTTTAGTAACTGGTGAGACGTTTGTCTTTTCAGTGTACCGACACCTCCCAGCTTTCTGCCGGCCTCTACCACGGAAGTCTCTAAGGCTCATTCTCAGAAGGCGCACAGGCAGGAGGTGACTATTTCCCGCGGTCAGCACGGGCAGCCCAGATGCCCAACAGCAGAGGGTGGTCGAGCCAATCTTAGGTCGATGCCATGAAATCCTACATATGAGAGGCTGGGGAGAGGGGGCCCAACAGAAGAAAGGTGGGCATCCTCCCACCACCACCAGGGAGCCGCGCGCCGTGCTTAAGCATAGACGTTCTAGCTGACACCTCTAGGCTGAGTGGCCATAGGCAAATTCTAGACCCTTTTGAGCCTTGGTTTCTGCATGGATGCAGTGGGATGGTAACACAGTACCCACTTCACAGGGCTGTTAGGAGGACTGAGCCAATTAATCCCTCGGAACATCACCTGCCGTGCTTACCATTGTCAAGAAGCAGCTCCAGGGCGGGGTCAGGCTCCAGTCCTGTGTGACGTGTGCCTGCGTTCTTCAATCTCCCCATTTCTCAGTTTCCTTAGCTAGAAAACAGAACCGATATGGCACCTGTAGAGTAACTGTTGGGTTTAAGCAAGCTGATTCATGAAAAGTACTTGGAGGTGTGGACGCCATGTAATACGCACTCAAACATGCTATCATTTTATCAGTGACACAGGGAAATGAGGATATAAAATATTATGAAGTGAAAAAAAAATCAGGCTGCAAACTGGCCTGGGCTTTGTTTTCCAATTGCAGTAGCTTCCCAGGTTGAGGGGAGGCTGGGCAGGGGGTGGGCTGTGCAGACCTACCCTCACAGGCCTGGAGCCTCTATCCTCAAAAGGCATGTGTCCTGGGATGCCCTCCTTACAGGGGGTGAGTTCCCGATCCATCTGCAACTCTGCACCTCCCCAAGGTGTGGGAAAGGCTTCTGGTCATTAAAAGATTTCACAACAAAGTCCCAGGAGCCTGACCATCGATCCCAAAGACCCTTCGCCATGTTCCCCAGGGTGCTGAGGGGTCTAAACAGGACCCCTGGTTTCCTGCCCCAAAGAGGATCCAGATGAGCCCCAGCCCAATTAATTCTTGACACTCTAATGTGTATATGCTAATTCTAACTTTCCAGGGAGGGGCTTCAGTAAAGATCAGAAGTCAGGCTCATATGTCCTGGTTCTTTTTTTCTGTAAAGTTTTGAAATAAAACACATACACACACTCAACTTTAAGATCTCGCATTTTCTCTGTCCCCAGCTGCACGTGCAACCTTGAAGAACTCCTACTCTCCCTGAATTATGTCGGATTTGATAGTTAGCAGAGGTTTTTATGAGCACGTTTTATAGTCATCCTTCAAAACAACCACATGAAATGGGTCAGGGGCTTATTCTCTTTAGCAGACAGAAGGGTTGAGTCACTCACAAGATGCTGATATGCTTTAAATGTGTGGAGAGAGATACATATACACACGTAGATATCAGTCAAGCTATAATTATCCCCAATAATCGGGGAGGGGGGAGGTATTTTTAGAATAAGCTAACTTTTTTGAAAACTTACTACGTACCAGAGTCTATTCCAATCATTTAATAAACACACCTCATGTGATTCTCAAGGCAACTATAGAAGGTAGATAATATTGATTTTTACCAAGTGAGGAAACCTAATTCAGAAAGGTTAAGTGACTGGCCCAAGGTCACAGGAAACAGAGGGGTTTTCCTGGCTCTGAAAACATGTATTATCAATTGCATCGTCCTGTCTTATCATGAAATGGAATCCTTTTAAAACCCCTACACTTTCTCTGAGCAAATAACATGACTGTCCTGGCTATGGGCTTGAGGGACAGTGGCGTCCTCAGTGACGAAGGTCAGCCTCTAAGAATCTCCCATAATACTTCTCCCAGGGAAAGAGAATGGGCTCTGGAGCAGGCCAATCTGGACCCAAACTCCAGGTCTGCCATTCACTAGCTGTGCCCTCTCACTGGGCTTCCAGGGGCCTTTTCCTGGCCTGAGTCCCCAAGCAGAGTATTTGGATTCAGATCTGCTGGGTGATGCAGCGCCCAGATGCGCCCTGCGGAGGCTTCCTGCATCTGGTTCCCACCACACTTCCTCTGAGACGAGAGCTGACGCTCGATAGCTTCCCTCAGCCTGTGGCTGTCTGGCCCAGGTGAATTTGGCCTGAGGTGTAAATCCTGAAGCGGGATTACTGAGAGAGCCAGAGTCCGATAGGTCAGAACATCTTCATTTAAACAGACCAAAAGGTCCCAGTGCCCACGTGACCAACTGCCTGGGGGGCGCATCTGCTAAGAGCTCTTGCTCCTGCCAAGTCCTCAGCCCTGGCACTCACTCCCCACCGAGGAAGGCGGTGTCCGGGAGCTGGCACCGCTGACCCACCCGAGGTCTCACAGAGAGGCTGCAGGACAGCAGGGAAACAGAATGTTCTCCTCGCCCTAAGGCCCCCTGACCCTCGTGTCCTATATGGAGAATGTCCGCTTTGTCCTGTGGAAAGTCCCCAAGTGGCTGGACTAACAAGTGACTCCAGCTGGAGCGCTCTGCTAACTCTGGCCACATTTCCTATATTTCCGTTCCTGGGATCCATCCTTTGCCCCTTCCAGATCTGAAAGTGACCTCCTGGGCCTCCTGGGAATGCAACTGCTCTCCCGCTACCGCTCAGATCTGGGGCTGCTCCTTCCTGGGGAGGGGTCAGCCAGCCATCCACTGTCCACCCCGAGCCCTCCCGCGTCCACTACCTTTCCTGTCCCAGCTGTGAGCCTCCCTGGGGGCTGGTTTAGAATGAAGACAATTGCCTTAGATAAAGAAGCACCAGCCTCCTCCCCTTGTGGCTAAAATGATCAGAAACTGAACCTGTATTGCTGACCTCAGCCGCCTCCGGGCACTGGTCCCTCTGGGAGCCTGTGCTGTCCCCATACTCAGGCCTGCGTGCCAGCCCTGGACAAGGCAGGCTCCTTCTAAAAGAGCTACTGCACTGCCTGCTTTTTCTGGCTCCACTTCAGATACACATAGATCATGGGGTCCAGGTAGCCAGGGGCTGCTAGCGTGTCTCCCAGGAGGAGTGGAAGCTCCATCGTGGCCTGCACTGCCATTGCCAAGGCCACAGCCACCATGCGATTCCTCCCTGGAGACGCACAGCAGATGTCTTTGCCTCCCTCCCCTTCTGACTGCTTCACAACCATCTCCACGCCGGCTTCCTCCTCACTCACTGAAGTTTCTCAGTTACTTGCATTCTTGCTGTTGGATAGATCCCAGCTCCTGTATTATTCCATTGCATCCAAAATGCTTCAAGGAAGGAATGTCATAGCCTCCCCCCCATTTTTTTAACCCCCTAGAAAGATGTGTTCAGGGGTAAGTCCCCAACAAGTAATATTTGATGAGCGTGTTGGTGGAGAGCTTGGAAGTGTCCCTGCATCCTTTTGTCCCTGCAGCAGACACTGGAAGAGACACAGCACAGGCACCAGGCAGAAGCAGAGACCACACCCTGCAGGGCACAAAACCTCTCCCTCACGTCATCAACCAGAAGCTTCTCAAGGCTCCCATGTGGCAGGTAGGGCAGGAGTTTTGCAAAAGGGGTGACCCAAGGCCGGGTCAGGGAGGTGACTTGCTCCACTTACACGAGACCAGGACTAATTCCCAAGCCCTTGACCTCCCGCTGAAGGGCTTTGAGTCAGCTCTCCTGGCCCCAAGTGGCCCAGCTCACAGAAGTTAGGATGGGAGCAGGGTGGGGGACACAGAAAGCAAAAGCACCAGTCCCCTCACAGGGTCCAGCGGTACACCTCCCTGGAGAGGCCCGCCTTTCCCTTCTGTCAACCAAAATGATCCTGGAGAAGCCACGAGATGTTTCTGAGCAAAGAAGTGACTCAGTCAGATTCCTTAACAGCCGAGGGAGCTGTGGCCCCTGTTTCTGCCATTCTCCGCCACTACCCTCAGATGCCCTGCGTGCACCTTCTCCTCTGCACCGCTCGCCGTCAGTGAGGGGGGCTGAAACCAGAAGCAGCCTGAGTCATGGGCAGCGCAAAGGCAGGACAGCTGCCAGGAGGAGAGAGTGCTTGGCCCTGGCCGAACCCCCTCAGTCTGTGGGAATCGCTCTGTCCCTGCAGACGGGCTTCCCAAGGGAGATGGCTCCAGGCCCAAGGTCACACAGCTACTTAGGTGTCAGAGCCGGAACTCAGGTCTCTCTCTTACACCAAAGGCCGCCCTCTTGCCATACACCTTGTCCTCTTATTACCTGTACTGAAGTTTTGACCTTGCTCTGTTGGCTGGTTCCTCAAGGACATCTCATGCACATCTGATCTATCCCAGGGACTAGGGGCCCCTTGGCAGGAGGGTGAACAGCATCTCAAAGTGGAGTGAACAGCCAACTCCTGGCTCCGGGAGGTGAGATTAGGATCAGAGTTATTCCACTGGCAGCAGGGGAGATCAGACTTGGCCTCCTCTGTAAGCAGGAGTTGTGTAAGAAGCAGTTGGTCACAGCCTCACCACTGGGGTTGCTGACTACTCGCCGTGGGGCAGCGATGGGGTGGGCTTTGTCCAAACGCTGTCTCATCAAGCCTTGCCCCTTCCCCGTGGGATAGGAAGAGCCTCTCATTCAGGGTTTAAAACTCCCTTATGGTAGGAAAAACGAGGCTTTCTCTGCATCTGGGGAAGGGGCTCTGCAAAGAGGCCAGGACAGCACTGGCCCAGAATAAAAGGACTGGTGTCAGCAAAATCGAGGCAGGTTTAACTCCTCCCTTTAGGAATGCTTTGAAACCTGATCTCTCCTCACTACAGAAAGACGTGACTTTGACATTTCAAGTCACTGCCGCTCAGATTTCCCGGGACGGCTGCCTTGGGAGGCACCTACCAGCTTCCGCAGGAGCATCTTCTTATCAATGCAGCGGCTACTGACAGTGACACGGGACTTGGGTCTGGGCTCCGGGGAGAAAGACAGGGGCCTGGGCTTCTGTCTTGGGTGGGATAGAACCAGATAGGCTCCAGCCCTGGTGGAGTCTGATGCTGCTGGTCCCTGGGGAGGACATCAGGTCCTGGTCCCCCCAGGAGAGCGCCTGAGGGGTGGAGGTAGAGAAAAGCCTTGGCAGGGTCCTGGCCAGGTCCTCAGGGAGCTCATCAAGGAATAAGTGTATCACCTAAAAAGGAAATTGGCAGAAGGGGTGGGGAGCAGAAAGGGCAGGAGTGTCTCCATCCTATTGATACTCGGAAAGGTTCTGACAGGAGGAAAAAAGGAAGAAGACAAAGGCAAGTGAGTGGCCAGCATGGCAGGAGTGGGACTAGGGGGAAGGGTGGAAGTGGCTCTTGGCCATGTGGTGACTCACAGATACAGAGCCCTCCAAGCACAGGGAGAGTCCAGAGCTGTGACCTGTGGTGCCAGGGGGCCTCAGAGCCCCAGGGCTCAGATGAGGAAGAGGAAGCCTGTTCCCATCTGCCGATCGGCAAACTTTCACCAGATGCCCTGTCTGCAGCTGGGCCCCTGGCCTAGGACCTGGCACCAGCCCCTGCCTCTGGACTGACAGATGGTGGCAGTCACGTGGCTAAGGGGGGTCCTATAGCTCTGGAAATGGAAGGGCTTTCTTCTAGGGCTCGGCAGCCCCTCCACGGAGGGCTCCCCGGGTCTTAGAGCGCATGAAGGTGAGGCTGGGGGAGAAAGGCGGCACTGACTGTGCCCACCCACTCCAGGGACACTTGTCTCCCTCCATTCTCTTCCTCCACTTTCTCTCCTGCCAAGTCCAAACTCAACCCAACTCATTGGCCAACCCAACTCAATGGCCAAAGAATGAGGACAGCTCCTTCTCCCCTGGGGCCTGCTCACAGCTGAGATCACACCTGGGGACCCTTTTGCCAAGACAGCATACTTTGTTAGCTATAGCAATCAACAAAGGGGGTCAGGCAGGGCCCTTTCTCTGTGGCATCTGCTTAGATGGCCCAACATGCTAGGGTCTGCCAGGGACACAGCCAGACAGAGGCTCCCCCGACTCGCAATGAGGGATTGGTATGTCATCATTTACCATCTGGAGAGCTCCGCCCTGTGTCCCCGCCAGGCCCATAATGGGAGCTGCTGGTTGGCTTACTTCTCTGGTTCTGTCCAAGCAGCTGAAGGGGAGGGAAAGGCTGTTTTCATAAAAGATGGCATTGACTCTGTTCTTAAAAAGGGCTAAACCCCAATTCTGAAATGAGTCACTGTGGGAATGATTTGAAATGTGATATTTGTCTTCTCATCACTTCTTTGCTTTCTGGAATTTCAAAGTTGAGTCTGGTGATGGAAGTAGGTAAAGATGTAACAAAGTAAGTTTGTAAGATGTTCTTACTTTTCCCTCTCATTCGCTTACTCATTCCCAAGGAGCGTGTGGTGCAAAGGAAAGTTTGAGGGATCCGCAGCCAGATGACCTGGATCAGCGTCCCACGTCAACACAACCCGGAGGATGTAGTCCTCCTGGGGGCCCCCGCAGGGATGCCCAACCCTTTCTGCGGCTTCTAACCGAGCCCGAGCACAGGCAGGGAAAAGGAGGGCAGGATGGCCTGGCTGAGGATGTTGGCCTGTCGTGTTAGATCTCGCCAGGACGTACCTCCGAGAAGCCAGCGCAGCTTCTCAGAACATTCCAACCAGCTGGGCTGGGGGTGGTGTGGGTGGAGAGCGGCCTCGTCCTCCAAGCTCTGTCTGCGGGGGCTGTTTGATGCTTCCTTAAATAGGCATCAAATTTTGAAAGATCCCTTAGGAAAGTGTTTCCGTCTAAAATAGAAACTGCTTAATATTATTTTCAGCTTTCCAAGAAGGAGCCCCAGATCCCTGCAGGAGCCCCTTATCCAAGGAAGATGAGGGAAAGTTTGGGAAAGCAGAGACCCAGAGAGTTTGAGGTTATTCGTCTACTTTTAGAATCACAGACCCCCCAGGTTAGAAGGACCCCCACCCTCATTTGTGACAGTCCTCAGCCTCCAGGCAAGAGCAACCTTAGCAGCGGAGGAGAAGGGCCTGTTCCCTATCCAGTACATTCAGTTGGGCGCCCGTGATCTGGGGGCTGCTGCCGCCTGTTACGGGATGAGTGTGGATGCACTCTCGCTGTCTGAAACTTTGCCTGCAGCAGGTTCAAATCCTCCTGCCTCGCCACCGATGCCTCCTCATTCCTCTGCAGGGATACACTGGCAATTCCCTGCCTCACCTCCACCAACCCGCAAACCCACAGTGCCAGGCAGATAGCAGGTGCTTAATCACCACTTGCTGACCTAAACCAGCCCAGGCACCAACGAGGCCGCCGGCTGCAAAGCCTCTCCTTGCACTTACCAGCTGGTCCTCACTTCTGAATCACCTGTAGCTGGTTAGCACTCTCGGCCACTTCAAATCTTTGCCCCACCATCATCTCCAGGACCTCTGCCACCAGCAGGACACAGAACCAACTCCAGGGACCGCAGAAACCTGGTCAATTTCAAGAAGGAGAGGCCTCCATCTGGGGACCCCCATGGAGGGCATGTTGGGCCTCCAGGCAGAGGAAACCTGAGGACACCTTCCCACACTACCTCTCCTGCACAACCCATATCCGAGTCCACTTCCACAAGGCGGTCTGGTGTGCACGCATCTAGGACACCTGCACAGCCCTGGCCTTTCCGACAGAGCTGTGCAGGGGATCCAGCCCAGTGAGATTCCAGCTCCAGCGCTCCCAGTGCTACTGTTGGCACACATGAGACGGCCACAGGAGTCACATGGCCTGCGGGTGCGGGGGAGCAGAGAGCATCACAGCCTCTAGAACTTCAAGCAGTAAAGAAGCATGTACTGGGACTTCCCTGGTGGTGCAGTGGTTAAGAATCCACCTGCCAATGCAGGGGACACGGGTTCGAACCCTGGTCCGGGAAGATCCCACATGCCGCGGAGCAACTAAGCCCGTGCGCCACAACTGCTGAGCCTGCGCTCTAGAGCCTGTGAGCCACAACTGCTGAGCCTGCGTGCTACAACTACCAAACCCCGCGTGCCTAGAGCCCGTGTTCCACAACAAGAGAAGCCACCGCAATGAGAAGCCCGCGCACCGCAACAGAGAGTAGCCCCTGCTTGCCAAAACTAGAGAAAACCCACATGCAGCAATGAAGACCCAAAAGTAAATAAGTAAGTCAGTAAGTATAAATAAATAAATAAATAAATAAATAAACTCTAGTAAAAAAAAAAAAAAGCATGTACTTGCACTGAGTCTGGGCTGAGGCCCCCTAGCTACCTTCCCAGCCTGAGAGAGTTGCTGAGTGCAGTAGGGCCCATGAGGATCCTGTTGTAGAGGCAGGTAAGGGATGATGGGACTTGGGAGTAGGGTGGTTGAATCCCTCTAGTGAGAAGTGGCCAGGTCCAGAACGCATTTAGGAGGTAAGGTGAATAGAATTTGCTGATGGATTAGATTTTGAGAATGAGGGATTGTAGTGGGTTAAATAGCACCCTCCAAAACTCATCTCTACCAGGAACCTCAGAATGCGACCTTACTTAGAATAGGATCTTTGCAGATGTAATTAAAGTGCAGCCATACTTGATTAGGATAGGCCATAAGTCTCCTCATGGTCTTCTGGCGTCTCTTCAGAATTCAAGGTAGAAAGAAGCAGGAAGGAAGAAGAGTCAGGTCAGCCCCATCTGCTGTTGTTGTTTTTAATCAGGAGAGCTGAAGCCCTTCCAGGAGCCTCCAACACACTCCCCTTATGTTCACTGGCCAGAATTGCCTCACATGGCCACCCCTAGCTGCCCCACCCAGAGGCTAAGAAAATGAGGTGCTGCCTTGTTAGCCTTGAGAGCTGAGTGGGAAAAAGGATGGGGACAGTTGCCGGGTCATCCATCCAACAGTCTGCCACAGGATAATCGTGACCTCGAGCCTTCTATCTGTATATGCTGGCTGCCTTTTAGAATCCCACATTCCCCAGCTCTGCCAAATTACCCCACCTTGCAAGGTGGGAAGACCAGACGTTACTTATTCCCATTTTACAGGTGAGGAAACTGAGGCCCAGAGCTCAAAAAGGATTTGTCCAGAGTCACAAAAAGTCCATGACTGAGCCAGCCGTCGAGCTTGGTTTCCTGGTTTCCAGCTCTGCCTTACAGCACACCCAATAAAATGTATGAACCAGATCACCTTCAGACAGGTCACTGTTTCTGGCATATAACCTTGCAGGGAGACCGGCATGATCGTGGGCGAGCTCCTAACCGCCTTTTAACAGAAGCTCTGCAGTCCTGCTCCCTTCAACAGAGGGTATAGTCAAAGCATTTCCTGCCGCTTGATAGGCTAATTGCTTAATTGAATTAGTGCAGATTCCTGATGTCTCTGAGAGTTGAGTTCTCTACAAAATAGGCTGACTTGGCAGGTCCAATAGGCCGAGGCAGGGGAGGCAGCAGCAAAGAACACATGTATCAATACCCTCTGCCTGGGCTGCTGGAGGCCTTCGCTCAGGTCGTACTTGTATGTGCTCTTGGCTGGCAGGGTGCGCACAAAGGGTGCGGTTGGTGCCAATGCCCAACTGGTCTAAGCTACTCACACGTGTTGCCTGGCTAAGTCGAGCAAGGAGCTCAGAGGCGGACAGGGTGGTAAGAGGGCCATGGCTCCTGTTCAGCCTGCGTGAGCACAGCACCCGGGCCTCTTTCTCCCCTATCCAGCCTCCAGCCCAGCATGGCCAGCAAAGCTTCCCTGTGTTAGGACAAGAAAGGATGCAGGACAAAGGGGACTGAGAATCTATTCTCTAAGTGTCTGCAGGGAACATGGTGCCTTGCCCTGGCTCTACCAGGAACAAGAAGTGGCTTATCTGTTCATGGCGTTGTGCAAAGACTGGCTGATTTGCACCCTATCGGACCATCCTGACATTGACTTTGGGCTTGAGTTCAGGTGAAAAGAAAAATATCCCTAGAGGTGAATTTGGGTGACACATTGTTATGTGTTAACCAATTCCTGTGTCCTGGGTGCATAGTAGGACCACATTTCCCACCCTCCTTTGCAATTAGGCGTGGCCTATGCAACTACATTCTGACCAATGGCATTACGTGTTTACCACTGACATGCGGGGTTGCCTGTTCCAGCAGTAAGCTCATCCTGAGTTAACAGCTGTGACACTGGCATTTATCCTGCTTTCTGGTAGGCAGCATGCAGTGGAGGCTTTGGGATGCGGTATAGCTGGATATTTCTTGATCCTGCCACTTACTAGCTGTGTGACCTCAGGCAAGTTACTTAACCTCTCTGAACCTGTTTACCCATTTGAAAAAAGAGAATAATCTACCTACTCACAAAGTGGTTGTAAGAACTCAGGTGATAAATATAAAGTTCTTAGCACAGGGCCTGGCACGCAGACAAGCATATGAACAGTAACTGCTATCATTTTACTGAATTGAAAATAGTGTAAAAGATTAATTATTTTAAAACTTTCATCCCACTATTTAAAATTGTATGATTTCTTTCATAAATACAGTAGTCCCTTCTTATCCACAGTTTCACTTTCCACAGTTTCCGTTACCCGTAGTCAACCATAGTCCAAAAATATTAAATGGAAAATTCCCAAAATAAACAATTCTTAAGTTTTAAATTGTGCGCCATTCTGAGTAGAGTGATGAAATCTCTCACAGTCCCAGTCCGTCTGGCCAGGGACGTGAATCATCCCTTTGCCTAGCTTATCCTGCCAGTTAATCACTTAGCAGCCCTGTTGGTTATCAGACCAACTGTCAAGGTAACACAGTGCTGTTGTTTAAGCAACCCTTATTTGACTTAATAATGGCCCCAAAGCATAAGAGTAGTGATGCTGGCAATTCGAATATGCCAAAGAGAAGCCATAAGTGCTTCCTTTAAGTGAAAGGGGATGTTCTCAATAAAGAAAGAAAAAAAATCATATGCTGAGGGTGCTAATATCTATGGTAAGAACAAATCTTCTCTCTGTGAAACTGTGAAGAAAGAAAAAGAAATTTGTTCTAGGTTTGCTGTCACACCTCAGACTGCAAAAGTTACAGCCACAGTGTGTGATAAGTGCTTAGTTAAGATGGAAAAGGCATTAAATTTGTACAATAAGACATTTTGAGAGAGAGAGAGAGAACACATTCACATCACTCATTATTATTGCTGTTATAATTGTTCTATTTTATTATCATTGTTCTTAATCTCTTACTGTGCCTAATTTATAAATTAAACCTTACCATAGGTATGCGTGTATAGGAAATATACCCAAGAGTGTATATAGGGTTCGCTACTATCTGTGCAGATAAAAGGGGGAACTACTGTAGCATAAAAGGAAATTGAGACGACCAAAAGGAAAGCAGTCACTCCCATGGAATCCTGGACTAAGTTACCAGGCTGGGAATTCTATAATAAACTGATTTTGGAAACAGCTTGTCCTGAGTTGTCCAAAGAGGCAGACCAGGGAGGCTGGCTTCTAGCTGGATTGAGGGCAGCTGGACCCTGGCCGGCTCCACACTGCAGGTAGTGGGGCTGCTGGACACCGCAGTGGGTGGCCAGGGCCGCAGGGGCGGGCTCTTCTGGACAGGGCCAAGTCCACTCTCTGGACCGAATCCTCCTGGACTTGACTTCAGAACAGCTCTAGCTGGACACCCAGATTCGTCTCTCTAGCTGTGCGACCATGACGTCACTCTTTGTCATTTTAGCCATTCGGATAGGCATGTAGGGAAATCTCATTGTGTTTTAATTTGCACTTCCCAATGATGATGAACATCTCATTTACTTATTTTCCACGTCTATACCCTCTTCTCTGAAATGCCTCTTCACGTCTTTTACCCATTTTCTAATTGGAATTTTGTGGGGTTTTTTTACTGTTGAATTTTAGGAGCTCTTATATAGTCTAAATACTAGTCTTTTGTTGGATATATAGTTTACAAATATTTTCTCCCAGTTTGTAGTTTGCCTTTTCACCATCTTAATGGGTCTTTCATAGAGCAAACTTTTTAATTTTGATGAGGTTCACATTATCAGTTTTTCCTCTTAAGGATCATGCTTTTGCTGCCAAGTCTAAGAACTCTTTGCCTAGCCCTAGATCACAAAGATCTCTCCTATTTTTGTCTAAAAATCTTACAGTTTTACATATTACATTTAAGCTCACAATCCATTTTGAGTTAATTTTTGTATAAGGTGTGAGTTTTAAGTTGAGGTTCATTCTTTTGCTGATGGATATCCAATCACTCCTGCATCATTTGTTGAAAAGGCTACCCTTCATCCATTCGGTTACTTTTGCACCTTTGTCAGATAGCAACAGGGTATATATGTGTGGGTCTATATCTGGGTTCTCTATTGATTTCTGGGTCTATCCCCTGCCAATACCATACCGTCTTGCTTACTGTAGCTATATAGTAAGGCTTAATATTGAGTAGAGTGATTGCTCCTACTTTATTCCTCTTTTTCAAGATTATTTTAGCTATTCTAGATCTTGTGCATTTCCATATAAATTTTAGAATAAACTTGTCTAAGTCTACAGGAAATTTTTCTAGAAATTTGATGGAAACTGCATTTAACCTATAGATCAATTGAGGGAGAAATGACATCCTTACTATGCTGGGTTTCTCAATCCATGAACATAGTATGTTTCTCTATTTCTTTAGGTTCTGCTACCGTAAGAAAAGAAAAAAGTAAAAACAAAATAACTGTATTAGGTTCTTTTTCCAATTATGTAGACAAAAAAGTAATGAAACAATGTCTTTTGCATTGTAGTGAAGTGAATGAAGTCTGGTAACTTTTATTAGGCTCTACGTGAGTGTCAGAACCTACTCATTTAATCCTCACAACAGCCCTATGAGGTGGGTACAATTATTATCTCCATTTTATAGGAAACTGAGGCTCAGAGAAGTCAACTTGCCTGAGATTCTATAGCTCATAATCAGTAGAGGCCTAACATTCCAGGTTTCACCTACTTTCCCCAGGGCACACCCTCCCTTCACCATTATGGTGAGGATGGGGGAAGTAGGCTGGGCCAGAGCACTGGTATCATCTCAGAGCTAAGGAAGCAGTCTCAGCCCTGTACTTACCCACCAGCCTCCCTCCCGCCAGTGGCCTGGGTGTGAGAACCTCAGTGTCACAGAAGACAGTCCCCATCTTCCACAGGGAGGAAGAATTAGACCCCAAATGAAGGCCATGACTAGGACCCAGACAACTAGGATTATCCTCACTGACATCAGCAAATCGCTCTGTGGTGGGTTTCCTGTAATTACCTCTTAAATCCACTCCTACCAAAACTCAGTGGGGAAGGAATTATTACCCCCGTTTTACAGCTGAGGCAGCCATGCTCAGGGAATTCAATAGAGGGAACTGTGCTGGGCAGGCTGACCATGCCTTGCTCAGAGGAGGGGGTGGTGGGCTTGGCTTCTCAGCCCCTCTCCTGTGACCAGTCAAGGTCGCACCACTGGCCAGAGGCCCATCCAGTGTAAGGGCAGGTGTCATAGGTCCAGAGACCCGGTACTCACCTTGCCCCTCCCCCACCTGCGGCACAAACCCACTCTTGGGCCTTCACTTCCGTGACCCCTGCACCGAGGACGGCCAAGAGCATAAGAAACTCTGAGGGCACTAGAAAGTGGACCCTGCTCAAGAGAGCCCTCCTGGCCCGAGCAGGGCCTGGCAAGGCGTGGCTTGGACACACAAAAGGTGGAGAGAGCATGGCGGGTGCTCAGAGAGCCCCCCAAACACCCTCATTGGACAGATGATGGCCATGGCAGCACAAGTGTTTCCAAAAGAGCCCAGTAAGAGCAATTGCACCGGGCCCATCGGGCCCCTGCTGCCCAGCAAACAGCCCCTGCTGGCAGGGGTTCCTGGTTGACTTTGAATATTTGGGTGCCGTGAAGTTTAGGAAAAGGGAAGCAGGGAGGTACCTGCCAGGCAGAGCTCAGGGCTGGGGGGCAGGTGGCTGGACCAGAGTCTTTCAGGGCCCTGGGCTCTCATGTCAGCTTGCTGCCCCTTTCTGGAATGGCCTTGTGGGGTGGTGAGAGGTGGGGGACTAATACTGGTTTGTTTTCATGGATTTTGGGGGGGCAGCAGATATGGGGGTCACTCTGGAAAATGCAAGGCTTGCAGAAGTTGAGCTGCAGAAACAGAACCTCTCTGGTACTTTCTGTGTGCTGGAGGGAAGCACCGGCTCACACTTTCCACCACTGCCCTGCTTGGCTGTGCAGTTGTGGGGTGCTCACCATGCCTTCTGCACACGCACCCCCACATTCATTCACCACACTTTGCTTAGTGGTCGCTCCGTGCCCTGCCCCAGGCTGGCTGCTGGCCGATCGGCCCAGTTTCCTCTCTAACTCCTGACCTACTCCTCTGTGAAAGCTGAGAAGCCAAGCTAAGTGGCCAGCTCCGCCCAGGGCAGCCTCAGCCCACGAGAAGCTCCACGTTAGAGGCCTAGGGTCCAGAGAAGGGCTGCTTGTCACAGGTCTGCCAGCTCTGTGTGCTCTGCAGGGAAAGACAAGTGACCTATTTGGGTTGGAGACTCTCAGTGATGGCCAACGTCTAAACGGGTCTGATCCCTTCTCTGTGGGTGGTCATTGTGATTCCTGGGATACCAGACCTGCTTCCCCCAGACATCCACCAACAGGGCCCTAAATGAGATGTAAACAGAGGAACAATTTGAAGATTTGTGGGTTGTTCTTTTCCGAGGGGATTTCAGATTTGGGGGCTTTTGCTACATTGAAGAGACAAAAAAAAAAAATCGTAATTAGTCATCCCCCACCCCACCCCCAGGTGAGAAGATTAAGCCTCTGGAGGTAAGGACAGTGCATCCCACAGGCAGCCTGGTTCCTTCTCCACCGAAGTGAAGTTTAATTCGTTTCCATTCACAAAGAATTAATGTCTAATTATTCATTAACCCCCACTGGTTATTATATTCCTGAGTGCCAAATCCTCTTCATTCTGGGGCAGTAACTTGGGTATTACTTCGTTTCTTAGGCACTTCATTCACCTTGAACTTCTGGCAACACTCGTGGCTAACCCAGGGAGACCTTTCCCAATAGAAAGGCAACTCATCCGATCCCTAGGTCTCCTGGGGGATGACTGGGGAGGATGGATCCTGAATTTAGCAAGTGAGAGTGGCACCTCTCACCAAAAGGCTAGGAGTCAGGTTTGGGAGCTGTTGCAGGGGAGCCTGGGCATGCCCAAACTTTGGAGAAAGGCCCGAAACGGTCCTTTGCCCACCCCCCTCGCTGTTCAGTGGAGAAACTGAGGTCTGAGATGGCTGAGGCGGGGCACTTGTCAAAGCTTAAGAGCAAGGACTCCTAGATTTTGAGAATCTAAAAGTAAGCTCTTAAATGATGGGGTGCTAATGAAAGAAACAATGTTTTCCCAGGGAAATGCGTATGTGCTTTTATACTCTGAAATTTGCACAAATGACAGGGGATTCAGACTCCTTGAAGTCCATCTTTGCAATCTAGGTTATGAAGTCATGATCTTTACAAAAAACAAAATAAAACAAAAACTTTTTTTTACTGAAGTGTAGTTGATTTACAATGTTGTGTTAATTACTGCTGTACAGCAAAGTGATTCAGTTATATCAATTTTTTTAATATTCTTTTCCACTATGGTTTATCATAGGATATTGAATGTAGTTTCTCTGTGCTATACAGTAGGACCTTGTTGTTTATCCATTCTGTATATAAAAGCTTACATCTGCGAACCCCAAATTCCCACTCCATCCTTCCCCCAACCTCCTCCCCCTTGGCAACCCCCAGTCTGTTCTCTATGTCTGTGATTCTGTTTCTGCCAAACAAAAACTTCTGAGTGACGAAAAACACCATAAACAAAGTAAAAAGACCAATGCAAAACTAGGAAAAATATTTGCAACTTATATAAAAGACAAAGGTTAATATCCTAATAAATAAAGAGCTTCTAAAACTAAAGAAGGACGATCCAATTTTTAAATGGACAAATGGCTCATATATATATATATATATACTTTAAAAGCTACTCAACTTTATTCATAGTAAGAGAGATGCAAACTATTAACAACCCTGAGATACTAGGAATGAAAAATGTTACAACCCCACAAAGGGCAGTGTCCAGGAAAATTACATGTGCATTTATCCTTTGTCAGAAATCCCACTTTTAGGGATCTATCCTAAAGATACATTGGCAAAGATACAAAAAAGATATACGCACAAAGCTATCCGTTGTAGGACAATTTATAATACTGAAAAGCTGGAACCAACTCAGATATTCATCAGTAAAGGACTAGTTAATTGTCCATCTACTAAGTGGGTTATTATGCAGCTGTAACAAGGAATGAGGGCTATCTCCATTGACTGCTGCTGAATGATCTGTCCCTATGAGGTTACGGGGAAAATCTAGGTGTAGATCTGGGTTTATACTATACAACTGTTTGTCCAATAAACGAGGGATACAAATATACCTAGATTGTGATCTCTCAATATCTGTTTCCCACTAAAAGGAACCAAGGCCATTTGGAGAAATGGCTGATTCCAGGTCTGAGGAGGGAAATGTATGAGACCCTAAAGCTTCTTGTCATACCAAAGCCATGATCTACTGAGATCGTGTCAGAAGGATTCAAAAGCTAACTTGAATAAGCTCCCACCAGCTAAGAATGGGACAATTTGAACATAATTAGGAAAATAACCCCATTGGATAAAAGTACACCAAACGGGCTTAAATCCATGAGCTGCCATGGCTGCTGGCCTGATAAAGGACTGCTGTGGGAGTCTTGGGACACCAGGAGCAGTGGCTGAGGGCAAGGACCACCCCCCGCATCATCACCCAGGAATGAGTCACTCAGATGGGTGCTCCGTCATTCCTGATCTTTACAGCATCGGCAGGAAGAATCCTCACCTTTCCTAAGAGACATTTCCGCTAAGCTTCTTGTCGGATAACCTTTGTCAGTTTTTTCAAGACCTTTGGGGGTCCACTGAGCTCCTAAAAGGGGAGGGGACAGCCTTAAGCATATTGTTGTACTGGGGCTAAGGACAGAGGGGAACAGCACACCCCAAATCCTACGCGCTCTGCCCAAGCCCTGAATCCTGCAGTGCTCCCCTCTCTCTATTCCCACCACCCCCTTCCTTGTCCGGTCCACAGTGGCCTCCTACCTGGACCACTGGGCAGCCTCCAGTGTGTGCGTGTTCCATCCCGCTTCCCTCTACCCACAGGCAGACTTGCCTCCTGATCTTGTTCCTACCCTGCTCAAAACGGTTCAATGTTTGCTCAGCACTCACCCTATTCCAGCAGCCCCTTCTTTAGGAAAGATTTAGGCTTTAAATTACAAATGCATCCAAACAATGAACGTGTCCTCCCTTCAGTCCTGTAAACACCAGGCACAATGCCACCTCTGCATTTTTGTTCCCATTGTCCTTTACCTCCTAAGACACCCTCCCCACTGCACCTGCTCAAACCTCACTGCAGGGGGAAGGCTGAGTGCCCTGCGCTGCTAGCCAGAGGCAGCGATGTGGCCGGGGAACAGGAGGCTGTCTGCCAGGCCTGGGGAGGGAGAGGCCATGCTCAGACCCACTCTGGGCTCTGCAGCTGCTGTCATTCACAGCTGTGCCTGCTGCCTGGCTAAGGAATGTCCCCAGAGCCCTCCCTCTTCCCGCCACCCCACAAATGGAGCGCAGAGAGGTAGCTGCTCCTGTGAGCTCTCCACCACCTCTCCTCCACCTTGCCCTCCGCTCTTCTACCCCATCTACCACCCAAACCTTGCTCCAGGGAGTGGGGGATCTGGAAGCCCATACAGTTCCTGAAAGCCAACACAGGCAGTCCCGCTGTAGAAAACAGCATTCCCTGTGTAGAAACTGACAGACGCCGATATCACATTTCAGAGCAGTTTGATGCTTCCTGAAGTGTGAGCTCCTGTCTCTGGAGGAGGGAAGTGTCTGTGCCAAGAGCTTGATGAGTTTCCAATGAAGCCACGAAATGCACAAAGCTGCCTGGCAGCAGCCTGTTTCTGAGCCAGGCACCCACTGCGTGAGCCTTCCTTGAGCTTCTGGTGACCCTAGAGCAGTGCTTGGTGCCCTGGGCCTGCTCTGTCTCTCAGCGGGAGTACCACAGGTGAGGTACGGTGAGGCCGCAGGCTTGGTCTGCTCCTTTTGCCAGGACATGAGTGCAGCTGGACAGACGCTTCTACTACATGTCCTGGGAATTGCTTTTGTCTTTTCATCCTAATGAAGTAGAAACAGAATGGAAGTGAGGGAGAGAGAAGGAGTCTGGGCAGTCTGTCCCCTGAACAACCCCTTCCCCCATCCTCCATCCTCCTCCAACCCTGGAGCTGCAGCCCCTCCCTGTTCCTGCAGCATGAGGGCGTGTCACTGCGGGCATCAGCTGGACTGTAAAGGGATTAGTCTGTGCATCCCAGCACAGTGAGTCAACTAGCTCCTCAACCACAGAACACAGAGATCAGGAATTACCAGTTGTTCTTCCTCCAGTGAATGCCAAAATACCCCTAGGGAACTCTCGGGACTCCTCTCGAGAAATAGGAAATGTATGTTGAGGGCATCAGAGTCTCAGGGCCTATCTGTCAATATAGTGCAATGTTATAGAGTACAAACACTAGAGTCAGAAGGTGTGGGCTCAAATTCCACCTTTTACATTTACATGCTGTGTGACCTTGGGCAAGTGACTTAACTTCTCTGTGCTTAGTTTCCTCATCCGTAAAAATGAAGCTACTCATAGTACCTACCATTTACAATTGTCTCAGAACAATTAATACGTGGATATACTTAAAGTACCTATAACAATACCCAGCACAGTAAGGACTGCACGTGTTGACTAGCTTTGGGGGAGTCAGTGTAACAGCAGTCAAGAGCACAGGCTCCGTAGATTACACGAATTTGGATCCTGGCTCTGTCCTTTTCTAGCTGTGTGACTTTGAGCCAGTTATTAAATGCTTTGTGCTTCGGGTTTCTCATCTGTAAAAGGGGGATGATACTAGCTAAAATAGTAAAGGATTAGATGGATCAATGTTTGCAGAATGCTTAGAACAATGCCCATCACTATTTTCACTATATGTTCTGTGTTGGTTATTATTATCATTGGTACTTTCACTATCATTTCTCAACTCTGATTATGGTCATGGTTGCAGATTGAAGCTACCATGGGTCCCAATTTCCCAGGAGCCAGGACTTAGGGGCCCAGAAGATGATGGCCTCCTTAGGCCCTGGGCTTAGGGATGGGTCAACACCCAGCTTGGCTGGAGGGTCCTCATTTGCCATTAGAGCAGAAGAGGGACCCGCCCACTGCTGGGTCCCCCTGGAGGGGAAGTGTTGTTGCCTAGACCATGCCCATCTACACCAGACAAGGGCACGAACTCTGGAGCTCAACAGATGTAGTTTCAAACCCTGACTCTCACTCAGCAGCCCGTGACCCTGGGTGAGCTACTTTCTGAACCTCAGTTTCCTCATCTCCAAATGGCGGGAAGAGCATTTTCCCCGTGGACACAGCTAAACTCCTGGCCCAGCACCCTGTTCAGTAAAAGCAGGTCCTTCACCTCCTGTCCTTTCCCTACCCTCTTAACTCTGCAATTTGGGGCTACAGAGGCTGTTGAGAGTTTTGGATTTAGGGAGCAGACACTCATTTCCCTTCACTTTGTCCCTCAGGATGGAAAGCTGCAGGTCAGAGTCAATTTGACAAACTGAGGAGCCGTTTAACTTTCTTCATCAGGATCTCAGAATCCTGAGGAAAGGCATCTTTGCTGCGATGTGGAGCATCTCCTTCTGATATTCTGCTTTGTTTTTTACTTAACCCATGGATAAATATAGGCTGGTGGTATTTTTTGTCAAAGAATTCAAACAATACAGGAGTATTTTGCGTAAAAGGTGCAAGTCCCGTTTTACAATTACCCCCTTACAATTACTTACCTTTCTTATACCAGAAAGCACCGTTAATTATTTGAAGAACGTTTTCCTCTGCATTTGCAGATATGTGTAAGTATCATTCTACTAATACGGGTCCTACTGTACATATTATTCTAAGACATCCTGGTTTTGCTTAATAGCATGTCTTCAGCCATGTGGAGCTGCTTCCTTCTTTCAATGGCTGCAGATTATCCATTTGTGTGGATGGACAATTCATCGACCATCCCCTCTATTTTTAGGCATCTAGGCGTCTACACGTTTTGCTCTTATGAACATTTGTGCGTGTCTTCATGCACGTGTGTAAGCATTTCTGAGCGTTTCCTAGAAGTGGAATTCCTATGCGAAAGGACTGAAGGAGCCACAACTCACCCTACACCTGATCTCCATACTGGATTTATTTTTACTGATAGCATTTACTATAAATTATAGTACAGACTTACTCGTTTATTGTCTGCTTTTCTCACTAAAATATAAGCTTCATGGGAGCAGATGTCTTAGCTGTCTGATTCACTTCTGGGCCCCCAACACTCAACTACAATAGTATCTGGCACATAGCGGGACTCAGTAAATATTTGTTGAAAGAAAGAACAGATGAAGAGACATGTACATTTTTAAATTTATTTATTTTATTTATTTATTTTTGGCTGCGTTGGGTCTTCGTTGCTGCGTACAGGCTTTCTCTAGTTGTGGTGAGTGGGGGCTACTCTTCATTGTGGTGCGCGGGTTTCTCATCGCGGTGGCTTCTCATTGAGGAGCACAGGCTCGAGGCATGTGGGCTCAGTAGTTGTGGCTTGTGGGCTCTAGAGCGCAGGCTCAGTAGTTGTGGTGCATGGGCTTAGTAGCTCCGCAGCATATTGGATCTTCCCGGACCAGGGCTCGAACCCGCGTCCCCTGCATTGGCAGGCGGATTCTTAACCACTGCGCCACCAGGGAAGTCTAACATGTACATTTTTAATGTTGATAGGTGTTGCCAATTTATTTTCCAAAAGGCTGACCAATTTATACTCCACCAAGACAGCAAGCATTTGCTTCCCCACACCCTTGGCAACGCTGGAGGCTATCAACTTTTAAAGTAATTTTTCTCATCTATAGGGGAAAATGTTGCCTCCTCTTTTTTACCGTTGCTTTACAAGTTCCTCCTGAGTCCTGTCCGGCCTCTCACCGTGAGCGGGTGTGAACTGCCAGACTGATTTGGGAAGCTCTGTTTGTTCGCAGTGAGCACGCACAGAGGGACAAGCCTGGAAGGTGCAGGGAGAGCTGGGGAAGGCTGGGGCAGGGAGCAGGGAAGGCTGGGGCAGGGAGAGCTGGGGAAGGCTGGGGCAGGGAGAGCTGGGGAAGGCTGGGGCAGGGAGCAGGGAAGGCTGGGGCAGGGAGCAGGGAAGGCTGGGGCAGGGAGCAGGGAAGGCTGGGGCAGGGAGAGCTGGGGAAGGCTGGGGCAGGGAGCAGGGAAGGCTGGGGCAGGGAGAGCTGGGGAAGGCTGGGGCAGGGAGAGCTGGGGAAGGCTGGGGCAGGGAGCAGGGAAGGCTGGGGCAGGGAGAGCTGGGGAAGGCTGGGGCAGGGAGCAGGGAAGGCTGTGGCAGGGAGAGCTGGGGAAGGCTGGGGCAGGGAGCAGGGAAGGCTGTGGCAGGGAGAGCTGGGGAAGGCTGGGGCAGGGAGCAGAGCTGCAGCCCTATGCGCAGGGAGGAAGCGGTCTGGACAATGTCACAGCTGCTGCCACAGCAACTGTGGGTGGATGACGACAGCTGCTACACAACTGGAGACAGAAGAGAAGCTGCCCTGGGTAGGGGCCCTTTGGGAGCCAAAGGGCAGGGCCAAGCATCCATCAAACAGGACTGTGTGTGGGCGGGAGGGGAGGCTGCCAGGCCCGGCCAGGCCCCTTCTCCCAGAGGGATCGGAGGTACCAGAGTGCCTGGCTTTGACAAGCTTTGAGTCATTGACCTTCATCTTCAAGGGTCCTTCCCAGAGAACTCAGTGTGACTCTTCCCTCCCAGAGGGATCTGGTGTGACTACGAATGTCTCAAAGCTCATTCTCGGTCTGAGCCATCTTCCCTGGCCCCTTTTGCATGTCACAGTGGCTCCCCAAGAAGGGAGAGCTTCTCTGAGGATCTGGGCCTCAAAGCAGAAACACCTCAGGGCCACAAGGGACCCTGCACCTCTTCAGGGTGCTGTCTGCTGGGGATTCCCAGGCCCAGGAAGAAAGGAGCAGAGCCTCTCCCTCTGCACCTCTGCCTGGGAATCTACAGGTCATGAGACTGGGTTTGACCTGCACAGCTGACCTGGTTTCTTCAACCTGTCCATACCATGGGAAGGATGGTATAGACTTAGTTTAAAAGAGACTTAAGAGATATAATGACCTAATGCAAAGCATGGATCTGGCTTGAATTCTGATTTGAGTAAACCAACCACAAAAGACAGTTTTGCTAGCATTGCAGAAATTTGAATGGGACAGGGTATTAGACAAATTAAGGAATTGTTAATTTTGATGGATGTGACAATGATACTACTATGTAACAACTCTTTTTTTTTTTTTTAGAGATGCAGAATGAAATATTTAGGGGTAAAATGCATGTCAGTAGTCTGCTTTAAAATACTTAAGCAAAAATGTATGTGAAGTGGGCTTCCCTGGTGGCTCAGTGGTTGAGAGTCCGCCTGCCGATGCAGGGGACACGGTTCGTGCCCCGGTCCGGGAAGATCCCACATGCCGCGGAGCACCTGGGCCCATGAGCCATGGCTGCTGAGCCTGCGTGTCCGTAGCCTGTGCTCCGCAATGGGAGAGGCCACAACAGTGAGAGGCTCGCGTACTGCAAAAAAAAAAAAAAAAAAAAGTATGTGAAGCAAATGTCGCAAAATGTTAATAATTGTTATATCTAGGTGGTGGGTATAAACTGTCCTCTCAACTTTCTGTATGTATGGTTAAGTACTTTGATAATAAAGTTTTTAAAAAGAAGAAGAAGGAGGAGTTGGAGGACGGGGAAGGTGTGTGACTCTGGACGAGGCTGGAGCTTAGCATATAGAGCCTGGGGTCAACTCTGGCCACTGACCACTGTGAAGACCCAGCCAGAGAGCCCTAGACAGCAGTCTGACCCAAGAAGAGCCTCAGGGTGACGCTGCCTATTTCTCTACGAGTCATGGGTAAGCACTTGGAATTTGGAAGGACCCCTCCACAGTGCGCCTGGTTTCCAGAGTTACGGAGCTGGGCTAAGGCATCACAGACTTCCAGTAGGGTCAGCCCTCTCCTGGGAACAGAGACGGACACCCCAAAGCCAGCCTTGAAACTTCCTGTCCTAAGGATCGGAGGTCCTCGTATTAACAGGCCGCTCCTGGTGCAGTCCTGCCTGGAGATGGCCCTCCCGCGCTCTCAGAGCTGGCGCCCAGCAGGAATGGAATCACAGTCCACGGCTTTGGGGGCCTCCTTTCCAGGAGCCCCAGCCAGGCACGTGATCAGCAATGGTGCCTTAAGAAGCAGCTCATCGATTCTGGGCAGAAAAGCTGAGGGCCTGGCTCGGCAGGCCCCTCAGGAAGCTGCAGCCCATGCCATCTGCAATACCGCCAAGCATGAGTTAGCCTGTCTGTGTTTGCAACAATTGAGACCACACAGTCCTTCCCAGAAGTCAGAATTGGCCCATGAGAGCACTGGGGAGTCATTCGCAGATCCGGCGGCAGGAGCAGGCTGGCCAAGTTGGGTCTTCACAGGAATAGGACACTCCTCATCGGACCGCTGGCTTCGAGCCCTCCTGGAGAGAAGATAGGCACACTCCTGTTTGGGGGGCTTCTGGGGTTTCTGATAAGACTTTTTAGAGAAGCTTTAGATTCACAGCAAAACTGAGAGGAAGGTGCAGAGTTCTCATGTATCTCCTGCCCCACACAGGCACATCCTCCCCGGCCATCGACGTCCCCCACCGGAGTGGGGTGTTTGTCACAATCGATGACATCATTATAGCCCAAAGTCCATAGCTGACATCGGGGCTCACTCTTGTATATTCTGTGGAGTTTGACAGATGTAAATTGACATGCATCTGTCTTGTACTATCGTACACAGTATTTTCACTGCCCTAAACATCCTCTGTGCTCCAGTTTACATCACCCCTGCCAACCCCTGGGATCCTTTTACTAGCTCTATGGTTTTGCCTCTTCCAAAATGTCATAGAATTGGAGTCATACAGTGTGTAGTCTTTTCAGCTTGGCTGCTTTCGCTTGGTAATATGCACTTAATTTTTCTCCATGTCTTTTCATGGTTTGATATTCCATTTCTCTCTAGCATTGAATAATAGTCCATTGTCTGGATGTACCAGTTTATGTATCCATTCACCTACTGAAGGACAGCTTGATGCACACCCCGTGTTCACCATCTCCTGTCCAACGCACCTGTAAGCTGGCATCAGCCCTGACACCCTCAAGATAGGTAGTGTGAGTTCCACGGGGATCTCCATACCAAGAGCCTGAAGGTTAGTGAGATTTCAGGGGTGAGGACACCATATTCTATCCACTCAGTAAGCATTTAATGAGTGCCTACTTACTGTTGTGATCCTCCCAGTGTCAGGCTGAGGGCCACAGAGATGAATACATTGTGAGCTCTGGAGCTTCCCTGGTGGTCCAGTGGTTAAGAATCTGCCTTCCAATGCAGGGGCCGCGGGTTCGATCCCTGGTCAGGGAACTGAGATCCCACATGTCACGGGGCAGCTAAGCCCACGTGCTCTGGAGCCCACACACCACAACTAGAGAGAAGCCCGTGTGCCACAATGAAGAGCCCGCATGCCACAGCTAAGACCCAGCACAGCCAAAAATAAATAAATACTAAAACAAAAAAATACACTGTGGGCCCTGCCCAGGGAGGCCCACAGCCCATGGAGGAGTGGGCTTGGGGCAGAACGTTCCCAGCTCAGCGTGGGGGTCAAAGCACAGGATTCTGTTCTGTGGGGCTGAGCAGAGCGGGAGTACCTCTGCAGCCATGACCGGCAAGGCTAGTCGGCTCCTGGGGCGTGGAGCTCTAACAGAAGTTACAGAGCAGCTGTCCTCAAAGTGTGGTCCCCAGACCACCAGCAGCAGCAGCCCCTGGGAACATATTAAAAATGCAAACTCCTGGGACTTCCCTGGTGGCACAGTGGTTAAGAGTCCGCCTGCCAATGCAGGGGACATGGGTTCGAGCCCTGGTCCGGGAAGATGCCGCGGAGCAACTAAAACCGCGCGCCACAACTACCGAGCCCCCGCTCTAGAGCCCACGAGCCACAGCTATTGAGCCTGTGCTCTTGAGCCCGTGCTCTGCAACAAGAGAACTCACCACAATGAGAAGCCTGTGCGCACCGCAAGGAAGAGCAGCCCCGGCTCGCCGCAACTAGAGAAAGCCCGTGCGCAGCAACGAAGACCCAACGCAGCCCAAAATAAATAAATAAATAATTTTATTTTTTTAAAAAATGCAATCTCCCAGGCCTGGTCCCAAGCCTACTGAATCAGAAACTGTGGATGGAGCCTAGTCAACTGTGTTTTAACAAGCCCCCCAAGGGATTCAAATGCATGTTAAAGTTTGAGAACCACAATACAGAGAGATAGGAGAGTTCTAGGGATGAATTTCACCTCCTTGGGTTGGGAAATGAGGGAGTTTTGAGAAGCAGATTTCACTTCAAGGGGAAAATGAACTTTCTGACAGCTGCTCAGCAATGAACCCCAAAACCTCAATCATGGTGAATTCCCATTCCTATAAGTTTGGAACACATGCTGGGTATATTAGCCAGTATTTGGGGTTCCAGTAGCAATTTCAATGGCAGGAGGCTCCCCGCTCCACCACCACCAGGCAATGCTCCAAACACCAGCTATTTGTCCTACAATTCAACTCAATTCTGACACTAGCTACCTGTAGATAGCATCAGATTCCACAGGTTAAGGGCTCAGTCCCACAAAATTGTGCCTCCCCTCCCCCCAACTTCAGACACCAGATGAAACCCAAACCTGTACTTCTGACCAACTGGCTATAGACCAGAGGTTTCAATAACTGCCCCCTTTGGGTTCGATTAATTTGCTAGAGCTGCTCACAGAACTCAGAAAACCATTTTGCTTACTAAATTACCGGTTTATTACAAAATTATATAACTCAGGAACAGCCAGGTGGAAGAAACGTGTAGGGCAAGGTATGTGGGAAGGGGCATGGAGTTTCCCTGCCCCCTCCGAGTGTACCACTCTTCCTGAATCTCCACATATTCAACAAGCCAGAAGCTCTCTGAATCCTGTCCTTTTGGGTTTTTATGGAGGCTTCATTACATAGGCATGACAGATTACATCATTGGCCATTGGTTACTGAACACAATCTCAAGTCCCTTACCCCTCCCCCAAGGTTGGGGGATGGGACAGAAAGTTCCAACACTTTAATCCCCTGATTGGTTCTCCAGGCAACCAGCCCCCATTCTTAGATGGAGGTCCAAAATTTGCCTCAATAACATAACAAAAGCCACCTTTTCAGCTTTCTGCACTTATGAAATTCCAAGGGACTTAGGAGCGCAGAGGGGCCAGGAATGGTGAGGAAGACCAAATATATATCTATTTCCTATTATAAATCACAATATCACAGCCAGGACAGGCTATGTTATACTGTGGTAACCAATGGCTTCCAAATCTCAACAAGTTTACCTCTCGCTCATATAAAGGCTGCTGGAGCTCTGGCCTCTCTCCAGGGCACTGTCCTCCATGCCATGTCTTCATGACCCAGGTAGCTTTGATCTGTGGCCCTGCCATCTCAACACACACTTGGCTGCACCAATGCTGAGAGGGAAGAGGGACGCCAGAGAAGATGACTTTTCGGGGCCTCTACTTAGAAGTGGAACACACGTTCCTTGTGCTCGTATTTCACAGGCAGAAGTGCCACTCGGCCCTTCCAAACTGCAAGGGTGCTACAAAGTGTGGGATCCCACAGCTCCCAGAGGAAAGGAGAAGCTTGTCTACCACGGGGACAAGCTTCCTTTCAGAGGCAGCAGATGAGGAAGAAAGGAAGAAGATGGATGAGGCCGCTGTGCTGGAAGAAGATATATTACTTTAATAATCTCTTCCAAATGTGAGGTCCTATTTTTCTCCGATGCTTTAAATGTTCTTAGAATGCTTTAAATTGCTAAGTGCTTCTGTTTCCATGAGGTTCCATGGCTCCTGGAAGGTTTACTCATAATTTAGCCTGTAACGCTACCACGGCAGCACCCACAGGTCCCTGGATGCTGGGCTTCCAGAAAGCAGGGTGCCGTGGGTGATGCTGGCAGGGAGAGCCTGAGCTCATAGGTCTGGCAAACCAGGTGAGGGTCTGGGGCTGTGACAATTCAGACAAGTCCAGGGCAGGAAGCAGCCTTGTCCCCAAGTTGAACTGAGAAAGAGGAATGACAGTTATCTCCTCTGGAAAGAAAACGAAGAATGGATTCAATTCCACGTCCCTGGTCCTGTTCCAGCCCATGATTCAGTGACTGTGGAGCAGGGTATCAGCTGCTACAGCGCCAAGTGCCTAGGTGCCAATGTAGTGCCAACCACAGGAATATTACCCCTCTACCCCGACCCCTATCCCCCTACTCCTTCAGAGCAGCCCCACAACTGCACTGAGGGCACAGAAAACCAGGGGAGTGAACGCCCCGTGCCGGGGGGCACCCTTCTCCTTGCAGCAACCTAGAAGGAGACTCCAGGGTACAAGAGAGGAAGAGGAAGAGGTTGAGCCAATCAGCACAGGCTCCTGAGGTGGACAGGTCCCCCCTTAGAAAGGAGAGGTGACCCCTTGCCCAGCTCTCAGCCCCGGGGGTCCACATGCATCCTTCCCCTGCCCGAGGCTCTGCGTTCTCTGAGCCCATTTTAGTTGAGTGTCACCATTAGGGGAGCACCTCCAGAGAAGTCCCTAATGGGGCCAGAGCCCCTGGTGCTGATGGGGAATGCTGCTTCTTTCTCATGGAGACAGATGGGACTGATGGCCATTGTTCTTAGGTTAAGTCACTGTGCACTTTGCTGAAAGATAAATTGCATATCTGCCCCGAGGGAGAATGAATCACATCAGTAACTTCCTTGCTTAAAGCTCATTTATTTAGGATCCTGCTTGAGGTTGTTTTTTAATAGATAGATTAGGGAGTAATTTTTTAAAAAAGACAAAAGGGCACAGAAATTGGGTTTCCCTTTGGCTTAGAAGATTTTTCCTCAGAGAAAGTAATAGTAAAAAGGGCTAGGGTCCTCCTTGTTTGTTCAGACTGTGGCTTGGGAGTCCTAGTTGACAAGAAGTGGGGGAGGGAGGTGGGGAGAAGGGCAAGGAGGGAGAGGGAGAGAGAGATTGAAAGAAAGCGATACAGAGAGCAAGCAGCAGCCCTGCAGCCTAGTGTCAGGCCTTCGGGCATCCACTCAACCCCTTCACCAAGCAAATGGGTGCAGTGGGGGAGAAGATGCACCTTAGAAGATCTGCATGACACAACAGGGGATGAGCCCATTTCCCGAGGCTGCCTGGGGCTCCATCCTCCAACTGTGCTGCCCCTTTCACATTTCAGTGTTTTGCAGGCTACCTGAGCCTCCGCATCGCGGGGCACCCACAACCCGCACTCAAGAAGGAATGGACATGAGGACGACCATCTACGAGCCAGGACCCAGGCATCAGGCTGAGGCTCTGAGTTGCTGCTGCGGAGGCTAAACCAGCAGCCCTCAGGCGCCCGTCCCACAGGCCTGGAGGCCTGGACCAAGCCAGACACCCAAGAGGGGGGCACGGGCATGCAGGGGAGGGTCCATCAGAGCACAACAACCTAGCCTCAGCAGGAACGAGCCCTGCGTTCTGCCCAGGAAGCTTAGGACCCAGGCAGGACCGTTTGCCTCTCCTGGCCTCGGTCCCCCCGGCTGTACCACACACAGGGTGGGCGCTAGTGTGGCTAGGCCTGCTGGGACACCTCACCTGACTGGTAAAAGGCTGCACCAAGCAGTTTAAAAGGCAGCCAAATCTGTCAACACTCCCTGGGCATCTCGGAGGAGCAGGCTGTCAGATCTGATGAAGCTCGTCCTCCCTCACCTGGAAGCATGTCCAGGGCTGGACACTTCCCTCTGGCTGTGCTCCCGGGCAGGAGCCAAACAGGGGACAGGAAGTGGGTGTTTGTGGGGAGGCAGGCCGGCTGCAGGGCTGAGCAGAGGGACAGGAGCGAGGTTGCCTCTTGCCGATGTCTGAATTCTTAAGTGTCTTTCATTTCCTAAAAGGTACCAGAAAATGGAGTATCCAAACCAGCACCTCAAAAGCACAGAACTGGGGCTGCCCAGGTGTCCACAGCTCCGGGTTTGGGCAGATCCTTCTTAAATATCACCACCCTAGTCTACAACCTCCCTGCCTTACCCTCCCCCTCCCTCTTCCCAATCCTCCTTGCTGACCCACACCACCACCTGGTCAACTGTCCAAGGCAGGTTTAAACAAGCTGCTCAGGCTTCTAGAGCCACAGAAAGCACCTTCAGGATGCAGATATAAGAGGAGCTGAAAATCAGCTCCTCTGAGCCCTTTAAAAGAGGAAGTTCAACCATATGACCCAGCATTCCCACTACTGGGCATATACCCAGAGAAAACCGTAATTCAAAAAGACACACGTACCCCAACGTTCATTGCAGCACTATTTACACCAGCCGGGTCATGGAAGCAACCTAAATGCCCATCGACAGACGAATAGATAAAGAAGATGTGGTACATAGGTACAATGGAATATTACTCAGCCATAAAAAGGAATGAAACTGGGTCATTTGTAGAGACGTGGATGGATCTAGAGACTGTCAGACAGAGTGAAGTAAGTCAGAAGGAGAAGAACAAAGATCGTATATTAACGCATATATGTGGAGCCTAGAAAAATGGTACAGATGGACCGGTTTGCAGGGCAGAAATAGAGACACAGATGTAGAGAACAAACGTGTGGACACCAAGTGGGGAAAGTGGTGGTGTGATGAATTGGGAGATTGGGATTGACATATACACACTAATATGTATAAAATGGATAACTAATAAGAACCTGCTGTATTACCAAAAAATGAATAAAATAAAATTAAATTAAATTAAAATTAAAATAAATAAAAGAGGAAGCTTACAGAACACAGGGTTTTCCAGCTGGAAGGAACCTGTATGTTGACTCAGAGCAGAAATCTGGCCGTGGTCTCCCTGATAGGCCGCAGGACACCCCCCCCCCCCAGGCTCTCCGCCCACCCAGGCTCCTTATTGATGGCCCTGTCCCGAAGTGCATCCTTCCACAGCCTCACATTGGGGACCAAGTCGGTACTCCGTCTGATACCGTGTGAGGCCAAACCCTCCGTAGTCAGGAGGCCCTGGTCCCAGGCCCTCCACATTAGAAGGACTCATCGGCCAGAAATTCAGCAGGAGACTGGGGTGGGGGGCAGGGAGGGGCGGGGGAGGCTGGGCTTATCAGGAGACTGCCGGAGGGAGGCCCTGCGCGCAGGTCTGAAGGCTCTATCCACCCAGGAGACTCAGTTATTTCTCCCCTACTACTCAGCTGCCCTAGGAGTAAAGCTCTGAGAGGGAGAATTCCCTCGGGAGGGGAGGGGAGGGGACGGAAGGGAAGGGGAGGGGAGGGGAGGTACCCGAGGTCAGCTGAGCCGCTACGTGGCCAGACACGGCCAAGCATCTCCACAGACAGAGAGCTGCGTGCCAGGCTCAGCTCCCCATTGCTGTTTATCCTTTAATTACACAGCAGGAGCTAAAGGGCATGTCTGGCCCAGGAGTCACTGCTTCGTCCAAAGCAGGTGTCTGAGGAAGTTACCTGTCTCAGCCAGCCCAGGCAGAAGGGGGGTGAGAGGCAGGCTGGCACGGCCAGACAAGAGTCTGGGTGCACTCCGAGTCCTATCACCAGCCCAGTCTGCTTCACAGCCACCCTCCCCGACATGCCCCCATCCCCCCACTGCTGGGAGCTCGTGCCTGCACCATTGTCTCACTTTCCCCAGAACTCAGAGTGTAAGGTCAGGCCTTAGTCAGCTCTGGCTGCCATAACAGAATATCATAGACAGGGTGGCTAAAACAACAGACATTTATTCCTCACAGCTCTGGAGGCTGGGTGTCAGCATGGTCAGATTCTGGAAAGAGCCCTCTTCCTCGCTTGCAGATGCCCTCTCACTGTGTCCTCGTATGGTGGGGAGCAAGCTAGCTCCAGTCTCTACCTCGCCTTATAAGGACATTAATCCTACCGCAGGGGCTCGGGCTCTGACTTCATGGCCTCATCTAAACCTAGTTATCTCCCAAATGCCCTACTTCCAAATACCATCTCCTATGGGGTTAGAGCTTCAGCGTATAAATTTGGGGGACACCTACACTCAGGCCATATCAGCCTGTGGTTCTTTCTTCCCAAACGCACGTCTGTATCCTGGACCCCTCTCCTGAGTGCCAGGCCTTCTACTTGTTCTACCTGGTGGACGCAGGGAATCCGAAGAACCAAGGGGCAGGGACAGAGCAAGCCCAGATTCAGGGCCATCCCCAGAGCAACAGCCCTCCTGACACTGGCCACGCTGATAATTCCCTAGTGCACTTCCCACCAGTCCCATCCTCAAACTACATCCTAACAGCCTGTCCTTGTATGATACACACACAACTTCTTTTTTGCTGTCGTGGCGGGTATGGAGGTCCTCATAGATGCCACTCGGACACGGTCACAAGTGAACAGGGGCATCCCTGGCCTCCCTCGGGCTTTGATCTCCCGGACCCTGACTGCCCTGCTCCTTGCTTGGCTATCACAGCAGCAGTTGGAGGAGATGGTGCATGTGTGGGCACCTCACACTGGGCTTGGCCCCTGGAGAGTTTGCTCAGAATAACTGTCCACCTCCTCTCTGACTGCCCCTGCCACGTGCCCATCTTCCCAGGCCCTGGGAGGAGCAGAGACAGAAGCAGAATTGGTGGGTTCCTCAGTCTGAGCCAAGCCCTCAGGAACCCCATCAAGTCTCTCTCCTGCGTTAAGTCCAAGTTTCCACGACCGGCTTGGGCTGGGGTGCCATTGGGCACCACTCCCCCTCTTGGAGCCTCTTACCCCGCATGAGTGAAATGCTCCTCCCACCCCCAGGTTTAGGGTTCTCAAGAGAAAGTGTCAACAGACATGACTCAAACTGATGGGCACTTCAGTTTCCTCTTGGCTGTCTTGGGAAGGTGAGGGACCTAACAGAGAGGCCAAAGAAGCCCCAGAGAAGAATGAACGAGTCCAGGGTCTGGGCTTGGTACTCAGACAGGCAGGCAGGAGGCCTTTCAGAAGTGTCTGGAGCCCAGGCCCTGGACCCTGCTGGGAGGAGGGCTGTTGTGGTTTCTGCTTTTACTGAAGCAGCGAAGGCCAAGGAGTAGTTTAGTTCAGGGCCCTCCCCGCCGCTGAGCCTGGCAAAGTGTGTCAGGGCCTCCCCTTTGCCAGGACACACCCGTGGCCTAGGGAGGCAGAAAGAGCAGGGTGTAGTCCTGTGGGTTTCTGTGTCTGCCGTTTAAAAATAACAGCTTCGGCTGCAGCTGACACCCTGTGTCCCTTGTAAGTCCTTCTCTACTGTGGGTCTGCTTCCTGCCCTGTCCCATGAAGGCTGGGCCCGGGCATCCCTTGGAGCTATAGGGACACCATTCCAGATCTGTTTCAACTTAAGAAAAGTTCAAGGGCATCGTGACCAGTTATTTGGACACACATACATCAGGACACATACCACACACAGGCAGGCACCCTTACACACACACACACACACACACACACACACACACACACAAACATACACATGGATCACAGTTCACTTTTCTAAAAAAAAACTGAAATGGATCTCAAATGCGTAGGGCCACTAGCATTTTGAAAAACATTTTCTTTCCTCTTTTTGGGACTGAGGCCAGGGGACACTGTTCCCAGAGAACCAAGTTAGGGTCATATAAGTCTCTTTTTTCCCTTTCGATGTATTACTTTCCTTAAAAAGGAAAGGAAGTTGGATTAGTTTATTCTCAACAGTGAAAAATGCTATCTCTTTCCTCCAAAGTAGCTGGCTCGATTCTATTCAATATTTGGAGAAGCCAAATGTACCAAATCTTCATGAAGAGATGAAGGGAGAAGCTTCTCGTTTCTAGCCTGGCCCTATAATTTACAGCACAGAGGACAGGCAATGCTGCTCCCTGAAGGGACACTTCTTGGGACACCAAGCCTGACCCTTCCAGCTTAGTTCTGGGGAGACATGTAGACTCCCGGAAGACTGAGAGAACACATCTAAATGACAGTTCAAGGGCAGAATGAAGGGCTATCACAGGACAATGGGGTTTCATTGTCCCATAAAGGGATAATGCAAGACCTCTCAGAAGTGACAGGTCACTTCAGGTTGGGATGTTTGGGGAAGACTTTACGGAGGAGATAAAATTCTGGCTGGCCTGAAATATGTGTGCTATTTGGACAGGTCAAGAGAAGTGAAGAGGACATTCCAGGAGAGGGGACTGGCCTGAGTAAAGGCAAGGAGACCAGGACTCTTTGAAGGGTCCCCTGAGTTTGGAGTCCAGAGAGTGGACCAATTGGACCACAGAGGAACATTCTGGGGGAAATAATGGAAGAAGAGGGGTTGAACTTTATATCCAGGAGGCAATGGGGGTGGAAGGAGAGGCATTAGAGATTTTTGAGTAGGAAAGAGATACAATCAATATTTTAGGACAATAACGCTTAAGACACCAGCAGGTGGCCTGAAGGGGACAAACTCATCAAGCACTTTCACACACAATTCAAGCTGAAGAAGATTTCTCTTAAAGGTTCTGGGCAGCCCCAAAGTCAGCTTACAGCCGAGGCTTGCCTGGAGCTAGGGAGACAGATGAGCAAACTCCTAAATCATACTCCTCTTTGTAATAGCTCTGGATGACAGTTTCTTATCTGTCTCTTCATAACTTTTATTGAATTAGTATGGAAATACAATGTCCACTATTTTTTTTCATTCAACATTTTAAACGAGACTCTAGATCCTCAAAACCATCATCATTGTATTTTTCATTATGACAGGTTTGATGTCAGCTCTCCTACTAGATGGTAAGCTCCTCCAAACGCAGAGACTTTCATCTGTGTCTCCCTGACTAGCCCCTAGCACAGAGGCCAGCAGGAAGAACTAAATAGGTAACCAACTGTGAAATCACGTAATGATATCTTTTTTTTTAATTTAACTTAATTTATTTATTTTATTTTTGGCTGCGTTGGGCCTTCATAGCTGCGCGCGGGCTTTTCTCTCTAGTTGCGGCGAGCAGGGGCTTCTCTTCGTTGCGGTGCGTGGGCTTCTCATTGCGGTGGCTTCTTTTGTTGCGGAGTACAGGCTCTAGGCGCAAGGGCTTCAGTAGCTGTGGCATGCGGGCTCAGTAGTTGTGGCGCAAGGGCTTAGTTGCTCCATGGCATGTAGGATCTTCCCGGACCACGGATCGAACCCGTGTCCCCTGCATTGGCAGGCCGACACCAGGGAAGTCCCAGGTAATAATATCTTCATTACCACACTGTTTGCTCTGGTCAAGGCATTGTAAATCATTGATTGTGCTTTAGGGGTTAAACTATAAAAGAGGATATCCTTCATTTACCTTAAAAATAAACTTGGACTGTCAGGCCCTCTAATCTGCAAATTATTTTTTCAAAGAAAAGGCTAACTCTGGGCTTTCCTACTAAAAATACGTTTAGCAAAACTTTGTGGCAGAAAACATCCTTTAAATGGGTCAGAGCCTAGAGTCCATCAGATGGATCCCAGGCTTCAGGCCATGCTAACTGACGCCAAGGACACAAGAATGCCTATCATTCCTTCTGGGGATACCAGCCTCTTATAGACACTGAAAGTGCTTACGGAAGCCAGAGGGTAAATCTGCAAACCCCCAGCTAATCCTGTAAAACATCCTTGTCACAGGGGTGCCCCCCCCCCACCAGAAAGTGGACTCTGGGATGGAGAACAGTGTGCAAGAAGTTTCCCAGGGAGCGCCTTCAGGGTGACCACCTATGTGAGAAGGAAGGAAACGGGGCTGGGCAGGGGGAGAAGGTGGGCCGCACTGCAGTCCCAACAAGGCCTCAGCTGACCACACAGGGAACTCTGAAGTTGGGGTAGCTGTCGGAGTTGTACCCAGCTGAGGCAAGAGCCAGGCCTGTCTACCTTCCCCCACTGATCAGTCACTGGATGTGGGCTGTGCCCTAGAAGAGGCACAGCCATCAGCAAGGCTGCTGCCTTGAGCAGAGAGCGATTCCCAAAGAGGCCGTCGGCCAGCTGCAGTCCCAGTAACTGGGGGTGAAGTCCTTCTGTCCTGAATGGGGCTCGGGTGGAGCACAGCAACCACCGTGGTCTCGAATGATCTGTGCAGGCATCCGGGTGCAAGTAGGACAGCCAGATGCTCAGAGACCAGAGAGGAGGAAGCAGTAGAGTGGCTGGGAGACAGATCTCGAGCCACATCTTGGCCCTGCCACTTACAATCTGTCAGCTTAGATTAGTATCAAACTTTCTGAGTCTCAGCTTCTTCATCTGTAAAATCCACCTATAATATCCACCTTATAGGGTTTTTTATGAGGATCACACAAGTAAAAAAAATATCCCGACGTGGTACTACAAATGGTGCTGGTAAACGGTAACCACAGTAATTGTCGTTACTTTAGCAGCTGCAGCGTCAAGGGTGATTCCCTGGTATTGGTACCAGATGCTCTCAGGTGGGAGCTATGCCAAAGTCTGGGTCAAGAGCCATCAAGTATATGGACCGCTGGGCTCTAGGGGTCTGTGAGGATGGCTAGTCGTCTCCTTACATCTCAGGCCAGTGTCCTGCTGGGATCAAAGACACTGCTGTAGGCATCGTCAGGAACAAAGGACAATACTGGGAAGGGGTTTTGGCTGTCCTCACCAGCAGAGCACATGGCAGCCTCCATGTGTCAGGCACCAAGAGGTTGGCCTTGGAGGCAGGTGGGGCATTCACTCTGCAGGCCGTGGGCGTCCCCCTTCTGGTGGCCTGTCCAAGGGGTATGACCACATGACAGGTTAGAAGTGTCTGCCTTCACTGTTTCCTCTTTCCAACAGTCAGCATGTAGAAAACCATCAAGCAGGGGTGATTCCTGCGCATATGGGAAGTTCAGGGTGTCAAGGCCACCAGGAGTGGATGGCAGAGCTTTGGTCCTCCATCCGATTGGGAGTTTCCCTTGAGACCTTGAAGCACTTGACTGGGCTGAGATCACTCGTTCTCACCGCTCTCCTAGACTAGAAGTCCCATATGGTACTGCACAGGCTCTGGAATCAGAAAAGTCTGATTCCTCAGTTTAAATCCTGTCTTCATCCTTCATCAACTGCGGGACCCTGGACAAGGGTCAGCGCCCTCCAGGAAATCCACCAGGGTCACACCTGTAGTTGAACAAGTTGGGTTTATTACTCATTGCAGCAAGAGAGAACGCACACCAGGGATGTCCCAGTAAGAGGGTGTTAGAAAGAACCAATTACAGGGTTTGGATTTTGTTGGGCGGCTTGGGGTGTGGGGGGGGTCTAAGGAAGTGGGAGTTTGGATGTTGTTAGAAAGTGGAACAAGTCTATGATTGGGTGTCTCAGTAAATCTTTCTACAAGGAGGGCTACGTCGAGGATCACGCTGTAAAGAAGCTGCCGTCACTCTTCCGGGGCACAGGGGCAGAGGTATTTTGTGGGTGGCACAGCGGTGTTTTTGTCTGTGCTTAGACAAAACTACAAGGAGGTCTTGCTGGGTCCATCTTAGCCTGGTCTCAGGGTGCCCTGTGAGAGGCTGGTGTCCTGTGAGATTGTTTATGTCCAACAGGAGAAGAACACCGCTGGCTGTGAATGGGAGTCTAGCTTCCAAATGTCAGGGGCTGCTCTGTTTCGATTTCTCACCAGGTTACTAAATCTCTCCATGTCAAAGTTTCTCCATCCGTAAAATGGGGGTAAGAATATCTACCCAGAGGGTGGTTTTGAAGAACAAATAAGATAACGCAGAGCTCAGAGCAGGAGCCCACCGTGTGGGTCTCCGTGTTACCCCCTAGAATATCACAGCTGCTATGTGGTAATATGGCAGCTGCTCAAACACCCGTTTTATAGATTAAGAAACTGAGACAGAAAAAGTCGGTGCTTTGGGGTGAAAATCAGAGGTGAAATAGCCATTCACCAAAGCTGCAACTGAGATTCCCACCTGGAGTCACGGCCCAGGCCATCGGCTCCGGCACAGTCCACACCGGGGCCGGAGCATTGCCCTGGGGAGGAAGGAGCGTGGCCACCGTGGGACCTGGAGAGCAGTGGTCACCATGGGGACGTGATGCCCGAGTTTCACTTGGCAGCTTTCACACTGAGCTTAGGGAGAGTGAGTGGCCTCAGACGTGGAATCCGGGGAGTAGCCCGAGGAGCACAGAGTACAGCATGACTCTGAGCCAGGGACAGAGTCAAAACCAACTGCTTCTGGTTCCCACACGTAATCTTGTCTGATAATAGTAGAGTTAATCACAAGTGAGATTTCCAGAATAAAGCCCACCCAGGCTGAGTTCCCCAAATTATACCCTCTCCCTGGTAATTGCCGAGCTGTTCGGGACCTGCCTTATAACAGCATTTCTATGAGGATCAGATTGAGTGCCACCTCTCATTTGGTGGAGCAAAAAGAAAATTTTACACTCTGATGGCCTGACTTCCCCACCTTGGGGCAGTGGAAAGGCATCAGGCATGGAATCGCAGATCAGTGCCTTCTCAGCTACGTGGATTTGGAAATGCATGCAGCCTTCATGTGCTCAGCTGTAAGATGGGAATAACAAAATGTCACCGTCCTTCCTATCGCCCAAGACTGCTGCAAAGATCAAATGCCATATTCACATGTGAGCAAAGAGCTCTAAAAAGAATTTTAAAAAGTAAAACATTTCCTATAAAATGACTTTTAACAGTATATAAAACGGATTTGAAGCAAAAATGAAAAGGTCATGTTTTAACTAGAATGTTCTATGGTGATATCATTAATGCTCTTCCACAATGTTTGCTAATGATGGTTATTTCAGAACCCTGGAATTTTATTTATCTTTTTATAAATTTATTTATTCTTTTTTTTTTTTTTTTTTTTTTTTTGCGGTATGCGGGCATCTCACTGTTGTGGCCTCTCCCGTTGTGGAGCACAGGCTCCGGACGCGCAGGCTCAGCGGCCATGGCTCACGGGCCCAGCCGCTCCGCGGCATGTGGGATCTTCCCGGACCGGGGCACGAACCCGCGTCCCCTGCATCGGCAGGCAGACTCTCAACCACTGTGCCACCAGGGAAGCCCTCTTTTTTTTTTTAATTTCAACTCAAGAAACATTTATTGAACATCAACTCATGCAAAGTACTGTAAAGTAGGATGATCATTCCTGCCCTAAGAGAGCATACACTCTAGATTGTCTTTTTTTTAAATAGATCTTTATTGGAGTATAATTGCTTCACAATACTGTGTTAGTCTCTGTTGTACAACAAAGTGAATCAGCCATATGCATACACATGTCCCCATATCCCCTCCCTCTTGAGCCTCCCTCCCACCCTCCCTATCCCACCTGTCTAGGTGGTCACAAAGCACCGAGCTGATCTCCCTGTGCTATGCGGCTGCTTCCCACTAGCTGTTTTACAGTTGGTAGTGTATGTATATCGATGCTACTCTCACTTCGCCCCAGCTTCCCCCTCACCTCCCAGTGTCCTCAAGTCCATTCTCTATGTCTACATCTTTATTCCTGCCCTGCCACTAGGTTCATCAGTACCATTTTTTTTTTTTAGATTCCATATATATGTGTTAGCATACGGTATTTGTTTTTCTCTTTCTGACTTACTTAACTATATGTGACAGACTCGAGGTCCATCCACCTCACTACAAATAACTCATTTTCATTTCTTTTTATGGCTGAGTAATATTCCATTGTATATATGTGCCACATCTTCTTTATCCATTCATCTGTCGATGGACATTTAGGTTGCTTCCACGTCCTGGCTATTGTAAATAGAGCTGCAATGAACATTGTGGTACATGACTCTTTTTGAATTATGGCTTTCTCAGGCTATATGCCCAGTAGTGGGATTGCTGGGTCATATGGTAGTTCTATTTTTTAGTTTTTTAAGGAACCTCCATACTGTTCTCCATAGAGGTTGTATCAATCTACATTCCCACCAACAGTGCAGGAGGGTTCCCTTTTCACCACACCCTTTCCAGCATTTATAGTTTCTAGATTTTTTTGATAATGGCCATTCTGACTGGTGTGAGGTGATAGCTCATTGTAGTTTTGGTTTGCATTTCTCTAATAATTAGTGATGATGAGCATCTTTTCCTGTGCCTTGTGGCCATCCATATGTCTTCTTTGGTAAAATGTCTATTTAGATCTTCCACCCATTTTTTAATTGGATTGTTTGTTTTTTGATATTGAGCTCCATGAGATGTTTGTATATTTTGGAGATTAATCTTTTTCCTGTTGTTTCATTTGCAAATATTTTCTCCCATCTGAGGGTTTTCTTTTCATCTCGTTTGTGGTTTCCTTTGCTGTGCAAAAGCTTTTAAGTTTAATTAAGTCCCATTTGTTTATTTTTCTTTTTATTTCCATTTCTCTAGGAGGTGGGTCAAAAAAGATCTTGCTGTGGTTTATGTCAAAGAGTGTTTTTCCTATGTCTTCCTCTAAGAGTTTTATAGTGTCTAGTTTTACATTTAGGTCTTTAATCCATTTGGAGTTTATTTTTGTGTATGGTGTTAGGGAGTGATCTAATCTCATACTTTTACATGTAGCTGCCCAGTTTTCCCAGCACCACTTGCTGAAGAGGCTGTCCTCTCTCCATTGCATGCTCTTGCCTCCTTTCTCATAAATTAGGTGACCATATATGCATGGGTTTATCTCTGGGTTTTCTATCCTGTACCATTGATCTGTATTTCTGTTTTTGTGCCAGTACCATACTGTCTTTTTTTTTTAACATCTTTATTGGAGTATAATTATAATTATTTTATAAATTATAAAATTCTTTACTAATTTTAAGAATTCTGTATCAGTTTCAAATAAACTGCCTCTGAGTAAGCAGTATAGAGCAGTATATAGTCATCCTCGTCCCTTGGTATCTGAAGGGGATTGGGCACAGTTGCCAACGTCTCTGCTCCTCAGGGAATAGGCCTGGTGACAGCAGCCTAGGTGGCAGCCGTGGGCTGAGAGTAGCTGGAATCAAGACAGGGCGGTTGCTACTAAAAGGGTCTCCCAATCACAAGAGGGTCCTCACCCTGAATGAGGCAGTGGCTGAGTTCGATGGGCTTTTCCTCTTCACACAGACCGAGGGCTGAACAGAGCTCAAGCTCAGATCCATGACTCTTCCTGAGAGCAACTCCAGAGTTCCACCTCTACAGAGTGGACCTCCCTCCCTACTTGAGGGAAACCCCAAGCCATCTCCCTGAGTGGACACAAAGTGGTCTGACCCTAGGATGATCTGCCTCTTCCACTTTCTTCTTTCTTTAAGTAGTCTGGGAGACACCATAATCCTTAGCAGTCTACCTCCCAGGCTGAATTATTTAGTGTAACTCTAATCCAGTGCCATTGTTGGCCTAGCAGGATAATTCAAGTTGGGCTGCGGACCAGCAGGACAATTCACATCGGCCTTGGGCTTTGCGATACTATATTTGGGGTTTTTCCTAGGTCGTCTCTCCACCCATGTACAGGACAAATAGCCCCCTCATTCTTGTAGGTCATCAAATGAAGACACACACACACACATTCTCCCAAGCACAAACATTAATTCCCAGAGTCATTACTGTGTGTTGATGGGAAGCGTAAACAGCATTTTTCTAAGTGCGCAGGCCTGCGCAGCTACCTAGCCCACTGCAGAGCAGGTGAACTCCCCTTTGTTCTTTCTGCTTCTAGATGGTGCCCCTATTGGTGCATAAGAAACAGGACACATGACAGAGTCATCCACCCACCCCTCACGCCCACCACTTAATCCCCAAAGACCTCACAGAAGCTTTCCTTATTTTCCCCTGTACTTACTAGGTCAGGTCACATTCTTGAGATCGTTTATACTCTTGTTCAAATAACCCCTAGGGGGTTTGCTCGTCCAGTTAGGCAGGCAATCAAAGAATCGTTTTCGCCAGGATTACTCTGCTGAATATAAATGTTGCTGAGTGGGTGAAAGGTGCCTGGGAGAGTTCATTAAGAAACAGTCCAGGGCTTCCCTGGTGGCGCAGTGGTTGAGAGTCCGCCTGCTGATGCAGGGGAGGCGGGTTCGTGCCCTGGTCCGGGAAGATCCCACATACCCGCGGAGCAGCTGGGCCCGTGAGCCATGGCCGCTGAGCCTGCGCGTCCGGAGCCTGTGCTCCGCAACGGGAGAGGCCACAACAGTGAAAGGCCCGCGTACCGCAAAAAACAAAAACAAAAAAAGAAACAGTCCAGGCAAACACTGCCCAGTCCTCCAGAGTCACCTCTGGGACATCAGGGTCACACTCTGTTCCGAAAGTTCCCCCAGATGTGCTGAAACCTGGCCCAGCCTTGGCCTCCGCCACTTACCTGATGCCAGCCAAGTGGCCGGTGGTTAACCATCAAGTCTTACATGACTCTGGAGCTGGGGTTCCTGCCGCAGCGCACAGATCTCCACTCACTTCCACCGCTCCCCTGACCTCAGGCTCCTGTGACCAGTGGCCCAGAACACAGTGCCGAGTGAGCCTGCAGTCTTGAATCCCCAAGCTGGAGCCCATAAAATCAGCGACAGCAGGCAGTATAGTGGTTCGTACTCTGTCTATTTCTAAAACACCCAGAAAGCTCTCTGCCTCCAGCTAGAATTTATGCTGAGAGGGAGGATTCAGAGAGGAATAGAGGAGAGGCCGCAGCTCTGGGGCATCTAACCGAGCTCCCGGGCTGAGAAGATGCACTTATGGCAGAGTTTGCAAGGCAGTAGGTAGGAAATCCCAATCGCTCTGTGGCTTCTATGTTCCATGTTGTTGAGAACCCTTGAGGCCAGGGAGACCACAGCCCTATTTATCTCTGATTTGGTCAGTCTGCGACTGGACTTTTTGGCTTTTGGTTTTCCAGCAGTTCTGGAGCTCACCCTTTCAGGAGCCCCCTGTGCAGAGGAGGGCGAGGGTCTCACAGCCACATCTAGGACAGGTGGCCAAGCACTGACCTGTGGATGACTGGCCTGGAGCGCTATACACACCGGACTCAAACCTCCACAGGGCAGCAGACAACAGAGAGCAGGGTGAGCCTCCCGGCTGCAGGGCTGAGACCCCAGATCGACACTACAGGAAAGTGGCCTTTCCCCATGAACGCTGGAAACAGTGCTCTTGTAAAGGAACACATGCCCTGTCTCTGGAGGAGTGCAAGCACGAGCAGAATACTCTGGAAGGAACCCATCAGTGGGAACTTGTACTCAGTCGACTAGGATGTCTCTCTCACTCAAGGAGCCCTGGGTTCTGAGACTGTGGATGGGCTAACTTACTAACTTACTAACTGAGAGAGGGCCTGGCAGCAAAGCCTCCTGCCTCTGCAGGGCATACCTGAGAGGCTTTTATCACTGGGCTTTGAAGAGAGAACAATAATCCCATGCTTAAACCAAAACAACTTGTGTTTGGACCTGTGCTGTGAACACATCCTTCATCCTTCCCGCCACCCTGCCAGCTCCCCATAGGGACTCTATGGACTGGAAGTGGGGGGAGATGGAAGCTTGCCCAGCACCTGCCCCAGCCCCAGCTGGGGTGTCTCAGGCCTCTGTCAGAGGGGGGCAACTGGCATCTGGGACAGTCTGATCCGACTTCCAGTGGCTTGGAATCCTCCCTAACAGCTGTGACTTCCTGGGGTTCTATGAAAGAACTGCAGAGACCACGGCCGCCTTGATGCCTCTCCAAGATGTTATCTTAGGAGAAGTGACATTTCAGATGAAGTCACTTCTAAGAGAAACCACTTCCCTTTTTCTAGTTCCTGAATAAACTAAAAGTTTAAATGGTTTAAAGAATCCACTAGCTATCTGGATTAACTAATTAGCAAGTTAAGCAAGTGGTTAAACTACTCTGGGTCTCAATTTTCTCATCTGACAAAGAATCATATAATCCAGAACTAAGAGTCTGCGCTTCTAGAACTCGTTCTGCATGGGGTGTGTGTGTGTGTGTGTGTGTGTGTGTGTGTGTGATTTCACATATGTTCGTGTCTAATCATTGGCACAGACACCTCCATCAGCCAATGAGACAGCATGCTCAGGACCAGTGAATCCTCCTCCAGCTCTGGCTGGAAATAAAACAGAGAAAGACACTTTTACCTAATGGGACACTGAGAATGCTAAGTCCTCTGACTTTCAAAGTCACTGGACCAGAGCTATCGAAGCCAGTTTCCTAACTGGAAGGCAAAGTGATCTCTTGTAAAAGACACTATGGACGGGGCTTCTAGCTGGGGGCACACGCATCCACGTGCACGAACACACACACACACACACTTTTGGTACAAGTTGCCTTTGAGAGCTTAAACCGTATCTGATTCTACTTGGTATTCCTAGTACTCACCCCAGGACCTGGCACAAAGCATTGGCTAACGAAAGTGTTGGTGATAAATGATGAAATAAAAGAACGATACAGATCTTCCTCCACTTACCATGGGTTTGTGTCCCGATAAACCCATCATAAGTTGAAAATATTTTAAGTAGAAAGTGCATTTAATACACAAACCTACCAAATATCGTAGCTTAGCCTAGCCCAGCTTAAACATGCTCAGACCATTTACATTAGCCTACAGTTGGGCAAAACCATCTCATGCAAAGCTTATTTTATAACAAAGTGCTGACTGTCTTACGTGATTAGTTGAATACTGTATTGAAAGTGAAGAACAGGATGGGTCTGAGTACAGGGTGGTTGTAGGTGTGTCGGCTGTTCACCCTCATGAGCGTCCGGCTGACTGGGAGCTGTGGCTGCCACTGCCCAGCCTCGTAAGAGGGTATCACTGCATATCACTAGCCCAGAAAAAACCAGAATTCAAAGTATGGTTTCTACTGAATGTGTATCACTTTTACACCATCGTAAAAGTCGAAAAAGCCAAAGTCGAAGCGAGGTAAGCCAGGGACCATCTGTACTCATAAAATCCACTGAGGTTATACTGCCAATGGACTGAAAACATAGCATGCCCTGCTCCAGCTACTGCTCAGATCTTTAACTGTGAATGCTTAGTTAATAACTAAAGTATCTTAAACTTATGTTGGAGCGAGAGCAGGGGCCTGGGGGGTTGGAGGGGACCAGGGTTCTTACTTCTGCTCCTAATGAGCTGTGTGACCTTGGGCAGCCCCCCCACCCTCCATGGACCTCAGTTTTCCATCTTTAAAATGAAGGGGTTGGGGCTTCCCTGGTGGCGCAGTGGTTGAGGGTCCGCATGCCGATGCTGCCGATGCAGGGGACATGGGTTCGTGCCCCGGTCCCGGAAGATCCCACATGCCGCGGGGCGGCTGGGCCCGTGAGCCATGGCCGCTGAGCCTGCGCGTCCGGAGCCTGTGCTCCGCAACGGGAGAGGCCACAACAGTGAGAGGCCCGCATACCGCAAAAAAAAAAAAAAAAAAAAAAAAAAAAAAAGAAGGGGTTGGACTGAATAACCTGTGGTCTCCCTCCCACTTCTGGCAGTGTATAGAAATTTAAGGGACTTCCCCAGTGGTCCAGTGGTAAAGAATCCACCTTCCAATGCTGGGGACTCCGGTTGGATCCCTGGTCAGGAAACTAAGATCCCGAATGCCGCGGGGCAAGTAAGCCCACAAGCCGCAGCTAGAGAAAAGCCCGTGTGCCTCAACTAAGACCCGAAGCAGCCAAACAAATAATTTCGTTTTTAAGTTTAAAGAAAGGAAATTTAAAACAATAGTAACTTACGGGAAAAAAATCTTAATTCTAGTAACGGCATTGACTTTGAAATTGTAAAAATCTACCTTCACAATCTTTGTTTTCTATTCATGAACTTGAATTCCCATTTTTCTGTTTTCTAAGTAGCAAACGTTAAGAAGTACTCTGGGGCAAATTTAAACGTCTGGCATGCACCTGTCCTGTTAGTCAGCCTTGACTACAGCCAGAAAAGTTCATGATAAAACAATGCCAGGGACACACACTCATGACTGCTCACTGGACAACCAGAGTATATCTGGAAACTCACCAAAGCAGCCTTTCAGGGACGTCATGAGCCTGCTGGTTCCATCCTGGGCCCTGCCCCAGGGCAGCAGGAGACAGTGGGCAACAGGGGCTGGACAGCATGGGTATGGCTCTTGGGATCCCCTTTTCAAAGCCCAGCCACCCTAACTGTCTTGTGTTCTAGGGGCAGAGGGTGGCTTTTCTCAGGATCAAGTGTGACTCTTACCGGTGGCCAGCTCATCCCGCCAGACCAGCAGGTACAGATCCCTGGGACAGAAGGTGCTCTCCTGTGAAACTCTGCCACCACGTGCCTTATAAGCATGACAACTCGGTGGTGTCCCTAAGAGAAATGAGCAGGGCTCTGGGCATTGCAGGAGGGCTCCAGCCCAGCAAGAATCAAAGACCTTGAACCAGAGGGAGAGAAAAATCACCCCCACCCTGAGATGGTACTCCAGTTGTCCGTAAACTCATTCTTAGCTAGAAGATTCCTTGGATTCACCCCTAAAGAGCTGGAAAATGATACTCTGGGGGTGCCACTCAATGTCCTCCAAGCCAGGAGGCAAAATGCCCCAAATTCCTTGAAAGGGTAGGGTGGGGAGTTCCTGTTAGAACCCTACTGGTGAGGCCACTCTTTATGAAGTGTGCCGTAAAAGGGTCCGACTGGTAGGGAGAGAGCCCTCCCCATGCCAGTGGCAGCACAATGGAGTGACAGGAGGCGTGAGTCACTGGCTGTGGCTGCTCTGCCACTCCCTGAGGTCACTTCAGGGCAGATGGAACAAAACAGAAACAGCTGCAGATTTGGACCAGGCAGAAAAGAGGAGACAGCACCTGAATGGCTGCCCAGAGCCCCCGTGAGCTGCCCGGAGTCCACAGGGCAAGTCAGTTTGCCAGGTGAGTGCCCAGAGCCAAAGAGTCTTCCTTGCTTCTGCCAGCCCAGGCTATGGATTGACAGTATCCTCTTCTGCGGACAGAATTGGCTACATAACTTGTGGATCCAATGCAAAATTAAAACATGGGCTCCCTGTTCAAAAATTGAGAATTTCGAGTTGGCAACAGCATCACATTATCTAAGATCAGGGCTCCTCTGAGCGCTGGCTCTCTGTGACTGCACAGGTCATGTGCCATGACGCCAGCGCTTTCTGCAGGGATGTTCTGATTCTGTGTATTTCCTATTGGAGTTCACCTTCATAGTCTGAGGACAAGTTAATCGTCAACATCATTTCTATCTGCTTTAAGAAAACTAAACTATAATAACTAAAGTGCCTCCATTCCGTGAATATTTATTGAGCACCTACTTCGTGCCAGGCACCCAGCAGTGAGCAAAGGCCGTGCCCGCGTGGCGCTCACATTCTAGCAGGAGAAGAAGCATCTTGCTTCCGTCCCTCCCCAGACCTTTCGGACATGGCTGGCAGGCCAGCGGACTCTGAGCTATCTCCTTCATGAACCAACTGCTGGGGCAGAAAGCCATACAGTTCAATATTAAATTGTTCCTTGAATTCTTTGCACATGTGCTATTTTTGCCTCCCCAGTAGGGCCACAGCTCTTTGTCTTACACGAAAGGTCCTCACGTAGTCCGTCATTCAACAAATGTTTACTCAGCACCTGTGCCAGGCCCAGGTCTATATGCCCGGGATACAAGTCATTATAAGTAAGACACGGTCCCCATACTCTAGGAGATCCCTTTGAAAATGAATGAGAGGGACTTCCCTGGTGGTCCAGTGGCTAAGACTCCATGCTCCCAATGCAGTGGGTCCGGGTTCGATCCCTGGTCAGGGAACTAGATCCCGCATGCCGCAACTAAAGATCCCACACGCAGCAACGGAGATCCCACGTGCTGCAGTGAAGACCCAGTGCAACCAAATAAATAAATAAATAAAAATAAAAATAAAATGGATAAGAAATGGTAGGAAAGGAGCAATGTGTTTTGAGCAGAAGAGGAAGATAGAGGAAGTCAGGGAAGGCAGATGACATCTGAGCCCTGCTTTGAAGCCTTAGTGGGAACAAAACTCAGGCTTGTCTCTTCATGGGGACCTCTGCAAGGAGCACCCCTAGCTAACTCCCCTCATCCTGTTCTTCTCCAGCACCTGGGAGCACCTTCAGCAGGTCTTGCCTCCCGAGAGCTCTGCCATCTGATACTTGAATTCCCTCTGTGACGTTCTGAACTGGGGTCATCCAGCTGCGGCAAGAACATGTTCAGTGATACAGAGTTCATGACCTTTGACTCATGTTCTGACCGCTCTAGTATCTTTCTTTCTTTTGAGCCAAAATCTGCCCCTTGAACATCTCCTGTTGGTTCTTCCCTTGAAGCCCCACATAGACTGGACCAATCAACTCGTTCACCCACCAGACCGTCCGTGTCCCAGCCAGCATGCTAGGCATGGTCTCGGCCCTCCAGGGCTCACAGTCTGCTGGTGGCTTCTGGAATACGACGGTAAGTGTTGGGATAAGGGGAAGGCAAGGCACCAGAGAGCATGTAGGTGGGCTATCCCACCCAGTCTTGGGAGGTCAAGGGAAGGCTTCCCAAAGGAAGTGATATTTACCGCAAAGCCTACGGAGCAAACCTGTCTAGGCCCCAGAGGCACAGAGCAGCCACTACCCACGAGAAATGGAAAGACAATTACCCTTTAAATACCACGTTTATTCCCAAGACACGGATACTAGAGGATTCTAATTTTGGCAGCCCTGCCCTCTATTCTGTTTATTGAAATACTCGGATGGTGAAGGAAGCACTACCACAGAGAGCTCCTAGAGATGGGAATTTCCCCCAGGGCTCGCCCAGGCCTGGCACACAGTAGGTGTACAAACCATGTGTGTGGAATGGACCAGGCGGCCTTTGGGTGATTTCCCCCACCTGGTCCTGATGCTCTCCAGCCAGCTTTGCTGTGAAAGGCTGGTGAAGCCAGGGCAAGGGCAAAGACACAAGGGGGCGATGGGGTGGGCACCAGACCTTCGTTTTGGGAAGCAGGGGAGGGAGGGTGCGGCTTCCCACCTTCCTCCTCCCACCAGCTCTGGGCCCAGAAGCATGAGCTAGATCAAGATGGGCTTTATCACTTGAAGGCACAGCAGCTGTGTTTGAGAAGCGGCAGGAGGTCTCCCCCAGAGAGGAAGCCCAGCTCTCCTTGCGGAAGAGCTCTCGAGGGTCCTAGCCCCGAGCCCGGAGCCCATCCTACTGCTCTCACCCCAAGCCTGCTGCCTCAGCCCCTCGTTAGCTTAGCACCCTCCACCAGCCACGCACACAGGCAGGTCGCAGAGCCCATTATGATGGGGGGACCATATTAATTAGCAGGGATCAGGGGTCCAGATGTGAGCTGGATCAAATCCCACATGTAGATCTTTAGCCTGTCTGCCCTTGTGAGGGAGCCCTCAAATTTTTTCAGCAGGGCCTGACCCCATTCCTGGTAGCCCTAACTGGTTGAGTTTCTCGCTCTCTGATTCCTGGACTGCCAGGGTCTGGTGGGCTACTCCCATCATATGGGCTAGTCTAGCGCCCTTCAGAAAGCGAGTTCAGATCCAGTGTCAGTCCTGCCTCCTTGAACTCAGATGGCATTTCAGCCTTTGGCCTACTGACCAAGGAGGGGCCTCACAAATCTTAGTGTGGTTTGAAGAGGATGCGCCATAAGCCAGCTCATCCGGATGGCTGCTTCCAACCCAATCTCTGAAATTAGACCTTGTTTCCAAAAATGATAAGGCAAGTGACCATCCCTGACATCGCCTTCTACCACTGACTGCCAGAGTGCAACCTCCCCAGGCCTGGAGGTCACCAGACCACAAACCCCCAGATTTGGCCCAGACTCCTCAGAACCTGGAAGCTGGCACAGTTGAGCCGATTTAAGCATCTATTTCCAAGTCACCTGGAGAAAACCCGCCAAAGTGAGATGGGAACAAACAAGTCTCCGTTCAGCAACCGGCCCTCCTCAGGACACTAACCCAGATCCCATCAAGGTCAGGCATTACCAGGAACTCAAGTTCAAGGTCAGCTTTCTGAAAAAGCCAAAAGATGGGAAGGGTGAACAGGGAGGGATTCACATGCAAATGGGAATTTCCATGCTGTACCCCTCCTCCTGTGCTTCTATCCCTGACGATACAATTTTTGTTGTTGTTCTTATTTAATGAGAAAGTAAAAAAACAAACAAAATTGGAGCTAACTCTGAACAAAGACCTCTGCTCCAGTCTAATCCCGCAGTCTAATTCAGCTGGGCTCCTACCTCCGTGCCAGGAGAACCAGTTTGCCCAGACTTAAAGCACTTACTGTACCAGCTCACTTGTGGTAAGCTTGGTAAATCTCCTGCAGAAATAAAGCTGTGGGCTCTTGCTGTCAGAGGCGCTGTGATCAGATGATCAAGTCTCCTCATTTCTTTGTTTTCCCTTTCATGGTGGGGTGTGGGGTCTGCCGGTTTTGCTGAGCTGCATAACAGGCAGGGACTCTCTTTCTCGGGTTACAAATGCAACAGCTGAGCCCTGGGTCTTGCACGCACAGGACCCACGGCTGGATCTTTCTAGCATACGTTTCTCCATCACTTAGAGGTTGTCAGCATTTTTCCTGGTATTTGCTTCTCCTGGAGAAATTGCTGATTCTCCTTCGCTCTGTGGCCACGTCAGCAAGGGGAGGGTGTGCAGGCTCTGCTGGGCTCTGCGCCCTGTCCACCCTGCTCCTCCCTATGTGTCACTGGGTCAACAGACTGGTATAGCGCCCGTACAACCTCTGCTGAGGACACATGAGCACCGTGTTTCTAGGAAGAAAGCCTGCTGCTCCCCAGACCCCACAGCCTTCCCTTTGGCACTCAGATGGCTCAGATTCTACCACCACATCCTCTGGGACCGGCACAGTGGGCACTTCTTCCCTGAGTGCGAAATTCATCCTATGCAACCCTGAGAATCTCCAGTTTATCAATGACCCTCTGAACTCGAGCTTTTATTCAGTAACTTAGTAGTTACTAAGTACCTACCACGTGTCAGACCCCGCGCTGGATGCTAGGGCTTTAAAAATGAGTATAATGTGATACCCTGAGGAGCTTACAGTTGAAAAAGCCCCTGACAAACAAAAGAGTGGTTATTACTATACGCTCACTTATCCAGTAAAGTTTATTCCACCTCTACTTGTGCCTGAGGTGCTAAGATGAGTCCAACAGAGGGAAGGGAATCAAGATTTATTGAGGACTTAGAATGAGCTGGGTCTGTGCTGAGTACTTGGTTTGATCTTGTTTAATCTTCAGAATTATTTCCATTGTACAAATAAAGAACCTGAGGCAGTGGAGAGTAAAAATAATTGGATCAAGAATGTCCAGACAGTGAAGGACAGAGTGAGGGCTGCTGCCTGTAAGCCTTGATTTTCCCACCACGCACACTGCCTTTACTGCAGGTGACAAAGATGAACAATACAGGGGGAGAAGTGACGTGACAGAACGGGGGACACATCTGCACTGCTCCACGCCTGTTCCTTTTTCTTGAGGTCTCCGGCAAACTCCCAGAGCTGCAATTTCTTCCCACACCCGTGATTTCTTCCCACACCCAGCTGAGGATGAGAGGGTTACACTCGCCCAGAGTCGGGCCTCTTCTGCACCCCACTCATGGTAGTGCTGGGCCTTCTGAATTCCCTCGGCTAACTGGTGAGACTGCTTACTAGTTGGTCACTAGGTCATGGACGGAGGTTGGATCCTATCAGCCTGCTAGAGAATTCGTGGCATTTTAAGCCCGATTAGCACTCTTTTTCCCTTTGAATTGTTTATGCCTTCACTGCATTTCAGATTTGTTCTTTCCGATTTGGCAGGTAACCAACTATACAGTCTGTAATTTCTACCATTACCCATGAAGTAAAAACTTTGAACAATTCTCCCTTGGCACAGATAAGAACAATTTCAGAGATCCCGGGCTGGCTCATTTACGTTCGTGTTTTCTTATGCGTGTAGGCTGGATCTCCATTTGGCCTACAGTGCTCGACTTTCTTGGAGGAAATCTGTAGCCACAAAATTGCTCAACCAAGAGGAAGAGGATGGATGGACAGAACGTCCCATTTACAGAGCCAGCCTGGTTATGCGACCAGATCTCACACTTTCCCATATTTGGCCGCTACGCCCAAGTGTGTATTTTACAAGTGACTTTTTTTAGCACGCATATAAATAATACTTTTTATTCTGTCAGAGTCCCATTTATAAGCTCTCCAGAATTAAATAGCACATGCATTCCTGCATTCCTCTTAGGTGCCTCCAGAAGGTTTCGATTGTTTATCCAAAGGTTAAACAAGTTCTGGAATCAAATGAAATCAATCATTAACAAAGTGATGAGAAACTTGCTTCTGGGAACATTTGTTTCTTCCCTTTTCAGGATTGAAGGGAGAAGAAAAATAGCTCCAAATGACAGCCAGAGGACAGAGGTCACACAGAGTGATAAAAACCCAAAGCCTAGTTGCATAGCCCTTAGAATTGTGCTTTCAGTGTTGTATGAAAGGAGAGAAGGTTAGAACTCCCCTTGACAAGGATGGAAGAGGCCCTTGGGACTGACAACACACATACGATTAAGGCACTGCCACCTACTTTGTGGCATCTAACTACTGCTTTGTGAATTGGGAGATTGGGATTGACATACATACACTATTGATACTATGTATAAAATACATAACTAATGAGAACCTGCTGAAGGACACAGGGAACTCTACACAATGCTCTGTGGTGACCTAAACGGGAAGGAAATCCAAAAACGAGGGGATCTGTGTCTACGTAGAGCAGATACGCTTTGCTGGACAGTAGAAACTAACACAACATTGTAAAGCAACTCTACTCCGATAAAAATTTAGAAAATATATATATATAAAGAGATCCTGAAAAGAAAGAAAAAGAGAAGAAAAGAATTGTGCTTTTGGATCATGGTTTCTAAAACGAAAAACATGGCCCGTTGTACCAGGCTCCCAACCCAGAAGCTAAAACTGCCCAGCTTCCTCTGATGCTCGAAGCTCAGCCCCGGCATCGACAAACCGCTGAGCACTGCTAGTCCCCCAGGTGACCCTGCAGAGGGTGGCCTGCAGCCCCAGAAATGTGCTTCCACTGCCTGCTCATCTCAGGATCACTGGGAGGACTTCCCCAGAGATCTCTCCGGGCCTGAGTACCTTGTGATTTCGGCAGGGGTGGGGTCCAGAGAAGGCTTTCCCTCAGCTGGTGTTGTCAGCGCCCAAAGCCTGGCCTCACAGGAGCACTTTCTTAACTTCCCTGGACTCAGCCCCTGCGCCATAAACAGCTGGTTACTTGTCATTGCTGTGTCACACGTAGCTCATGTCAAAACAGAGTGATTTACCTGCTTGATTCCGAGCATGCAGTATCGGAGGACTGTTGGACCCTCCATGCAGCCCAGTCTTTTTTTTCTTTTTTTTTTTTGCGGTACGCGGGCCTCTCACTGTTGCGGCCTCTCCCGTTGCGGAGCACAGGCTCCGGACGCGCAGGCTCAGCGGCCACGGCTCACGGGCGCAGCCGCTCCGCGGCATGTGGGATCTTCCCGGACCGGGGCGCGAACCCGTGTCCCCTGCCTCGGCAGGCGGACTCTCAACAACTGCGCCACCAGGGAAGCCCCTCACTGATCTTTGACCTCTGGCTTTCCCCTCTCCATCCAATCCATCCTCCACACTGCATTCAGGGTGATTTTTCTCAAATCATCATCCCACCACATATGTAAGTTTGTTGTGCTGGAGCCAGACTGCCTGGGTTTCCAAATCCATATGAGTTTTGTGACCCTGAGCAAGTTATCCAACCTCTTACAGCTCAGTTTCCTCATCAGTAATTGAGAATAATAGCACTGACCTCAAAGTCATCATGGACGATTGTGGTAGGCAGCTTCGAAAATGGCTCCAACGACCCCACCTTCTGCCATGAATGCCCTTGGGTAATGCCCTCCCATTGAGTGTGGGCTGGACCCCGTTACTTGCTTCTAATAAAAAGAATACAGCAAAAGCAATGGGATGTTACTTCCAAGATTAAGTTAGGAAAGATTTTGACTTCTGCCTTGCCCACACTGTCTCTCTCTGGCTCTTCTCTCTCGTTTGCTGTGATGAAGCAAGCTTCCATGTTGGACTGCCCAACGGAGAGGCCCACGTGGCAAGGAGCTCAAAGGAGGCCTTGGCCAGTGAGGAACTGGATCCTACCAGCAACCATATGAGTGGGCTGGGGAGCAGACCCTTCCCCAGTCAAGCCTGGAGATCGATCGAGCCGCAGCCAACACCTTGACTACAGTTTCAGGAGAGACCCTGAGCCAGAGGACTCAGCTAAGGGGTGCCTGGATTCCTGACTCACAGAAATGGTGAAGAAATAAATGTTCTAAACCACTAAGTTTGGGGATAATTTGTTAGACAATGATAGATAATTAATACACACATAAAACAATACAGATGGAGAGCTTAGAACAGTGCCTGATGCCTACATTAGCTGTTGTCATCATCATATTATTACTTGTGCAGACACACATAGAGACTGAAAGCTCTGTGAGGGGAGGGACCATGCCTGCCTATTTGTCTACTGAGTCCCAAGCTCCTAGCACAGTGCCAGGCACAGAGTCCTTTAGTCAACAATAAATATTTGGAAGGAATGAACTGGGGTCCTCTAGCCAGCTCTTACCTCCCAGCCCAGGAAAGGGGCTGCTAAGAGTTGAAGGAGCTGCCTGAGTACCCACTTTCTCCCCCCAGCTAGAAGATGGACCAAGTAAAGTGGCTAAGGTCTGTCCCCCAACAAGCTGGAGTACGAGGTCCCTTTGTGGTGTCACAGCCTCCTTGAGCCCAGGCTGCATGTTTCCCAGGAACACAGTTATCACAAAGCTAGCCCTTGTGTCTGCCCCCCATCCCTGGGAGGCACAGAGAAAACAATGAAACCGTCATCACCAACCTTCTCCCCCGGCCTGTGTGTGAACAGGGAGGGCCAGGGAGAGGCTGTTTGACTTGGCTGGGTAACATCATTTTTCTTGACTGAAGAAATGTATACCAGAAGGGCTACAAGTAGAAGGTAGTTCTCACCCAGGAGAGCTTTATTCCCCAGAGGCCAGGCCCCACAGTAATATAAAGAAGCTGTATCTTTCATCTGCACATCGCCCACTCCTGCTTTAAGACTTAGGTCAAATGTCTCCTCTTCAATGGCACCCTCCCCACCTTCCCCTGGGCTCCTGTTGTGCCCTGGGCCTAACGCCCCCATTTGAGCATGCTCAGTGAATGCATTCCCGGAACTGCCGGGCCCACCAGGGCAAGGATTGTGTCCTGTTTGCTTTTGTATCCCTCGTCCCAGCGGAGTGTTGTTGCGTTCTGAATTCGGAATGGCAGAAAGAAGTCTCTAGAAGGGCATTAAACCCCCTGTTGCACAAGAATGTGGAGAAGAGAAGATAGGGGTTATGTATGGGTCATCCTGGGAGGGAAATTCTCTGAAAGTGCTGTGCTCTTTAAGGTAGGGCAGTCGGGACTACAGGGCACTACACCCTCAGCCTCGGGAATGTGATTTACTTTCCTGCTGAAATGACCTCCCTCCTCTGTGCAATGACATGAACTCTCCTTTATTCTAAGCCAGTGGTTCTCGAAGTGTGGTCCCCAGACCAGCAGCATCAGCATCACTTGGTCCCCACCCCGGACATACTGATCAGAGACTCTGGAAGCTAGGCCCAGCCATCTGTGTTTTAACCAGCCCTCCATGTGATTCTAATGCATGCTTAAGTTTGAAAACCACTGTTCTAAGTACACTGAAACACATGTGAAAAAGACCCTAGAAATACAGTCCAGATTGATTTCAAATTAAGATTAAACAAGAACCCAAGCCAATGCCCCTTGCTACGAAATGCCCAGGATCAATGAAACACCCCACTATTCTCCACGAAACCATTCAACAGGCAATTAAATGAACTCAGCACATTTATTTTAAATGTGCAAAATGAATTTTCATATCCTAAGAGTAACACCAGATGTTTTACCTCTTTTTTCCTAATTGATTTTCCAGCCTACAGCAATTCATCTTTATATTTTCCAGTAGGATCTAATGCGGCAAGAAGAGTGTGTTCTGGCAGGATTATTAAATGCCATGCATTTTAAAACAAGCATAACCCAGGCTGCCATGTGTCACCCGGCTTGTTGTCGTCCTAAAATTAGAAAAAAAAAAAAAGGCAGCTATAGGTACCAGGCAGATTTGAGCAGGCAGAAAACCCAGAAAAGGCCCTTTCGGGGGCTGGGACTCCAGGCTCTTGGCTGGTTGCAAAGCTGAGTACTGGGCATTGAGCCCAAGCTTGAGCTCTTCACAGAGTCCTGCACTCCCTGGTACCAAAGGATTTGCAAGCTGTAAAACTTGCAAATCAACATTTTGTTTTTCTGTGGAAATTTTTGCCTTTAAAATGAAGAAGAAAAAGTAGGCTGAGGGCTAGAGGTGAGGCCAGGAGCTGAGGAAAGGATGAGGCAGTGGCCTAGAGAAGCCAACCTGGGTGGACCCTCTCCTTGCTCTGTGCCTGGAGCTGCCCAGACAATTCCCCTCTGTCGGCCAATGAGCCTGGCTGTGCAGGAGGCCCTGTTAATGTTTTGTTTTGTTTTGTTTTGTTTTTTAAGTGGGTGAAAAGTCACCAGCAACCAGGCTTGCCTCACTCAACAAAAGCTCTTGGGAGTCTAGGGAAAGACAGGGAAACAGAAGCCTCAAGTTTTAAAGCAAAGGGATTCAAAAGGGGCCTTCTCTGCTTCTGCCTGAAGGAGGTGAGCTGGCGGGGGTGGGGGGGGGCGGGGGGCGGGGGTGGGCAGTGGCAGCAGGCAACTAAGGGCTAGAAACCCAGAAAGTGTTGATTCCAAAAACAAAAACCACGTCTTCGGTAGTTGGGAGAGGTTGGCAGTATCTGCTACCTTTCCTCGAAGCTGCTGAGGCTGGCAGATTTGAGCCATCATACCTGTAGCGGGACTTTAATACGGTCTCTGAAGATAAATCTGCCTGTCTGGTTCTGGGACCCACTGCAGCAGGCTGTCTGAAATTAGAGCCCATCATGATTCCACGTCAAAGTGTGCCTGCCCCAACTTTCAATAACAGCCACCCAAAGCCTCGTGTTCTGTCTGTAATGCGGCCACTCCTGGCACTTAAAATAAAGCATTTTAGGCTACATATAGACCTTCAGATGAAACTTCAACGATAGAAGAATCAGCTTCTGATCTGGGCTCTCCCCAGCTTCCACCCAGGAGCTCAGGCCAGAGATAACACCCTACAATCGTGGGGTTATTGTGTAACCCCACGAGGATCTGAAGGGAACCCAGGAACCAGTCTTTTGGACAGAGAGTCTGGTCCCACACCGGTGATTAACAACAACAAAAAAAGTCATCTAAATTTTAAATAACACCTTTCCAAGTTTCAAAGAATAGGCATCAAAGGCCCCATAATAGACTTCGACACAAGTGCTTAAGACATACAAACAGTACATGTTAGGTCAAAGGTTTGGGCACTGGGTGCCGGGGTAACCTCCGGGACTGGGACGGGAGGAACCTGGTCCCCCATGGCCACGCAACCCCACACGTCCTCGAAGGGATTTCATCCCCATTTCTTACAAACACTGTGAGGGAAACTGAGTTGGTGGGACCTCCACTGCAGAATTCTGCCCTTGCCCCCAAATTCACAAGAATATTTTTACACATTATTAAACCACAGGAGCCATTTTATAAATGTCATCATCATAGTCTTTTAATATTTTACATAAAAAAACTGTATACACAGCTTATAGAACTTTTATGTAAACATCATAAGCTCACCACTTTGTCATTTATCAGTTTATTTAAAAAATAAAAAACAAGACAACAATTTAGTAGAAGTACCACTGGATGGGGAAGGGAGGGGGAGAAAAGAGACACTAGGGGCAGGTTTACTCTCTGTACAGAGATGCAGAGAAAATTTCACACAGCTTTAGAGACTGACTTGTGGGGGTTAAAAAAAAAGGTTTTAGATAGGCTCTAACACTTGTTACTGCCCTTTCTCAAAAGAGTGCGCATACCTGCACAAATAAAATCGCAAAACAGAACAGTGTTGCCACTTTTTTCAAAAGAAAAAAAATTAGTGGTTTTTTTCTTCTTTTTTTAAAAGTCATCATTTTTTTAAAAACATCAGAAGTAGATGAGGTTACAGTGTACAAGTGTGGTCAGAATGCTACTGTCTTATGCAAATGACAAGTGCATTAAATGTCAAACAATGAAACAATTGTGCAAAGAATTCTTCCACCTCCCCCCAAAAAAACCACCCATGTTTTAGCCTTTAAATAAATCAAATAACATCAGTTTCTTGGACTGAACGATTTTCACTTGTAGGACAGGCACAAAGTTCGCTTATGGCAAAAACGACCTGCAGCACACTTTCCCTCCTCCTGCCTGTGTCTGGTGAGGGGGTTCGCGGGGGGGGGGGGCGGGGGGGGGGCGGGGGGGGGCTGGCCCGCAGGAGCCATGAGTCTAGAAGCTGTGTCCTCTCATCCCCAAGTCGGCTGCAAACGTCTTCCCAGGGTTTGGAAAGATGGCCAAGTCTTGTTCGTGCTGGGATGGACGCCTGACCCAGGCTGGGCCGGAGCTGTTCCACCGCCCCGTCACTCCACCCACCACCACCATTAAATAACACCATCCTACCTCCGAAAATAAAATTATATCTATATTTATATAACACCCCATCCTCCCCAGCCCTCCCCTCCCGCAGTTCCCGAGGTCTATGTTACAGACAGGGGATAGCAGGCGCTCGCTGGTTATGGACGAACATCTGATGGGGCGCGGCCGCACCCCGGTGCCAAGCTTGTCTCCGGGAGGCAGAGGCGGGCATGGGGTGAAAACCCGGCGGCGGGGAGTCGAACATACACACAGCCACACACTCTGAAGAGGCTTGACTCTTCCCTAAAGGGTGGTCAGGGGACCCTTGGCACTCAGCGGGGCGGCCAGGCCTGTGCAACACAGCCGGACGCACAGACACTTGGAAAGCAGGCGCCCGGTGCCTACCACGCGGATTCCCGGCGCCAGAGCCTCAGCCGCCGGGCCACGTCGGCCGGGGCTGAAGGCAGACACCAGGCAGTCCGGTGGGGTCCTTGGGGCACGCGGGTCTCCCCTTCCCCGGGCTCGTGGGGGCTGGGCCCGGGAGGGGGAGGCGCGCCGGCAGGGGAAGGCGGGGCGGGCGCGGCCCTCATAGCACCTTGCAGCAGTTGATGCAGCCGTTCTGGGAGCCGTAGCGCTTCTGCAGCGCGGCGCGCGTGGCCGTCTCGAAGACCTCGCGCACGCCCTCCTTGGTCTTGGCCGAGCACTCGAGGTAGTCGTAGGCTTGGATGCGCACGGCCATGGCACGGCCGTCATCCGTGCGCACCGGTTCCTGCTTCATGCGCGCCAGCTCTGTGCGGACGTGCTCGTCGCTGCGTAGGTCTTTCTTGTTGGCCACCAGGATGATGGGCACATTAGGACAGAAGTGCTTCACCTCGGGCACCCACTTCTCGGGGATGTTCTCCAGCGAATCCGGGCTGTCCACCGAGAAGCACATGAGGATCACGTCGGTGTCCGGGTAGGAGAGTGGCCGCAGGCGGTCGTAGTCCTCCTGGCCCGCCGTGTCCCACAGCGCCAGCTCCACCTGCTTGCCGTCCACCTCGATGTCGGCCACATAGTTCTCGAAGACGGTGGGCACGTACACCTCGGGGAACTCGTCCTTACTGAACACGATCAGCAGGCACGTCTTGCCGCACGCGCCGTCGCCCACCACCACCAGCTTCTTACGGATGGCCGCCATGAGCGGGCCGGGCCCGGGCAGCAGGAGGGGGCCCGCGAACGCCTCGCTGCCGTCCCGCTCGCCGCTCACTGCTCACCTCGGGCTGCGCGCTGGGGGAAAGGGTTGCTAGCTGCACCCAGGCCCCGGGGTGGCGCGTTCTCTCTCTGTGTTCTGGCTGCCGCGGCGGGGTAGGTGGGGGCGCCGGGGCATAGGGCGCGCCGTGCGTCTCCGCGCTGCTCCGGAGCGGTAGCCGCTCGCCTCGTCCCGGGCCTGGGGTCGGCGCCTTTGTGCGCAAAAAGTGGCTAGAGCAGCGGACCCGGCCTAGCTCCCTCCCGGGTCTCTCTAGGCCTCAGCAAATGTACAAGAGAACACACGAGTGCAGCCAGACTGCGGTGGCAGATGCGGGCTGCGGCCCCAGCGCCCGCTATTTAAAGAGTTCGGCGACTTTCTTAATATAGCCGCCCAATGGGAAGCAAGCCGACTGAGCTCATCGCTGCGGAGCTTGGCTCTGATTGGCCGTCCGCTGCAGCCCAGGGGCGGGGCCGGGCGAGCTTGATTGACGGCCCAGACCGCCGGGCTGGGAGAGGCGGCGACTGGGGAGTCTTAACGCCGCGGCGGCTGGCCCTGCGAGGCTCGGGCGGCACCTGGGTTCCCGTCTTCGCCGCAGCTTGTGCGCGCGAAGCGGGAGGGCTGGAGCTAGCTGCCCGGAGCCCGCGGAGCCTGGACGAGCGGTTCCGGGAGAGGCGGCACTTTGCGGGCCGTTGATGACTCCCTCCCACTCAAAATTGCCCCCTTGCTTCTCAAACTCCCAGCGGGTGGTCGGACCTGTGGGGGAGGGAGCGGCTCCTTTAATGCGGTTTTGTTTTTAAATACACACACACGCACACGCACACACACAGAGGCACACATATAAACACACACACGTTTGATTCCAAGCAAGGTTGTCGGGGTTTTTTGTTTTTAATTCAGAAGCGGCCCCTCCCTTGGTCGAGTCCGCCGCCCCCATCCCTCCACCCGGTACTCGCCCTGAGCCCGGGGTTTGGATCTCCGAGAGGGTGGCTGTAAGTTGGGTAGGCCTGGGCCCAGCCTCTGGCTCTAACAAGTCCTGCCTCCTAACCCCTTCTCGGCACCCAGCCTAGGTCCCTAGGTGAAGATTGGGGGAAGGGGGGGCAGTGAAAAGCGAAGGTCGAGGCTGGTTGCAGAACTTCAGGTCCACTTGGAGGAAGTTACCAGGCAGAAAAAGGCAGACTCAGCCCTGGTTTGGCAGGATTAATTAGGATCCTGGTCATAAGGTAGAGAACTGTCTGGAGTAAATAGTACAATAAAATCCAGCCACCCCACACCCCATTGGGCAAGAATAGGCTGCGGCCCCAGGGAGTGGGAGGAGAAACTTGCAGGCTGGGACACAGCAAATCAGTGTGTGGTGGGGTGCTAGATCCCTAGTCTTCTGCTCCCACCAGGACTTAATTCATCTATTCCTTGATTTCTGCAGGAGATGCCACCTATGTCTGAGCTAGAAGAACCTAAGCCAATGGATCTCAATGGACAGAAGAGGTGGGAAGGGGGAGGGAGGGAGGGAGGGAGAATCTCCCGGGAAGGAGGAACAGCTTGAACAAAAGCAGAGATGTGGGAAAGAGTAGGACAAGTTCTAGGAACAGGGAATATCTTAGTGTGGCTGCCCTCGATGGAGAGAGAGAGAGGTGAAACTCAGGATGGAGGCCAGTCATGGAGGAACCAACTACCCAGGTTGGGCCATATCTATTCTGGAGGCCGTGGGATGCTTACTGGGTTTTCAGAAATGAGAGACCCACTACATCATGATGAGGTTATTGCCTCATATTTCTGCCTCCCCCCTCTGACTGGAAGCTGTTGGAGGGCCTGGATTCTGTCTTATCTCAGCATCTTGAAGCCCTAGCATAATGCCTGACCCTGTGCAAGAATCAGTAAACGACTGTGGCGAATTCGCCTAAATGCTCAGGAACTCAGTTGGAACTTTCTGGAGTCTCTTACCTCAGACTCCAGACTGCTTTACCAACCATCCACCCAAACCCGGGCAGCCAGCTGTAGCTGAGCCATGGTGTTTTCACACATGATTCATATGTTGAGATGTAGGTCCCCAAATGGATGCCGCAGATATAATCAGGTCAAATACGACATTAGTGCCACTAACCCCCAGAGCCCATCCTCATTCAAGTGACCAAAACTGCTTCCCTCACATTGGATTATCTCCACTACAATGCCTAATGTTTTTGTTTTTTTGATTTTGTTTTTCAGATCTAAGGAACTGAACTGTCAGTAAGTAAATAATTTCTCCAAGTGGAATCCCATGGGAGAAAGTAAGGGTTTTTTTTTTTCTTTTTTCTTTTTTTTTTTGGATCATTTGTTTAGGGCTCCAATCTAGCAACTTTTTCTTTTCTTTTAATTTCAGTTTGCCTGTTAGAAAAATCTAAATTTTTCTTCCTTTAATCAAAACCTTTTATAGCTGTATTGTTAACACTGCTTTCCTTTATCTTAATATAGCTTGGGAATCTTGGCTATGTCCTTAAGCTTCAAATATTAAGAAAGTATCAAACAATTAAAGTTTTATACCATGTATTTTTTTTAAAACTGGAATACAAAGAATCAGGAAGAGGGATTCAATTCACTCATTTCCTGACTCTCAGACATATTATATGAGGTGTTCCAAGCTTGAATCTCAATATTGCAGTAATTTCTAAAAATATTCAGTTGATAAATTATTCCAAAGTAAACAAGTAGAAAAATCTGTGTTCTGCAGCAGCTTCTTTTCATGGTCTTCATTTTCATGTCCAGGATCCTTTGACAAGCTCTGTGAAGACTGGCTACTTCAAATACTGTACCACTCACGGGATAAACTCTCCCAAACTAGGGGATGTGCCTAATGGCCTCCTCACTGCCGCTGCTCTCCCATCACAATACACTGGCAAAGGGCAAGGATAAAACTGACTTGTCAAGGAGAGCAAATCATTTTAATAGTTAACTTTACTAACCTATAGATTCATTGTATGACAGATACCCACACTAATGAGAGAGGGAAGTTATCCTTCAGACAAAAGGGAGATGTTAATCTACCTCCAATCTTCCTTCAGCCACTGTCTCCTACAGATCTCCTGTAAATCACCCCCCAACTCTTCGGAGACAAGACCAGCCAGAGACTGGAGTGTTCATTAGATTTTAGTGCCATCTTGTGGCAATATTTACAGAGTTTTTTTAAACATATATATATATATATATATAATTATATTTAAATATTTTATAAATATTTTCTATATATGATTATATAAAAACTTATCTAGCCAAAAAGCATGCATTTTATGACTATTTTTATTTTAAGATGTTTCACAGGATGTAAAACCCCTATTTGTTTCACAAGCAGCTTCTTTAGAAATTCTTCACATATATATTTATACACACATAGAACTTTTTTCATATATACTTAAAAAATTAATTAATTCCTTCCTAGTTAAATAGTAACTTCTAAAAGAGATTAGAAGAGATAACAGCTGTGGAACCTTACAAATTTATATAACAATGGACTTTCTTTTAACCTAATTACAATATACAGAAAGTTGTAAAACAACTTGAACTGCAAAAATCATCTGCTTTCTTCCCCCCAGTTAAGAAAGCCATTATTGGATAATCTGGTATAACTGGAAGTAATAATAATTCACTTACCAATAAGCATTTACTGGAAACCAGCAATACCATAGACATTCCTGACACTCATTTAATTTTTAAATTATTTCTAATTTGAGCAAGTAGTTTAGGGTCTCTAGGAAAATTGTCAACCTTCCTTCTCAATGTGATGAGTTTTAAAAAGGGAAAGGCTCTTCTAGACCTAGCCATACTATTTCATATGGAAAAACAGAAGTGGCCCCATATGGTCCGTTTGGGCCCATTCAGCCATGAGTTACATAGCTGAGCCTTCAGACTGCTTTCTGGGGTCTTCAAGCTATAAGTAACAGCAATTCAAACACCCCTCCCCTGTTCCGAGATTGTGACCCAGTTTGACCCAGGCCTAAGACAGAGAGGCTGTGCTCACAGGAGAATCACCATAGCTAGAATGTTAAACTTTGGAATGTAGGCATTGAACTCTGATCAGACTCCCTGTCTGTCCAGCCCAGGGTCATGCTAAGGGGAATTGGCAGTGGGCAACAGGGCCTAGCTCCTGAGCACTCTAAAACTGCACCATCCAATCCAGTAACCGATAGCCACGTGTGAAATCCTGCTGATACCACTAAAGAACCATTTTCAATGTTATATAATTTTAATAAATTTAAATTTAAAAGCTGATATTCGTGGTAGAGGAAAAGGGGAAATGTTGGTCAAAGAGTTAAACTTCCAGTTAGAAGATGAATAAGTTCTAAGGATCTAATGTCTAGCATGGTGATTTTAGTTAATAATACTATATTATATACTTGACAGTTGCCAAGAGAGTAGTTCCTAAATGTTCTCAGCACAGGTTGGGAATTCTCTGGTGGTGTAGTGGTTAAGACTCTGAGCTCCCAATGCAGGGAACTTGGGTTCAATCCCAGGTCAGGGAACTAGATCCCACATGTGTGCCACAACTAAGAGTTCGCATGCCACAACTAAGGAGCTGGCGAGCCACAACTAAGACCCAGCACAATCAAATAAAAATAAATATTAAAAAAAAAAGAAATGGTAATGATGTGATGTGATGGAGTTGTTAGCTATTGCTATAGTGGTAATCGTTTTGCAATATGTAAGTGTATCAAATCAACACCACTGTTTTACACCTTAAACTTATACAATGTTATATGTCAATTATATCTCAATAAAGCTGGAGAAATAATTGATTTAATACTGATATGGTACTCAGAAAACTATAAAACACTGTTGAAAAAAATCAAAGATGACATAAACAGATGGAGAAATATACCATTTTCTTGGATTGGAAGAATCAATGTTGTGAAAATGACTATACTACTCAAAGCAATCTACAGATTCAATGCAATCCCTATCAAACTACCAATGGCATTCTTCACAGAATTAGAACAAAAAATTTTACATTTCGTATGGAAACACAAAAGACCCCGAATAGCCAAAGCAATCTTGAGAAAGAAAAACAGAGCTGGAGGAATCAGGCTCCCTGACTTCAAACTATACCACAAAACTACAGTAATCAAGACAGTATGGTATTGGCACAAAAACAGAAATATAGATCAATGGTACACGATAGAATGCCCAGAGATAAACCCACACACATATGGTCTCCTAATTTACGACAAAGTAGGCAAGAACGCACAGTGGAGAAAAGATAGTCTCTTCAATAAGTGGTGCTGGGAAAACTGGACAGCTACATGTAAAAGATGAAATTAGAACACTACCTAACACCGTACAGAAAAATAAATTCCAAATGGATTAGAGACCTAAATGTAAGACTAGACACTATAAAACTCTTAGAGGAAAACATAGGAAAAGCACTCTTTGACATAAACCAAGCAAGATCTTTTTGGACCCATCTCCTAGAGAAATGGAAGTAAAAAGAAAAATAAACAAATGGGACTTAATTAAACTTAAAAGCTTTTGCACAGCAAAAGAAACCATAAACAAGATGAAAAGACAACCCTCAGAATGGGAGAGAATATTTGTAAATGAAACAACGGACTAAGGATTAATCTCCAAAATATACAGACAGCTCATGGAGCTCAATATCAAAAAGACAAACAATCCAATTAAAAAATGGGCAGAAGACCTAAATAGACATTTCACCAAGGAAGACATACAGATGGCTAAGAGGCACATGAAAAGATGGCTCAACATCTCTAGTTATTGGAGAGATGCAAATCAAAACTGCAATGAGCTATCACCTCACACTGGTCAGAATGGCCATTATCAAAAAATCTAGAAACAATAAATGCTGGAAAGGGTGTGGTGAAAAGGGAACCCTCCTGCACTGTTGGTGGGAATGTAGATTGATACAACCACTATGGAGAACAGTATGGAGGTTCCTTAAAAACTAAAAATAGAACTACCATATGACCCAGCAATCCCACTACTGGGCATATACCCTGAGAAAACCATAATTCAAAAAGAGTCATGTACCACAATGTTCATTGCAGCTCTATTTACAATAGCCAGGACATGGAAGCAACCTAAACGTACATCGACAGGCGAATGGATAAAGAAGATGTGGCACATATATACAATGGAATATTACTCAGCCATAAAAAGAAATGAAACTGAGTTATTTGCAGTGAGGTGGATGGACCTAGAGTCTGTCATACAGAGTGAGGTGACTCAGAAAGAGAAAAGCATATACTGTATGCTAACGCATATATATGCAATCTTAAGGAAAAAATGGTACTGATGAACCTAGTTGCCGGGCAGGAACAGAGACATAGACCTAGAGAATGGACTTGAGAACACGGGATAGGAGGGGGAAGCTGGGGCGAAGTGAGAGTAGCATCGACATAAATATACCACCAAATGTAAAATAGTTCGCTAGTGGGAAACAACAGCATAGCACAGGGAGATGAGCTCTGTGCTTTGTGATGACCTAGAGGGGTGGGATAGGGAGGATGGGAGGGAGGCTCAAGAAGGAGGGGATGTGGGGACATATGTATGCCTATGGCTGATTCACTTTGTTGTACAACAGGAACTAACACAGTGTTGTGAAGCAATTATCCTCCAATAAAGACCTATTAAAAAAAATACTGATATGGACCACCAAAAAGTTTTTTAAATAAAAAATTAATAAAAACTGATATTCGATTAAGTTATTGGGAAATGTTTATGTATGTTTGAAGCAACTTGAGTATATGAAGCTACTTTTTCTTACCGGAAATTTTTTGAAATCTAAATACAGATTGAGCATCTTTGATGAAAATTTAGCATCTGAATTGAGATGTGCTGTAACTGTACAATAAACACTAGAATTTAAAGGCTTAGATTGAAAAACATATAATATAGTCCACGAAATATTTTTATATTAATTACATGTTGACATGATATTTTGGATATAGTGAATTTTTTTTAAATATGAGATTTAATATGTTAGATCTATTTGGATATATAATTCAAATAAAGTTTACCTTTTTCTGTTTGCTACTGTGACAACTAGAACATTTTAAATTACATATGTAGGTTACATTGTATTTCTCTTGGATAGTACTACTCTAAGATGTCTACAAGCTCAGGTGGCTTCCTGGCAACTCCCTCCCTCACTGCCCTTTTGGGGAGTCACCTTTATATGAACCCCCTGGATCCCCTTAATCTTCCTGTGGGGGTTAGAGGTAGGATTTCCGTTTGTTTGTTCTAAACTCACTGCTGGATTTCAGACAGGCTCAGACACTTAGATAAACAGCGTGGTTTGGGGCCATCTGGGACCTCCCTGTCCACTTTCCATCACTGCTTTCCAGGCCAGACACCTCTAGGACTTTTCATCTGTCACCCTAAACAGCAGCCCCCTCCCTAGTCTGTCCAGCTCTCACCCCAGCACTAGGTGATGTTTTCTTGAACAGGTGAGGCTATTTGGGCCTTTTTGCACGCGTCTTATTTTCCTTTCCAGAAAAGGGAATCAACATCTAGTCCTTGTCTGATTCTGGTAGAAAAATGGGAGGTGTAGATTGTTTTCTGGAACTCTCATATCAACCTCAATTCTCTCAATTCAATTCAGTAAATGTAGACTGAAAGGAGAGTGGATGGGAAGGTGAAGACACAAAAGATAAGTAAGCTTAGGACTAACAGGTAGTGAAGCCTTGTCCCTCCTGCACCATGGGAGAAGACCTCACTAATATGTAAATGAAGGATGGAGTCAGCTTCACACTGGTGTCCACGGCTGAGCAAGGCTTTGGGTAAGCAGTAGGATTTTTCCAGAAGAGGTGCCCATTTGCACCATCTGAAACATTTACTGTGTGTATTATGTGGAGAAATGTTCCAATCAGAGCCATTTGTTGAGAGGGAGAAGTAGGAAAATGTTCCTCTTTCCACGCCTGAGTTTGTCTGAAGACATTGCGGGGTGAGGTTTGTCTCACCCTGAGGGATGGGAAGGCAGAAAGGAAAGAGGAAAGTCACAAGAACTCACCCTTACATAAGTGTTCTTACAAAATCCACCCCAGCAATGCTTGCTGTTTCTGTGACAGATGCTGAAATTTCACACAGATTTGTTAACTTCCCCAAAGCTACTGGAAAGTGATGGGGAGATGTAGTAAGCAGAAGAGAGAGAGCCTCGTACCCGGAACCTGGAAACTTACTTTTTAGGTCTTCCAGTTCCTAGCTGTACAGCCTTGGGCAAATCAACCTTTCCAGGTCTCAGTTTCCCCATCTGTAAAATGAGAGAGAGAACTCAGAGGTTGGAAACTCAAATGTCCACAGGGGTCCTGCAGTTAACTGTGTGTGAGACATAATGGCAGTGGTGGAAACTGTGGGGAACCAGAGAACATGCCCTATCTAAGCAATAAAAGTTCCGAATTTAAAAACCAACTACTGTGCTGTCCAAAAAAGGCACAAACAGAACAGGCTGGATTTGGCCAGGCAGAAAAGTCTGTGGCCCCTGACTAGATGACTTTCATTTTTTACAGATCAAGAGGACTCACCTGTAGAAAATAATATTGTTAATCCTTTCATAAACTGAAAAAATAATTTTATAAAACAAAAAATCCTTTTTCTTGAATTTTATTTTTCAAAACTTTCTTTTATTTGAGTTACTTATACCGAGGTCCAAAAGATGAAATATTCCAAAGGATGGAAACTAGGGAAACATAGTCTTAAGTAAGAGTAAGTTATTCTCGGACTTTCCTGGTGGCACAGTGGTTAAGAATCCGCCTGCCAATGAGGGTTCGAGCCCTGGTCCGGGAAGGTCCCACATGCCACGGAGCAGCTAAGCCCGTGGGCCACAACTACTGAGCCTGTGCTCTAGAGCCCGCGAGCCACAGCTACCGAGCCTGCGTGCCACAACTACTGAAGCCTGCACACCTAGAGCCCATGCTCCGCAACAAGAGAAGCCACCACAATGAGAATCCCGCACACCGCAACGAAGAGTAGCCTCCACTCACCACAACTAGAGAAAGCCCACGCACAGCAACGAAGACCCAACGCAGCCAAAAATAAATAACTAAATTTATTAAAAACAAAAAAAGGAATAAGTTATTCTCACAGCTACCTCAGGGTTAGCATTGAGCAGGGTGGGAGATGTTACACCCTTATGTCAGTCCAGAGGGCAATAACACCAAGATTTTTTCTCTTCCCATTTTTTTTAGTCTTGAAAGCAAATGATCTAATCAAAGTATTTATACAGGGATGATTCACTCCTTTTATTCTCTGATGATGTCAGAATTTTGCAATAGGGAGGAGTTGAATACACAATGGGTTTCCACACTCCAGTGTGTTATCACTGAAGATGGCTCTGTGACTATTTATAGCATGAGACAGAGCCTCTATTAGGAGCCACTGCTCAGGACCAGGCAATCTAGGGAGCAGATGTCACAGTCGTGGGGAGACTATGAAGGATACAGTTCACTCCACCATTCCAGGACCTCTGCTTCTGCTCCAGCCACACAGGATGGTGAAACATGGCTCAGCAAAAAAGACTGTTCTTCATGAGGGTCCTCAATCAGAAAGGAGAACACTGAAAAATCTCTTTTCGACAATTCTCACGTGGAACTGTTTCATCTCTGGAAAGCGGAGTTGTGTGATTTCTGATCAGCTTGGTCACAATGTATGTTTAAGCAAGAAGTTGATGCATTTGTAGCTTGGAAATCTCAGTGATATGCCTAGGAAATCCACTCACTCATTCATTCATCCCTTCATTCCACTAACATGTGTTAGGTGCCTCCTGTATGCCTCGGTATAGGGCTAGCTGCCATGCTTTAAGGCACTCAAGGACCTGACATAGTTGGCGTCTCACAGCTGTTGAACTTCCTGTGTCTAAATTGAGGTAGGGACAGGGCTTGAACCAGGCAGATATGAAGGAGGTAATGACAGTTGCTGCTCTCATTCAATCATTTATTCTGCAGACATACTCTGTGCCAGGGAGCAATTTGACAGAGTCCCAGCCCTCAGAGCAGCTTCAGTCCATAAATACAAGTGGCAATACAGTACAATAGTCATAACAATTAAACTATTTCAATCTAGTGTGGTGAGTGCTATAAATGGGTAGGCACAGGGGAGGGGCCAGAGAAGGCTTGAACGAAGAGCTATGTTGGTACTTTGGTGGCCCTCAATGAACCACACACCCCCAGTATTCATCTCCTTGTGGGGTCCCTTCCCATGATGAGTCTGAGCTTGACCATGTCACTAGCTTAAGCCAATGGGACATCAGCAAGAATGATGCAAGCTACAGCTTGATAAGTGTTTGCATATTGGGGCTTGCCCTTTTGGAGTGCTTCTTCCTGGAACCCGGCTGCCATGCTTTATGGAAACTCAATCAGCCAAGTGGAGAAACCCAAATGGAAAAGAATTGGGTCCCTGGCCAATAGCCACAGCTAAACTACAAGCCGGTGGCCAGCACCAACCCTTCTTAACATTCCAGCCAACACCATGGGAAAGAGAAGAACTGCCTGAGTCAACCCACAGAATCATAAGAAATAATACATTGTTGCTGTCTTAAGCCACTATGTTTCAGGACGGTTTGTTCCACAGGAATGGATAACCAAACAGGCTGTCTTGATGGCTGCATACAAGTTAGCCAGACCAAGAAAGGAAAAGAAGGGCCTTCTAGAGTATGGAGGCATGAGATAGCATAGCATATTCAGGTACTAGATAGATCAGTATGGTGGGAATGTGGGGTATACGGTGGAGAGAAGCAGGGGCTGGAACTGAGGAGGCTGGCCAGGCCCAGATAAGAGCATCTGAGGATGGGCCGGGAATCCCCAAGGCGACGATTCACTAAGAGGACTCACAGGACTCAGTGGGTAGCTGTACTCACAGCTGTGATTTGTTAGAACAACAGGAGGCAAAACAAGGTTAGCAAAGGGAAGGCACATGAGGCGAAGTCAGGGGACAGCAGGTGCAAGGGAAATTGTTCTTGAGAGTATGCAGTCAGAGTCCTCTCCCAGGGAACCACACAGGACACACCTACTTCCCCCAGCAATGAGTTATGACAACGCGCATAAAACACTGCCAACCAAAGAAGCTCCTTAGAGACGCAGGGCCGGGGATTTTTACTGGGAGCCGTGATTGTTAGTTTTTTTTTTTTTTTTTCCGGTACGCGGGCCTCTCACAGTCGCGGCCCCTCCCGCTGCGGAGCACAGGCTCCGGATGCGCAGGCTCAGCGGCCATGGCTCACGGGCCCAGCCGCTCCGCGGCATGTGGGATCTTCCCAGACCGGAGCACGAACCCGTGTCCCTTGCAGCGGCAGGCGGACTCTCAACGACTGCGCCACCAGGGAAGCCCGGTTAACTTTTTATGTCCACTTGGCCAGGCTACCACGCCCAGTTTGGTCAAACACCAGTCTAGATGTTGCTGGTGAAGGTATTTTTTAGAAGAGATTAGCATATAAATCAGTGGACTTTGAGTAAAGCTGATTATTCTCTATAATATAGATGGGCTTCATCCAAAGAGTTGAAGACCTTAAGAACAAAGACTGAGATTTCCGTAAGAAGGGAGGATCCTCCTAAAGGCTGCAGCGTCGACGTCCTGCCTGTTGCCCTGAGAATTCGGGCTCAAATGCCTCAACATCGACTCTGAATTTCCAGCCTGCCAGACTCCCCCACAGAGTTCAAACGTGCCAACGCCACAACTGCATGAGCCAATTCCTTAAAATGAATCGCTTGCCCCCTCTCCATAAATATATCCTATTGGTTCTGTTTCTCTAGAGAACTCTGACTAATACAGGGCTGACCCCAGAGGCACCCTCTGCCTGGCACGTACCCAAATTCCAGACTCCTAGAAGGAAAGCAGGGGTTCAACATGAATCGTATTGGCTGTTTCTACAGACAATTTAGGGACAGGGAGCCACTCTTCTCAGTTAATGTGTAGGAACCCCCCGACTCGAAATCTCTGTTCCCAGATGCCAGACAAGGGACAGCCTGGTGAGCAGGCCTTTTTAAGGATAAGCAGTCAGACCTAACTCTTTTCTGTATGGAAAGTAAGTAGTTTATACTGTGGACAATAAAAAATCTTTGAATTTTTTTTTTTTTTTTTTTGGCTGTGCCACGTGGCTTGTGGGATCATAGTACCCTGACCAGGGGTTGAACCCATGCCCCCTGCATTGGAAGCATGGAGTCTTAACCACGGGACCGCCAGGGAAGTCCCTGAGTTTTCTTTTTTTTAATGTAAATATGTTATTCCATTAGAGATTTTAAAGTGTGGGTGGCATGTTATGTTTTGTGTCATAAGGCCATGCTAACTGCATATGGGAGCCAGCCCAAGTAGGGGAAGTAGAGAGGCAGGCTTCGGATTAGGAGGCCCCTCTGGTAATCCAGGCAGAGTAAGGATGGAGTGGAAGGGGGAGGTTTGGGAAAACAGCAGGACCTGTGAGAGGTGTCACTTCCCAGTCTGTCACCTCCTCTCCCGGTCAGTGGGAGCCTTGGAGAAAGGCCTTCTGCAGGTGAGGTTGCCATGTGCACTCTGTCTAGTCCCTGGAGAGATCTGGCCTGCCAGGCCCAGCGGGGGTTGGGTGCGTGTCTGTATCTATGTGTCTATGTCTATCTGTATATGTGTGTCTGTGTCTGTGTGTCTATTTGTGTCTGTGTCTGTCTGTGTATGTCTGTGTCTGTCTGCATATGTGTGTCTATATCTGTGTGTCTGTGTGTATTTGTGTGTGTGTGTGTTTGTATGTGTCTGTGGTGTGTCTATGTGTGTGTCTATCTATGTATGAGTGTCTGTCTGTGTCTGTGTCTATCTGTGCCTGTGTGTCTTCTGTATCTGCGTGTCTATGTGTCTGTGTGTTGGGGCCGGCTCACCTCCCATGCCCACCCTCCTGGGAGAGGTATGCCCTAAACAGGGCACCTGCTGTGGCTATGAGAGGAGGGGAGGGGTAGGCTGGCTCTGTGTCTGTCTAGGAGGAGGGGGAGCCCACTCTCTGGAGACCTGATGCCCCAGGGCCCTTGCCCTGCTGTCTTCCCTCCCACCACAATCCAGACAGGGCTCCAGCTCTCCTGGATGCCCACAGGGCCTGAGGGCACACGTGATCCTTACAGCTGCGAAGGATTCTGTGGGCCTCAAGGCTTTTGCTACTCAAAGTGTGGTCAGGCACCAGTAACATTAGCATTTCTTGGAAGCTTGTTGGAAACAGAGAATCTCAGGCCCCAACCCAGCCCAGGCCCCTACAGACTCAGAATCCAGGGGTCAACACGATCTCCAGGTGATTCGTTTGAACATAAAGTCCGAGAAGCACTGCTTGTCCTCACCTTATGTTAGAGGAAGGATGGTGGCCATGGGTTGATGGAACGTGTGCTGTAGCCAGGTTGCAGCTTTCACCGGCCTCTGCTGACCATCGTGTGGTCTGGGCAGCGTCTCCCTCTGCCTCAGTTTCTCATCTATGCATCGGGGCATTAGCACTGCCTCCATCACTGGGCTATTGCGAGTTAAGTGAGCTGTCGCGTGTCAAGTGTTTACAACAGAACCTGGCACGTGGTAAGTACCTGGAAACTCTTAGCTGTCATTCCTAAGTGAAGGGTCGTCCAGCCATGCCTTGCCCCACCCCTACCAGCAACACGCGTGCACGCAGGACAGGACTGGGGAACAGCATCCCATGCTGAGACTGTCCTGAGGGAGAGCGCCCTCTTGTGGCTCCTGGAAGCTGGGTCTGAGGTGACACAGGAGTCTCTCCCTTGTCACACAGAACAGCCTTCAGTTCTTGGAAATTATTCTCTGACCAAGTTTTCCTGTATTCAGGCTGTTCTAGTCCCCAGAACCCCATAATTTCTGCAGGTCTCGGCTGCCTTCCTGGGAGCCGGCCTCTCAGCGCACACTGGTTTGCCTAAGCCCTTCTTAAGGGACACTCCCAAGGCCAGGATGCTGAGCCAGGGGTGGTCTTCAGACCTGCTGGTTCTGCGGCCAGGCCAGTCAGATGGCTGCAGGGTAAGGCCCTCTGCAGAAGTGCTTCCACCAAGGTGTCTCAGGTCCAATGGATGCTGAGCTGCCCAAGATGGTCCATACAGCATGGTGAGGGTGTAAAGCACCCTGGCATCCTGGCCAGCACGCGAGGGGAGACCAGGGGAAGGCAGAGCCCTTCAGTGGGCTCCCCAGAACCATGAGAGGGTGGCCCAGCAGAACCCTCGCATCTCCATGAACCAACTACAGCCAATGTCCCTGGTGACGGGTAGGAGAGGGCAGATGGTGGTGGCTCATCCCCAATGGAGAACGTTCCACAACGTCTTGACTGCAATTGGATTTTTTAAACTTTTGGCTAAAGTTCTTGGAATTCAAGCAAAGTAAATAAGTCCTTAGAAATAATAATACCAATGACAGGGATTATAATAATAGGATTAATAAGTAACCGTTTGAGGACTTATGTGTTAGTTACTATTAAGTTCTTGACATGCATTACCTCATCTAATTCTCACAAAAAGCCTGAGCAAGGTGTGATTGTGGCAGAGACAAAATGTGTCTGATACTGAGAGTCTTATCCAGCTGCCATCTCCCCTTCACCCCTTTCCAGAGCAATTCTGGGTTTGCCCACTGGACTGCAGACTCTTCTTTGTGATCATTAGTGGAGAGGAGAATTGAAAGGAGCCAAAAGGCTAAGTTGATTTACATTTTAAAAGGTCCTGGAGCTTCTCCCAGAAGAAAATAACTTGTCCAGAAGGACAGAGGAGAGGTCCAGAGAGAGGTGGGTGTGAGAGGAGATTGAGAGGAGAGAGATTTGGGAGAGGAGCTACCAGAGGACAGGACTCTGGGGAATCTGCTGGGGAAAGAGGATCTTCAGGGAATTTTTCTTGTGTGTTTTGCACTATTGCTCCCTTTTGCTACTTCTTTGGGGGATTTATATGCATATTGACATTTCTTTTCAAGATTTTTTTGAGCTGGAGTTATGCATCTTCTAGAGGCAACCCAGAACTGAGCTAGAAGAGAGCCGGCCACTTTTGTTTGCATTACACTATGATTAGCTCCACCACTCAGAGATAAGGACACAGAGATTAGAGAGTTTAAGTAAAGGGCCTAGGGTGACACTGCCAGTAAATGTTGAAACCAGCATCTGGTGAACACTCTGTGCTGGATGCAGCAGCCACCTACCACACTGGCTCAGAGGAGCCTGAAAACTCGGTGCTATTTCCAGGGTCCTCCAGCGGAGAGTCTTCTAATTGCCCAGGTCACACAGAGAAGTGACTCCAGAACTCTTGGGCTGTGAATACTGTGTTGTTCACTCCCTTCCTTGAAGTGGGTTTCCCAAATTGTCCCCTCATCCCCTTGTCCCTCCTCAGTGAATCACCTGCTCCCTTCTAGAAGCAGGCCTCTGCGTGAGCTTCTCTAACCAGGCAGTGTCTGTCTTTAAAGCCAGCAGGTGCCTGCCGTGGCTAATGAGGGGCCAGCAGGCCTGGCAGAGCGCTGTCGGAACAGGAAGTACTGCCAAAATCATTCACTCCCTCCGCAGTCATTTCTTGAGCTCACACTGGGAAAACAGCACTCCCTGGAGGCGACTTCCCTTTCCCTCTGAAACTCTCCGTGACTTAAAGTTCTATTGTCATAAAATAAAACTAAGCAGGTCATTGACACCTTTATGTTTTTACTTTATCCCAAGTGGCAGAAGGGCTGCCAGCAAAGCAATATTGAAAACCTTGGACTGTAGGAAAGATGCACCTGACCAGAAGGAAGTGGGGCGGGGGGTGAGGGTGGGAGCTGGGTGCTTTATATTTTTTGTCAAATATTGATTCAAATGTAAGAAAAATATAGAGAGAATAATATCTGCCACCAGCTTTGCCAATCTTTGAATATCCCGTGTTTATTTCAAATTATTTTAGTTCAGATGAAACTCCTGTGTACCCCTCCCCAATCCTGTTCCCCACCCTCCCTCCCTCAGATATGATGTACTTACAAATTTACTACGTATGAATGTGTCCTAAAGAATAGTTGATGGAGTTTTGCATGTTTTAAATTTTTACGCGAATAGTATTATACTTTACATAACTTCGGCAACTTGCTGTTCTCACTCAATGATATGTCTTTTGAGACATAGCTATTGATCATTCACTTTACCTGTATAGTATTCCACTGTGTAAATATTTACCCGTTGTCCTGTTGTTGGGCATTTGGTTTATTTCAAGTTTTTTCTGATACAAACCATGCTGCCTGCAACCGGACAGGCTGATGTGTTCACGTGGAAGGGTTTCTAGGATGTCCACCTGTGTCATGGGAAGGAGCTTTCCATATGACAAAAATCCTGGGTTTCATTTCAAGTTTTGAAATTGCAGCCAAGGGCAAATGAAGTGTGCACCGTGACTCTGCCTCCTGTTTCTGCCTGGGGAGCTCCATGTCCTAGGTGAGTGACTGTGGCCCCCTTTCCAAGAATATGGTCCTGACAACGCCCTACATCCAGACTCATATATAGACCCCACATATATAGAACCCAGTGTGAATCACTTATCTTGTCTGTTTTCCCTTTTGAATTTATAGTTGGAAATATTGACATTCTGCAGTGTTCTGATGATTCATACCTAGTGTGGGGGTGAGAGAGTCCGGAGGGAGGGCACGACTGTTTAGAGAAGGAGAAATGGAATTATTAGGTGGAAGTCAGGAGGACTGACATTCCTTTCAGCCATTTCTGGGTAATAAACTACCCAGCAAAGATTTATTATTCTCTCAGTTCTGTGGGTTCCTCTGTTGGCTTCTCTTGGGCTTGCTCATGTGGTTAATTTCATCTGGAAGATTCGCTGAGCAGAAAGAGTCTCTTGATTGCATGTCTGGAGGTTGGTGCCGGTTGTCGACTGGGTTGCCTTGATTCCCCTTCACTCGCTCTTTCACCCTCCAAGAGGCTAACCCAGCCACTTTGCATGGTGGTCCTGGGGCAGCATTCCAAGAGCGTGGAAGCAGACGCTGTAAGGACTATTGTGGGCGGGGCCAAAAACTCACGTAGCATTACTTCTGCCAAATTCTACTGGCCAAAGCAAGTCACAGGGCCAGTCCAGATTTAAGGAGAGGACTAGTTGTCACTCCCTCTTGTTAGAAGGAAGAGCAAGCCATGGGATATTGCAAAATCACATTGGACAAATTGCTTCAACTGTCTTCGAAAATGATCTTGCATGATTGAGCAACATGGGTGATTAGAAATCTAACATTGAGGTAGGTTTTAGCCAGAGTCTTCTGTGTAATTTCCAAAATAGGCCAAGATGGTATAATTCTCACCACCCCGGCTTTCCTGACTAGAAAGAGGTTCACTGAGGGAGAGTTTTTAAATTATTGATGATTCTGGCATTTCTCTTCACCTGAAAATCCAATAAAGAATCTACCTTCAACTTTTGTGAATTAATTATTTAAATAATTTGTTTTTAAGGTCTCAGTGTGTAAGGTGCATTATGCTAGGTGCTGGGGATACAGCACTGGACGAAACAGATATAGTCCCTAATTATTTTGGAACTTTCACCCCATGGAAGGGAGACAGGTATTAAACAATTAATTATACAGTTAAAGATTTAATTACAATGGTATTAAGTGTCATAAGAGAAGTAAGTCATGCGAGGAAGAAATATAAATTGGGGGCCCTGGCCTGGTGTTGGAGTCATGGGAAACTTCCTTGAGTAAGACATGTGAGCTAATTTTTGAGGAATAAGTAGGCATTACATAGGCTAAGGGCATGGGGGAGGGTGGTAAAAAGGAATATTTCAAGCAGAAGAAACAGTGTACTAAGGCCCTAGAAAGGGAAGAAGCCTGCATGTCTGAGGAACTGAGAAATAAATAGAAGACAGGGGAGAGTTGATCACATGAGACAGGAGAACAAACAAGAGCCAGGAGATCATGCAGGACCTTGAAGACCATATAAAGGATTTTGGTCCGTCCTGGACGGAATTGTGTCCCCTGCCAATTCATATACTGAAACCCGAATCCCCCCAATGTGACTGTATTTGGAAATAGGGCCTTTAAGTAGATAATTAAGGTTAAATGAGGTCATATGCGTGGGGCCCTAATCCAACGTGATTGGTGTTCTTATATAAGATGAGGAAGAGACACCAGGAGACAGCATGGGCTTGTACAAGGAAAGGCCAAGTGAGGACGCACAGCAAGAAGACAGCCACCTCCAGGTCAAGGAGAAAATCCTCACTAGGAACCAAACCTGCCAACACCTTGATCTTGGACTTGCAGCCTCCAGGACTGTGAAAAAATTAATTTATGTTGTTTAAGCCCCCCAGTCTGTGGTATTTTGATATGGTAACCCTAGCAGACAAATAAAGCATATGAAATACTGAGATTTATGTTCTTAAAAGACCACCCTGATTGTTGTGTGTCTGATAGACCCAAGGAATACAAAACGTTATTTGGGGACGTCCCTGGCCATCCAATGGTTAAGACTCCGCACTGTCAACGCAGGGGATACGGGTTCAGTCCCTGGTCGGGGAAGTAAGATCCCGCATGCAGCATGGTGCAGCAGTTAAGAATCCGCCTGCCAATGCAGGGAACATGGGTTCGATCCCCGGTCTAGGAAGATCCCACATGCCGTGGAGCAACTAAGCCTATGCGCCACAACTACTGAGCCTGTGCTCTAGAGCCCACGAGCCACAACTACTGAGCCTGTATGCCACAACTACTGAAGGCCACGTGCCTAGAGCCCGTGCTCTGCAACAAGAGAAGCCACCACAATGAGAAGCCCACGCACCGCAACAAAGAGTAGCCCCCGCTCACCTCAACTAGAGAAAGCCTGCGGGCAACAACGAACACTCAACACAGCCAAAATAAATAATTAATTTTTTAAAAGAAAACTTAAAAAAAGAAGTTCAGCCATAAAGAGGAGAAGAGAGATGGGCAATAGACATAGAGGGAAAGGGGGTGAAGTTTTGTTTCTTTGGTCTTTTTTTTCCAAGAAAGTCTAAGTTTGGGGTTTTTAAAGTGAAAGAAACATAAGCATTTTAAAACTCTGATGGAAAGGGTCCCACATAAAGGTAAGTGCTAGAGATGTGCTAGAGAGAAGACGTGAGTAAAAGCATCAGGTCCTACCGGAGGAGGCAGGAGGCACTGGGGCCAACCCACAGGTGCTTTATGAAAGAGAATGAATGGATGAAATTAATGTATAGATAAGAAAATGAATTAATGAAAATCAACACCCGTGATGCTCTAACCTATGTTATTTAGAGTCTGTAGGGTGGCTGCCATCCATTTCCAGCTTACACCCACATAACCAAGGGAATCTATCCAGAAAGCAAGCTTGTTTTTCTTTCTCCTCCTTCTGCTGGTCACTTAGGGTCCTCCCTACAGCCACTGGTGCAACTGTGCTGGGAGCCGTGGGGTTTCTTTCTGGGCTGCCCACTTGCTGTGCCTTCTGGTCCTGCTTGCACTCAGAGAGGCCCCCTCCCATCTCACTGTGGAGTGCTGCTGGCCTGTTCAACCTTATGATCTGGTGATTCTGATAGGACTCAGTTCACGATGGGCAGTGTCAGCCACACCGTCACTTGATGTCCTGTGCTCAGAAATCCTGTCTGTTCCAGGGCCCAGAAACATACCAGAAGTTGTTTCTCAAAAGGCATTTAGTTCTCTGGCCCAGAGGGCATGGCCTCGCTCCAGAGCTGCAAGGATCTTCACTGTGATTCTCCCACTGGGACCAGCCACAACTCTACATGGCATGTTTTCCCACCACCGATACTTCCATCACCACGGGGCCTACTGGACCATGTGGCCCAAGTGGCAGGAGGTGCTTGCGGCCGCAGCCAGGGCCCGCTGCAGAGCCCTTCGTGTTGTCCAGTGCACAGGCCTGGTGCAACCCAGTCAGTCTTTCCATCCCTCTGGTGATGCGTGATGCCCAATGTAAGTGGCCGCAAGAAGGGGGTGAACATGTAATTTTAACAGCTCCCCCACCTCACGTGCTCAATCCTCAGAAGCTTGCTAAACCCTTACAACTTCCCTGTGAAGTAAGGCTCAACCTCGTCTTACAGATGAGGAGACTGAGGCACACAGAGCTGAAGAAGCGTGTTCAAAGATGTTCCGCAGTGCGAGACAGAACCAACAAGAATACTGACCAGATGCCTCAGACCGGGCAAGAGGATCTTTTAGAAACAGGGTGCGTGGAGTAGAGAGGAGTAGAGAATGATCGTGGGTGCCTGTGATGGTTAATTTCATGTGTCAACTTGACTGGACTGTGGGACGCCCAACAACAGCTGGTAAAATATTATTTCTGGGTGTGTCTGTGAGGGTGTTTCTGGAAGAGATCTGCATCTGAATCTCAGTAGACTGAGTGAAGGAGGTCACCCTCACTAACGTGGCATCGTCCAATCTGTTGAGTGTCTAAATGGAATATATATGTGGGGTGTGTGTGTGTGTGTGTATACACACTATTGGGGGTCTAAATGGAATATATATACTATATATATAGAATATAGAATATATAGAAATAATATATATAGTATATAGAATATATATACTATACTATATATATATACTATTGAGGGTCTAAATGGAATATATATATATATATATATATATATATATATATAGAGAGAGAGAGAGAGAGAGAGAGAGAGAGAGAGAGAGAGTTGGTTCACATGATTATGAAGGCCGAGAATGCATAGAATCGAGAGTCTAATTTGGGTTAGTTTTATGTTTTGCAGTGTTTTCCTACAGGACTCTGCTCAATGCCGTAAGCGTTAGATGTTATCACCATGCAGCAGCTGCTATCTATGTGTGGTTTAGAGGTGACCTTAGTCCTAAGATCAGCGGCCAGCAGGCTGGAGACCCAGGAGAGCGATGATGTAATTCCAGTCTGAAGGTCAGCAGGCTTGATACCCAGGAAGAGCTAATATTTCAGTTTGAGTCCAAAGGCAGGAAAAACGGATGTCCCAGCTCGAAAGCAGTCAGGCAGGAGGAGTGCCCCCTTATTTGCAGGAGGGTCAACCTTTTTGTTATATTCAGGCCTTCACCTGACTAGATGAGGCCCACCCCCATTGGGGAGGGCACGCTGCTTTACTCAGCCTAAGGATTGCAATGTTAATCTCATCCAGAAACAGACTCTCAGACACACCCAGAATAATATTTGACCAAATGTCTGGGCACCACGTGACACAGTCAAGTGGACACAGGTGCTGATGCTGCTGGTCCATGATGAGGTTCTGAAACCACTGCTGCAGAGTATCTGCCTCCCTTTGAGGTGGGGTTAGACCATTATCCCCTCTTCCAGCAGTATCCTCACAATCTAGAGGGGAGCACCCATGACTCTGGGGCAGGTGCTACAGCGGTGACCAAGCTTGACCTGCTTGCAGACCATGGGGTGTAGAGAGCCCGTGGCTGAGTGGCAGGAACCCTGCACGGCCAGGCACAGGGCCCGTGCGGGCCACAGCACCTCCCTGGGCTTGAGCTCCTTTTAGAGTTCACGGGTAAAGCATTGCACGACATTACACTGAAAAGTATTTGTTGCTTATCTGAAATTCAGGTTTCACTAGGCATCCTCTTTTTTGTTGTATTTTATTTTTTGCTCAATTTGGCAACCCTAGTTTCTTTGTGAAATGGGATGCCACCAAAGGGGGTGTGAGAAGGCTTCAAGGTGGGCTGCACAGAGAGGGTAGGGCACTGCTGCTGCTGGTAGCATAATGACAGCTTCCAGGCCATGCCACCAAGGGGGAGCAGACCTGTTTCCCCGGGGCTGCGGGAAGCCCAGCCTCTAACCCTGGATGGGGACTGGGGTTGGGGTCGGGGGGTGAGTCAGCTTGAGAGGAGGCTGGGGGACATCACAGCTCACGCCAACCACAGAAGGATGTCACTCTCAGACCAGCCCTGACACCAGCAGTAAACAGGAGGTTCCCTCCACCCACAGGCTCACTGCTCTTCTTGCCAGGGTTAAGATGATTCTAAACCAGGATTCAGAATAGTCACTAGTGCTGGCGTTCAGCACCCCCAAGCGGGATGGCCAAGCCCCCAGCCTCCAGTTTTCCAGCTCCCAGCCAGAAGAGACCCTCACACCCACCCAGTCCCCTCCCTGTGCCAGGGCCCAGACCAGAGAGAGAACTCCAAACCCGGTTTGGCGAGAGGAAGAGCTTCTCCCAGGCTGTCAAGGTGTCCAGGAGTAGAAGACGGGCGTGGTGCAGGGTGAGTGGCGCCCCAGCCCCAGGTGCTCCGTTTGCTGGAGGTCTCACAGATGCTGTACTGTGTGTCGGCACCTCTCAGTCTTACGTGGCCCTGTGAGCTCCAAGGTCATGGGCACCACAGGGTCCTGGAGTCAGCCATCACCCACCCTGTGGCCCCACCCCCCGTAGGCCCCATGTCAAGAAACTAGAGGAATGAGGGGCTGCAAAGGCCAGGTCAAGGGCAAAGGCCACGAGTGCTGAGGGAGGTGCGGGGCCGAGACACCCCCTGCACCGGGCCCCCTGGGAGCACAGCCTGGCCCCAGGGGCAAACCACTGGCCACTTAGCCAGCTCCGCCCCTCACATGGTGCTTGGCAAGTCACTTAGCTGCGCCAAACCTCAGTTTCCCTTGTGTAAAATGGGGAGATGATACTACCCCGCCTGCCTCCTCAGGCTAGTGTAAGAACCAACTACTTGTGAAAGGATTTCATAAACTATAAAATGCTGTGAGTTAGGGCTCTCTTAGTCGCAAGTGTGAGAAAACCAGACATAAACCAGATGAGGCAAAAGGGGAGTTTACTGGTTCAGAGTATCAACAGCAGGACAGGGAAAGGTGGCATTCTCCTCTTGTCTCATCCCTGCTTCTCTCTGCAAATCAGCTTCTTTCTCTGGCAGACTGGCTTCTCCCACGAGCCTGGAGCACCTCCCAGCTTCACCTGCCACGAGGTGCTTCCCTCATCTATTTGCACCAACATGAAAAATGCCAAGGAGGGCTCTCATCGGTCCCACCTGGGTCACGTGTCCACCCGTGGATGCAGGGTACTAGGTTTAGCACCCTCTTCTAGAACCATATATTTGGAGATCTGGGAGCCTTGGTTCCCCAAAAGAAAAGAGAAAGGGGGAATTCCTCAGAAAGGGGGACAATAATGCAAAGGTATCTACTATGAAGGTCATGTTTTATCAGTGGTATTATTATTATCGTTGGCATCAGCCACATAACCTGGCCACATTTTTCTAATTCCCCTTATCCTTGGGCAAAAGAGTGGCTAAAGGCACAGGCTCTGGAATTCAGACTGCCTGGATTCCAATTTTGGTTCTACCACCTTCTACCTGTGCGACATTAGGCAAGTTGCTAAAACTCTCTGTACCTTCATTCATAAGTTTGTGAAGATTAAATGAGTTGATACATGCAGAATGTGAAGAGAAGTGGATGGTATCTCCCAGGTGTTCGATAAACGCTACTCGTTACTATTGTCAGAAAAAAAAAGTGGCTTAACCAGGAACATCGCTGCTCACTTACTTCCCAGCTTTCTTCCAAAGAATGCTTACAACTTCAGCAACTGCAGCTCACTAAGGACTTCCTGAGCTGTGTGGTATCCCTGAGAATTTTACAAGATGATAGACAAAGTCTCTCTCCTTCAGAAGTTCACAGCCAAGTAAGGGGGCAGACATATAAAGAGAGGGCTTTCCTGCAAGTTGGCTTGTGCTCTTCAGAAGTGGATGCAAGGTTCTCTGGGAAACCACAGAGGGCGCTGGGTCCTGAGGAAGCTGCCAGGAGGAAGCCACACCTGAGCTGAGACCCAGAGGACGGGCAAGAGTTTGTGAAGAAATGCAGTGAGCAGGGCACTGTGCTGGTTAGTCCTCAAGCTGTGGTGTCTCCGCTCCAGACCCACGTAGATCCTCTGCTTCGTGCCGCTGGGGCTGGAGCCCTGCAAATTCCAGGCCTCCCTTGTCAGGGGTCCCTGGTATGTTCTGCCAGTAGGTGGCACCAGAAGCAGACTGGCAGGCAGAAGGAGGGAAGGCACTCGCTCCTTCTTGTTTGGTCACTGTCCTGCCAGCTTCTCCCCTGCACGAGCCCACGGGCCGGAAAGCAGCAGGGGAAGCCTCCAGGTCTCTTCCGCCTCTGCGGCGGAGCGATTGACAAAAAGCAGGAGCCGAGAGGCTGTGCAGAGAGCACCCAGGTAAAGCAGTGGGGAGGGAGCATCAGAAAGACTCCCCGGGGACGACAGCAAGGTCAAGGTGAGGGTGGCCCTCTTACATAGCACTCGATACCAGCAAGGGGCAGCTGGGGACAGGAGACAGCGCCGGAGCGGGTCAGAAGCAAACCCCAGACCCTGGGAAGTGGGGGCCAGAGGCAGGGACTGGGTCAGGGAAGCTATGGTGCCAAGGAAGCCACTCCGCCTTCCCAGCGCTGGTGGTTTGTTCAGACATCCCCGAGGCTAGACCCGGGGCCAGGGCTCCGAGTTCGGCAGGTTACGGGAGGGGACCGCTCTAAGGACAGGGCGCCGTGACTGCCCGCAGACAACAAGGGAGCTGGCTATCCGCTGAGCGCCCTGTTGCCCGCATGGACAGAGCCCTGAGCCCTCCCCCATATTAAGGGGATAGGTCTTTACGAGCTCCTCTCTGAGCTGCACTTCAGAGAGGGGCGTGAGTGCTGTGACCCGAATGCAGGAAACGTGCACGTGTGTATCTGTGATGAACAGTGGTGGTGGGGGGGGGGTACTTTTAGAACAGGCCTGGTAGATTCCTATGAGGTTGGTCATTCCCTTAAAACAGCTCGTCCGTGGCATTGAAAACATCTGTCTTCAACACTCTTATTCACTCCCGTGGCTTCCATTTCCACCTTTATTTCTAAATATGCATCTCCAACCTTGACTTGGCTTTTGAGCTCCAGATACACAAACCCCCTATCTTCACAGGACCCGCCTGCAGCACTTCAAACTGAACAAAGTAAAACACCTCCTTTTCCTTCAGACCTGCCCCTCCTCCCCCTTCCCTGTTTCCGTAAAGCATCACACGCTCACCAAGTCACCCAGGGGCAAACCCCGAGTCCTGGCTTCCGTTCCCCCCCTCCTCACCCACAAGCAAGAAGACCAGGCCAGTCCTCCTTGCCGTATGTCCCAGGTCCCTCCACGACCCTCGCACCCACTGCTACCACCCCAGGTCCCCTCCACAGATGCTCTCACCCTCAATTCCTTACAGCACAAGGAGCCAGATTCATCTTCCAAAGCACCACTCTCCTCCACAAAGCTGCAGTTTAACTCAAGCCCGGATGCCTCACTCAGGGGCCCCCATTGTCTGAGCCAAACTGCCCTCACAGCCTCTCCCTCTCTTGACCCCATACGTACTCAGCATGGCCCCACCACACTCCCAGAGCAGGCTAGCCAGGGGCACGCTCCCATGCTGGAGCGGGAAGCTGGGTGATGCAGACTTTACAACTGACTGGTTGCCCATAGAGACGGGGTGGAATCTCTCCCTGTCTGAGTCTCCCTCTCAAGAGGCCTCCCTCTGGGCTGCGATGATTAACAGTCGTGAGCGGCGCCAGGATCAATGAATCGCAGAGAGAGATGGGCTCCTGCAGCAGGGTCAGCGCACAAAGGCAGTAACTCAGGTTCCCCCAGCCTCACACAGTGTGTCCCTCACACAGTCCCCAGGCGTGTGGGAGGGCCCGGGACATGCGTGCGCCCAGTGAGAAGTGAGGATGAGGCCGGTGCTCTTCTCCTACAAGTGGCTATCTTTCTTTTTTCTCTTCTCATCATCTAGACTTTTTTTTTGTCTTATAGCACTGAACTATATAGAGTCAGGTATCTGTGGCACTGACTAGGTGATATATTGATCTTATTATCTCTTATGTGAAATCAAGCCTATACATGCCATTTACTCTTAGATTCAGGAATTTTTATTTCTTTCTATATTTTTGAAGGTTTTCTTTAGTTTCTAACTTTGGCAGGTATATAAAAATCGTTTTAACTTTTGCCCTTTATATTGTGTTTTTGAAAGAGCAATGTATTTGCTCTTTGCTCTGTAAGTTTTGAAATGACATTTAGATAAAATATAAAATTCTGCTTTTTAAAAATTAATAATGTACATTTTTACCTTCATAAATTATAAAAGCTTTTCATTTTTAAATGAAAAAGGTGTGTATATACAAATCCAAACTTTACTTTCAAAAGAATACTTCATTTTGATGTGACTTTCAAGGAAATTGTGTGCCTCTTCCATTATTTATTTAATTTAATTCTTAATGTTGTTCCTAAATATTTTATATTTGTTCCCAAGGATTCTGTTTCCATGTTAAAATTAGGGCTCAGAGTGATCTGCTTAAGAAACCCAGTTATATTCTTTCATTCTTCACCTAGAAAAGGCATCAAAATAAAGGTCCTTTAAATCAGTTAGCAACCAGACCAATATTCAGCGTGATCCCATTTGTTTTACGCACACGTTCACACACACACATATGTTTGTGTATGTTTGGAAAATTTCAGAAAAGGTTAACTGTTGTTGCCTGTAAGGAGTGAGATTGGGAAGTGAGTACATGCTTCTGTGGCTACTGGTGTTCCTGCTGGCAAGTATGGTCAAGGAGGTATTTGTTTCTTCTGTGGTTGCAAAAACAGAAACCTCCTTGGCTGGTCTAACTTTGTAGTTGCAAAGAGATAGAGTATAGGGCGTCCAATTTTTTTATGTGAATTGCAGTGGAGGTGGTATATCCCTAAGTCAGCAGCTGGGGCAATGATTTCCTTGGCAGGCCAGTTCTGTGGCATTGTTATAGGGGAGCCAGTCCTGGAAGCTCAGTGTCCAGTTTGGCCCTCCTGCCCTTCCAATAATTTTGTAATCATCTAACTCCCTGTGTTAAATCTCTTTCTACCTCAGTTGTCTGGAGTCATTTTCATTATGTGCAACCATACCCTGAACTGACACAGTGGGTAGAGAGGAGAGTTACAAATCTCAGAGGAGCTCTTCATATGATATTACCAATGTTCTCCTTTGTATAATTTACCTCCCAAGAATGAACAAGACACCCTGACCCAGATCCTGTCTTTGCACTGCAGTACTGGTCCCTTCCTTGTCCTAGTTTCTCTGCCTCTTCAACAAGATATCTGTGTTCATGTATTAGTCAGGACTATTTGGTTGCAAGTGACAGAAACTGTTAATTCAAGCTACTATAGGTAAAAATATACATATATTGTGTTAGACACAACCAAACAGCAAGAAGGGTTGGGATGGATCCATCTTTTCCTCTCTCTCCGTCAACTCTCCTTCTTTCACTCTCTGTTTTTCTGTCTCTCTGTCATGCAAATCTCTCTCTGTTAGCTTTTTTTCTCTTAGGCCAGCTGTCCCCTACAAAAATGTCATTTCGACTGCTGGTAGCTCTTAGCTCATATCTTCATAATTTGTAAGAGAAAGGAGAGGGACTTTCCTCCCCCAACTTCAGTTTGAAAAAACCCTGGGGAATAATTCTGACTGAATTAGTTTGGTTCATGTGCTTGTCCTTTGGATAAATCACTATGTCATGAGAGTGGCTTAGCTTGGTTCAAGCAGGGTCTGTTACTGGAAAAGATGAAAGGATGCTTTAAAAGAAGTAAATGACCACTATAATGTGAACCCTAAGCTGCTTGACACACATGCAATCCTATCTTTTATATATGCAATTCTAATAATGGTCATGCTTAGAAACTGTGAGTCTCAAATATAAAAAAAACCATATTCATTAGATTGTTTCCAGAACAGCTGCTATAATTTCTCTCCATGTGCCCATGCCCTCATATAGATCTAGTGACATACTGTTAAATTGGTTCTCTGAAAAGAGAAGAAGAAGAAGAAAAAAAAAAAGCCCTGGTTTGTAGCATTTGCCAATTTCTATGGTATAAATATTCACACCATGGCCAATTTCGAGCTACAAGCAGTTTCACCACTAGCTTGCAAAATTCGTGCAAATTTAACAATCAGCTCTCAAGGTCTCATCATTCTGTCCCCTCCCATACTAGCCCAGGGTTTGGTCTCATGTCACCTCAGGTGACAATAGCAAACTTGAAGCAAGCAGAGACTTAAAAAGTGCTTGCACGTTCAAGCTTACCCTCTCTTATTCCACTTGGAACCCTGACATCAATCATGTGCATGAGGTAGGTGAATGAGCTGAGTGGTGAGAGACACAAAACCAGTTGTCCTGTTCTTCAAGCCAACAGCCAGAAATTGAGGGGGTTATTGACCGAAGGCCTCCAAAACTGAAGGAAGGCCACAGAAGCTTGCATGGGCCCAGCCGAGACCCACGGAACTATCCACTGGACCCAGCCCAAATCGCTGACCTGCAGAATCATTGATTAATAAATGATGACTATATTAAGCCACTGTATGCTAAGGTAATTTGTTACACAGCAAAAGCTAACTGATACACTTATCCTATTCCCAAAGGGAAACAACCAAGGATTATATCCAGTTGTTACAGTCTGCTGTCCAGGATCTCTTAATTATCTCTGTTCTTCTCTGTAAGTTTAAGATATGATTGAGCAACCCACATATTAAGTGCGGAATTCAATTATCTCCAAAACACCTGGGAAACAATGCTGGAGAAAAACGAGATAACAAAGTCCCTTTCAGAAAACAGAAAAAGAAAGGCAAAATATCTAGTATAATGACATTTATCATTATTTTTGAGTGCCCAGCATTTGAACTTTTTTTTTTTACATATAAGGAGTTATGAAGCAGAACCTGTATACATCCCACTATAGAAGCTAAAAAGTATTCCTCAGACTCCCTTCCAGCTTGGGTGTGGGCACATGGCCTTGGTTCTGCCACTCAGATGCATTTACCTTTTGAATCAGAGAATTGTGATGTGAAGAGGCAGAAAACCCATTTGGTTTGTGAGTGGTGACAGTTCTAGGGACAGTGTCCAGTGGCAGCATCATTGTGTGGGCAAGGCAAGGCTCAGGGTTTCACCACATAATTTGTATGTTATGATCTAGACTATTGTCCCTGCCTTCATATCCTTCCAGCCTAACACACACAATACTCCTATCACAAGTTCTACGAGTGTCATGGGCAATGGAGAAGCTCTGGAATGCAACTGCCTGGGTTTAAACCCTGGCTTTATTACCAATTGGCTGTGTGACCTTGAGAAAGTTCCTTAACTTGTCTATGCTATGTTCCCATCCAAAATGTGGGGTTAACCATAGTATCAGTGTCAGAGGTACTATTATTGTTATAAAGGTTGTGGTAAGGATTACAATGAGTTTCATACATGCAAAGACTTTCACATGATGGTTGGCAAAATGTAAGCACTTAATAAATGTTAGTATTGCTTTATTACTTAATATCACAGTAATAAACTCCTTTTTATGCATAAATCAGTCAGTGTCTGTTGTTTACAACTAAGAATGCTGCCAGATACAATTAGTCACCAATCCAGAGTCTATACCATATCTTACTAAACAGGAGTTATAAGGTACAGCTACTTATTAAGTTTCAAAGAGCCACTAGGTTGCTAAAGGCTCTATAGACAGGGAGGATTCACTTTGTTCAGGTCCTCCACGGCCGTTGTTGGGGTCTGCTCTACCTTAACAGCTGACCTGCTATTGCTGCAGGTGTAAGGAGCATGGGGAATGTTTTGATACTCTAGCGCCACTCTGGAGCCACAGAAGACCAGAGAGGCTATCTTGAGGCATTTTGCCTAAATGTGTCATGCCAACATTTCTACATTTCTATGCTGCATCACGTTGTCTTGTACAATGGGGGAATTCTATGACCTGACGTGCTTTCCTGGGTCTTCCCCGTGGAAGTAAGCAAAGGTTCCTCCACCCTCAGATCCCCAAACATATCTGGAGGTTCTCTTATCTCTACATGACTCTTGTCCCAATACGTGCACATATGTGTTACCACAGATCCTCCAAGGAACAGATACCAAGACAAGATTAAAGGTACAGGAAATTTATCAGGGGAATCCTCAGTGAAGGAAAATGGGGAGGAAGTCAGCAAAGGCTGGAAGAGGTGTCAGCCCATGATATATGCCTGACCTGGAGTGAAGGAGAAAGGCAAGGAAGGATGGAAAGTTGGGAGGAAGTTTTCAGTGCAGTTAGAAGGAAAGCTGAGCAAGGACTTCTCAGGCCACAGTCACCCTTCCAGGAGTCCCCTGTCTCCCAGGAAAGGGCCTGCCATAGTATTCCCAGCTTACTCAGTAATCAGCTGGGAGTAGCTATGAGAAGCACAGGCTCCGTGGACCCACAGAAAATGGATTTCAGAGGAAGAAAGGACTTTTCAATACATTATACTGGTACAATTCACTAGACACAATGAGAAAAAAAGCTAGTTCCCTTATTAATGTCATTTTAAAAAATCTAAATGGATTAAATAGATCATGCAAAAAAGTTATAACAGAATGTAAAGAAAATATGGAAGAATTAAAAGACAGAAATATACTCATATGGAAAAAGAAAGTCTGAATTCTAGAAGAAAGAAGACATAGCTATGAGAGTCGAAAGTGATTCTCTCTGGGATAGAAGCAAGAGGAGTGGGAAGGAATGGAACCGAGATCTGTAATATTTTGACTTTTTAAACAATTAAATACAAATAAAGTTAACTCAAGGAAAGAGAGTAAGAGAACATTACGTACTATTTTTTCAACAAATCTGAAAGTTAGGAAAAAATAGATAACTTGTATGCTAAACCATTAAATAAATTAAATCAGAAGTTAAAAAGTGGGCTTCCCTGGTGGCGCAGCGGTTGAGAGTCCGCCTGCCGATGCAGAGGACATGGGTTCGTGCCCCGGTCCGGGAGGATCCCGCGTGCTGCGGAGCGGCTGGGCCCGTGGGCCATGACCGCTGGGCCTGCGCGTCCTGAGCCTGTGCTCCGCAGCTGGAGGGACCGCAGCGGTGAGAGGCCCGCGTACCGCAAAAAAAAAAAAAGGTTATAAAGTTTAGAAGAAAAACAAAAGAAAAAAAAAAAAGGAAACAATCTGTCAAATTTCAAAGAACAGATCATTCTAATATTATGCAAATTATCAGAGAAAAGAAGAAAGTGGAAACATTACCCAAATTATTTGATGAGGTTAGAATAGTCTTAACCACCACCAGACAAGAACAGATCAAGAAAGAAAAATTAAATGTTGAGAATTCCCTGACTGTTCAGTGGTTAGGGCTCCACACTTCCACTACAGGGGTTGCGGGTTCAATCCCTGGTCAGGGAACTAAGATCCTGCATGCCACACGCCATGGCCCAAAAAAAAAAGAAAGAAAGAAAAATTAAAAGGTAACCCATTTATGAATATAGATGCAGAATTTCTGAACATAATATTAGAAAATAGAATCCAACAAATTTTTTTTAGTTTCTCATGATAAAATTGCTTTATCTCACCAACACAAAGATGTCTAAATTTCAGAAAACCTATTAATATAACTTACTTACATATTAAAACATTAAAGGAGAAAAAATATTATCTCAACAGCTGCAGGAAACATATTTGCTAGAGTTTAATATTATAAACTGGGGTTTCTCACAACCCCCTCCTTGAGTTTGATAGTTTGCTAGAATAGCTCACAGAATGCAGGGAAACACTTATGCTTGCCAGTTTATAATAAAGAACATAATAAAGGATACAGATGAACAGCCAGATGAAGAGGTACATAAGGCAAGGTCTGGAAGGGTCCCCAGTGCAGGAGTTTCTGTCTCTGTGGAGCTGGGGTGCACCACCCTGTACCAACCCAGGAGCTACCTGAAGCCCATACCTTAGGGATTTTTATGGAGGCTTCATCATATAGGCATGATGGATAATTCACTCAATCTCTAGCTCCTATTCCCTCCCTGGAGAACAGGGTTTGGGGCTGAGAGTTACAAGCTTCTAATCATGTTTAGTTTTTCTGGTGACCAGCTCCCAACCAGGAGCCCACCCAGAGTCACTGTATTGGAACAAAAATGCTCCTATCACCCAGGAAATTCCAAGGGATTTAGGAGCTCTGCTAACTCTTATCACCCCCTCGTTACTCAGGAAATTGCAAGGATTTTAGGAGCTCTGTGTCAGGAATAGGGTCAGAGAACAAATATTAGTACAGAAGGTGCTCCACACACCTTTATCACCCTGGGAATTACAAGGGGTTTAGAAAGTTTGTGGAACTGGGGTCAAAGACATAATACTAGCAGAAGCTGGGGACAGAGACCAGTATACGTATTTCTTAGTATTTCATATATACCATTCTCCTTTTGCCCTTTCAGTGGTTTTACGGAGTTGACCATTCTCTATATTAACTTCCTACTGCTAATAAAATTGCTGTGTGGTTTCTGTCACCTGATTGGAAGCTGACAGACCACCTGGGACTTGCAATTGGCATCTGAAATGAGGGGCAATCTTGAACTGAGCCCTTAACCTGTGGGGTCTGTGCTAACTCCAGGCAGTTAGTGTCAGAATTAAACTGTAGGAAACCCAGTTGGTGTCTACTGAAAATTGGAGAATTGCTTGGTGTGGAAAATCCCTAACATCTGGTGTCAGAAGTAGTGTGAGTAGTAGCAAAGGAAACAGGAGTTTTCTTTAGCATAAATAATGGAGATAAATAGAAACTTCTTTTTCTGTCAAACTAGGAAACATACAACCCACAACTCATAAATGCTACCGAAAGCTGCTAAATTTACTTCATAATCTTTATGAAGGTAATATGTTGTGAAAGCCCCTTGGAGTAGAGAAGGGAAATGAAATGCAAAACAGCCCAGAAGGAACAGATCCCAGAAACCCCCGCATGAAAACTTGCTTTTGGTAAAAGGCTCAACTTGAAGTAATAAATCAGTACCCCTTGCATACAATATAAGAGCTGTGATAGTTAGGAGCACAGGATAGAGACCTCTTTGGGGGGAAGTGAAACAACCTAGCAACAACAAATATGAGAAAAACATTAGCAAAACTTTGTCCCCTGAAGCAAACCCCAACAAATAGGTCAACTAGAGAAATTCAAAGGCAGCCAGCTTTAATTCAAAGAGGGGAAAATAAAAACAGGCAGGGAATTGCTGGAAAACTTACCAGCTACAAAGGATCACCAATCAAGTTGCCATGAAATAGGTGAAAATTTTGACCAAACATTTGGCCATTACTTTCAAAGACTTAATAAAGAAATAGCCTCAATAAGGAAGAATGAATTAAAAAAATATGTAGTCCCAGAGAAGAAATGGTGAGAAGACAAGAGAAAACTTGATCTTACACATTTGCAGAACTCAGAAAAGAGGTACAAGAAAAAAAGAAACATCACAGAAATCAAAACAAAAGCAGAGGAGTACAGGGGAGGGGGTACAAATACAGTGGAAAATACAGTAAAATCTTTTGAGGATAGAAATGAAATAAGCATAGAAAAGAAACCATTTTTAAATAAATCCTAAAGACATTGATACACAGAGAAGACAGACAGTGGAGCTGCAGCAAGCACAGAACTGGAGTCCCCAAAGAAGGAAAACAATGCCATGGAACTGGACAAATCATGCAAGAATGTTCCTGAAATAAAAGGCAACTTGACAGACTGTGCACCGGGGGAAGTGAACACAAAGTGGTCAGTATGTCCCAAAACATATTAGATGTTAAAAATAAAGACACAATCCCCCTTCCTCTTTCTTTTCCCTTTCCCTTCTAGTCAATTAAGTCCCAAAGACATTTGGCGGCACCAAGCAAAACAGGCATGCATGGAAGGAGGGGAGGAAAGCAGTGATGTTGTAGCCTCAGCAGAGTAAGGAGGACATCTGGGTAAAAGAGTGCAGTGGACTGAACGTGTCCCCCAAAATTGATATGTTGAAATCCCAACCCCCAATGTGATGGTATTAGGAGGTGGGGCCTTTGGGAGGTGATTAGGTCATAAGGGTGAAGCCTTCATGAATGGGATTAGTGCCCTTGTAAACAAAAGGGTCCCCGGAGAGCTCCCTCACTCTCCTTCCACATGTGAGGACACAGTGAGAAGTCAGCAGTCTGCAAGCTGGAAGAGGGTCCTCACCAGAACCAACCCTGCAGGTACCCTGATCTCAGATGTCCAGTCTCCGGAACTGTGAGAAACACATATCTGTTGTTTATACGCCGCTTAGTCGAAGGCACTTTGTTATAGCAGCCTGAACTAAGACAAAGAGTGACCCGTCCTGTGAAGTTGGAGCCTAAGGAGGGTGCCACGTGGGGAACAGCTGGCTTGCAAAGGATGTCACAGCCTGCGTGGAGTGAGGTAAGTGTCCGGGCTGGAGCCTAAGTGGGTGAGGAGGGCTTCCGCATGGTGGGACAGCTCAGCTCAGGGTGTTGAGCCCAAGCAGCATGATAATGGCACAGGATGGGAGGCGGTCCAGCATGACATGTTGTGGCCTGACCAGGGCCTGGGGCCGTGCGTACTCAGCAAAGCTCAGAGAGCTTTGGCAAGTTATCAGGGCCAATGTGTAGGTGATAAGAAAGGCAGACAAGGAGCCATGGGTAGGGGAGATGTAAATGTAGAACACCTCCGCCCCTGGACTCAGGAACCAGGGTGCCCAGCGCAGTATAGCACACAGTGCCCAGCACGACCAGGAGACCGCAGGCTGCTCAGACCATGCAGCTGGCCCCAGGGCTGTCCCTGGGGACCAACACAACTGTGGAGACACAAAGGTGCCAGAGCTGATCAGGGACACTGCATTGCAGGTCAATTTCCCTCCCTCCCCAGTGTCCCACCCCCAAGCTCTTGACTGCCACCCTCTCACCCATTTCTTCTCCCCAGCTCAGGACTTCAACAGCAGCTGCCTCTAGTTGATGAGAAGCAGATGCTCTGAGCCTCCTGCAAGAGTTAATGATTACAGCAGCCCAAGGGCGTCTGAACCAAAGGTCAAGCAGGCGGCACCTTACTGACTCAGACTTGTGTAAATGCAGGACACATGTTCCCAGGACAACTCAGCCAAGTTCCAGAGAGGAGAGGTTTTCACGCAAGCTCCTAGGATTCACTCTCTAAAGCCGTTCTTGCTGAAGAGGATCCTGCACTTAAAATGTAAACTCCAAGCAATCGCAGATGGATAGACAGAATTCTTCGTAATGAGCAGATCAGCAAAGATATCGAGAGTTTCTCCTTGTGGGTCAGACAACATGGGATGAGGGTCACAGGTAAGAAAGCTTCAGAATTAATGATGAGGAACGTAGGGACAGGACTGGACAGGACTGTTCTCATTAGTCACAGCTGGATAAGGTTTTCAGCGATTTCAGAGATTGGGTGACTGTGGAACAGCGTTGTAATGTATTTTCTCTGCCATGGTAGAAATGTTCTCTAGCTGCACTAATACAGCAGCACTAGCTACATGTGGCTATTGAGCACGTGAAATGTGACTAGTGCAACTGAGGGCCTGCATTTTTAATTTTACTTAATTTTCATTACTTAAAACATTTCAATAGGCCCATGTAGCTAGTGGCTACCACAGCAGACAGCGCAGCTCTACAGAATTTGTGATCATTGTATAATTGACTGCCGGTGTACTGTGTGAGTTATTTTGGTTGTTTTCAATTGTCTCAGATAATCAAAAAAGTATTTCTTGTATAAATAAAAGTCTTAGTTAAAGAACCCTTCTTAATTCGTGTTAGTCAAGTCTGCAGGGCTCTGGAGTCGCATGTAGGCATGGTAAGTGGACTCAGCTGCTAACTGTGGTCCAGGCGGTGGTGCCCAGAGTGGGGGAAGCATATGAGAAAGTGCTCCCCAACGGGCATTACTGGAGCGCGATGATGACCAGTTGCTGTCTCGTGTAATGAAGCTTTGTGAATAGGTAAAGTGCCACGGAGACGTCTCAGTGGAGTAGAATTCCCCAGGGTTCCCGTTCCCACCTACACCTTCTCTACAAAGCCTATCAGACAGAGGCCAAAAGAAGAGGTGGCGTGGTTCTCTTCCCACCAGCACCCGTGGGGTCTTATGCAGGGGAAGTAATAGAGAAAGGGTAACAAAGACTGGGAAAGAAGAAAAAAGACGGGAAATGAGGGGTAGAATGCTGTCAGCAGGAAAGGGAAACTAGTGTCTGAGGTAAGAAGCCAGCAATTTGGGGGACTTCCCTGGTGGCGCAGTGGTTAAGAATCCGCCTGCCAATGCAGGGGACACGGATTGGAGCCCAGGTCCGGGAAGATCCCACATGCTGCGGAACAACTAAGCCCGTGCACCACAACTACTGAGCCTGCGCTCTAGAGCCCGCGAGCCACAACTACTGAAGCCCACATGCCTAGAGCAAATTCAATAAGTCAGATTCCTACTCTTCGTCCCACTTGCCCACTCTGGGCTCCAGGGCCCTGAAAACTTCTTAAGCATTTTGAGGAGCTCTCAAGCGGCACCTCATGTGTGCTCACAGACCAGTCGGGCAGTTACAGGCAGCGTGGACCACCTTCCCCCCATTCTCCCTCCTGCCGGCCCCTCCAAGTCCCCTCCCAGGATCCTGCAGGGAGGGCACTCTCTGCCTCAGCACCAGTGCCCCTTATGCAAATGCCATGGTTCCCAAGAATGCTCTCTCTCCTTTGTGTCCAGAGCTGCTGCTTGAGGTGCCAGAGGTGCTGGGCTGCAGGCAGAAATGTCCCAGATTTTGTGAAATATTTTACCTCCCCAGCCCTGGAGCAACCCTGCTTATTTCACCCAAAGGATCATATCTCAGCAACCTCTGGCCGCCACATAAGGTCATTTAAAAAAAAATCAAACTAATTTTTGACAATCATGAGATCCTCCTCGACCTCCCACCTCCCTCCCTCTTTCTGAGGTGGAAGCCCATTTGGTAGCACCTCCCTTCAGGTATTTTGAGGGCTCTCGGGAATGCTTTGCTGTCTGTGGTTTACCCTTCCTGTCACTCACTAGCTTCCCTCGCCTGGAAAACTGAGGTTCAAGCACAACCCCAGCGCCCAGACTCTGCAAACGCCAACCTCTGGCCAGGCCACAAGTGGGTCTGGATTCTCTCGAAGAACCAAGTATAAATATGCCCTGAAAAATACAAAGTGCTGTGCTCAGAGCTCAGAGTGTTCTTATAGAGAAATCGAAAAGTCTAAAAGCCCGGTAGAGGGACTTCCCTGGCCGTCCAGTGGTTAAGACTCCACACTTCCACTGCAGGGGGCACAGGTTTGATCCCTGGTCGGGAAACTAAGATCTCGCAGCTCGACCAAAAAAAAATTAAAAACAATAAATAAATAAATAAAAGCTCAGTAGACACAGCTCTCTTCTCTTGAGTCAGAGAACAGCAGTGCTGAAAGCATCCCCAGAGGTGACCCAAAGTAATGCCATTGTTCTACTTGTGAGGACAGCCCCGGCCCCACTGGGCTGGTCATCACAGGAACTCAGGTTGGGTTTCACGGGCCAGGCAGGGAGTGCCAAATTTTGGAAACCAGATCACATCAGCCGTTGTGAGTTCTTAGCCTCACCTGCTGTTTCAGACGTCCACCCAAGTGTTTACACCCCCTCCAGCTGCCGGGGAGAAAGACAGTTATCACAGAAGTCCTGCCACTCCCAAAGTCCTATAGAATCTGAGCTGGCGCCCAGGCCCCTGTGCCTGAGGGTGAATGGGTGAGGCCAGCCTGTAAGACCTCAGCGTTGTCATGCCCTGCTGGAGAGTCTGGATCTCCCATTGCCCTCCAGGCCTTGAGGCACCCAGAGGGGGAAACTTCTGCCTGAGTCAAGACTGGCTTCTGGGTGTCAGTGCCTGGGCTCCATTCTAAACTCCCAACATGACTGACTGGTTTATAAGTTGGCCCTCTCCTGTCTCTCCTGAAGGGGATCGTCCGTCAGCAGGTGGAGCTCTGGGTCCAGAGCACAGGGCAGCAGGTGATGGAGAGGACCCTCCATCCCTTAGGGAGTTAGGACGAGGGGCCGAGGGGCCCTCATGGTGAGGAGAAGGGGTAGGAAGCTTCAGAGGCTGCCCAATGCCTCCGTGGGTCACCAGCAGCCTCGGCGACCCAGGCAGTGTTGATCCCTGCTGGAGGTGGAAAGGCAGCCCTGGATACCTCAGCTGCCTCTCCTACAGAGACAAGGGGAGATGGGAGGGGGTCTGGGACTTGAAGGGGATCTGGGCACTCTCCTGAGCCAACTTCAGTCCCTCCCTGTGGCCCCGTGGTCCACATCCCAGAATCTTCAGCTTCTAGAGCAGTCCTATAAGGCCAAAAATTGTGCTTGGCACATAGCACATACGCAGGAAGTATTCACCCAATGAACGGATGACTCTAAAAGCAAGACTCTGCTTACCTGTAGCTGCTGGTTTCATGGCAAAACAGGTTGCAGCTTCTACCTCCTTTGTGTATAGGGATGATGCCCCATTCCTTCACTGTCTCAGTCCCTGGTCCCTGGCCCTTAGCAAGAACTCTGGGACTGTCACAGTGCCCTCTCTGCAAGTCTCGCTTGGCACGGACAGCATCAGGCCTTGGGAAGGCCCCGAGATTCTCTAGTTTGGGCAGAATTTTGACAAGTCTGGACAGAATCCCGCCCTCACTCCTGTCAGACAGGTTTAGATGGCTCCATTTCACAGGGCCTGAACTCCTAAAAAGTGGCATAAGCATCTCACTTTTCCAGCTCTCCCACACCTCAGCCTCACTTTCCCGGGACAGGTGCCAGCTGTGGTGAGGACGAAAGCAGAGCCAGACAGCGGCCTCCTTGACTGCTTCTCTTCAGAGGGTCTGGAGGAAATCCCTATAAAAGCTTTTTCCCCAGACATGCAAGTGTGAGTAGACACCTCCCACAAGGAGTTCATTCATTCACTCCACACATATTTCTCACATGCCTTCTCCGTGTCGAGCACTGTCCTAGGAGCTGGGGTCCGGCACTGAACACAACAAAGTCCCCGCCCTCATGGAGCTTACATCCTGGTATGGGAAGACAGATCGTAAATAAACAAATAATTCTTGAGACGGTGCTACGTGCCAAGAAGAAAACTCAATCAGAGTAAGAGGATACAAAATGGCTGCAAAGAACATGAGTGACTAGAGAAAGCCTGCGCGCAGCAACGAAGACCCAACGTGGCCAAAATAAATAAATAAATAAATACAATTTATTTATTTTAAAAAACACACACACACAAAAAGACCCTGAAGCAAGAGTGTCTGATGTGTTTTAGGAACAGCCCAGCATCCAGTGTGGCTTAAGTAAGGGTGAGAGGAGTAGATCTGAGAGATAGCTGGGAGCCAGATCACGAATGTCATGGTAAAGATTCTGGATTTATTCCAAGTGACACGGGCAGGTATTAAAGGGTTCTGAGCAGAGGAGAGACATGATCTGACTTGAGTTATAAAAGGGACACACTTGCTGCTGGGTGCAGAATAGACTAGAGCTGGGCAAGGGTGGGGGTAGGGAGACAAGGCTTTGCAACAATCCACCTGGTGGATGATGGTAGCCTAGACCACAGTGGTTGGCGGTTATGGTGGAAGTAGTAAGAAATGGGTGGAATCTGAGTATATTTCAAAGGCAGAGCCAACAGGATTTTCAGGTAGATTGCATGTGTGGTTTTAGAGAAAGATAAAAGTCAAAGATGCCTCCGGTGATGACTCAGACTGTTGATCTGAGCAAAGAGGAAGAATGAAGCTACCACGAGTAAATGCTTTCCACCCTGGGATCTTGTATTTCTCCGAAAAGGAAACGAAAATCAGGACATGCCAAGGACCTGGACTTAGTAATCTTAGCCCACTGACGATGGTGACCCTGCGAAGGTGTTGATGGGCATGTAGGTGCACAAGGGACACAGTGAAGACAGGACACCGATGGGGGGCATGTGGGTGCAGATGCAGGTTAGCACACGGCACACGTGGAGGGTGACGCTACAGGTGTGCATCACGAGATGCATGTACCATACGGTACTCTCAGACAGAATCTCGTTAAAGCAGCACTGAAAGAGCAGTTACTCATCTTGTTTTGGCCAATGTATGCCCTAGACTTTTGACTTGAATAGTGCAATAAGATTCTCCCAGCTCTGATATCATCTATAGCAAAATCTTGAGGTTTTATGTGGGACTATGTGTACACACCAAAAGGATTAGTTGAGAACAAAGAGCACATGCCCTGGAATGAGAACCACAATCGGTTTACTCTAAATTCTCAAAGACAATGAATTATAAATGCTGGGCAGAAGCTTCTGATCTTGGCTCCAGTTTCTTCTCACTTAGAAACTGGTGAAAGTCTGTAACTGGTGTGGCCAAGAGAATAGTTTCTTCCCCCTCAGGTTTCCTCCATGTCCAGCTTTGTGGGGTCCATGACAAGATTGTCCCACAGGGTGTAGTTTGCTCTAGGAGGTTTACCTCTTCCTTCAACCCATTTGTTACTATTCATGGCCAAGGATTCTCAGTTTTCACTTATGTCTGTATTTCAAAGGAGGATTTGCTTCTCTCTAACATGCATTATAAAACGCTGAATGTTGGCTCTACTTGTTAACCCGAGAAGACTGTGCAACAGGGCAGTTCTGTTTTCCCTGCCACGCTGTTTTCTCTCTGGGATCAGCCCTCTCTGTGAGCGTCAGCGATGGGAGGGATATCTTAAAGACCCTTGGACACATGCAGCATACAGGGGACCATGAACACAGAGGGCGAGGGAATAGGAAAAACTCTTTGATTCCTCCACGTACCAACTAATAGAAAAACTCTTTTCTCCCTCTGCTACTCTCCATACTTCACCTCTTGTCACCAAATATGTCATGGGTGGGGGAGGGCGGGTTCCCACACCAAGCAATCCTTCAGTTCTCTGTGGACATTAACTGGGTGTCCTGTAATTCAATTCAATTCTGACGCTATCTACCCAGGGCTGGAGCAGACCCCAGTCCCGGAAGACCTGCCCACCCTCCCCTACTGCAGATGCCAATCACAAGTCCGGGTTGTCCCCTGTGCTTCTGACCTACTGGCTATAAATCAGAGGTTCCCAGGTTCCCACAATGACCTCCTTGGTTTTGATAATTTGCTAGAGAGGCTCACAGAAGTCAGGAAAGTAGTTTACCTACTAGATTACCAGTTTATTATAATGGAATACCACTCAGAACAGCCAGATGGCAGAGACGCATAGGACAAGGCACGAGGAAAGGGGCGCAGGGTTTCCATGCCGTCTCCACGTGTGCCATCCTCCCATCACCCCCACATGTTCAGCAACCCAGAAGCTCTCCAAACTCCAGTTGTTTAGGGTTTTTGGAGGTTTCATTTGTAGACATGATTGTTTAAATCATTGGACTTGGTGATGGAACTCAATCTCCAGCCCCTCCTTGCTCTGCTGGAGGTCAAGTGGTGGGGCTGAAAGTTCCAATCTTTTAATTACCCAATTGGTTCCCCTGGCAACCGGTCCCCATCTTTAGAGGTTTTCCAAAAGTCACCTTCTTAATGTAAACTCAGGTGTGGTTGAAAGAGACTTGTTATGAATAGCAAAAGACACTTTTGTTTCTCTTTTCACATAGAAGATTCCAAGGGTTTTAGGAGCTCTGTGCCAGGAATGGGGCCTACGACCAAATATATATTTCTTAGTATAAATCACAATTTCACAGTGAGCCTGCTGCACTACTAGGAAGTTTCCAATAATATTTTTTATATATATTTTTTTCTCATGGGAATGCATCTCTAGTTTAATGACAAAATGAGAAAATATAATCTACTTTCAAAATCTCCATCCCTGGCAGTCTATAAAGCAGAAGATACTAGTAGATTTTCCTAGACATTATGGACTGATGGTGATTTATTTTTTAATTTATGAACATAGTTTGACTCCTTGACTCACCTCACAGCCTCAGAAAGCACCCCAATGGCATGCAAGTCAGACTCTGGGAATTATGGAAGTGCGGTGTGTCTGAGATAGCATAAAGTCTCTTGTTCCAGTTTGGCCCTTGCCTTGGTCAGAGACATTGGGCAAAGTCATAGATCTCCTGGTTTCTAGGACCGACCATCCTTATTTCAAACCAAGGAAGCTGTTACTCTCCACTACGCCCAAATGGCCAGGATTTTCCCTCTGAGAACCATAAAAAGCTGGGAAAACCCACCCCTATCCAGGCATGTTTATATTCAGGGAAACCCCTCTGGCTCTCCCTCTAATATTCATCTGGCCTCTCCTTCAGGGGCAATGGAATATATAAGATCACAGCAGCCCTGGCTTTATGCACAAACATTTAGATAACACAAGCAAGTAAACCCACAGCCACCACAGCTTACCCAAGACCTGTTCCCCAAACCCAAAACATACCACAATCCAGATCCCATTGTTTAATTCCCTGTCTTGGAAGGGCAATGATAGTCAAGGTTTAGCTAACAGCGGGGTTCTTTATTTTGTACAGGCTTTAGGGCAAGTGAGTGGAATTCAAGCCTTGTGTTTCTTAGAATGCCACCAAAATCACAGAAGGAAACTGTAGAAACCACTTTGAGATTGGAAATAAAAGCTTTGGAGAAATGCTATACTTGAGACTGGATGTTTCACTTTGAGAGCAAGGGATTATTCCATGTTACAGAAACTCACCAGACTAAGAACATCTAAGAAAAATTTCTCCTCATAATTTTGAAAATGGAAAATTGTTATAAACCAAGCCTCTACAAATATACAATTCCTTAAATAATTGGGCTCTGTCCTGGAAGGGGAAGGAGGCGTATGGCAGCTATGCACGGGCTGGTCAGGACTCTTGCTTCACTTTAGCAGTGAGATAGGATGCTACCAGACCAAGCTGCTACGATAGGGCAAGCCAGGCGGCAAAGTGGATGTCACCATAGTTTGCCACCTGCAGGACACTCTTAGTTGACACAACAAGCTGAAGCCCAGGGGAATGGAACAGACCTTTGACCGGGTGTCATGGACCTTGGCAAAGAACGTTTAAGAGAATCTCTACTGAGTGACCAGAATCTAGGTCATCCAGCAAGAAATCAACTTAGCGCTGACTGAGCTCTTTCCTTCTCCCACCACGGTTTCCTCAGCCTACAGAAAAGTGGCTTCAAACTATACCCAGTACTCAAACTAACGCTTTGAAGGGAAGACACATTGGTCCCAGATGAGTGAGAACGCTATCAGAGATTTCACTGGCAGTTGCTCAAAGCAAAAAGAAAGCATGCCAGGTCTGCCCAGGATGACCTTGAGTAGCAAGAAAATAAAAGGGGCCTTTCCATTAGGCAAATGTACTACAAGGGGGGAGGGGGTGGGGTGGGAGGAGAAGGAATACATCACACAAAAGACAGCAAACCCACTATGAGAGAAACCATAATCAAAGAACCAAAACACTCCTCACAAAAACTTGTACACAAATGTTCACAGCAGTGTATTCATAAAAGCCACAAGGTAGAAACAACCCAAATGTCTATCAGTTGAATGGATAAACAAAATGTGGCATATCTGTACAATGGAATATTATTTGGCCATAAAAAGGAATGAAGTATTGATACATGCTACCCCATAGATGAACCTTGAAACATTATGCTAAGTGAAAGAAGACAGTCACCAAAAACCCACATCTAATATGATTCCATTTATATAAAATGTCCAGAATAGGCAAATTATCTACACAGAAAAAAAGTGAATTAGTTGTTGCTTAGAACTAGGAGGTATCAGGGACAGTAGAGTGATAGCCTACGGTATGTTTTCTTTTTAAAGTGATGAAAATATTCTAAAATTGACTGTCTGATGGTTGCACATATCTGTGGATACGCTAAAACACACTGAATTGTACACGTTAAACAGGCAAACTGCATGGCCTGTAAATCTGTTTTAAAAATAAAAGCCAGCAAAGTTGTCTAAAAAGAGGGCTTCCCTGGTGGTGCAGTGGTTGAGAGTCCGCCTGCCGATGCAGGGGACACGGGTTCGTGCCCCGGTCGGGAAGATCCCACATGCTGCGGAGCGGCAGGGCCCCGTGAGCCATGGCCGCTGAGCCTGCGTGTCTGGAGCCTGTGCTCCACAACGGGAGAGGCCACAACAGTGAGAGGCCCGCATACTGGAAAAAAAAAAAGAAAAGTTGTCTAAAAAGAGACTCACTTAAACAAAAAATAAGATGCAGAAAAAACTCACAATGAAGGCATGGAAAAAGAATTTAAAAGAAAGAAAAGAAACAGCCACATTTTCTGCAAATATTTATGCTATAATAAACTTTAATAACATGACTTCAAAATAATTAGTTCCAGGGACTTCTCTGGCAGTCCAGGAGTTAAGATTCCCGGCTTCTGCTGCAGGGGGCGCGGGTTCGATCCCTGGTCAGGGAACTAAGATCCCACAAGCTGTGCAGCGCAGCCAAAAAAAATTCTTTTTAATAGTATCTTTACATTAGCTTTACAATGGTAGTTGCACAAAATGTTTCAAATAAGAATAATCATTGTCCCTGAAGTAAAGAATCTATCAAATGTCAGAGAAAAAATATTCAGAGCTAGTACAGGAATCATGAATTATAACTTATTTTGGATTTGTAACAAGAAATGAATATATAAATGTACGAACAGAAAAATTTCCCTGAAATGATAAAAAAAAACCACTTAATTTCCAAATATCAAGGTTATATTTTAATACCAGGCAAATCTGTTAGAGACTGACAGTGAGACATATTGTGGTTAAGACACTGAAGTTCAAAAGTAGAGAAAAAATTCTTAAAATAGGTTAAAGTCAAATCAGCCTCGGGTTTTCCATAAGTCTTTTCCCTAAAAGCAATATTCACAAAGTCCTGAGAGGAAAAACAGCAAGACCCAAGAATAGTTGTTGCTTGAGTTTAATTAAAACAGAAAGGCATTTTCAAGCATGAAATAACTTAGGGAATATGAAGCTATCATGAAAGATTGCAAATGGACACAAATACTTTGAAGTTTCTGTCATCAAAAGATAAAGTCTGGGGCTTCCTGGTGGCGCAGTGGTTGAGAGTCTGCCTGCTGATGCGGGGGACGCGGGTTCGTGCCCCGGTCCGGGAAGATCCCACATGCCGTGGAGCGGCTGGGCCCGTGAGCCATGGCTGCTGAGCCTGCGCGTCCGGAGCCTTGTGCTTCGCAACGGGAGAGACCACGGCAGTGAGAGGCCCGCGTACCGCAAAAAAAAAAAAAAAAAAAGATAAAGTCTGTGTCTTCCTCTGTCCACTCCATGCGGGCCTTATGATTTGCTTTTGGCCAGTGACTTGTAATGGATGGGACACTGTATGAGGTCTGAACCTAGGCCTCAGGGGACATTTGCATCTTCCAGTCTCCCACTCTGCCACCATGTGAACAGGCCTGAGCAAGCTTGCTGGAGGGGCTACAAAGGGCCTTGGCTGACCACCTGACTGGAGCCAAGGCTCCCTACCAAGCCACCAGCTGACTGCAGTTGCATAGGTGAACCCAGGAGAGACCAGCTGAAACCCCCAGCTGAATGCAGCCCAGCTGACTAACCCACAGAATTGGGATCTAGGAAACGACAGTTGGGGGTGGTTTGCAACCCAAGTAGAGGCTGATACATGACGAAATGCATATAACCAAATCAAAATGAAGACAGAAATGAAGAAGCAATGAACAATAAATACATTTAACTGGAGAGGGTGTGGAGAAAAGGGAACCCACCTACACTGTTGCTGGGAATGTAAACTGGGGCAGCCACTATGGAGAAGAGTATGGAGGTTCCTCAAAAAACTAAAAATAGAGTTACCATATGATCCAGCAATCCCACTCCTGGGCATATATCTGGAGAAAACTCTAATTCGAAAAGGTGTATGCACCGCAATGTTCATAGCAGCACTATTTACAATAGCCAGGACATGGAAGCAACCTAAATGTCCATCAACAGAGGAATGGATAAAGAAGATGTGGTACATATATATAATGGAATATTACTCAACATAAAAAAGAATAAAATAATGCCATTTGCAGCAACATGGATAGACCTAGAGATTATCATACTAAGTGAAGTCAAAGACAAATATCATATGATATCACTTATATGTGGAATCTAAAAAAAGATACAAATGAACTTATTTACAAAACAGAAATAGACTCACAGATATAGAAAACAAACTTATGGGTTACCAAAGGGGAAACAAATATGTGGGGAGGGATAACTTAGGAGTTTGGGATTAGCAGATATGTGCAACTATATATAAAATAGATAAACAACAAGATTCTACTGTATAGCACAGGGAACTATATTCAGTATCTTTAAATATACTATAATGGAAAAGAATCTGAAAAGAATGTGTATATATATATATAACTGAATCTGCTGTACACCAGAAATAACACAATACTGTAAATTAACTATACTTCAATTAAAAAAATAAAAATACATTTAAATACTGAAATTAAGACAAATCAATATGGAAATGATGGATTAAAATAGAATGTAAATGTTATAAACCCTGACAAAGTGAAAAATAATATGAGCAAAAAATTAGGAAGTACAGGAAGGAGGTAGAAGGAAGTGAAAGTGTGCAGATCTATCTTTCATAGCAGGGAACTCAGTACTGACCGATATCGAAGCATTTAGTTTGAAAAAGTTACTCTGTCCCATTAGTGATTTTTATAATTGTGTTTAACCTTTGAGAAACCCTTTACAAGTCAATTTCTCTTGCAGTGAAGAAACATGCATCTGAGTATTTCCTTCATTTACTTCTTTTGTTAAATTCAAGTAAGACTAAATTCAATGCTGTACTTTAAAAACAGCCTGTGCGAATTGAGCCTATTCCTGTTACACTCTATCTATGTAGCTCCCTATCTATCCTTCTATCTGTATTTATCTATCTAATAATGGTGTTCACCAACTGTGGATATTTGTGGTATTTCTGTGATATTAAAATTGGGATGATATGAGCTTTTATTTCTTGAAGCTTTTATAAAGGTTTAAATAATTTTCATAAAAATGACAAAGTTAGGGCTTCCCTGGTGGTGCAGTGGTTGAGAGTCCACCTGCCGATGCAGGGGACACGGGTTCGTGCCCCGGTCCAGGAAGAGCCCACATGCCGCCGAGCGGCTGGGCCTGTGAGCCATGGCCGCTGAGCCTGCGCGTCCGGAGCCTGCGCTCCGCAACGGGAGAGGCCACAACAGTGAGAGGCCCAAGTAACGCAAAAAAAAAAAAAAAAAAAAAAATGACAAAGTTATAAAAGGAGTTTACAAGAAGTTCCTTGAGCTGTCCCAGTGGAAAGGGGGCATTTGCAAAGGGAATACTGAAATGGCATTATGCTGTAAGATGTGATCTGAGCTGGTGGTTCTCAATGGCTACACAGTATAACCACTGAGGAGCTTTTTTTTTTTTTTTTTTTTTTTTGCAGTACGCGGGCCTCTCACTGCTGTGGCCTCTCCCGTTGCGGAGCACAGGCTCCGGACGCACAGGCCCAGTGGCCACGGCTCACAGGCCTAGCCGCTCTGCGGCATGTGGGATCTTCCCGGACCAGGGCACGAACCCGTGTCCCCTGCATCGGCAGGTGGACTCTCAACCACTGCGCCACCAGGGAAGCCCTGAGGAGCTTTTTAAAAACATCAGTGTCCAGACTTCCGCCCACACCCATTAAATAAAAATCTCTGGGATGGGGCCTGGAAATTGATATCTTTAAAATGTTGCCCGGGTGATCCTGATATGCAACTCTGGTTGAGAACCACTTGTCTCAACAGGCTGTATAGACACATTCCTAAGATGCAATTTGTGTTGCTGGAAGGTCTAGGGCACTCATTCCATCCTATGCCTCTTCTGTCCCATGGGAATATCCACTGGACCTGTTTGTTACTCAAGAAGTGGAGAATGAATAATCCGGGTAGGCTACTTGGCCACAGTCTAGGTTCCCTTGTAGTCATAAGATGCCTGACAGCAGGAACTGAGGCAACATGCTTTCTTGCTGTCTTTTTCACATCCAGGAGGAGAGAGAGACTGGATCCTGCTCCCCCCCTCCCAGATGCTCTGAGTTGGCATCTTCATGTCTCACTGGCTCAAAATGGATAACCCACCCATTCCAGAAACAGTTCCTATTAAGTGAGATGGAATTATTGTGATTGGATCACCAATGCTTCTTAAACATTATTGTGTAGAGAAACTGCCTGGGAATCTTGTTAAAGTGCAGATTTTGATTCATTAAGTCTGGAGTGGGGCCGAGATTCTGCATTTCTAATGAGCTCCCAGGTGATTAAAGTGGCTGTCAGACCTCAATGTCAATGACATTTACAATGTCCACCTTAAATATCAAGCACACCTGATATTTATAGTAGCTGAGGCACTTGTTCTTTCCTTGCAGGTAAATCTACAAGAGAAGCCAATTATAATCATAAGGTGCTTAATGAGCAAGGCCAGATTGCAAAGCATACTGAAGGCACAGAAGCAAGAAACTGCTCACCATGCACAGGGAATCAGGAGCTGGAGATAGGCAGTCAAATCACTAAAGGGCTGGGCTTTGATCTGTGTTCTGCAGAGCACAAAACCTCTAACAGATTTACCATGGAAAAAAGTCTTATACAGTCAAATTTGTCTGGGAAATGTTGCATACCATGTCCCTCACTTGGATATTTGCAAAGCACATTTTGATTTTAAGGGTGCTAAGCAGTCTGGTAGTAAAGAAGCCTTTTGTTAAACAGCGATAATACCTCATAGACAGGATGGGCTATATATAATTTGTGGAGCCCAGTACAAAATGAAAACGAGGGCCCTCTCTTTTCCAAAAACTAAGACTTTCTAGATGGCAACAACGAAGCATTAAACCAATTGAGGAACGCTTCTTTCTAAAGCTTGAGGCTTTGTGGGACTGCACAGGTCACGTGCTAGTGAAGCACCCTGCTTATGAGTATATTAAATGGGACAAGGAAAAAGCTATAGTGCTTGCATGCTATAAGCACTAAATAAATAATAACTATGGTATACGCATGGCTTTTAGTCAGAACTCTTGGTTGTGACAGAAACTCTCTTTATCTAGCTGAAGCAAAAAAGCAGATTTTATTATCTGAATCGAGGCATTTGTTTCAGAACCCAAGAGGCCGCCAACAAGGTCCAGGAACAAAGGGAAAGAGAAATGTCAGAACTCTCCTCTTCTCTCTCAACTCCACTCGTCTCCATGGGTTTCCTATCTACACGGTAGGACCAATCAGCCCAGAGATCCCAGGTTTAAGAGACTTCTTAGGGAGAGATTAGGGTCTCTTAGTCCCAGTTCCGAATTCTCAGGGAGGGCCTCTGATGGGTTCACCTCTTTTTACCCAGACTAAGCAACTGTACATAAACTCTTTTGCTGTTACCAGCTCAACGGCGGGAAAGGAGAAAGCAGGCAAAATATTTACATCCCAGTGTCTCCTATGCTTACTTGATTATAGGACATTTTTTACAGGGACATCTATTAGCATTGAACAGAACACACTTGGGCGTAGGAGAACCACCTGAGTTTCCTTTGTGTTTACCGGGCCAAGAACGGGGGGGAAGGGGGGCAGCAATCTGCTGAGCCGGCTCCACCTGCCCATGCAGTAAAGACTAGGAGAATGACAGTCCACTTAAAGGGTTCACTCTTCCACCCGTGTCTCCACCGTCTTGCTTCGGGGAGAGGGTAAGGCTGAAACCTTAAAGGCCTGGATTACTGTCCGGCTCTTGTGGGTGCCAGCACCACGAAAGCGAAGTGCGAGGAGTACACCGAGGTCGGGGGCGCTGATACCCGCACAGGCAGCTGGGGGAGAACAATGAGCTACGGGGCAGGAAGCCGAGGGTAAGCGAGTTCTGAAGACTAGGCCCCACGCGGGAAGACAGAGATGTAAGCCGACTTCGGAAACACCACGCCTGCACCTCCAGACCCCGGAGCGCACTCCCGAGCCCGGCGCGAACTCCCGCCTGGCGCCCCAGCCGACCCCAGAACCCGCAGCTAGCCCGAAAGGTGAGGGCGGGGGAGCACACGCGGGAGGGAAGGCCGAAACGCGCGAGCGCAGAAAGCGTGCGCACGCGCAGAACTCCCGCCGGCCGGCGCCCGGAGCGCGGGAGAAGCGTCGGAAGCCACTGAGACGAGCGGCACCTCGGTGAGTGCTCCCTCCCTTATTTCCCGGAGTGCCTTGCGCGCGCCCGGTGGCCTGGGGGGAGGGGAGGGGAGGCGGCGGTGGCAGCCATGTTGTTGTGAGTCTCTGTGTCTCACCCTCGGTACTTCGGTGGTTCGGAGGAGGAGGGGGAGGAGAAGGAGGAGGTGGGGTGGGGGGGAGGGAGGTAGGTGGAGAAAGAAGATATTGCCACCACCGAAGGCGGAGGAGGGGAGGACGGCCAAGAGCGACGCCGCCGTGTGCCCAACGGTCGGTGTCCCCGGCTGAGGCAGCGCGGCCGCAGCAGCCCCGTAAGTCAGTCGCGCTTGCACCCTCTCCCCGTGCTCTGGCGCCGTGGGGTTGGCTCCCCGGGCTTTGTGTGGCGGCCTTGGCGGGGGCCGCTTGCCGGAGGGAGGGTGGATGGGGCCTCCGGGCTGCCCGGGACGGCTGCGGCCTTGGGCCCGCTCGCACAATGCCGGGGGAGGGGTGCCGGAAGGGGGTGTGGGCCCGGCGGGGGGTGCTCTCGGCTTTCCCGCTTCCTTTCCTCCCCACGCCTCAGCCTCGCGGCGCTGGGTGGCCCACCCGGCTCTTCCTTTGGTTTCGGCGCGCTCGGGGTTAGAGACCGAGCTGTCCGCCCGCTCGCCCAGCCCTTGGGCCGGGAATGGGGGAGAGAGGCCGGGTGGATCCCGAGAAGCGTGCGAGTTGGAAGTGGGCGAAGAGGAAGGCGTGGGCTTATGAAAACAAGTGTGGGAATTCTCGAGGGCCCGAGTGTGTGCAGGAAAAGCTTCCGGTAGACAGGTGTGGGTTTGAAAGAAAAGGCGACTTGGGTTCGGTGTGTTAGGAATGTTGTGTTTTTGTTATCGGAACAGACTTCGATACTTAGGGAAATGTGTACATTAAAACCAAAGAAGATATTAGGGACTTTAAACATTTTAGCAGTCGTTTTGTATCTGAACTGGGCCAAATTTGGGGAAGATAAATTGTTAAAAGTTGTATGCCCAAACACGCGTGTAAAAGTTACTGTTACTTCTGAGAACATAGCTAGGGGAAAACCGATTTTTCTTTGCTTTTCATTGTAACACATATTTAAACATTTGGGTAGGATGGGAATTGCGGACGTATTAGGTGTAATAAGACAATCATGTTAAAATCTGGACTTTAGTACTTTGTGAGATTTTAACTTAAGAAAACTGGTGACACATTTTTTGGGGTGAAGTTTTTTGAGGAAAGCTTTATTATATAAAGGCTTTTAAATGCTTGAGAGAAATGTAATACTTGTAAAGGTATTGTATACCAAGAAAATTTTAATAAAGGGTGTTACCTAAGGATTTTAAAAGCTTGTTTACTGCTTGGATTCATGTTTAATAGGTGACTCTTCACCATGTGACCTGCAGCATTGGAGGATGATTTAAGGATTTCTGGCTAGGAATCTGGCTAAAAACACAAAGATAAATAGTTTTAATTGGATACGTTTCTGTTCTTAGTTTTTTAATATCCTCCTTTTAAAAAATGATTTGCTTTATCTGCACAGTCCTAAATAGTTGCTGGCATTTCCCTTATTTCAAGAATGTCTTTAAAAGTCCAATTTTTGGTGAAATTCAGTTATTTTAGAATTGTCTTTCGATGTCCTTGAGGGTGGTTTTTGTATGAAGTAAGCTGTATTTTTTAAAAAATTAAAGTTATATTTCAGAATCCTGGTTCTTTTTTTTTTAACATCTTTATTGGAGTATAATTGCTTTACAATGTTGTGTTACTTTCTGCTGTATAACAAAGTGAATCAGCTATACATATACATATATCGCCATATCTCCTCCCTCTTGCGTCTCCCTCCCACCCTCCCTATCCCTCCCCTCTAGGTGGTCACAAAGCACCGAGCTGATCTCCCTGTGCTATGCGGCTGCTTCCACTAGCTATCTATTTTACTTTCGGTAGTGTATATATGTCCATGCCACGCTCTCACTTATAAAGTTCAGTTTTTTGTAAAGTTCATTTTTGTTATTTGCACAGGTCTCTTATCTTCGAGTTAGATTTGCGATTAACAAGCTTAAACATCTTCAAACAGTTTAAACTGTTTAATTTTAACACATGGTTTTCTTAATTTGAGTCTAAAGTTCTTTGATGTTTTGATATTAGTAAGATTTAAGCTTTTTTAAAAGTAAGTTAATTACTGCCATATTAAAGTTGGTGTTACAAGGTTGTCACTTTAAATAGGCCAGTTTTTCTTAGGCATTACAAGTATATAAACCAAATAATGCAGTCTTAACACAGATACGAATATGAGGATTTTGTTTCTTAAACCTTCCATACTTGTCTATAAACATTTCTGGTGTTGAAAGATAATTTATTTTCTTGTGCAGGTACTTATCCTATTTACAGAAGTAATTATCAGAGATTTGGGCCAGGTGTGACATCCAAAACCAATCTTCTCAGTGACCAGACGGTCCCCTTTTTATAGATACTGATAGGATCTTCATAATTTTACGTGGAGGTTGGTTCTGTCACCTGGACTCAAGTTCTTTGTAGTTTCTAATTTAACAACCTTTGAATTCGTTGCGTTTCTAAGATAGGAAAATATTCCGTATTTTCTCATGTTTTTAAGACTTGTGGATACATATTTTAGACATCTGAATGTTTGTACCACATATGGCTTTATCTAGCTTGCATTCACAGTTTAAGGCCATTTTTACTGACAGGTGTGATTAAGGTAATAATTGTACTTATAATAGTGTAAATTGGTTTGTGACATATTAGATTTTTTGCTGTTCTTAAGAAAGCATAAAAATAGTCTGACTTGCTCCTATTGTCCCACCTTCTCACTCTTCCCTTTGATGAGTTTGTAAGAAGGAACTGATCAAGTACGCTCAGCCCCTTTCCTCTTTCTCTTTGGGAGCCTGGCCCCTGCAGAAAGCACTTTGCTTTTTCTGGAGGCCACCAGGGATAGACTCTATCCCTTTCTGGAGGAGAACCATGGTTGTCCGGTGCTACCTGTGACTGCGTTAGGATAATTGTGGGGTGTGGTGTTAGGAAGCCCTGTTCCTCTAGGTTTAGATTATGCTTTCCAGTGTAGCTTTTCAGTAATAAAGGAGCTATTTGGATTACCATCAGCCTAACTCCTAATGTCTCTCACTCCTGACTTCTGATGTGGTGGGAAAAAGGTTTCTTCAAACCCTATCATTAAGAAGCTAACGTTTAAATAGTGATTTTCATATTTAGCAATATAGATAGAAGACATTTTTTTAAGTTGCTTTTGCAGTGGAAAAGTGAATTTACAGAGAAATATTATTTTCATGCTTTTCCAGTGATACATTGTATAGAATTATTGTATAGGTAGGTGCATGGCATATGCTTTTTCTTCTCAGATTTTCATGTAGCAGTATGCTTAGAGACATAAGCTTAGTAATATATATATTTTTTTTTTTTTTTTTTTTTTTTGCGGTACACGGGCCTCTCACTGTTGTGGCCTCTCCCGTTGCGGAGCACAGGCTCCGGATGTGCAGGCCCAGCGGCCATGGCTCACGGGCCCAGCCGCTCCGCGGCATGTGGGATCTTCCCGGACCGGGGCACGAACCCGTGTCCCCTGCATCGGCAGGCAGACTCTCAACCACTGCGCCACCAGGGAAGCCCATAAGCTTAGTAATATATTTTCCCTAGTGACTTTTCCTTTCAGTAACTCAGAAGATCCAGCTTATTTATAAATGAGAAATTAAAGCTTGCCTAATTGAACACAAGTGTCAGCTTCCAAAGTGTCTTTTTTTCTTTTGGCCATGCTGCGAGGCTTGCGGGGTCTTAGTTCCGCAACCAGGGATTGAATCCCGGCCCACAGCAGTGAAAGCGCTCAGTCCTAACCACTGGACCGCCAGGGAATTCCCACAGGGGGTCATTTTAATTCTTATTGAAATTGCAGAAGGTTTTGTTTCATTGACTTTTTATTTTATTTTATCGTATTTATTTATTTATTTTTGGCTGCATTGGGTCTTCGTTGCTGTGCACAGGCTTTCTCTAGTTGCAGCGAGGGGGGGCTACTCTTCGTTGTGGTGTGCATGCTTCTCATTGCAGTGGCTTCTCTTGTTGTGGAGCACAGGCTCTAGGCACGTAGTTGTGGCACACGGGCTTTAGAGCGCAGGCTCAGTAATTGTGGCGCAGGGTTCTTAGTTGCTCCACGGCATGTGGGATCTTCCCAGACCCAGGGATCGAACCCGTGTCCCCTGCATTGGCAGGCGGATTCTTAACCACTGCACCACCAGGAAGTCCCTCATTGATTTTTTCTTAAAATGAAAAGTTGTATTTGGCCCTTGCCTGACTCATCTTTCTAAAGTACATTAAAGAATTAAAAGGATAAGAACCTGCTGTATAAATAAATAATAAAATTCAAAAAAAAGAAGTTAAAAGGGATGGTTATTCAAGCATGTTGGCAAAAAGATAGTTTCTTTAGTATATACCACCTCTGCAAATATAGCTTTCTGGAATCCCATCCATTTTCAGTTTACATATCACAGGATTTTCACTTCTTATTCTCTTACTATTCTCTTATGGAGCGAGAAAAGATTATAGAGTACTGGAAAACATCTAGATTGTGTACACCTTATATATATATTCCAGAATTTCACTGTAGCTACCAAATACAAAAAGGGGGAAGAAGTGTGAAGGGAGAAGGGGTAGTTAGGGTGTCAGAATACTTTGACTGCAAATGGTACAGCAAAAGAAGGCAGCCATTTTCACCTCCCTAGGGTGATATGTATATTTGGGCCATAAAAATCTCCAAAAATCTGCTTCCTGGAAGGGATTTGGTGAAATTGACTGTAAAGTGACATTACAAAACCACATATTCGATACCTGCCTAGGAAAATAAAACTGCCAGAGTACATAAAAAATAGTATGGGGGGGTTAACTTTTTTCTTTTTTTCCTTTAGTCCCCCAGAAAAAAAGTGTGTAGAGAGACTAGTTTTAGAGAAATTTTTGTGGTTTCAGTTTTACTGGACATTTTATGTCAAGAGTAGCAAGTTCTAGATCTCAAGGTGGTAATCTCTGATTTTAGGCACTGTTTCTGAAAGAGATCAGCAGGAGATAGTCTTTACTAATGTATAAGATGGTTTTATTCATTCTCATGTTAAAAAAAGGTAAATAAATGGCAGAGGCAGGCTGACTGTAAGTACAGGTCTTTTGCTAAGCAGTCAAATGAGGCACATTGTTGGTAGAGAAAAATATGGACTATGGTATGACTTTGTTACATACCAACAAAGAATTGTATACAGGAAGGAGCTACTTGTGTCTTCCATTTTGGTGACCAGGTCATTTATTTAACATCTATGTAGTATTAGCACTTTTAGCATGATATAATGCAAAACGTTGTACTTTATGTGGCAAAACCTGAGTCATTTGAAACCAACTTAACATAAACAGAATTAAGATTTGGAGTTTAGAGAAGGTGATAGCTCCAGGTTTTGCCTACAGACGTTTTCTTAGACCACCTTGCAGTTGAAATATAATTGATTGCTTTTCATCCAAAGGTGCCGTCATTTAATCTCTAAATTATTTGGCTCTTACACTGGCAAAAATAGGAGTATTCAAGGATCTTGCCAAAGATAAATTGCTGTTAATTTTTATGGTAAGTCTGGTTGAGAAGATACTCATGGAGTATTACCTGACTTTCAGTCCATTTGTTACTCTGGATATTCTAAGTTGTATCATTCATCAAGCTAGACTACCAGAAACTTGCATTCATTTTTTTGAGGTTTGCAGGCCTGTCATGTGCCAGATTGTCCTTAGATGTTAGTGGTACAGTGATTCCTGTTCATAGTTTCACTGTAACTATAAGCTTATGTTTACAGTGGAGAGGAAGATGATTAAACTCATGTTTACACAGTGCAGTACACTAAGTGCCACTGGAGGTGGTGTTGCAAAAGTGCTCTGGACTCAGGTAGACACTGCAGGGGGTCAGGAAAAGCTTTCCAGAAGAGGTAAAGTTGACTATAAAAAGACTTAGAAAAGTTAATTTAGTCAGAGATGGGTGAAGTAAGTAGCATTTAGCCAGAGGGTTTAGTATGTATAGTGACCCAGATAGGGAGAATGGCAGAGCTTAAAGTGGAGGTAAGGAGGAGAATTGAAAAGATTTAATTGGAGATACAGGTAGCAGCACACTAGATTAAAGGGCCTTTTTTTTTTTTTAATGTATTTATTTATTTGGTTGCGTTGGGTCTTTGTTGCTGAGCACCGGCTTTCTCTAGTTGCGGTGAGCGGGGGCTACTCTTCATTGCGGTGCGTGGGCTTCTCACTGTCGTGGCTTCTCTTGTTGAGGAGCACGGGCTCTAGGCGCGAGGACTTCAGTAGTTGTGGCACGTGGGCTCAGTAGTTTTGGCGCACCGGCTTAGTTTGCTTCGCAGCATGTGGGATCTTCCCAGACCAGGGATCAAACCCGTGTCCCCTGCATTGGTAGGCGGATTCTTAACCACTGCGCCACCAGGGAAATCCAGGGCCTTTTAAAATTTGAATAATTCTGAAGAAGACTTTGGAGATCCAAGATTACATCTTGGGAAGATTCAGACTATATTTTCCAGCAACCCTTAACATGATTACTGTGAATCGCTTTCCCTAGATTGTGTTAGAGGAGTTAGACACATGACTTTCCTTCAGGGATTGACTCTAAAAAAATGAGATTCTGAAACTTTGCATCTGCGAAGAGAGTTGTTGAGCATATTTTCTATTACAACTCTGTGTTCTCTATAATACCCCATATAAGAGATTTCTTTTAAAGCTTAGTGTTAGAAATAAGGATGTCTCCAAGGAATTGGATAATGAAATTTTTTTGCAATGTGCTGTTACCCCCCCATCTTTGTGTCTTCAGAAGTTAAAGTTCTTACTGTTTTGTTTATTTAGTATTTGCTTAGTTATTTTCCTAAGATTAGTTTTTGTTTTATTGTGTACATTTCCTATGAGTTACTTGGTGTGCCTTCTTCCAAAAATTTTTATTTAAATGAATATAGAGTAAATTTCATTTAGATTATACTCAACACTTTCTACCACAGACACTTTTATGGCATATAACTTAGTACTCCTTGAAACTGACATAGATTTGTTTCTCTTTTCAGACATTGCAGTCTAGGTGTTTGGTTTTTGGTTGTTTTCTAAGCAACAACTTAGAATTTTTTTTTTTTTAACTTTTATGTCTTTAGGAAATTGGTTTGGTCATATCACTTTAAAGTCATTGGGAAACATAACCAATTCAAGGCTTGTTCTTGAATATTTGAGGAACTTTTTAAAAATCACAATTCATATTCATCACCTAAAAAATTTCCTCATATTTGTTTAATTCAAAGATTTGTACAGCTAATATTTTTCTTAGACTATTTATTATGCCTATCGTGAACTAAACATTTTAAAACCCTTTAACCGTCATAGGTTATGACTTTTCCTAGACAAAAGTTCAAGAAGTTGAAATAAATAACTCCTTCATTTTTTTCTTGGAAATGACTAGAAATAGCTGCTTCTCAAAATAACCAGCTTTGTGTTAACATGCTTACAGAAAGTTACAATAATACTGGGTTAAAGTTAAGCAGATTTATTTATTTATGCATGCATGCATGTCGCACTGTGCTGCTTGTAGGATCTTAGTTCCTCAACCAGGGATGGAACCCAGGCCTTCAGCAGTGTAAGCGCAGAGTCATAACCACTGGACTGCCAGGAAATTCCCAGTTAAACAGTTTTAATTGTGGGACTTCTCAGAGCCTTTACTATGCTGTTATCACAGAGAATGAATTCCAGAATGACCATGTACTCAGCTTGCAAAAGAACAAGTGGGTGCTGGGAAGCAGCATATCTTAAATGTATTGGACGAGGAACCTCTTATTTTAAAGAACACTGTGCATTGGTGATTAAGGAACACACTTTGGAAAATTTTTGTCGGAAGAAAAAATCTTTTAAAAACTGCACTAAAGTCTGCTGCTTAAAGTGGTTTTTATTTTTTCCAGTTCTCTCAGACCATGAACTCAAATGATTTCCTTTAGTCCTCTGTTAAAACCTAATTAACATTTCTTCAGTTATTTCTCCTTGGTGCCATACTGATTCTATTGATACTGTGTAACAATTGAAAATTACTAGGTAGCCATTCTAGACAAGTCTTCTGTTGTTGGGCATTGAGCCTAGTACTAAACTGAACTGAAAATAGCACAAGATTGCTTGTACTCTATTGACTGTGATAAAGCTTCTAAATTATAATGTGTTTAAACTGTATTAATATAAGACCTTTTTAAAAAAAACTTTCATTTGCTAATGTCAACAAGCCTTACAACACAGAAATATAAAAAGATAAAACCAACAGTACCCCCTCTCCTACCAAAGTTAGATGTTTATTTTTTCATACTCCACACTAACATATACATTGCCCCTCTTTTGTTAAACAAAACTGGGATCAGGTTACACACCTTAGGCAACTTGGTGTTTTTATTTAATATCATGGATATTTTATTGTATTAGTACATATAACTTTAATAACTTGTAATACTTAGTGTATGGCTAACGCATTTTTGTCGAGTTTAGGTTGTTCATTTTCTGTTTTTGAACCACTGCAGGCAGTGCTGCAGCAAATACCATTATTCAGTTCATCCTTTTATGTTATTGTTTATGTAAGTTAAATTACCAGAAGAGAAATTACTGTGTCAAAGGATTATATATTGAGTCTTAAACAGAAAAAAATATGTTCACTCATTATGGTGAGTTAATATTCTAGAAAGGACTTATATTGCAATTTCACATATTATCTAATTTAGTCTTCACAATAACCTTATGAGGAAGCATTGTTATTCTCATCTGTAAATGGGGAAACAGAACCAGAGAGTTCAAGTGGTCTGAGTTCATTCAGCTAGTTAGAGGCAAACATGGTACCATATTCTAGATCTTTTGGTTCTGGTTTCTGTTTCTGTTACACCATGATGAATGACACAAAATTTTTTCATTGGAAAACCATTAGGGTGCTTGTGAATATATCCCTTAGCTGTAGGTGGTATGGTGTATGTAAGGCTTTCAATCCTATCTGCACAGGGAAGCATTACCTGGAGAGCTTAAAAATACTAATAAAAATCTGTGCCTTTCTCCCTGCCCAGACTAATTCAAATAAGTCTTAGATAGGTGGGATCTTAGTGTTAGTAGTTTTCAAACCTTCTGTCTAGATTCTGATGTACTGTGAGGATTTGAGAACCAGTGACCTTAAAATTGAGGTGCTCATATCCCTGAGGAGTACATGAAGTGTTTCCAAAATGTTAGCATGTTTAGTTTCCTGAGGATCAATTTACAGATCCTCACTATGTGTACTGAGAAAGGCACATCTTTGATCCATCTCAGATTTTAATGTGGTGTATTTTACCCCGGATAATTAACCTTCAGGGCACCAGACTTGGAGTTAGCTTCCTGTAGTGATTAATTTTATGTATTCACATTGCTGTGTGAAACTGGAGTATTTTGGCTTCCATTGGGATTTTCTGAATTCGGGTCAGTGATAGTCTTGAGTGGTAGGGAGTAATGGTAAATTGTTTTTAAACCAGTTCACCTCTTCTTTCCTAACTTTTTGTCAAAGAATACTTACAAAGAACAATACTATGAAATACTTTGAAAGCTAGAAATACGTAAATCATGTTTGTTATAGCATACTGTCAAATATATTGTGTTTAAATGTATGATTTGGTTGGCTCCATTGTTTTTTTAAACACTTTGCAGAAATATATCAAAGAGTAAGGTAGAACTAACTTAGATTTAAAAAACTAAGTGCTGACCACAAGTGTAATTCCTTTAAATCAGGTGATGATAGAATATTTAGATCTACAAATTGGATTTTGATTTTTTTTAAACTCAAAGTCTCATGAAGGTGTGACTAGAGATAGTTACTATAGTAGGTATTGGGTATATGTGTAAATTCCTTTATATCATCTTAAAAACCCTTAAAAGTTTACAGATAAGGGGTGGGATTGAACCTGGGCCCATGGCAGTGAGAGCACTGAGTCCTAACCACTGGACCGCCAGGGAGTTCCAGAGAATATTTTTAAGTGATGCTTAATTTATTGAAAAGATGTTTTTCTGTTATGTTTGTTGATAAGTCATGATAACCTCTCTTATGTATAGGTGTATGTATATTTGAGTTCTACCATATGACTTGATTTCCAAGTTAACTTGTTTATAGTGATTTTTAACATGTATATATTTTAAATATTTTAAAAATATAAGTAACAAATGGCAAATATTCAGAGTATAGAACTATAAAATGTAAAATAAAAATCATGCATACTCTTTTCCTGATGTGACCACTGTTAATGGTTGTCACTCTTTCTGATTGTTTTCTGTTTTACAAAAGTGGAATGATAGAAACACTGTTTTCACCTTGCCTTTTCACTTAGTATCCTAGAATTTTTTCCATGTATGCATAAATATATCCATTTCATGCTTTTTAATGGGTGTATAGTTGATAATATTATCATTTTCCCTCTCTCCCTATTACAGTATTTAGTATCCTTCTTTTGGTCTCCTTCCTCATGACTATTAACATTTCGCAGAACACTGGCATAACCAGAAAGTGCAAAATTGTGGTTCATGTTTTTTCTATCATAATTCTGATTGAGAGAAGTTTTAAAGTCTAATGGATAAGATGATATTAATACATTGAAAAATACAAATTAAATGCCATGAGAATTGAGAAAAGATGACTTGGGGGAGGTTTTAATGGAGAAAGTGGCATTTGAGCCAAACTTTAAGGGATTTGTAGGATCTGCACATGAAGAGATAAATGGCAAAGAGCTGTCCAGGGGACTGGAATAGTTTAGCAAAAGGAAGGTTGGGGAACAGAGTGATGGTTTATGCTTGTTTGGTATAGAAAAGAGCATGGAGCTTTTGAAGTCTTGATGGTGTTGAATCCTCTGCCATTTTAGTAGCTTTGTCTATTACGGTAGGGAAATTGACCACAATTTCCTTATTTGTAAAGTAGGAATACAATACCTACTTTGCTGAATTGTAATGAGAATTAAATATAATGTTCCTAGTATCATCTCTGGCATAAAATCAAGTGCTCAGTACATTCTCTTGTTCTCTTTGGGGGATGGTGTCTGATAGAAATTAGTGCAAGGAGGTTTATGCTCATTTGGAAATCAGTTTTGTTTTGTTTTTTTAAATTTCATATACTACTTGACAAAAATATGGTTGAAATAATAAGTGATGTTAGGTTTAAACAACAGCTTGGACTGTAAGTCAGTTAACTTTCTGGAGAGTAACCCCCTTTACAAGCTGCAGTTTATAAATGTTTTGTTTAAAAGTGTGCGTGTGTGTGTGTGTGTGTGTGTGTGTGTGTGTGTGTGTGTGTGTGGTGGGGGGGTGTCCAAATTGTACCTGTCCTTCAGGGCCCAGCTTAAATACCACCTGCTTCACATGGCTGCTTGTCATATTGTTATTTTGTTAAACTTATTATGGAAATTTTCAAGCACAAGTAGAATAGTACAGTACACCCTTGGAGATCTATCATCCATATTCAACAGTGTGTGAAATCTTTAGACCCATATTTTACTTTTTTGAATATTTCAAAGCAAATCCCAGACAGTAGCCAGTTTAAGCATAAATTCTCTTACTGATGAGAACTTATTAAAAAAAATGCAATCTTCTTGCTATTATCACAGCTAGCAAAATTCCTTAATATCATCTAATACCCATTCTATATCTAGAATTCCCTGATTTTCTAAAAAGTTTTTTTATAGTTGGTTTGTTAGAATCAGGATTCAAGCAAGGTTTATACAGTGTATTTGACTTTTAAGTCTTTTAGTGTATATAATAGTCCTCCCTCTCCTCCTCTTTTAAAAATTTCAGTGATAGTGAAATGAGGTGAATTTTTTCTTTTTTCCGTATTCTAGATTGGGCGATTGCTTCCTTGTGTTATCTATTGACTTTGCTCTCTCTCTCATATTTCTGATAAATCAGTATTTAGATCTAGCAGCTTTATTATTAGATTGATGTTTACTGGGGGAGTTTTTTAGGCAGTAATTCTTCATTGGTGGTACTGTTTTGTATTACATTATGTCATGAGGCATATAATGTCTGCTTGTTCCACTTTTAGGGTGATGGCATATTAAATTACATATAAGAACATTAATTTAGAAATACTGCTTTTGGGGGACTCACTTCATGATATACCTTGGACATTTCACATGTATCTTGGACTCATTAGAGCCACTTTGCGTTATCTAATAATTATCTTCATTTCCATCTAAGTTATTTGACCTGCTTCTCTCAGGTGATATGTAAAAGCATGAAAAACTAGCGTTGATTGAGGTTGTTTTAGTGTGTAGATCTTCTCTAAACAGTGTTTTGTTTTTCAAAGAAAAAAAAGAATTTCCATAAGCAGTATTTTATTTCTTAAACTAAACCAATTGAGAGAATGCCTTGTAATACAAGAGACTTTGTAAGGACTCAAATATATGGTGATTCGCCTTTGAGAGAATTCTAAGGAAAAAAAAATACCTTGTCTTATATTTGCATTAAGTAAGTATATATTTACCCTATTTAATCTCCTTGAGAAATATGATATCTGAGATTGATCCTCAAAGAGCTAAAGTATTCTTGCACATAAATATTTGGTTAACTTTTATTTAATGTCTTAATGCCGGTGCTGAAACAATCTTAATTTCTAATCTTAGTTAGAAGATTTGAGCTAGGGTCTTTGAAGATTTCTAGTTTCTGGGAGTCTGTATATTGATAACACATTCTTTTTGCCAAGTTTTATTCAAAATGTAAACTTTGACTTTTCCTTAATATAGTCAAGTCAGTTATACAGTACTGTTCTTAATGCTGGTAAAACAAGTATGTAATTCCCCCATGAAGTACATGGACAAATGAGTAGCAAATATCGAAAAAACATTTATGGTTCCTGGCTTAGTTACCACCTGAGTGACTTGTCCAACACCACTAGAAAAGTGTGTGATTCAATTTGTACCCCCAGATAAATAACAGATTACTAGGTGTTGATGGTGGTTCCTAGAGACTTCTAATATTAAGTCTGTGAAGGCTAATGGTCTACCAGAAATACTTACACCTGGATTTATGTTTACCTTTGTCATGTGGATAAGAAAAGGCATTGCTAAACAAATGAATTCTGTTGGAAAATTTGCGTGATTTACTATGCTGAAGAGACTAAGGTATTCTTAAGGACTTTAGTACCTGTTTTCAATGGATACCACTAATGCTCAATGATTATGTTCACTAAAAACAGTCCAAAGAGTATGACTACTAAGAATATTTTATAAGCAGCTTAAGTTACTCTTTGTGTGTATTGACTTATGTGAATCAATTAAGTTTTCATGTAATTTTTAAAAAAATGTTTATTTATTAGGGTGCGCCAGGTCTTTGTTGCTGAATGTGGGATCTTTTAGCTGGGACATGCAGGCTTCTTAGTTGCAGCATGCAGACTCTTCAGTTGTGGCACGCTTGAGGGATCTAGTTCCTGGACCAGGGATTGAACCCAGGCCTCCTGCATTGGGAGCATGGAGTCTTACCCAGTGGACCACCAGGGAAGTCCCAGTTTTTATGTAATTTTGTTGTTTTTGTAATGGATGCATGAGGTAGCAGCAGCCTCTAGGTATTAGAGGACCAGTTTGGAGAAGTAGTGCCAATGGGAAGTTGCACTCATTTTATGTTTGGTAAATGTTTTCAGTTGTACAAAAAGTCTGAGGAAAAGTCTTGTTTATGTCTCTATAAAATGAGCATTGTGTATTCATATATATGAAGGCATTTATAAACAGTCACTCTCTAGATATTAGATGATTTCATGATCTGAATTTACATTTCATAAAATATAGAATGATTTTTTTCATTCAGTATATATTGAGCATTTTGGTGGCTAAGACACAGTTCCTAGCCCCTTTAACTCCAGAGTTTAATTACTACTATGGCTTTAAAATAGAACTAATTATAAAACTATAAAAATGTAATTGGTGTTATATGCTGGTGCTTTAATACCATTTATTGTAGCTTTAAATGGTTTTTGCCCCCCAACCTATTTTTTATGGTAGGCATATGGTAAGGAATTGGATCAGATGTTACCTAAGAAAATAATGCATATTCTTGGTTCATTACACCAACTATTTGTAAACCTTTTGGCTTACGCATTAGTAAATATGAAAACCCACAAAACTTAACCAAGTTGTTATTTGAAGTACTTGATCTGTTTTTCTCACACAATTAGTAATGTTGTCTACAGAAAAATTAACTAATACTGTTAAATTTTAGAACTTAATAAGACACTCTTCTTTTGCTAGGAAACATCATAACCTCAAAAACTTTTGTTTGTTTGTTTGTTTGTTTGCGGTACGCGGGCCTCTCACTGTTGTGGCCTCTGCTGTTGCAGACCAGGCTCAGCGGCCATGGCTCACGGGCCCAGCCGCTCCGCGGCATGTGGGATATTCCCGGACTGGTACACGAACCCATGTCTCCTGCATCAGCAGGCGAACTCTCAACCACTGCACCACCAGGGAAGCCCCAAAAACTATTAACTTTTTAATTTAAATTTACCACAAGATTACACATGGTCTTGTCCATAGAAAAGTTTCTATTATGTATTTTCTATATTAGCAAATTCTAATTGTTTAAGGAAATAATGTTGGAAAACTTCATGGCTTAATAATGCAGACCAAAAAAAAAAACGATGAAGACAGACTTTACACCCCCAAGCAGTATAGTGTGTACTATAATTCTGGGATACATTTTCTTCAAGGGAACTAGTCAGGTCAGTATTATATAACTGATAGCTAGATACTCCATTGCTTGTTGAAAGAAGAGATTGTTCGCTTTCTTCCTTAGGTCTAACCACGCAGGGGAGAGTTGTTAAATTATGTCCAGATTCTTTTCCCTTGCCATCAGGTGACACCAGTGCAGAAATTTTAAGAGTCCTTAGTGGCATATGTGTGACCCCCACCCCTGCAGTTTCATTATGGTTAATATGAAGGTCATTGCAGAAGAATCGAAAGTGTTTATTTTCTTTGTATCTCATTGTTTTGCCTACTTTCTCCTCCATTTGCGTTCTCATAGTTGAAATAAATAACACCTTAAACTGAAAAGCTGAGCTTGAGTGTTGCTTTGTGAGTTTTGTTTTGTCTTTTTTTTTGTGTGTGTGGTACGCGGGCCTCTCACTGTTGCGGCCTCTCCCTTTGCGGAGCACAGGCTCCAGATGCGCAGGCTCAGTGGCCATGGCTCATGGGCCTAGCCGCTCCGTGGGATGTGGGATCTTCCCGGACCGGGGCACAAAACCCGCCTCCCCTGCATTGGCAGGCGGACTCTCAACCACTGCGCCACGAGGGAAGCCCCTATCTTGTTTTTAAAGTCTTTTCCCCATAACCCACCCTGGTCATTGAAAGAAAATAATAAAATAACCTTCATTAAAAGTAATCTGAAATTCCCGTTCATTATTAATTAAAATAAAAAATGTACATGGTGAGAGTATAAATGAAAAGGTTGAAAGCAAAGCCCTGATGCTTAACTTTGGGTCTGCTCGAGTTTGAGAGTGAATTATCTGCATTTGATTTTTTGTGGAACAGTCGGGAGTAAATGCACTAGAGCAGAGGTAGCAAACTTTGGCCTACAGGCCAGATCTGGCCCACCAACTGTTTTTTTTTGAACTGCTCTCTAGAATTGACTTTTAGAATTTTTAATGGTAGGGCAAAAAAATCAAAAGAAAAATAATATTTTGTGACAGATGAAAAAATATGGAATTCAGACTTCACTGTTCATAAATAAAGTTTTATTAGGACACATTCGTGCTCACTCATTTTCTTATTGCCTATGGCTGCTTTTGTGCTACAGATGCACAGTTGAGAAGTTGAGGGACCGCATGGCCTGTAAAGCCTAAAATATATAGTGTCTGGCTCTGTACAGAATAAGTTTGTTGACCCCTGCACTAGGGCATGATTCACCACAAAAGTATGTGGATCCATATAGCTAAGATACCTCTCGCATTTATCCAGAGTTTCTTTACCTTATTACCTTATCTGTTTGGACCAGGGATGAAAATGTAGAAGTAAGCAAAGAAGGGGCTTTGGTAAAGCTCTGATGCTTTTATTCCTGAGAAGATTTTTTTTTTTTCAGTTTCTCGAATTTATTGTTCTGTCCCTCTCTTTGTCTCTCTTTGTACCAGTACCATATTGTTTTGATCTCTTTAGTTTTATCATAATTTCAGTTCATGTTATACAGTCATCTTTTAAAATATCAACTTTATCGAGGTCTAATTTACATACACTAAAAAGTATATGGTTCACCAATACCAATCAATCTATACACTAATGTAACAACCCCAGAATTAATATACAGAAGTACTTCTTTTCAGGTAATCCTCTCTCTGCTTCCCAACCCCAAGCAACCACTGATTTGCTTTTTGATGCTACTGATTCATTTTGGAATCACACAATATGCATTCTTTGGTGTTAAGGTTTTTATTCCACATTTGAAGATTCATCCCTGTTGTGGCACTGATCGCTCCTTTTTATCAATGAGCAGTACACCATCGTATGGCATAACAGTGTGTTTATCCAGTCATCTGTGTAGAGGCGTTTCTGTCATTTCCATTATAAAGATGCTCTAAATAGGTACAGGACTTTATGTGGGCATAGTCTTCATTTCTCTTAGGTAAATGCCTTGGATGCGCATAGCTTGATCACATGGTAAGTGCATGTTTTACTAAATAAGACACTGCCTGAGAAGATTTCTTAAGTCTACTCCTGAGAAGATTTCTTAAGTCTACTCCTTTTTTCCTAATAAAAATCTCCTTTCTTTCATTCATAGATTATACAGATTTATTGTAATAAACTAAAAATTACGATATTTTTTAATATTTTTAATAGCTACACTATACTTTATAGATGTGTTATATCACTTAACTATTGTGAGGCAGTTATGCAGCTTATAATTTCAGGATCTGCAAGCAACACTGCTACAAACATCTTTGTACATAAAACTTTTTTGTATTTAGGTTTTCTTTTTAGGATTGATTTTCAAAGTTAGGGAGATGGGCTCAAGATGTACGAACCTGTATATATGATGCCAAATTGCTTTCCTAAGAAAGGATTGTAACTTTAGAATGTGTTTTTGTGTTTGTTGGAGGTAGTTTCCTTCTTAGAGCTTGTTTACTCTTACAAGTCTACCACATTCATCTGAGGCTACAGATTACTACAAATTAAAAGCAACCTAATTAGAAAGGTCAGAAGGGATACTGTATGTTCTGGTCAAGTGATATTTAACCTGACAACAAGGCAGGAGGCTGAAATACTAACAGAAGCATACAAGAAAAACAGAACATTGAGCACCCCAAGAGTCTCAGGAAGTATCAGTTCTTTCTCGAGTAGTATGTAATGATCTTAATAGTAACTAGTTATTTGTTTAGCACTTTTTATTAATTGCTCACAAAACACTTTTGGATACATTATCCAGTTTGATCTTCACAACAGATAAGTAAGATTTAGAGGTTAGACAACGGGCAAAAGTTAAAACTCGAACTCTTATATTCTGAATTAAAATCACATACTATTTGTACTCTACCACATTATCTTAAATATAAAATTTGTCCATTATTCTTTCTTCAGGATTGCAGAATAATGAATCCATTTTAGAACTATTTCCATCCTAAATAATAAGAATCTTATGTTTTTGGCTCTAGTGGAATAATTCTTAATAAGGACAGTCTGTCCTCAGAGGATACAGGTAAATAAGATGTCACATGGGAGATTTTTTTTTTTAATGACTGTAATTGGTGTGATCTTTGTTGAGCCCAGATTTCAGGGCTTAATATCATTTAGTGTGTGTTCATAAATTGAATTATGAACTCAAAATTATATGGCTGCATCGTCAAGTTGGTAGGATTTAAATTTGAAGCATTCTTAAGAAATTAGAACACCTCTTTAGGTGATTGAAAATATCAATACATGATTCCTGATAACATGTCAGCAGTATCTCAAAGCTTTCAAAGGATTGGCCATTAGGTTTGGGAAGCAGTTGATGCTTGGAAGAAGTTGAGGCTGTAATGGGATGGGAAATCTAGAAAATACAAGGTCTGTAAAATGTAAGGTTTAAAGAAAGTGAAATCACAAATGTAAATCATCTTAAGAAAAAGAATATAAAGGACATCGAGTCTAGGGCAATATGGAGACCCTAGGAATTATTTAAATAGAAAAATAAAATGGATGCTGCCCAAATTTAGGAAATTTTAAAGAAACAAGGGAAATCAAAGATGGTTTGAGCAGACCGTACTAGACATTAGAATGAATTGTGTCATGTGAGATGTAGAACTTTGATTGCGTGACTGAGAAGTGTAGGACACATTTGGACTAAGATTCCTTTACTTAATCAGATAATTGGGGGCCCCTCCAAACTATATATGTATTTAAGGATGTACAGTTGTTCCTCAGTATCTGCAGGGTATTGGTTCCAGGTGCCTCCCCAGCCCAATACCAAAATCTGAGGATATTCACGTTCCTTGTATAAAATGGTGTAGCATTTGCATATAACCTGTGTGCATACTAGGGTATACTTTAAATCATTTCTAGATTACTTATAATACCTAATACAATGTAAATGCTTTGTAAATACAATGTCAGTGCTATGTATTGATAAATAATTACCAGCCCTCAGGGAATTTAATTCCCTGCTTTTTGGAACTTTCTGGAATTTTTTTTTTTTTTAACACTTTTGCTCCCTGATTGGTGAAACCTGCAGATGTGGAACTCATGGATATAGAGGGCCAACTGTATAATGTTGTGTGATAAACGAGTATTTTGATCTCAAACTGAGTTTTGCTTTAAATCACTAGGTGTCATGATGGTATGGCTAGAGATATTTTTTATAGTAGGTATTGGTTGTATGTGGGAAGCCGTTGTTCTGCCATGTCGCAGATAACGGGAAGCCTGTGTTCTGCCATGTCACAGATAACGGTTATCAGGGAGTAGCCCAAAGGCTATGTGCCACACATGCGCCACGACGAGCCAATATGCTAATGAAGGATCAGAATTGCAACCAATAAATTGTAAACAGCACATATCTTGTTGAGTTAACCAGCCAACCACAGGTTGCCACAGGTTATAGTGCATTATAAAAGCCAGTGTGAACAAGGCTCGGGGTCTTCCTTCCATCCACCTGAAACCAAGCTGTACTCCAATAAAGTGTGATGCGAGAAGAATCTAGCGTGTGGTGACTCGTCATTCTGCTGGTCAGAAGCGGCTCGCCGCAGTTGTACATGTAAATTGGTTCATCTACATATGTTATCAAACCCATAATAAAATTTTTGCTTTACATGGGCTTATGTGTTTTGAAGAAATTGAGAGGAAAAACTAGTCCTTTGTACTTACGCACATACTTAGCATTTCTGGTGCTCTTAATTCCTTCCTGATTTGAGTTTCCACCTGGTACCCTTTTCCTTTAGCCTAAGAATTTTTTTAAGGGATTTTCTGAGGTGGAAGTCTGTTTAACAAATTTTATTTTCCTTTTATCTAAAAATGTCTTTTAGTCTTTATTATTGAAGGAGATTTCCATCAGATAAAAATTCTAGGTTAGCGTTTTTCTTCTTTCAGCCCTCTAAAGTCTGTCCTTTTTATTCTGGTCCCCATTGTTTCTAGTGCGAAGTCAGTCATCATTTTTCCCCTTTTTGTAATGTTTTTCCTCTCGCTGCTTTCAGGATTTTCTCTTTGATTTTCAGCACTTTTATTATGATGTGCGTGGATGTGGGGTCTCGTTTTTGTTTTTCCTGTTTATCTTGACTGGGGTTCGCTGAGCATCTTTTTTTTTTTTTTTGCGGTACGCGGGCCTCTCACTGTTCCGGCCTCTCCCGTTGCAGAGCACAGGCTCCGGTCGCGCAGGCTCAGCGGCCATGGCTCACGGGCCTAGCTGCTCCGCGGCATGTGGGATCTTCCCGGACCGGGTCACGAACCCGTGTCCCCTGCATCGGCAGGCGGACTCTCAACCACTACGCCACCAGGGAAGCCCCTCACTGAACATCTTGAATCCGTAAATTTTGCTTTCATCAAGTTTAGGGGAATTTCTGGCCCTTGTTTTTATTAATTGATTGCGACGTTGGGTCTTCGTTGCTGCGCGCTGGCTTTCTCTAGTTGCAGCAAGCGGGGGCTACTCTTTGTTGCGTTGGCAGGCTTCTCATTGAGGTGGCTTCTCTTGTTGCGGAGCACAGGCTCTAGGCACGCGGGCTTCGGTAGTTATGGCTCGCAGACTCTAGAGCGCAGGCTAAGGAGTTGTGGCGCACGGGCTTAGTTGCTCCGCGGCATTTGGGATCTTCCCAGACCAGGGATCGAACCCTTGTCTCCTGCATTGGCAGGCAGATTCCCAACCACTCCACCACCATGGAAGTTCTGTGTTATTTGTAGATTTTTTTGATGACAGCTGATAGTTGTGAGGTGATATCTCTTGTTTTGATTTGCATTTTTCTAATAATTAGTGATGTTGAGCATCTTTTCATGTGCCTTTTAGACATCTGTATTTCTTCTCTGGAAAAATGTCTATTCTGATCTTCTGCCCATTTTTTGATTGGGGTGTGTGTTTTTTTTGGCTGGGGGTGGGTTTTTTTTTTAATTGAGTTGTATTGGCTGTTTATTTTGGATATTAACCCCTTGTTAGTCATATCATTTGCAATTATTTTCTCCCATTCTGTTGGTTGTCTTTTCAGTTTATTGATGATTTCTTTTGCTATGCAAAAGCTTTTAAGTTTAATTAGGTCCCGTTTGTTTATTTTTGCTTTTACTTTGTCTTAGCAGACAGATCCAAAAAATATTGCTGCGATTTATGTCAGAAGTTCTCTTCCAAGAGTTTTATGATTTCAAGTCTTACATTTAGGTCTTTAATCCATTTTGAGCTTTTTTTTAATATGGTATGAGATAATGTTCTAATCTCATTGTTTTATAATACATGTAGCTGTCCAGTTTTCCCAGCACCACTTGCTGAAGAGACTGTCTTCTTTCCATGTATACTCTTGCCTCCTTTGTTATATAGATTAATTGACCGTAAGTGCATGGGTTTATTTCTGGGCTCTCTTCTGTTCCATTGATGTATGTGTTTGTGCCATTTCCATGCTGTTTTGATTATTGTAGGGAAAGGAATTATTCTTAAGGAAACCTCTGAATATTATAATTACTCTCACAGCAGATTATATGTTGCTTTGAGGTAGAACTGGATCACCACTTAAAAAATTTTTTTTATCATTGTTATAAGATCCACAAATAATGAAATTCTGAGAAATTTTGAGAAATCTTAAAGAAGTAGTGCAAAGTAATAATTTTGTAATAGGAATTACAACATTTTTTTTTAAAAGAAGATAATTGGGGATTTCCCTGGAGGTCCAGTGGTTAAGACTCCATGCTTCCACGGCAGGGGGTAGGCATCCAATCCCTAGTCCGGGAACTAAGATCCCGCATGCGGCACAGCATGGCCAAAAAAAAAAAAAAAAAAGGTAACTGTATTTTAGTACGTGAGCTCACTTCTTTTCTTTTGCGCAGGAAACTAGTAGGGGTTTCTTTTGGCACACAGAATAATCCATGAACCGTTGACGCCAGGTTTCCCACAAATTTTAGTGTAGATTGCTATGGTGCTCTATTTAGGAAAACCTGTCTTTATAGAGAAATGGATTCTTGTCCATCTCAGCTCATGCTGTAACATCAGTAATAGCAGCAGTGTAATATAAAAATAGTTGATGCAGTCTGTTTTTCAATTTTTTCTTTCTACTAATGTTTCTTTTTGTTATTTAACAGGTTTGATCTGTGGATGAAATGAATCATGATTTTCAAGCTCTTGCATTAGAATCTCGGGGAATGGGAGAGGTAAATATTTATGAATACTAAGAATGTATACCTCACTTTGATTATTTGAGCCATTGAGACTTGTTTTTTAACCATAAGTCTCCTTGAAAATAGTGGTTGTATCTTCCAAATGATGTGGGCTTTTAAAATCTGTGGTTGTGGGATTTTCAGCTTTTTTTTTAACTTTTAGCGGTAATTTTAGTGAGGTTATTTGTGTCTAGTTGATTTGATTGACCTGATAATGTCTTCTATTTTGGTAATGGACCATAATTACTTTGATCAGAAAAGAGCCTTCCTTGATCTTTGTCCTGCTGTTTTATATATGTATGCTATGTTTGCTTTAGCCACACTTAATTGTTCACTGTTCTTTCTTACAAAAATTTCTCCTTGTTCATTGTTTGCTTAATAAACTTCTAATCCTCTGCAGGACTCTACTGAAAAAGACTCTTTATTGTCCCATTGATATCTGCAGTAAAATTAATTACTTTTTCATCTGACTTCTCATGGATCTTTGTACATACTTTTATTATATTACTGGTTACAGTTTATTTGTTTTATATTAGTCTCCTCTGTAGATTGTTAGCTTTGAATGACTAGGGCACAGTGGGCACTCTAAAATTTTGGCTTTTATCAGTCCTGTTAATATATGATTTTCATCGGGGCATCCCATTTAACCTCACCATTACATAATTTAAGACATCAAAACGACTTAGTTTTCCATATACCTAATGAATATTTAGAAAACTTTAATTGATTATGAAAACCTTGCGGTCACATTTTGTTTTGTCATGTTCTGTAGTACTAACATAGTGTGGACTTTGATAATAGAAAATAACCGTGAACAGACCTAAGATGTGTAATTAACCGCTTGCTCCTGGAGATTATTTTACTTTGGTAGACCTTCATGAGACTCACTCCATCCAATGCTGTGCTCTTCAGATGCAGAAAAAGAGTCCAGTCACTCTTCTGGGCCACAAGAGGGCACCCTGCAGCTAGCTAACCCTCCCCTTCTTCAGAACAGCGTTTTCCAAAGAGTTTGTCATTTTCAGAGGACTGATTTAAGGGTGAGTTAAGGTGCTTAAGCATGAGTATTGCCAAAGTAAACTTGTTAGTCCAGCGCTTAAGGTAAAACTCTGGGCCCTAAGAAAATTTGAGAGAGGGAATAATTTTTTAGTTAAAAAACCTTGTAGCTTCACTGCGGTGCAGTGGCGGCTTAGGCATTATTTACACTATGGGTGAACAAAAAGAAGCAGTTGAAAAGGGCTTTTGTTTTTTTTCCCTGTTACTTATTTTCTTTGGTCTTTAGAAAGCAGAATAACATATCTTAAAAGCAGGTTTGAACAGTGCTTCAGCCTAGTCTGTGACAAACTTGAACTTGATTTTCTTAAAGACCAGATAAAGTCACACCCTTACCTTGGTTCTGTTTAGACCCCACAACACTTTACTTTGCAGATCTACACTGTGTATGTATTTACAAATTAGCTCTTTTTTTCCCTCCCTTTTTAAGTAGTATTTGATAAACCCAAAGACATGTTGGCAGTTTAAAAAAAAAATGTCATGATCAGAAACAGTAGTTGAGAGAGTTTAGGTATTTGGGGGGTGGAGGGAGGGGTATTTGAGGTTTTTGGAGAAGAAAGGCTGGTTTTAATAGCATGTTAAATGATCTAAGCTTAAATCTAGGCTTTTCTTAATGGGAATGTCAGATATGCAGAGTAAAAATGGCTAGGGTTAGGCTGTCTGGTTTTTTGGCAGGTAGCAGCAGGTCAGTGCTTCTGTGACCTTCATCTATTAAAAATGTATTTTTAAATAAGCTGTTATTCACTAATTAAATTTTTTTCTTAACAGTTTACCAACTAATTCTGTTACCTCTAAGAGATAGGTAAGAAACCTATTGAGGTTTCTGTATCTGGGTTCTCTCTCCCACAAGCCTTTCTATCTTTCCTCATCTCGCAGGCAGCAGGGAACCTTCTGGGATTTCCTTCTTTGCCTGTCTCTCTCTCACCAGTCTTCTCCTCCTTTCCTGACAGGTGAGGTTTTTTGTTTTATCCCAGAATTCATTCATTTTAATAACCTAAAAGCAGCCTTGAGTTTCTGGCTCTTGAGTTTTCTAAAATTGCTCGTTTATTTTTTTTAATGCGACATCCTTTTCTAATATATTGCCCTATCTTGACTTTTTCTTTAAAAATAAAGCTTTACTTATGTCTTAAGTTGCTGTAAATCTATAATGTACAAAGCACTGCATTACATACAGGGTTATTTTCAAATGTACTGGGTTATGTAGATCATGATAGCTTTTACTGACTCATCATCAGAAGGGCGGTTTCTTCTAGTTGTTCATCCAGAGTAGGAACAGATTTGTATTCATCCATTCATAAATTCATCCTTTCCAATTTTTTCCATAGCACATTTTTGTCAAAAGGCCTAACAGTTTGTGTTATGTCACATGGCTTAAAAAGAACAAAGCTAACCCATAGGCGGTTGAACTCAGCTTCATTATAGTATGGTGTTTTAAAACTATACTGCAGAGACACATACCTTTATTTTTATATATAAAAATTAAACAGGAACTTTGTGTGTGTGTGTATGGAAAAAGAGGCTCCTGCCTGAAATTCTTTAGGGAACCCAGAATTTAACTTGAAATCACTGAGTTAATGTGTTTTGGGGGAGTATTTTCATAGCTTAGTATGATAAAGCTCCCTCCTTTCTTTTCTGACACAGTAATATTTAAAGAAAACATTAGAGAAAATTTATGTACTAAGATCCCAGGTAGTATGGTGAAGTGGAAAATGTACTGGAGAGAAGAGTAAGGAGACTTCTGTTTTCTCTCAGATCTATCATTAGTGCTATGTATTTCTCTCAGATCTATCACTAGTGATATAGCACTAGTGATCTATCACTAGTGCTATATCACTAGTGAGAAAGACTGACTTCTTTGAAGGTAGTAATAAGAATAGCCTTTTGTATGAATCACATATACCTCCCAAATGCTCTAGCTCTGATCTGAGCTGTTAGGGATAACTGGAATGGAAATCAGCTGTTTTAAATAGCTGATTATCGCCAATGTCTGTAAATCCCTATCTTAGACATTCTGTCATAAACTTTATCCACTCTAATGAATTCCCACATTATATAGTCTGGATATCCTGATAACATCTTGAACTGTTTTATTTTTTTCATTATGGCTAGTCGTGGCCTAATAACTGAATATTTTTAGAAATATTGATGAGTTAGACTATGATTGGAAAGAACCATCTTCTGTGGTAGTTAAGTGTAAAGAAAATGGGCTTTAGAATTAAACAGTTATGGTTTCAGCTCCTAATGCTGCCACTTACTAGCTATATATGTAATCTTACATGTAATCTTGGATAGTTTATTTAACTTCTGATTCTGTTTCCTTACGCAAAATGTGACTTTATTAAGCAACTTTGTATTGATGTAAGTAGTGTAGTTTCATGATCCCCCAGGATACTCAAATTTAAAAAGAAGGCAAACAGCTATAGACAAGATTTTTGTAATGAATACTCCTATAATCATTTAAAATAATCAGCCAATTAAATGTTGCTGGCCAGCATGTTACTCATGTTTTAGAATCTTAAAGGATTCATACTTTTCGTAGTGAAGATACGTAATATGTATGTTTGCCACGTGCTAGATGCTGTTCTAAGTAGTTTACTTATATTATTTCATTATTGCCTCATAGAAAACTCTATAACAGTAGCTTTATTATTATCCTTACTTTACAGATGAAGAAACTGAGGCTCAGAACAGTTATTTAACTGGCCCAATACCAAGTAACAGTGCTTGAACAGCAGTTTGAACTCTTGAGTGCCTTGACTGTTTACAGTACTGCTTCCCATTGGAAGTGATGACATCTAATAATATTTGCTGCTGATATTAAGGGATATTGGGAATGTAGAAGATTTGGGGAAGTAGTATGATTTGAAAACATTAAGTATTGATATCTTTCATCAACGGAAAAGATTAAAGTCTAGAAAAGCACCATTCTGGAGTTCTCTTGTGGCTGTTGTTCTACACACTTGGTTATTAGCATCTGTGCCTGCCTATCTTTTATGAACTTCCATTGTAAATAGAGTCACCTTACATCCTAATTTGCCCAGACTGTCCAGATATGTGTTTTCGTGGCATAATTGTTAATAGCACTCCCTTTCTCAGAAGTGTCCCAGTTTGGATGTTATATGAACACTATAATGTAGACATAGAGCCTTCAAGTTCTTTTAATTCTTAGGATTATATTAATTTGGTTGACTTGGTGATTTTACATAACAATTTTTTTTTTTTTTTTTTTGTGGTACGTGGGCCTCTCACTGCTGTGGCCTCTCCCGTTGCAGAGCACAGGCTCCGGACGCGCAGGCCCAGCGGCCACGGCTCACGGGCCTAGCCGCTCCGCGGCGTGTGGGATCTTCCCGGACCGGGGCATGAACCCGTGTCCCCTGCATCGGCAGGCGGACTCTCAACCACTGCACTACCAGGGAAGCCCTTACATAACAATTTGTATTAGAAAAATCTGAAGTGTAAATGCACCTCATAGTATAAATTCTAGCAGGAATTTTAATAATTATTTATTTTGCGGTAGTATACCATCGTGTTGACTGATTTCTTTGGAGATGGAAAAGGCAAGCCATAAGTGCTTCTTGAAGGAAAGAACTAATAAACTGGTGGATAGTGGAGGGATGAATTTGTATGTCCACCCAGTCATTTCTGAGTTGGAATGATGGAGGAGTAGGTTGACAAGAAATACTGAGTTGCTTGACCTTGGTTTAGAGCTTTTGTGAATTAGGGAACTAATTTGAAACAGTATTGGATAGTATGTTTTACAGATCTTCAAGATCTCTTAGCCCTTGTTTTTGTGCTCTCCCATTTCTACTATAGTAAAAGAGTCTCCAGGGGCAAAACACTACTTTTATTGCTATTCCAACCTTTGTACCACTTAATCTTTTCTTTTTTTTTCTTTTTTAACTGTTCTATCCTGGATATCCTGAATTGTTGCCTCCCCCTATATTTAGTCCATTTTAACTTAATTCTTGGTCACAAGCCAGTAGTTTCTCTAAAAATATTTGAAATCAGTGTCTGTGCTGTCACAGCTGTTTCTAGAATGGTGATAAGGGCCTTTGTTAGGAAAAGTGTTAATTTTATTAACTACTAAATTGTTTGCTGGTCCGTGATAACTTATAAATGTTTGCAAAATGAAGAGACATTCATAGCCCAGTGCCTGGCAGAAAGTAAGCACGCTGGGTAAGTGCTTGACATAGACCCCCCCCCCCCGCCCCCAGTTTTACAGTTTGGGTGTCAAAGCAGTGATCTATGAACTACTACTGTACTGCATGGAATCTTATCCCAAAAGACTGGAATAGGCCCCTCAAAAAGATTCTATTATTTCTTTTACCTCAGAAGATTAGTTTGTTTCAGCCGCTTCTATGTCTGTAATAAATGCTTCTACTAAGTTGTTATAACTTCATTTCTGATTTCTTATTTGTTATCCTTATTTTGCTGTTAAAACATTTTTCTTTATGAAGTATGGGATAAAAGCATTATTTGCTTAGAAGCCATTTCCTTCTGCCTGAAATGGCTTATTTATACAGTACTTCAAAGGGATTAACTTGGGTTTTACTATGAATAAATGTTCAATTATTTAAATATATCAAGTGCAGTGTTTTAGTACTGTATTATCAGATTTACATTTTGTTTGAATATTTTCATGAAACTTTTATAGTGAGATTTTTAAAAATTGCAGCAACAGAGGTTGTATTTTACCGAGATCTTTATTAGAGCAGATTGTTTTAAATGTCTATACTTTAGGGAATTACCTGGTGGTCCAGTGGTTAAGGCTCCGCCCTTCCACTGCAGGGGCACAAGTTAGATCCCTGGTCATGGAACTAGGATCCCTCAAGCCATGCAGCGTGGCCAAAATAAGTAAATAAAATCTTTGAAAATAATAAAAATAAGTAAATAAAATGTCTATAATACAAATCATTTGCAGCTCAGGAAGATCCTAACATGCAAAAAGTTTTCTTTCTTAAAATAGCAGTAAAATTAACAGTATTTAGTTGAGCAAAAGATCCTCGGGATATATGCCCAAATTGAATTTTCCCTCCTCCCTCTAAAGCTGCTTATCCTCTTTTTTTTTTCTGTTTTGGTCAGTAGTATCATTTACCTCATTACCCACATTTTAAACTTTTATTCTTTTTATCAACCTCCCCTTATTTTTAAAAAATATTTATTTATTTGTTTGTTTATTTGGCTGTGTCGGGTCTTAGTTGCAGCATGCAGGATCTTCGTTGCCGTGTGCGGGACTTTTTAGTTGCAGCATGCACACTCTTAGTTGCGGCATGTGGGATCTAGTTCCCTGAACAGGGATCGAACCTAGGCCCCTTGCATTGGGATCTTGGAGCTGTAGCTGCTGGACCACCAGGGGAGTCCCAGACCTCCCCTTACTTTTATTCATATTCTGTTGACTCTCCTGAATGTTTCTGAAATCCATTCTATTTTCTCAGTTCTTTCTGCCAGTTGTTTCAGTTCTTGTCGTCTTGGCTTTGTTGTAATTCTCCTTAACGATTTCTTTGCCTCTAGCCTAGAATATCCATTATTCTTAGAACTTACAATTTGAATTGTTTTCTGAAACACAGTGTCACTCTTCTGCCATCCTCTCTTGAGTCCCTGTTGCTTCAATGTAATATACTATTGATATTTCTTTAGCGTGTCTTTGAGGTTCCTCATAGTCTGCCTAGATAGCTTTAACAACATCAGCTTCCACATCTGTTCCTCCATCTCACACCCTATTCTACAAACTGCATTTTCTCAAGTTGTGCCTCTGTTCATAATTTCTTGTGTCCTCCCCACCTTACATTCACACTTTAAACCCCCAACACACATACAGTCTTATCTCTCAGACCCAATTCAGTTTTCACCTAAGTTCATTTTATTATGGTTAGTTTATATTTGTGAGCTCTCTGAAGATAAGGTCACCAGGCCCTTAAGGAGGCAAACACAGGTAATTTAGTGTGATAAGTGTAGTAATAGAAGTATATACAGGTTTGATTATGAGGACCTAATTATGGGCTGAGAGGGATGGGTGTCTTACAAATGCTTATTTAAATGTCAGATGCATGTTTTAGAAACCAGTCTGTTCTTTTCAAACAAACATATCCTCAGTTTGCCTTCTCTGAGTGTCAGGAAAGGTAGAGAGGGGAGACTTGGATGAACCTTAAAGTCTCATTAGAAATCGACCAAATGTACATTTTGAATTATCATTGAATGCTTATATCAACACAATTTTTATATGCTTGTGTATGTTAACAGTATTGGATAGGGCACAGGGCTTTGACATTGTTACCTCAAAAAGTATTTAAGGGTCTTTTCTATGTGTCTCTTCTGCCATCCCATAGCTTCCTGATTTGGGATCAATAGATTGTTAGTATTGAGGACCTAGGAAGAATTGTGAAGTTCACCTCCATTGCATTGTGAAGTAAGAATGAAAATTTTCTATCATTGAAGCTGTAGGATAGGAGGTGATCCAAGGGCAATACTTGGAAGTAAAGGAAAAATTTTCATCATTTGTTTAGATACTTTTATTGTATTACTGTATTAAGAAATTTAGTAAGTCTTTTGAAGAAAATTATAAAAAATATCACATGACAGTAAAGCGATTTGAAAAATGTAGAAAAGTCTGAAGTCGACTTTTCAGGTCTAGAATGATTAGAGCCAGTATCTAAGCACAAGTGGGGAGTGATTGTTAACTGGACAAATTAAGAAATAGGTCATCTGAATTTTCATTAGCATTGAAAACTAACTTGTGCCTATTGGTGGTAAGTTTACTTTCCTCTATGTTTTAGCTCTTTGTAATTAGAATCAAATTTAAATACAATATTTTTTTCCATTCCAAATAGCTTTTGCCTACCAAAAAATTTTGGGAACCTGATGATTCAACAAAAGATGGACAAAAAGGCATATTTCTTGGAGATGATGAATGGAGAGAGACTGCATGGGGAACTTCTCGTAAGTTATTGGTGTATGTGTGAGAGTTCTGAATTTGTTGCATACTTGAATTTTCTTTTAATCCTGCCCCCCAGACAGTATTTGGAGAAACTTTGCAATATCTGTGAGGATTTCATATATCCTTATAATGCACATTTTCTTATGTAAAGTAATTCATATCTAACAGTCCACTTGTTGATTAGGAATGTTTGTCACAATAAGATTTTATTAAGTTTTATTTGAGGTTAAACTGATTATAAAATTCTGAATTTCAGTTAAAATAGAGGACACATTAACCTTAGGGATTTTTAAGCTTGAATTGTATTAATGGACAGTGACTGATTTATTTAATTGCAGCTCAGTCAAGCTTTATTAAACATCAGCCACACACACAAAGGAAATAAACCCCCTTACTAAGGTAGAATTCCCAGAAAGGGAGCAGACTTTGAATGTTTTTGATATCCGTAAGTAGTGAAGAGAGACATAGGTCCAAGAAACTCTTAAGGGAAAAGGAACTGGGGTGTAAGGAGTATAACTCACAAGGGGTGACAGTATTTATTGGTAAGTTAAAGAGCATAGTTATATTCTTAAAATAGTACTGATTATATTTTTAAATGTTTCTGACTAGTAAAATTTGAGATATACACATGGAACTTTGAACATGTATTTTACAAATAAGTTTTCTCTTTGTAACTAAGTTTAATGCAGCTTACTAAAGCTATAGAAAATGATCAAAGTAATATAAAAACATTTCTGAATGATAATTATCAACTTAATCTTATATTTTGGGTGTAAATTACCAGGTACTTTTTCATTCTCCAAATTATTAAAAAGATTTTTAAGTCCTATATAGTCTTAAATTTTGTTTTTAAGGGTAAAATAATTTTTTTTAAGTTAGGAAAAGCTGGAAAATTTTAGTGATTAATACTGTTTTGTAGTCAAAACTGAAAAAGATTGAAAACTTTGCTAACTACTAAATTAGACTAAAATACTAGGAATTTTCTTTGGTTTCAAACAATATGTAATATAATATGCCAGGTTTGGAGAATACAAAGATAAATGAGATGTATGATCCCCATCCTCAAGGAATTTTTTTTCTGGATTTGTATTAACCTATATAGATTGCACTCATAAGGACTAGGATACATTTTTCCCACAAAAGGCACTTTTCTTTGCTAAAATAATGTGCTTGAAAACTTGGTTGATAGGCATGTTTGCTTTATTTTGAAAGTTGAATGGTTAATTGCTCTATTTACCAGAACCAAAATTTTTTAAAGCATTCCAAAGCAAAACATCTTGAGCACAACATGGTAATGAGAGATATTTTCAAGATGGATGATAGGGAAATATCTTTGGTATGTTATATTTGGAGGACAACTAGTACCAGCAATAAAACATTTAAGCAACTGTTTATATATTCCTGATGTATCTTTTTAGCGTCAAGTTTATACTTTTAGTTAATTCCTTGTACCACTCCCTCTTCCAACTTAACTTTTTTACTTGTACGGATAAAATTTTGAAGATAAGTATTAGTCTTTACCAGGAGAAATGAGAAAAATAGAAATGAATGGATTATTTTGTTTACTGAACAGACATTTATTGAATGCCAAGCATGTACAAATACGAATAACACATTCCTTGTCCTAAAAGAATTTTCATTCTACGATTCTTTCCATGACTACAGGAGATTTTATCATACACATATTTCCTTCTCAGCTGAACTGAGTTACTTGTAATTATTAATTTCGTTGTGTTCTGCACTTTTAGGCCTTAGAGAAACCAGGATGTTCAAACCGAGATGCTCTTTCCACCCCCCATTTTCACCTGTTTTTTGTTCTCTACTCTTAATATCACTTCCTTTGGGATTCACTCTAGGACTGGGAAGAATTGATAGATGCCCTTTCTTTCTGTTCCCTATAGTATCCTGGATTATTTTTATTGAAGTGCTTTTACTCTCTTATGATTGCCTCTTGTTACAACTATAATCTCTTTTGAAGTCAGGGACTGTTTGTTCTTGGATTCCCCATACATAGCACAGTGCCCAGCATAGGAGAGACATTTATTTTATTTTATTTTATTTTTAAACATCTTTATTGGGGTATAATTGCTTTACAATGGTGTGTTAGTTTCTGCTTTATAACAAAGTGAATCAGCTATACATATACATATGTTCCCATATGTCTTCCCTCTTGCGAGGAGAGACATTTAAATCAACATTTAAACTGTGCATGACTGAATGAAAAATATAATGACTGATCTCTCATGGATAAAGGTACTGACATGGAAGTGTTTTAATATGGTTTAACAAAAGTACTAGTCATTTTAAAATTACTGCAGTTAATAAAATGATGAGTGAGTATACCTCTATAATAGTTCAGCCCTTTAAGGATGATGCCTAATATTTAGTATGGTACGTGTTCACATATGAGCCAGATATAAATAGTGGCTTATTGGTTCCTTTTTAAAAATTTTTTCTGCAAGTCTATGTGACTCTTCCTCAAATGTTTTATTATGTTTGTATCTTCTTTGCTTTCAGATCTTAAGTATTGCTTTTTCTTTTTGTCACAAAAATATGTAGAAAATGTATTCGTACCATATGGATGATTTTTTTAAAAAAAAATAAATGGAAAACTTTTAGACTAGAAGGTATTTTTTTAAAAAATCTTAAGTGATACTTAATTTTTTACACCAAGAATAGAAAATTCTGGGCTTCCCTGGTGGCGCAGTGCTTGGGAGTCCGCCTGCCAATGCAGGGGACATGGGTTCATGCCCCGGTCCGGGAGGATCCTCTGCGGCTGGGCCCGGGAGCCATTGCCGTTGGGCCTGCGCATCCGGAGCCTGTGCTCCGCAACGGGAGAGGCCACAGCAGTGAGAAGCCCGCGTACCGAAAAAAAAAAAAGAATAGAAAATTTTGTGATATTACTGGTTTTTCTAAACTTAGTCATTTGTGCTTATAGCAGTACAGCCGTGTGTTCTGAATCTGTCCAGTACGTAACTGTGAGCTTGAGGAGTGCCTCTGCCAGTTTAGAAGTTACTTTTATTTCAGGTTTTATCTCTAAAGTTTTTTGTTTTGAATTGTTTAGAACTTTTTAATAAGATGCTTACAGGCAGCGGAGATGTCAAATTAGTTTCTGTCTCCATTGATCTTTGGGTTTGACTGTTCTTCACATAGGCTTTTACCTGCTTTTTAGCAAATGGCTTTCTTAATCTGTATTCTCAAGAAATGTGCCCAGGCCAGTGAGTCTCAACAGACTGAAGATCTTTTTATAAAGATTACAGTAATATTCAAAATAAAACAATATGCTGATTTTTCTTACTTTAGTATATAAATTCATGTAAATACATTTTGTTAGCTTAAAAGTACAAATTTGTAATTGTGTTCTTTCTTCCAAACAGACCATTCAATGTCCCAGCCTATTATGGTACAGAGAAGATCTGGACAGGGTTTTCATGGAAACAGTGAAGTAAATGCAATATTGTCTCCGCGATCAGAAAGTGGAGGCCTTGGTGTGAGCATGGTAGAATATGTATTAAGTTCTTCTCCTGCTGATAAATTGGATTCTCGATTTAGGAAGGGAACTTTTGTAAGTATTTTGAGTAAAGAAAGGTTTTTAAATTGCTTGATGGTTATTTGGTTGTCTTTAAGACAGTTTCTTTTTCTGGCCTTTCCTAGAACTAAAGGAAACTTCATAGCTATTGGTGCTCTTGTTTTCTTGTCTTGGCCACTTGAAATACATGAAGTGGTAGAACCACTGGGAATATTTCTAATCTTAACCATGTTACCAAAAAAACCCATATTAATTAAAAAACAAAATTTGTAAGATTAAAATTGCATATTCATGGTAGTACTTGATAAGAAAATAAAAAAACAAAATCATCTATGCATTAAGTAGAATTTTTATCTCATTTGTGGTGTTACTGCTTTTCCAGCACCGCTATAGTTAAGGTTGCCTTAGCCCTTCTGTTATAAATCACTGGTTTGTACTCAGTTTTTTTGGCCTTTTGTAAATTAGTTGACTATGAAATTAAAATAAGATTCAATGTTTTTATTGTTTACATGCACTATAGTATAGTTTTAGGTCACCTCATGGTGCCTTTTTTTGTGTTCTATTAAATATTCAGAATCAAACAGATTCTTTTTCCTCAGGGCACTAGAGATGCTGAAACAGATGGACCTGAGAAAGGAGATCAAAAAGGCAAGGCTTCTCCATTTGAGGAGGACCAAAACAGAGATCTTAAACAAGGAGATGATGATGATTCTAAAATAAATGGCAGAGGTTTGCCAAATGGAATGGATGCCGATTGCAAAGATTTTAAGTAAGATTTTAACTTTCTCGAGAAGAAAAGCATATCTCTTTAGGGATTATTGCTACTAGGTGATGTGACTGATGTAGACATTTTTCCAATTTTGGTTTTTTTTATTTCCCTTTGTACTTTGTATTAATCTGGAGGAAGATTTAAAATTTTTTGTAAGGAATATTAGTTAATGATTATGTGCCATTTTTTAAGAAAACAATTCTTTAAAAGTCTCTAAAACAAATGCATTCCATTGAAGGAATAATGTTAGAAGCTGCCGTTACCTTTCTGCTAATATGGTAGTCTAAATTTTAACTGTTTTCTCCCTGCTAAAATTTAGTGAATTTTAGGTTTAATCTGTGATTTTTCTTGGCAAACTCTTCTTGGGTTTGCTCTTGAGCACCTTTCTGTAGTTTCCTCTTCCTTCTATCCCTGTATTGTATCTCCTATCCCCCCTTTTCCTCTGAGTTTGTGCTAATACTTAATCTTGCTGAAATTAGGAGGGGGGGGGGGAACATATTAGAGACTTCCAAAGTTAGTTTTAAGTTCAGAATTTAAGTTCAGTTGCAGATTTTTTATTGTCTCTTTATGACAAATAATTGTTTCTTTTCTTCTAAGCTTTGGACTTGGATTAGACAGTGCACATTTATCTAAATATTAGGGTGTTGTTTCTTCATACAGGGAGTTGTTTCTTCATACTGATTTCCTTTACTTTATACTTCAGTAGTCAGATGCTTTGGGGCCTATACCTGAAAATAAGCTGTTTCTTTGCGATCTTGTGAACCATGGAATATCAGTTAGTTGTAGGTACATGTTTACATTTATTGCCTTTAATTATCAAAAGCAGACTAACAGTGCTTCTTAAAAACAGTGCCATTTCTATCTGTTCTAAATGCAAAAAAGCATCCAAAACCAGTAAACCTCTTTTGACAAGAAATTAATGCTATTCAGTTTGTTTTAGGACCTAATTCTGATTTTGCGCTTCTGCTATTACTTAATCTTTATGTTTTAGTCAAGGATACGCATTTAAAACTGAGTTGACTATAAACCTGCAGAGTATACATTTATAATTGAAGTGTTAATACACCATTAACTATAGCAAGAAAATAGCACCACTCATAGCATAATGACTTTTTTCTATTGTATCCTCTACTTTTTGCTGTTAGAGTTGTTTCGTATGAGAGGCTATACTTCTTCATATTAATATGAACTTTACATTCAATAGCATTCTAATTTTATTCTGTTTAAGTTTGGGGTATGTATTTAAAATTGCTTATAAAATGTTTCAGATACAATATTGTCTTCAACAATATAAAACCATTTCAAACTAATAGCTGTGGTCATATGGTCATTATGGCAACACATTATTATGTACATTAACTGATACATCATCAACATATATATATTATTGGAGTAGAACTGAAAGGAATGAACTATAGCAGGCTTTCTTTCTTTTTTTTAATTGGCTGATTTTAAAGAGGACCCTTTCAGTTTTATTTTTTTCTTCCCCTATATTCTGAATGAAAAACAAGCCTTGGGATTATTCATATGAAAAATTAGGTGCGGATAAAGGGGAAAGGAGTTTGAAATTTCTTCTGATGTTGCAAGGACAATGGTTAATTTTGAAATAAAATGTAAGTCTGCCTAAATATCTGGAAAACGATTCTTGTAATTAAGCAGTTGCTTTGTGAAACGTTCTGTACATGTTAGCAAATTTATCTCAATGTGAAGCACCTGAAGGTTGGGGTCAGTTACACAGGTGTAACAACTGACGTTGAAAGCCAGGTAAAATAGTTATTGCCATTTATTTAATGTACTTATATTTGAATATACTATGAACCGATGGTTCCAGAACAGACTTGTTTCTTGTGAGGGAAAGGATCTTATATAAAATATTTCTGTAGAAGGAAAGAGACTGTAAATGAGAATTATGTCAAGAAATAAAGTGAAAATAAAGTTTAGACTGTGAAGGATGTTGATAAAAAGAGAAGAGTCAGTGCTTAAAATTTAGTCCAATGTTAATAAATTTCTTCAGAAAATTAAGAAGGCTAGTCAGTGGGGAAAGTTGCTTTTTGTGTGTGTAGGATTATATTTTTCATTGATGTGCATACTTAATTTTTGATTAATATGTTATACATTTCTATTCTCATGATTTAAGCTGAAACAATTTGGTATGATAAAGATGGTTTTTGGAGCGCTCATAGAAGGTTTTCACAAATAGTCTTTTTGTTCTTGTTATTTGGAACCACAAGGTCACCTCTTCAGTCTCAGCAAGGAAACTGAGGCCTGGAAGATGAATTGATTTGCTCAAAATAATACTTAAAGATAGAATCAGGAGTCAGCTTTCTGTCTTGGTTCACTGCCCTTTTCTGTCGTATTGTATATTTTACACCCTTAAGTCATGGAGGCCATATGATTCTTTATGGCCAGTTTTTTTTCCTGAAATATTAAGCACGATGTTAGGGAAATTATGTGCTGGTGGACAGGATGGGAGTATGGTAGGTGGGTTTTGGTTTTGAGCCTTCCCAGATTTGTCACTTGATAGTCTGCTGTTCATACCTACGATTCACTTTGTCTGATTTGAGACAAAAGTTTTGGGTAGTCTAAGCTTAAATTTTGGTATTAGCAAATTTCCTTATCTGTAAAATTGAGTTATATCTTTATGCTATTCAAATCGGGGACAATGGTCACTAATGATATTTAAATAATGAAACCATGTCAGCTCTTAAGAGGAAGCTAGATTAAACAGAAAAAAATGTGATAAAGTGGAATGGTTAGCGACCTAGGGTGCCTAATTTGCCCTCTGTGTTTTACAACCATTTGTTTTTTCATGTTTTTCCTACTTTCCCATTTCACCTTTTGACATACTTGTTACTTTTACTCATTTCTGTTTTGTTTACATAGTCGTACTCCTGGAAGTCGTCAAGCCTCTCCAACTGAAGTAGTTGAGCGCCTGGGCCCCAATACTAATCCCCCAGAAGGATTGGGGCCTCTTCCTAATCCTACAGCTAATAAACCACTTGTTGAAGAATTTTCAAATCCTGAAACTCAGAATCTAGATGCCATGGAACAAGTTGGTCTGGATTCCTTACAGTTTGACTATCCTGGTAATCAGGTACCAATGGACTCTTCAGGAGCTACTGTAGGCCTTTTCGACTACAACTCCCAGCAGCAGGTAAAGCATGCCACTCCTTTAAAGAAGTTCCTCTCAACTATGTACTAGTATAGCCTGAAGTGCTATGAGACATTGACATAAATAATAGGGGTATTCTTGAACGTTTAGTGTTTTATTGAATAAAATGTCCTTGTAGTTGAAAAAGTGATTCAAATATGTATTTATAATATTCTGTTCTTAGCTTTCTAAACAAAAATGAAATGCTCTGAGACTAATCTTTGTATTAAATATTTTTTTCTTAATAGCTCTTTCAGAGGACTAATGCCCTGACAGTTCAGCAGTTAACTGCAGCTCAACAGCAGCAATATGCATTAGCCACAGCTCAGCAGCCACATATAGGTGAGTCTTTATAAGTTACCATTTTGATCACACTGTTAGAAAATCTTGTGTTAAAGTGTTTAGAATGTTCCTTTCGTATTTATTGAATGTTGTTATTTCATTACTTTTGAAACATCTCATTGAGATAAAACAGTAGTAGATTACATGGCAAGAGTAAAGATTAGGGAAGAACAGTTTGGCTTTTATTTGTGTCCTTGGTGAAATAAAAATCTATAACTTGATAAAAAACTGTCAGCACATAAGTTTGTTTTTAAAGATTTTTTTTTTTTTTTTTTTTTTTTTTTTTTTTTTTTCGGTGCGCGGGCCTCTCACTGCTGTGGCCTCTCCCGTTGCAGAGCACAGGCTCCAGACGCGCAGGCTCAGCGGCCATGGCTCACGGGCCCAGCCGCTCCGCGGCATGTGGGATCTTCCCAGACCGGGGCACGAACCCGTGTCCCCTGCATCGGCAGGCGGACTCTCAACCACTGCGCCACCAGGGAAGCCCAAGATTTTTTTTTTTTTTAATGTGGACCATTTTTAAAGTATTTCTTGAATTAGTTACAATATTGCTTCTGTTTTATGTTTTGGGGGTTTTTTTGGCCATGAAGCATGTGGGATCTTAGCTCCCCAACCAGGGATTGAATCCACACCCCCGGCACTGGAAGGCAGAGTCCTAACCACTGGACCGCCTGGGAAGTCCGAGCACATAAGTTTTTTTCTCAGTGTGAAGTCGAAAGCATCAAACACTTGGAAATTCAAGTGTAGTTACGGGTGTTCATATCAAGTCAGAATGTTTATTTTTAAAATGGGTTGGAAATAGGAATCCCAAGAAAATTTCTTTGAATATTTTCTTCCTTAATTCATTAAGCTATTTAGTCTTTGACCTTTATAGTCTTTACTATGATGTGAATTATTACAATTACATATGTGTTACTGGTAGAGTTCAGGCATTAGTATGTGTTTTGGGTTTTTTTTTGTTGTTGTTATTTTAAAATAATTACTGATTCACATGAGGTTGCAAGGAGAGTACAGAGAGATTCCCCACCCAGTTTTCCCTAAATGACTACATCTTACATAATTATAGTACAATACCAAAACCAGGTATATGACATTGGTAAATGTGTGTGTATATATTTATGTTATTTTATCATGTTCGTGGAACCGTTTTTACACCTGATTTTGGCTGACCTTGATTTATTTCCTGGTTGGAAAAGTTGTGAACACTCTCAACATCAGTATGTTTGGGGGCAGTGGGTGGGATATACTAAGTTGGTTCTGTTCCCTTAATTGTGTATTGTTCTATGTCAATCCAAGAAGTCTTTCCAGGTCCAAAATTTTATTTTTGGTTTTAATCAAAGATGACCACACATTTCTAGATGACTTCTAATAGCAGCATGCACTCTGGACCTGTTTTTTCCAGTTTTCTTCAGCCTTCTGTACCCCTGTCCTTCAGTCCTTCTTACTCGTTGTTAGAAACATACTGACTCCTGTCTACTCGTGGGCCAGTACAACACTTTTTATTTCTTGACGCTTTGTGGTATGATTTATATGTGGCAGGCTAGGATACCCATTATTGCTCTTCCTTTTGAGAGTTTTAAATTTTTGGTTCTTACTTGCTTTTTTTTTTTTTTTTTTTTTTTTTTTTTTTTTTTTTGTTTGTTTTTTGCGGTACGCGGGCCTCTCACTGCCGTGGCCCCTCCCGCTGCGGAGCACAGGCTCCGGACGCGCAGGCCCAGCGGCCACGGCTCACGGGCCCAGCCGCTCCGCGGCACGCGGGACCCTCCCGGACCGGGGCACGACCCCGCGTCCCCTGCATCGGCAGGCGGACTCCCAACCACTGCGCCACCAGGGAAGCCCCTTACTTGCTTTTTTATATGAACTTTAGAATCCTTTTATTTACATCCAGATCAGATTAAAATCTTAACTTAGGAAGATCAACATCTTTATGACATTAAGTATTCTTATCCAGGACATAGTGTATCTTTAATTTTGTTCAAGTCTGCTTCTGTGTTGTTTATGATTGCTTTAAAGTTTTTCTCATGTAAGTTTGCATCTTTCTCAATAAGTTTGTTCTTTGGTATTTTATCTTTTGCTATCATTGTAAATGCCTTCCTGTCTTTCATTATATCTTTAAATTGGTATCTATGAAAGCTCTTAATTAGTATTTATTAATTTTATGAATGATATTTTCTAATAATTGAAGCATTCCTGTGTTTTTAGGATTTGGAAGAATTGTATATAATTATTTTAATGAGCTCTTTTAATTTGCTGATGTTTTATTTAGGATTTTTTTTTAACTCAACATATAATGAAGTTAGTCTTTAAGTTTGTATGTGTGCATTTTTGCATTTTTTGTTAGTTTTGATATCAGTATGCTTGCTTCATAAAAATAATTTAGAAATGTTCCTTTTTTTAATGCCTTGGAGTATTTTCATTTACATTCTTCCTTACGTGATCTTTAAAGATTTGGCACAACTTAGAACAACTTTGTGAAGCCATCTGGGAAACTATGCAAATAAATTTGAAAACCTGAATAAAATGGAAATTTCTAAGAAAGCATAACTTAGCAAAATTGATCCCATCTTTTCATCTTTGTTCCATAGTTAAATAGAAAGAGAGAGAGAGAGTTGATCATAGTCCTTTTATCCAGGTTTGCTCAGTCATCTTTTAGCTGGCTGATAGTTCATTTAGAACAGCACTGTCCCAAGAGAAATATAATATGTGCCACACAGAATTTAAAATTATTTAGTAGCTACATTTTAAAAAGTAAAAAGAAGTAAGTGAAATTAGTTTGAATAATATTTTATTTAATCCATTATATCCAAAATATTTCAAGTATAATCAATATAACACTAATAAGAAATGTTAAATTCTCTTCTTCATATAAAGTCTTTGAAATCAGGTATGCATTTCCCACTTTGAGCAGATCTCAGTTTAGACTAGTCACATTTTAAATGCTCAGTAGCTATATGTGGTAATAACTACCATAACAGACAGTGCATATTCTAGAATGGGGTTGACAAACTTTTTCTATAAAGTCCCAGATAGTAAATATTTAAATTTTGCAAGCCATATGGTTTCAGTCACAGCTACTCAACCCTGCTGTTATAGCACAAAGCAGTCGTAGACAATACATAAATGAGTACAACTGTGTTCTATAAAACTTTACTATGGGCACTGTTATATGAATTTTGTGTAATTTTCATTTGTTACAAATTATTATTTTCAACCATTTTAGAATGTTTATTCTTAGCTAATTCATAGAAAAATAGGTAGCAGGCTAGAACTTGGCCCATGGACTGGACCAGAAAGAGGTATAGATACAATACATTTTATGTTTTAAAATAGAGCCACACTCAAAAGAGAGAGAGAGAAAAGAAAAACGTGGGGTTGTTTTGATGGCTGGGGAATTTCTGTAGGATAGGAAATTGAGAGGTGATCCATAGGAGTAAACTGGAAATAAATCTATGAGGCCTGTAGCGGGCTGCAAGAGGGATAAATAAGCAGAAGGCCTGCACAGTGCCAGGATTGGGGTTGGAGGGTTAGACCCCCAAGTCACTAATAAAGACTTGGTTTGGAGACTTCACCTTACGGTGTGTAGTTAGCAATTGGGATGAGTAAGTGTAAGAGAATCTCATATAAGATAGTATCTAAAACAGAAATTACAGTGCAAACAAGAAAGGGCAGTCAGAAGGCAGTCATATAACATATAGTAGAATTTACACCCAAGATGTAGAAATAAGAGAACTTTAAAGTTCTGAAAAGAACTTTAAAATGTTTATTTAGAATATTAAGAGATCAAGGACTTAAGTCATCAAAGATCGGAGGTCTTGAAACAACAAAATGATGTGAAAACAGACCATTTCAGAACCTGTGGAAAAAAAAAAAAAAAGACATAGGTGGGTTTCATAATTAGCTGTCACCTAGGAGGAAATGAACCAGAAGATGAAACTTACAAACACTGAAATATAGCACATAGTAATCAGGATGTGGGGTGGAGTAGGGAGTAACTAAATCAGTTCAAGGTGTATGTAAAGAAAACTGTAAACTTTTTCTGAAGGCTTAAATAAATGGGGACACATGCCCTTTGGGGGAAACTCATTACTGTAAAGAGGTCAATTCTCCTTAAATTAAGTTGTGAATTTAATATATTGATTGGAATCCCAACAGGATTTTTTTTTGTTTTGAACTTGAAAGTTTGCTTTTGATGTTTATCTCAGAAAAGTGAAACCGGAAAATTAATAGAACACTAAAATGAGAGGTGGACGTACTCAACCATATTTCAAAACAATTATTATCAACAGTGATTAAACTGGTGTGGCACTGGCCTAGAAATATACAAGTCGATCAGTAAACAAGAACACTCTGAAATGGGTGTGTATGTATTTGGGGTGCAGTGGTGGGGTAATTTTAACCTTGACATTGCAAACTAATTATAAAAGAATATCTTTGGAGAATAAGTTGGAGATAATTGGGTCATATTCCTGATGGATTAAAAATTTTAATGAGAAAAAATAAAGGTATAAAAGATTTGATATGTTTTTTCTCTTTGATAGCCAAAGAACTATAGATTAAAACCAAAAAATTTGAACGCTTTATTTTACTTCTGATGTTGACAACTTTTAAAAAGTTTGATAATATCCTATTTCAGCGGGAGTGTAAGTGGTGTTCTCATATACTTATGGTAGTAATGTAAATCGGTACAACTTTCCTGGAGGGTAATCTGGAAATATGGATCAAGAAATTATATATATTTGTCCATTTACGTGAATTTTCATGAGGATATGATGCTGTATCATACTTAAAGAATAATAGCAGCACTATTTATAGCAAAAATTGTGACTCATCTAAATATATATCTGTAGTAGACTGGTTAAATCATGTTTCTTCTATGTAGTGGGATACAAAACTATGAAGCTATAAAAAAAAATGAACTAGGGAATTCCCTGGCGGTCTAGTGGTTAGGACTCTGCTTTCACTGCCAAGGGCTAGGGTTCCATCCCTGGTTGGGGAACTAAGATCGACAAGCCACACAGCACCCCCGCCTCACCCCCCCCCCAAAAATGAATTAGATAGGTATCTGTTGACATAGAAAGGGATCTGTGGTTAGAAAGGGATCTGTGGTTAATTGGCAAGTGAAAAAAGCATATTAAAGTACCGTTATACCCTGTAATATAAAATTTATGAGTGTGTGTTTGTGTATATAAATATAAAAATTTAGAAGGGTATACATTTATACATATGTGCATATGTAAACACAGATTCAAAAACATGTATATATACGTGCAAACATATACATATTTATATGTATACAAACAAGCATATGGTTTGATGTCTAATGTGTTGCAAATATTTCTAAGTGAATCATGTGAGCTTAAACTAAGTTTTCTTCATTTTTTTTGGCAGAAGGTTCAATATATATCCGTTAGGTCACACTAATTCCTTGTTTTTCAAATATTTGAAACCTTCCTGCTTCTTATCTGCTTTGTAATATAAATATGGAGAGAGCTATATTAAAATCATGTCTAAAATTGAAAAAAAAATGTTTTAGAAGGCTATAAACCACCTGCCAGTAAAGGTTACATGAGGACTTTGGCTTTCCACGTTATATACTTAAATAGTATCTCATTTTTTAAAAGCAATCTTTTTTAATCCTAAAAATATAGAATATAAAATTAGGCCCTGACTTTTCGATTTGTAGTTATAGGAGTAGAACATGGATATCAATACATCTTTATTCTTGTCATAAAGATAATCACAGTAGAGGAACCAGAAGTAAATCTTGAAACCTTCGACCTAGGACATAGCTAAAAATGCAACTTGGAGCAAATGCTTTTTTAAATAGTGCAAGGATTTTGTTGAACCCTCTGTTTAATTCTTATTTTTTTTACTAAAAGCAGATTTTTCAAATGGCCATGCTATGCCTGGGCTTGAAATCAGTATTGTAGCTTGTGGCCAATATTTCTTAAAATTAAGTAATTTAGAAATCAATGAAGAGAAAAATTAAATAGAAAATAGAGTGCATTGGAACCTCATAAGGATAAATATCTTTTTGAGATTTTTGTTTGTGGCATGTGTGTGTATATGGACACTAGGGAAATGTATTTTACATTGTGGGTTACAGTCACAAAATGTGAAAGCCACTGTAATATAGTTAGAATTAGGTTTCTGAATCTTGATTTTAAGACCTAGATTTTAAGATAAATGTACCTTTTGAATACTTCTTAAAAAATTGTTTTATGTCCACCTGCTTTATGCCCATATCTCCCCACCATCATCTTTTAACTTGAACCTTTTTGAGCTCCTTTAACTTTAAACACATTCTCTTTGATTATTTCCCTACCTTGTACTTGTCACAGTTAGTTTCCAGAAGAGGAAACTCTCGCAGTACATTTTCAAAGTAATTTTTTAGTACCTTATGATAAAAGGTCTACATACCGATTCCTGCTCAATACCAGCAGTTTTCTTCTTTCTTTAATAAGTACCGCAAATGAATATTTTAAAATCTTTCTTAGCCTTAACCGAATCTATATTGGCATATATTAGACTCAGAAGTGGGTTTACGCTCCTGCTTAAAACTCTTCATTGTTTTATTTTCAAGATAAAGTCCAAACTACTTTGCATGACCCAGGAAACTCTTCATGAGTCTTCATTCTGATTATAACTCCAGTTTTATCTTATACACTACAGCCCCACTCCATCCTACCAAAAGCTTCTTGGATACCCCTACTTTCTGTGCTCATATAGCACTTACACTATATTCTAATTGCCAACTTACTTGTTTGTTTTTTTCACTAGATGGAGTGATTTGTGGGTGTAGATCATATCTGTCTCTCTCAGTGTTGAATCCCTAGCTCACAGTATGGCTTAATAAGGATTGAATGAAAAACCACTATTGAACAATAACAATTCTAGCTCTAAACATTTATTGTGTGTATGTGCTAGTACTATACAGTCATGTATATTTAATTCTAACAAAAATCACTGGTGATAAACCAGTTTCATAAACAAAGAACCCCAGAGTCAGGTTGTATTACATGCCCAAGGTCACTTAGTTAATAAGAATTAGAATCATTATACACCCTCTCCTCCCCCACCAACCCTAATTTCAGAAGAAATGTTTTTTTTTTTAACCTGATGAAGAAAATCATACATATTTTTTTATTTATTATTTCTCCCCCTTTAAAATACAGCTGGTGTATTCTCAGCAGGCCTTGCTCCAGCTGCATTTGTGCCAAATCCATATATTATTAGTGCTGCTCCTCCAGGGACTGATCCGTATACTGCAGCAGGATTGGCTGCAGCAGCAACATTAGCAGGTAACTTACTGTTCATACTTGTTGCTTGTTATGGATTTAGTTTTAATTTGGGGATAAGCTTTATTTTTGTCTATTTGGGCAACTTGAAGTTTCTAGGAAAAAACTGAAACATTTATCCAGAATGAACTGAAGTTTCCAGAGAGTTAGTTTATTTTTCGACTGTAATGCTACAGGAGAAGACCGAAGTCAGATAACTCGTTTCCTCCTGTACATAGTTGTTTTACATTTTAGTTTTATAGTCTCAGAAATCTTACATTAGCAGCCACAAATCTTTATTCTTGTGACTGATCCCATTACCCACAGAGACAGTGCAAATAAAGTTACTTCTCAAAATAAACTGGGGGTAGCTGCTATAAATACCCAGGTCAGGGATAGTACAAGGTAAAGAGGTTCAGTGATCTTAAGAGAATGAGTATCTAAAAAGTAAAGTTAAATTAGCAATGTTAAAATGTGCAGGCAAGCTGAGGGACAAAAAGGTGGGATTGAGGTGGAAAGAACTTATTAAGTGTCAAAGCCTGATAACCACCACTCAAAATCTGAAGTAAAAACCGAAAGTACACAGTGTCACATGTCAGTTGTATGGCAGTAAAGCTGGGAAAAAAATTTTTTTAAACCAAACTGTATTTATGTCTTATTTAAGTAAGGGAGAGTTGTGTACCGGTTAGGCACAGACTTACTGAGCAGAGTGATTTGCTGATCTTCTATAGGATTTGGGGGGAAGGTGGTTTTATGTTGAGTTAGTTACAGAGACAGGAATGAATTTGTCTTAAGCATGATTTATGTTGGTTACCAAGGCAGGAAGAGGGAGATGTCAACTATAGAAGTGTGTTCCTTGGGTTGAGTCTGTTGATTGGCTAACTTTTCATAACTTTAAGCTGTCACTGATAAGTTCACTGAATTATCACTGATCAATTAATTTTAAATCCACTTCTGGTAGTTATTTATTATTGTGACTGCAGAACAGTTAGTCTTTTCATAGGCTTTTTTTTTTATACTCAGGACTTTAAGACCTGAAAAAAATGTTAATTTCAAATTCTTGTTTGATATCTTAGCAGACTGAAACTAACCTGTCACATTCAGTAGCTTTGGTATAGATCTGCATGTGATTCCATAAAGATGTGAGCTTTCCTGGTACTATTTAACTGGATGTTAGTATGTAAAGTGCTAGTATATCATACATACATAAAATCATTAATCTATGGAACTGAAGGAAGCAACTTTAAGAGGTCATTAGTTTTGAGATGAGGATTCCTGGCGTTCTGAACTTACTTAGGCTTTCTAAGATCAGCACTGTTCAGTAGAAATAGAACGTGAGCCAGATAATGTACTTAGATTTTTCTAGTAACCACATTATAAAAGTAAACCACAGATGAAATTAATTTCAGTATGTTTGATTTAGCCCAGTATATCATGTAATCAGTATTTTTTAAATTATTAATAGATACTTTATTTTTAATGCTAAGTCTTCAAAATCCTGTGTGTATTACATACTTACAGCACATCTTAATTCAGGCTCTCCAGCTTTTAATTGTTTAGCCACAGATGACTTCCGGCTACTTTTGGACAGAGAGGTTCTAGATGGATGTCTGATTCTTTTGTTTTGTTTTGACAGTGTATCCTTTCTTCATAAATCCTTTTCTATATTTTAAGAGTCTTCATTGTAGATTGTGCTTAAACTATCTTTAGAAATATATTTTACCTTTAAACTGTTCAAAGCTTTTCATTTTAGTGATTGAGTCAGTTACACTGGGCTTTTATTTTCTTCCAAAACAAAGTGAAACCAAGAGTTTGACTTTCTAAGGTATACACATTAGATATACTAAAATCGTATCAGTGGAATTTAGGGACATGTATCAGTTAGGAAACATGACATCGTAATCATTAGTTTAATGGCAGGGCTTATTGTGTGATACTATTTACTGTCCAGAAATGAAATTTTATCTTGAATAAAGTAGAATAGAGCAAGAATTCATTCGGTTTTTCCTGGTTTGCTTTTTTATGTCTATGTCCATGATTATATTTCATAGTTCTTTCTTGTCTTAACTTACTAGTTCCATCTTCCTAACCATAAAGACACTGATGTTTCATTTGTTTTTACGTGATTTTCAATTGTTTTGTGAGAATTGTAACTAATTCTGTTTCAGATATGAAGAATATTTTAAAATTCACAGTTTACAATTAAAATACAGTTGTAGCAAGCTTAGTACCAACATTTTCCCTAGTTTTATGTTATAGATTACAAATTAAAAGCCAAAAATGTTTTGTTTTCAATTTTAAAAATTCCTTTTTAAAGAAAATGCTGAGTTGAGTATAGGAAATCTTACAGTTCTATGGTGTTTAATGTTCCTATTTGCCAGTATCAAATGCATAAACTAGCATTCAATAATAGGTGTTGAATAGATGGTTCAGTGTCCTGTCAGTTCATTGGTCTTCTTGAGTTTAGTTCACATCTTTTCATTAAGACGACTGCTGTCACCTCTGAATACTTTCTTTTTTAATAATCCATACCTCAGTGAGACTTTCTAGTAAAACTGGGAAAAAGAGAAAAGGGAAGACAGTTGTATGTGGGTAGAGGATTGTAAGGACATCTGCTCTAAGTCTTATGCACTGTCCCTTTTTTATGATCTAATGGTAACCTTATTTATCTATAAAATGTAGTGACTTTTTTTATTTTTTTTGGGGGGGTGGGATGTGGGGTTTAGGTCCGGCAGTGGTTCCACCTCAGTATTATGGTGTTCCGTGGGGGGTGTATCCAGCCAATTTATTTCAGCAGCAGGCTGCAGCTGCGGCAAACAACACAGCAAATCAGCAAGCAGCATCACAAGCTCAGCCTGGACAGCAACAGGTATAGGCCTGCCTTCATTAAATACTACCTGAAGAGTCTTGGAAATTTCATGAGCTCCCTGCATTCAAGATCTGTGTTTTTTTTTTTCCCCAATATGTAGCACAGTACTTATCATACAGTTGGCATACAAATATTGATTATGTGGTTTTTTTTCTCCAGTAGTCATATATATGAACTTAAAGATCTGGTTGTATTCCATTTCAACATTTCTATTATTGAAACTGTCTTGAAATCTCTAGCAATTTAAAATTTTCTTTTCATCACTTCTTAAAGTGTGCTCATAATGTTTCTGTCAAAGTAATTGTCATTTCATTTTCTTCTGGGTATTTAAATTGCTATTTTAAATATTAATATATTTCTGACCAGAAAAAGGAGATTACTGGGTACTTTGTTTTTAAGTGAGGAAAGATGAAATATTTTCACTAAAGGTTAGATTTAATTTCTTAAAACAGAAAATGTTTATTTTTAAGGTTTTTTTTAAAATTTCAGCCACTTTTCTGGAACTATTTTTATAAATAAATGTAAAAGAAAAATTCTGATAAAAATTCCAGAATTCTGTTTGTCAAATTTATCTTTTTTTTTTTTTTTTTTTTTCGGTACGCGGTCCTCTCACTGTTGTGGCCTCTCCCGTTGCGGAGCGCAGGCTCAGCGGCCATGGCTCACAGGCCTAGCTGCTCCGCGGCATGTGGGATCTTCCCGGACCGGGGCACAAACCCGTGTCCCCTGCATCGACAGGTGGACTCTCAACCACTGTGCCGCCAAGGAAGCCCCAAATTTATCATATTTATACCAAAGAAGCAACTTAATGACAAGTATAGTGTTACTTGGCAGTTGAATTTTCTTTTAAACTATATTGATATTCTGTTAAAGCTGTCCTTTAGCTCAGTCCTTGTAGATTATACCACAGCACCATTTAATAAATTCTTTTTAAATCTGTGTCTTCTTTGGGCAGATAAAAATATCACATTGCCTAAACATCACATATACCTGTGCGTGATGCTTACTTACACGGATGGACTTAAGATGAATCCCCCTTGTCCTGAATTGTTTAAGCATTTACCTTTGTGAAATTAATGTGTATCATGCTTGTGTATATATTCACTACAACAACTATGTATTACAAAGCAGTTTGACCAGCCTTAAGAGTTTTCACATTTTTTGATGAAATCTTTTGTTCCTTTTTTAACCCTAAGGTTTTACAGTAAAAAGCAGCTTTTTACTCACTTTAATTAAAGCTTCTGAATTCTGAAAACTTGGTTCAATTTGAAGTTTTCACTCTGCACCACAATCTCGTACCAGACTAATTGAATAATTATACTTAATTTAGTTTTCAGTCTTAGAAAATAATAAAATTTAAACTTTTGTCTTCATGTAAGATTTTGCCATTCCCTTCTCACCACCCAAATATCTGTCTCTCATTTTAATACTACGTTGGTAGGTTAAAGAGCACAAATACTGGAAATAGTTGTTCCTGAAGACCCTCTACCATGTTGCTTAATAGATTATGTTTTTGGTGTTACGTTATTTGTATTTTTTTATGGTAAACTGACATTTCATTGAATGTAAATATGTTCAGAGAATATCCAAAGGCTATCTGTGATATATACAGAGTTGTCTGAGATAAATTTGTTATTTTATAATTTCGTTTTTAAGGAAATTGTTTGTCCTTTGTAGGTTCTTCGTGCTGGAGCAGGTCAGCGCCCTCTTACTCCCAATCAGGGCCAGCAAGGGCAGCAAGCTGAATCACTTGCAGCAGCAAATCCAACTTTGGCTTTTGGTCAGGGTCTTGCTACCGGCATGCCAGGTATATAGTTGGTTAATTGTGGAAATTTGAATAGGCTTAAAATGTTAAATGTAGATTCTCACACTGAGGAGTGAGAAAAATCAAGAAATGTCTTTAAATCTTGCCTACCCTGCAGTGCATTATTTACAACTCAGGTGCCAATAGTTGAAATCAGTATTGTTTGCGAGACAATGACAGGGATGGCAAATATGTGTTAGAATTCTCAAAAACCTTTTTTTCTTAAGTCTGTTTATGGTGTAAATCAAAGCGTCTTTCCAGTGGAGTGTAGCCCAGAATTCTTTTTTTTTTTTTTTTTAAGATGTTGGGGGTAGGAGTTTATTTATAAATTTATTTATTTTTGCTGTGTTGGGTCTTCGTTTCTGTGCTAGGGCTTTCTCTAGTTGTGGCAAACGGGGGCCACTCTTCATCGCAGTGCGCGGGCCTCTCACTATCGCAGCCTCTCTTGTTGCGGAGCACAGGCTCCAGACACGCAGGCTCAGTAGTTGTGGCTCACGGGCCTAGTTGCTCCGCGGCATGTGGGATCCTCCCAGACCAGGCCTCGAACCCGTGTCCCCTCCATTAGCAGGCAGATTCTCAACCACTGTGCCACGAGGGAGCCCTCAGCCCAGAATTCTTAATGCAGTGCTTTAAGAAATAAAACCATTAGGTGGTATGTCAAACAAAACCTGTTTGCCATTTCTGCCTTACAAGGATAGTTAGTCATTTAATTAATTAATGTTGAAAAGTGTACAGCTAACATTTTCCACTTAGAACATTGCTCAGTCTTGTTTAGCACATTTATATAGTATTTTAACCTGTTGGTTTTTATAACCTAATGGCATCAGCATTTACTAAAGTTTTCTGCCCGTTGCCACAGTACAACTTTTAGAAAAGGCCAACAAAGTACATTTTTTGTGAAGTAAATTTGTGAAACTAAATACAAAATTAGTACTTTAATATTAAACAGTGGAAGATGGAAGGAAGGTATTTTTCTTAAGCTAATGAAGCAGCACTTGTTATGTTTGGTTCTTTTGAATTTTATTTTATTTAGTTTTATACAGCAGGTTCTTATTAGTTATCTGTTAGCACTTGTTATGTTTTTAAAGGCTACATTTGAATGTCCGTAGATAATGCATCACTTCCCATTCTATTCCTTCATTTCTCTTCATTCCTGAAGACTCACTTTCAAGCACGCCATCTTTCCACTTTCAGTATATGAGTAGTTACTCCTTCAGCTGTAGATTACAGCTAACCATGGGTTTGAACTGCGTGGATCCACTTATATGTGGATCTTTTTCAATAAATATGTACTATAGTACTACACAATCTGTGGTTGTTTCAATCCTGCGGGGTGCAAAACAGTGGATATGGAGGGTTAACTGTAAAGTTATTTGCAGATTTTCAGTTGCACAGAGGGTTGGTGCCCCAACCCCTGCATTGTTTAAGAGTCAACTATACTGATTAATGAAATACGTGTTCCAGTTTTCATTAATTGTACTGTAGATAAATTTTCTATTCAGATCATTTAGGAGATGTGTTTAATGCATTGGAAATGATCCTGACTTACGTGATTGAGGGGTTTTTTTTTACATGCTGCTAAATATTTCTGTATGTTATTTTGAGGAGTTCTGTATCAATTACATTCATTCTGTTCTCTCTGAAATTCTAAGATCTGAGTTTATCATCTTGTTTAGCCTACTGAATGAAAAAAAGGATGTTAATATTGCTGTCCCTGGAGTACAAATGATAATAGAATGGGGGCATTCCCATTATTTTCCTTTTTTACCCCAGCTGTATACTTGCTTCATGGAAGCTGCTCTCCCAGAGCTGCTGTAGATTAGAGACCCTGGCAAAAGCAGCCCTTAGTGAAATGGACTGTGAAGCAGAAGTTGTAGGCATGTGGAGAGACATGGAACAGGGCTAAAAGAACTGAGCTGGGAGTTTATGAAAGCCACTGCTAAGACCATTCTGGGTTCCTCTTGGGTTTTAGCTATAAATAGAAAAGGCAGAAGAGTCATGGAGTACAACAGTCCCGTCTTACTAGATTCTAAGTAGGATTTTGATTTAAGAGAATGCTTCTGACCTGTGTTTATTTGCTTCTCCCTTTAACTTATTGCTTATTGTTTTAGACTTTTGGTGCTGGGCCTATTACCCATTTCTTATAAATGCCTTTGCTCCTCTTCCTCATATTCACCTCATGTTCTTATTTACTAAAAGCATCAAGGTATTTTGCTATTTTTATCAGCTTTGGTCTTCTCAAAATTTATTTTTATGTTCACTTCTTTCCATTCTATAAGAAAGCTCTTTATTGCTTTTTTTGTTTTGTTTTGTTCATCAGTGAACTCTATCTTGGCACACCTAAAAGAAAACCACTTTTTACACGATATTTGTCTAAAAACCATTGACTGTCTTCAGAGTGATGAGAAAATTAAAAGCAGGTAAAACTTTTAGGGAAAAAAACCAAATTATTTTACCTAACCTTCTAAGCCACAACATTTAGTCCCTTTACTACTGTAAAATGTAAAAATCATTTTCACAAAAAGGGCTTTACTAGAAATAATATTTGTGTGCCTAAGTGACTTGTTGACTGTTCATATGATTCCCTCACTGTAAAACTTTAATACCTTCTATACTTTATTCTGCCCAGGACTATGATGAAATAATTCTCCCTTATTCAAATAGTTACATAGATACAAAGTTTTATGTGTTATATCTTTATATGTTTTAAAGATATAAAGCTAATACAAAAGCTTGCTTAGAAAATTGTTTATTTCTTCAAATCTCATGCAGTCCTTAGCTTTTCCACCTTCTGTCCTTCACTTCTCATCCATCAAATCCCTGTTCCTTGTACTGTATTGATTATAGACTTTCAATCCTGCTGCTTGATTATATATGCCATCATTGTTTTTTAGTCTTGTATTTTCAGTCTTTCTCCCTCTGCCACCTCCTTTTCCACAACCACGATGCTAGTCTGCTTCTTCATCCTAAAAAGCTTTATCTCTTGTGCTCCCCTCTTATACTACCTTTCAGAATTTACATTCTACCCCACACTTCTTTTAAGCCCCGCCTCCACGATTCCTTTTCATACGTAGCTCTAATGTAACTCAGTGCCAAAGTATGACTTCCTCTCCTCCATCCTTACTTTTCTCAATTCTTTGTTGTATTACACAACTTTGTTGTATGTCCAATTTTCTGCAACTCCTCTCCACTACATTTGTGTGGTATTTTACTCTCCTGGCTCTCCCATCTTTCTCATTGCTTTTTGTCAGTCTCCCTTTCCTCTGTATATCACTTAAATGTAAAAGACTTTCTGGCTTTAGTGACTAGATGCTTTGGAGTCAGATCTGCCATATTGCTCTGCCAATTAATTGTGTGACCTTGGCCATGTTACTTTCCTCTTTGAACCTTAGTTTCAATATTGGAAAAACAGAGATACTTTATATTTTTTCTGTGGAAGAGTCTTAACTACTTTCATCTTTTCACCTGTCTTTCCTATACCAGTAAACCAGTGAGTTTACGTCTGCATCTTGGATTCTTTTCTAAACACTTAACACATTTCTACATTTGTACAAGATATTACCGTGTATATGTTCCTGCCACTCCTTAAACTGAAAATGTCCAAAAATGAACTCACCTCTCCCAAATTTGCTTATCTTATTGTTTACCCTATTTCACTATTAACCCCGCTATCCCTTTGAGCTAGAAATTTTTGGCTTCATTCTCAGAGTCATCTTTAACTCTTGGTTTTCTTTTGTGCTCCACATTCAGTGACTTGCCAGTTGTTGTTTATTCTCTCATGTTCACTTCTTTTCATCTCTGCTATTCTTGTTCAGCTTCTCCTATATCCTCCCACTAACTCTGTCTGCCTCCAATCTCTTCTGTTTATTTCATCTTTTTATTCTCCCCTCAGTTACCTTTCAAAAATACAGGTTAGTTCATACCATTCTGCTTCTTAACATTTTCATTAATATAGCTCCAAACTATTGATACCTTTTAACCTAATCAGTACTATCCTGGTCCTATGCTTTAACACACTAGACCATATACTGTTCCACAAATATCCTTTTATGCCTTTAGCCCTAGCTAATACTTTTAGTTTAGAATACACTTTTATAAATTTTAAGCAAAATTGGGATATATACTTTTACATTTTCCTTTTTAAAGCCTTGCTTTATACTTTGTGATTAACTTCCCTTCTCATCGTTTAATATGATCCTTTCCACATCTTTCCCAGTGCTTGTTCATTAATACTTATTCCTCCTGGGACTTCCCTGGCAGTCCAGTGGTTAAGACACAGCGCTCCCAGTGCAGGGGGTGTGGGTTCGATCCCTGGTCAGGGAACTAAGATCCCACAGGCCGCGTGGCGCAGCCAAAAAAAAGAAAAATAATCATTCTTTTTGCCGTTCCTGTGGCACATAACTTGCTCCTTTCTTTACTACTTTTGTCTTCCTTGCGTTTCATTTAGCTATTTGTGATTTGTTTTCTTAATTTAATTATTTTACCATGTTTGGAGGTGTAAAGTGTGTTAAAATTAAAGTGGAAGAGTTATGTATTTCTCCCTAAGGAAAGTTATTTGATCAATGTCATGTCTGAAAATAAGTGGCATCTTAGAATTAAGACTATAGTACATTATTTTCGCTACAGATTGTATAATTCTTGAGTGTGGGGACCATGTCTTTTTTAATCTCTTGTGTCTTTTAGATAAGTAACAAAAAGATAATACAATAGAAATTAGAAACTTTTGAACTGCATGATTATGAAAATGCTACATATTTAGACTTGTGGACTACACTTAAAAACAAAACATAGAAGAGGGGTATATAGGCTTTTTTTTTATTGAAGTATAGTTGATTTACAGTGGTGTTGGTTTCATGTGTACAACAGAGTGATTCAGTTATATTTATTATTTTTCAGGTTCTTTTTCCTTATAGGTTATTATAAAATATTGAGTATAGTTCCCTGTGCTATACAGTAGGTCCTTGTTGGTTATCTGTTTTATATATAGTAGTGTGTATATGTTAATCTGAAACTTCTCTAATTTCTGCCCCCTCTTCCTTTTTAGTAACCATAAGTTTGTTTTCTATGTCCGTGGGTCTATTTCTGTTTTGTGCATAAGTCCATTTGTATTGTTTTTTTTTTTTTTAGATTCCACATATAAGCAATGTCATATGATAGTTGTCTTTCTCTGTGTGGCTTACTTCACTTAGTATGATAATCTCTAGGTCCATCCATGTTGCTGCAAATGGCAGGAGTATATAGGCTTCAATGCATACATTAGAAAATAAGTTTCTATCTGGGAACCATAAAAGGAAGAGAATAAACCCAAAGAATTGTAGAAGGAAGCCAAATAATAAAGATAGAAACTGATGTGGATGAAATAGATGACAAACATATAGTTAAAAGAGTCAGGTTATCCCAAAATTTACATCTTTGAAAAGACTAATAAAATTGATAAACCTCTGAGAAGTTCATTAAAAAAAAAGGTAAAGAGAGAAGACATAATAACCAATATCAGAAAAATAAAATAATCATAAGAGGGTATTAGGAACCAATCTCATGTTAAGAAATTGGAAATTGTAGACAAAATGGACAAATAACTAGAACAGTGTAACCAAACACACTCAAGGATACATAGAAAATGTAAAGTTCATTACCATTAAATCAATTGAGTAATCAAAAATATTCCAAGAAAATTCCAGACCAGCACAACTTCAGTGGTGAATGATATCAGGCATTCAAGGAAGAAATAATTCCAACAATTCCAATTTTTAAAATTCCAGAGAACAGAAAAAGAGGGTGTTCTTCCCATGCCATTTTATGGTACTAGCATTATCTTGATATTAAGACCCGTCAAACAGTGCAGAAAAGGAAAATTGTAGGCTCATCAGACTTATGAACATGGATTTAGAAATCCTCAAATATTAGCAAACCAGATGTAGCAATATAAAGCAGGATAATATATCATGAACAAGTTGGTTTTATCCCAAGAATGCAAGATGAGCATTAGCAAATCACAGTGTAATTCGCCACATTAAAAGATGATAATCATAAGAACTTCTCAAAAGATGCAGGAAAAGCATAATAAATTTATATATTGACTTAAAAAAAAAAAAACCTCTTTAACAATTATGAACCAGAAGATAACATCTTTAATATGCTGGGGAGTCGGGAGGGAATTAAACACCCTACCCCACTTCCCAAGGATGATAGACTTTGCTATTTATAGGAAATACTTGAAAGTGTTCCATCTAAGACTGGGAATAAGACAAGGATTTCTGCTAACGATACTTCTCTTCAACATTATATTAAAGAGCCTAGCCAGTATATAACATGAGAGAAATTCTAGTAAAATGAATAAGTTCTGTAAATAGAAAAACACAACTGTCATTTGCAGAAAATATGATTGTATTAACTGAATCTGCAGATAAAGTATTAGAATTAATGTGTTTTTGTTAAGGTTTTTGGATATAAAAATCAGGTTAAAAATCTTTCTGTTAACCAACAGCCTTTTCTTTTTCTTTTTCTTTTTTTTTTCCGACATGCTGCGCTGCTTGCGGGGTCTTAGCTCTCCAACCAGGGATTGAACCCAGGCCCACGGCAGTAAAAGCGCTGAGTCCTAACCACTGGACTGCAAGGGAACTCCCAACACCATAATGTTTTGAAATGAAAAATTTGAAGGTTATTATTTACAGTAGTCAGAAGTACCTAGGAATAAGTCTAACAAAAAATGTGCCCAGTTTCTATGGGAAGCAGCTTTGTTTAGACATTAAAGGAGACCTAAATAAACAAACCATTGGGCAACTCAGTATTTTAAACATGCCAGTTCTCCCCATATTAACCTGTAGTTTCAGTGCATTTCCAATCAAAAATCCCAATGGGTTCTTTTGGTGGTTCTTTTTGACAGCTGATAACTAAAATTTAATGAAAATGCAGAGTCAAGATTAGCCAAAACATTCTTAAAGAACAAAAGTAAGTAGAAGGACTTGCTCTGTTCTAACTTACAGAGTAAGATTTACTCTAAAGCTGCAGTTGAATTACTGCATGGACAAACAGACCAGTGGAACAAAGTAGAGACCCCAAAAGTGAGATTCCCAAAAGAAATGGCCACCTAATTAATAGCAAAGAAAGCAGCAAAAAGCAGTAGGGAGGGGCTTCCCTGGTGGCGCAGTGGTTGAGAGTCCGCCTGCCAATGCAGGGGACATGGGTTCGTGCCCCGGTCCGGGAGGATCCCACATGCTGCGGAGCGGCTGAGCCTGTGAGCCATGGCCGCTGAGCCTGCACGTCTGGAGCCTGTGCTCCGCAACGGGAGAGGCCACAAGAGTGAGAGGCCCACGTATCGCAAAAAAAAAAAAAAAAAAAAAAAGCAGTAGGGAGGAATGAATGACTTGTTTTATAAATAAGATGAAATAAAGAAAATTGATGATTTGGGCAACAAATTGAACCGCTGCCTTATCCTGTGTTCGGTACTCAGCTCCATTTGGATTTTAGACGTAAGTGTGGAAAAGTGGAATTTTAAAGCTATTAGAAGATAATATAGGGAAATTTTTTTATGAAAATAAAGGAAATAATAAATGTGAACCCATTACTTCAAAAGTCACCATAAAGAGAATCACAGGTCAGGCTAAGAATGGAAGAAGATATTTGCAATACATTAAAACGGTGAAACTCCTGAATTCAGCATACATAAAGAATTATAAATCAATAAGAAAAGGCAGACCAATAGGAAAATGGGTGAAAGAGACTTGAACAGCTGTTTCCCCAGAGGAAATCCCAGTGTCTAATTAGCATATGAAAAGATGCTCAGCCTCCTTATGGGAAGAGAAAATCAAAACCACAACAGAACGCTTCTGCCTGTCTTTCAGGTTGGCCAGTTTTTAAAAGTCTGACATTATCAAGTATTACTGAAGTCATGGAGCAATGGGAACTCTAATACCAAGGTGGTAAGCATGTAAATTTGCACAACCACTTTGAAGGCAGCTTGGCATTATTTGCCAAAGTTTGAAAATACACATGCCCTTTGGCCCAGGGTGTCAACTACTAGATATATACCTTAGATTAGAGAAATATGTACACATAACACACCAGCATACATATACAAAAATGTTTATGGCAGTCCTGTTGGCAGTGGCCCCAAACTGGCAACCGTGTAAGTGTAGAATGGATAAATTCATTGTGGTGTTTGTCCAATGAGGTGCTATACAATAATGAAGATGGAAACTAGAAGGTCTCTGTATAACCACATGGATGAATCGTACCTAAAATTTTTTAAATAATTCAAACCAAATGATTGTTTAGAGAGAAGTGTTTATGGGAAGTAGAATGTGTAACTCTAAGGGAAAGAGAAGACTGGTAGAGCAGGGACTTTCAAGAGGTGGGATGCTGGGCAATTTTCTGTTTCTTGGCTTGGATGGTAGTTATACTTTTTTGTGTTGTAGTCATTATGATGTACTGTTTTTTGTACTTTTTATGTTTTATTTCACAATAACAATAAAAATTTTTAAGCACCTAAGTATCATGCTCTGCTAATCAAGTACATTTTCTGGTTAAGAAAAAAATTACTCTCAGCCCCCTTTGTGTAGCTCGCCTCTGGTCTTTTTCAGCAAAACTCCTCAAAAGCATTTCTGTACTTGTTTATGGTTCTTCCATTCTTTACTGAGTTCACTACAGTTTGGCTTTTATCCTTACCAGAATGGCTTCCATGTTGCTAAGTTCATTGGTCAGGTTCTCAACTCTTAATGGCTTTTAGTAGCATTTGACATTGTTGATCACTCAGTCTTTGTTCAAATTCTTTTTTCTTTGGCCTCCAAGAGACCAAATTGTTTGAATTTTCTTTCTTCTTTACTGGCTATTTCCTCTCAGTCTCTTCCCTTGTTCCTGCTCTCTCCAACCTCTTAATGTAAAGTACCCTCAGGCCATAAGCCCTGCCCTTTTATTTTCTTGGTGATTTTGTCCTTTTTAGCTTATACCATCCTTATGTTGACCACTCCCATATTTATAATTCCAGCCTGAACCGCTCTCCTGAACTCTAGACTTGCATATCCTATGTGACAGTTACAGTTGGATATCTAATAATCTTCTCAAATTCATCATGTTCACTCCATGAGGAGAGGGCTTGAAAGCTTTATATTCCCTCCTAGGTTTTGCCTGATGCTTCTCTTCATTTGGCTGTACCTCCTAATTCATATCCATTGTATTAGTAAAATGGTAATTGCGAAGCAGAATTACTGTATTTAATTAAAACAGCCTTTGCATATGAAAGTTTTGGTCTTAGTGGGAAAAGTAGTGTTTAAATTTAAAAGTATCCAAGGTTGACAGTGCAGTTTTGCAAGTGGTCCTCAGACTTTTGAGCCTGAGTCTCTGTTACTGTATAAGACAGCCTTTCTCAACCTGCGTTCTGGGAGAGAATAAGCCCTATTGCCTTGAAGTATCCACGGTATATATATATAGTTAACTTCTCTCCCATGCAGCTTGAGTGGTACTTACTATGCACCATCCTTGAGAGAATTGGCAAAATAGTCAGTTTTCTGTTAGAAATAGTCATTTTCTGTTCTGTGGTTCAGATGAGGAGTCCCTACTGAGAAGGTCTATAAAGAGATAAACTTCACTCACCTGTCGTTCTGAATAATGCAAATTGTCACCTGCCTTGTGGTCAAGGCTGTAATAAAACTAATGCCTATGTGATTTTTATTCAGATTGCAGCTTGAGAACCTTTACAAATTGACTGTTAAACCTTATGATTTTGAGTTATCTGTTTATATCATGACTTAATTTTTAAAGGGCTGCTTACAAAGGGAATGCTGGTAATGAGGCATTTGGTTTAGAAATTTACTAAAATTGCATAATAAATCGTACAGCGTTCTCCCTCACTTCCCGTAATCTTTCTATCCATTCTCCTCTCGGGACAACTGACTAAATGGTAATAACCTTCAAGCATCAGCCCTTGATTACCTATGGTTTCAGTATCAAGGAATATATCTCATCATTTTGTTGTCCATAAGCAAGAGGCATCTCTGGTTAAAATTTAGGGAAAAAATTTACTTGTGCTTTAGTACATTTTCATATATTTAGTAATACCTTCTCAGCTGTGTTTGCTTTTATATGTATGGTGACTAACGTTTTTATATTAACAGTATAAATAGCTGTGTTGATAACACAAATGCGGGGGAAAATAAATACATGTTTTCTATAATGTTTTCATTGGTAAACATTTATTTTAATATTATCTAGGCTATCAAGTACTAACTCCAACTGCCTATTATGATCAGACTGGTGCCTTAGTGGTTGGCCCTGGAGCAAGAACTGGCCTTGGAGCTCCAGTTCGATTAATGGCTCCAACACCTGTTTTAATTAGTTCAGCAGCAGCACAAGCTGGTAAGTGTCACTGACATTTTCAGGGATAATATTTTTCTGGTGTTTGAGATGTTTCAAAAATAGAAAATGGTTTTCTGGGTAGTTTTAAGAAGTGTCTGAAATTTAATTTACAGCAGCAGCAGCAGCAGCTGGAGGAACTGCAAATAGTCTCACAGGCAGCACAAATGGTCTCTTCCGGCCACTTGGCACTCAGCCACCACCGCAGCAGCAGCAGCCGCAGCAGCCAAGCACTAATCTGCAGTCGAATTCATTTTACGGGAGCACTTCTTTGACTAATAGCTCCCAGAGCAGTTCTTTATTTTCTCACGGACCTGGCCAACCTGGAAGTACATCTCTTGGCTTTGGAAGCAGTAGCTCTTTGGGTGCTGCTATAGGCTCAGCCCTCAGTGGATTTGGCTCATCAGGTAAGTTTCTTTTTAAGATGAGTGTACTCTGCTAAGTGGACATGAGGTATATGTGTTTGTTTTTAATACTAATATAAGCAGTAATAGCTTGTGGTATAGAAAGGACAGGAATAAGATACTGGTTTATTGGTTTAGTTTTGTAGCTGAAAAACCACCTCCTGTAACATTTAGGAATGCTTAACTCATTTCAAGCAGCCCATGCTTTACTCAAATATAATACATTTTCCCCTAGCTTTAAGAAGTATATTACTGTAATTTTTGTTTTAGTAAGGTTTGTTTGGGATAATATGTATTATGCTAATTACTAGCTCTTCCCTTTGCTCTATAATATTAATGTTCGAGGAAGTAAATATTTTTGCCATCTTAAGTTTCTGGTGTTTTAAAATAATTTTTGTGTGCTCATCAGATGATTTATTCTTATTAAATGCTAATGGTTGTTAATGATCTCTATTTGGTATAATATATAAAAATAAAATATGATGTAATGTTCTAAACAGAAACCCCTAAGATAAATATGCCTATCTTTATATTAAACAACTTAGCCTTTATCACTAAAAGTTCATTTAAAAGGACTTTTTTTTTCCCATATCCTAGTTTTATATATAATCCTTAAGAAATCCAAATTTTAAATAGCTTCACAAAATAAATAATTTACCCACACAAACTGATTTTGTAACTGAGGAAGAGCTGAAATCAGAAGAGGCCCACACTGACACCCTGTTGACACACATTGTATTATCAGTCTGGTGTTTCCAGAGTATTCAGGAAACAGAAAAAACAGCTTACTCTCATTCTCTTGGTACAATTGACAGCCTTTTCTTTATGAGGGGCAGGGCCGTTTATTCACACCTCAAGAGGTTTTTTATTCCTCTCGTGTCCTTGAGTCTTAAAATCTGGTTCTCATCTGTTTTCCCACCACATTAAATTATATTCTTTTCTGGTGTGAAAAATGGCAAAATTAACACATGCCAGTCATTACTAACTGTGCTTGCCAATTTTCTAAGACAGTATCTTCTGAACTTCTTGAACATTCATATTTATAAATATGATGGTCTAGAACAACTATAAACTTTTAGGTGCAGAATGCTTTTTTGTTACAATGAAATACAAAAGGGAAATATATTTGCCTAATACAAAATTACCTAAAGAAATGGGCATGGGAACTTCTGAGGAAAAGTCTAGTGAACATAAAGACTGTTTAGTCGTACTTTTCCTGTTTGATTTTTTTTCATTCCTTTTGGAGCTTAGTCTTTTTATCTCTCGCCCAAGTGCCCCCATAGACTCATTTTTTTTTTCTAACACAATTGACAAGCATTTTCCCCAGATAATCCTAGATTGCTGGAGAAAATCAAAAGAACATATAACTTTATAAAAAAAAAATTTTGTGTGGCAATAACTAGTTTCTATAGATTGTAGACCCTAAATAATCCAGGAAAAATAGAGAAAAGACTTGATAAATCTCATGTTCCCTTTTCTAATAAAATGTCACTGATGGTCTGGTATAGATTTGTAGGAACTCCAAATTCCCATTTGTCTCTTAGTTGTTAAGAGCCTTCCCCCTGCATTCAGGAACTGGTGAGCCATCAACATTTTGTTCTCTACACATGTCCCCTGCAGATGCCTCTTTCCCAAAAACTAATTATCTTCATTCCTCCCTTATTTATGAGTATTGCTTACTCCATTCTGATTTCCAGTTTGGGGTACCTCTGTTTTACCTTGCTTCAGAGGACATTAACAGTTGCCACCGGTAAATACCAATAAATAACCTGTCATCTCCCTCCTCGTGGACATTTCATGAGCGTTCATTCAAGTGCTGCACTTAGGTACTCTTTGAAGTCTACCCATTGCCTTTTTACGTTATGGCAATTGCATACCTATATGAAATCTAAAATGTAATGTGTTTATGTGCTCATGTACACACACAGTAACATGTACACACTCTTTTACCCACATGATGAAATTATTAATGCTTAGTAGTGTTAAATACCCCAGTTTATAACTCAGCTCACCAAGGAAGCTTAGCCATTGTAATAAAGTAATTAAATCACCATTTCTATGACCCATTAGAATGTTCTTTTACAACTGAAAGTTTGTAATTTAACATTTTATCCACAGTTGATAAATGATTAGTGACTCCACTGTCTAGCCGCCTAGATATTTTAGGTATACTTTGTTTTATATTTTGTAGTCATACTGTTGTAAATAATTTAGGCATATAGTAAAATTTAAGGAGCCAGCTTGTTAGGTTTAAAGTAAAGCTATTTCTGAATTACTTTTAAATGTTCGGCTTGGCTTTTCCTTTTTAGAGGAAAATAATATCGCATGTGTCAAAACTATGGTTTCTTTGATTATTTGCCAGGGGAATGATAGTGCTGCTGCTCTCATTAGAGAGCTGTTGTCTTTTTCCTTGTCATATAAATTGTTTTCTGAAATAAATAGGAATTTTAAATGTAGCCATGTTTTAGAAAAATCACTTTGACAGTGTCCTTTTAAATTAGCATAGTTAATATAGCCATTGACAATTTTGCCAAAACCATTCTTACAACAGTGTTTATTTTTTGCTATTAAAAATGCATATAGTTACTAGTATTTCCCTGTAATATATCTTAAAAAGTGAGAATTTCAATAAAACATGATCAGTCTTCCAGAAACTGCACTCACTCTGGTTTAAAAGATTGAATACTGTTCATATAATATTTTGCTTAATACAGTAGTGTGAGCCTGGTATTTTTCCTTTATAGAATTTTAAATTTGGTAAAACCAATGTAATTACATTTCCTATCTGTATTAATAAGCTTAACTTGGTCTACCATCATGTGCTCTGCTTAATTTTTCTCTTTAATCTGTACCCTTATGATCTGTTTATAATTGACTTGCTATTAGAAAACCACAACCTAATAGAAACTTTAAAATTCTCGCGAAAAGAATTACCATATTGGTCCGAATATAGAGCTTGTCCTTAAAAAACTTGATAGGTTAAGAAATGTATTATGAAATTATTTTGGATGTAAAAGGCTTCAGTTTAAAAAGGCTTAGAAACAGTAAAAAACATACTTGAAAATATGGGCTCTAAGTGTGACTTATGAATTGGGAGTTTTGGACAACCCTTTTAAACACTTAGTAAAGAATTTGATTATCCAAATATATGTTGATTAACAGCCAGATCTTGTTGCTTTTCTGAGCATGCATAGCTATATGGTAATGTGAACCTACCATTTTTTTATGATTTTATGAAGTACAAAAGAAAAAAACTAGAAGGTTAATAGTTGAATTGGGGATTAAGTGAAAAACAAAAAAAAATTGGTATGTAGTACAATAAGGGATGTGATATAATTGTATACCATATAAGAAAAGAAAGGCTGATCAGTCTTTACTTGAGTAAGGGGCTCATGAGGCCAGAAATAGAATCTTAGGAATAGAAGATCCTGAGGGGTAAGTGAACACATGTCTTTGGTTGATAACAGTAATGAGAGCTATCAGTTTTCTAAGAGAAAGTTTGATTTTTCCATATGTATTTTGTAATTTAGTTGCTGAAGGATAGGGAGAATGTGTAGTGTGAAAAGTACTGAGGAGTTAGCTGCCATCTATACTTCACAGCTGACTAATATTCGGGCCAATATGGACTTTAAAGGACTATGGTTTGAACACAAGCTGGAAGCCAAATCAAATGTGAATGGTGAGGGAAATGTATTAATATTCTGTTTATCAGTATAATCTTTTCTTGGCATTGGGTTGAAGTCTAAGAACTTGGTTCCAGAGATTAGGATACTACCAAAATTTAACCTTATTGGAATTTAATCTCTAGCATATCCTAAAGCAGACAACTTACAATTTCAGGGTTTATAAATCATACCAGGGTATTAAAGCACAGTAATCATATGTGTCAATGGTAAATATGTGTGAAATAATGAACATATGAGTGACTGCTCTTAAATATTTGGTTATTTTCTTGGGGTGCATTTATACCCTTTTATGATTAATAAGTTAGTATGTATAGTTATCACAGTAATTATCTTCTCTATAATGTTTCTAAAAATAATTATTGTGATCACTTCTGTTATTTCCCAGCAAGAGTTGGGGATAGGTTTTATTCAGTTAACACTGTATGTAATTAGGGTTTTTTTTATTTCTTCTTCAGTTGGCAGTTCTGCAAGTAGTAGTGCCACAAGGAGAGAGTCTCTATCTACTAGCTCTGACTTGTACAAAAGATCTAGTAGCAGCCTAGCACCCATAGGGCAACCATTTTACAATAGTCTGGGATTTTCCTCCTCTCCAAGTCCAATAGGCATGCCTCTGCCAAGCCAAACTCCAGGACATTCACTTACGCCACCGCCATCACTTTCATCACATGGATCCTCATCCAGTTTGCATTTAGGTAAAAAAAAAAAACCAAAACCCTTTTTATTTGTATGTATACATGTGAGTGTGTTTGTGTGTGTGTTTTATAATATGTGTAAAATATTTAATGTTGGATAAAACATGCCAAATTGCTTTTGCTTATAGATACTAGCCTTTTGAAAAAGTTCTACTTTTGTGAAAATTCAAAGTGAGGGTCTAATGTACAGTAAGGTAAAGACCCCTATTGTATCTTATGTTCCTTTTATGAAATACAGTGGTGTGTTTTTTTTCTCGTCTGTGCTTTTGATTTGTGTGTGTTTTAGATCATCTGAAAAGTCAATTATTTATACGTGATAGTGAAAGAAATTTCACGATCAGATGTTTGTGCACACCATATAAAATGGATAAGTAATAAGAGCCTGCTGTATAAAAAAGTAAAATAAAATTCAAAAAAAAAGTTTGTGCACACCAAAAGCAATCATTAGTCACAAAGTTATTGAATTTAAATAATTTAGTTTAGTATGATGGTTTTTGCTTTGGCCTTTGAATGCCTGGCCATTTTACCACAGGGTATATGAATTGAGTATGTTTGTGAGTTAGAGAATCTTATTATGTATGGGTTTGGTCCATGTAGTTCTCTTACTTTTAAACACATTGTTTAAGAAAAAAAATGTTCTAGGCTTGCTGTACCCTTGAAATCGGAACATTTAGAACTTTGGTTTATATCTGTATATTAAAATCGCCCCCACCCCAAGATTATTTGAATTGGTGGTTACCTTTTTCCCACTCCAGGAATTATTTAGCCATGTAGTTAACAGTATATTTTGAAGGGTTTTTGGATATCAGAGGCTGTGTATGAATCCCTCCCTGTCTCTTCAAAGAAAGTATTTAATTAAAATTAGATTTTGAATTTTTGTAATTCTAGTCATTTCAGCTAAAACTGAGAGATTCTATTGCTGATTCTTATGTGCTTAGGAAGATTTAAATCAGCTTGTGATTTAAAAAGTAATGTTGCTTTTGTAAGCAGATATATTATAAATTAGTGATTATGTTTGACCCCGCCATCCCCATCATAAGGCTATAGTTATTTTTTCCTAAAGCTCAGTAATATAGTGAGTGTCCATGTAACAAAGGAATATTTTACAGTGATGATCATTTAGATTTATGTTATTACAAAGTGGGCTAGATTTCTTTTTTAAAGACTGGTCCTCCACCCCAAATTCTGGGCCTTTGCTCTTTTTGGGGATATTGACTGTGTACAACCAATTAATTTATTTGAGTGGGGTCCTAAGATCTGCTTTGCAGCACTGTTTGTGTAAACTTATCAGTTTTTAGCCTACCACTTTCCTTCATTTATCTTTTCTTAGTCATAGGAGCTACTCAATTCCTGATTTTTATTATTGCTATTCAGACCCATTCCTACAACTCCCATATAAAACATGCCTTTGAGACTTTGAAATTGACACCAAAATTTGGAACAAAGCAAACCTAAAAATAGCCTTTCGTAATAGTTTTGTGTTTTATTTGTTAAGATTATATTTGTTGCGTCCTGTCATTTTTTTCATAGATAAGTTTCAGATCAGATTTCTGTCAACTGTTACTGCTTACGTTGTGCTTTAGTGCCTGTGTAAATGGCATTAATTATTCTACATAGCTTGTTTAGAAATTGGTTTATAAATGACTTTTTAGATGTCTCTAATTAAATAGCAATCTAGATTTTTTTTTGACTATAAAGAACCCAGGCATATAGATGCTTCTAGAAGGAATTCTAGTCTGTTATGAGAAGTAATCATCGTGTGGGCCAGCAGTTCTACATTGTAGCCTGATACTTTTGTACCCATAGTTTAAGCTGAACTCCTTAGTTTAGCTTCACCTTGAAATCTAGTATTTCTAAATCTAGTATTTATTTAATCTAGTATTTAAACACACCTCTGATAGAAATTGTCTGTAGATTATTTTCTTTTGTGATTCCTCAGTTTCTTTTAGCTTTAGTCATATTATGACTAGCAACCTGTTTGTTAACAAGGAATAGACCTTGCCAAGTTGAAAATAATTAAGTAGATTTCATAAATTTGCTCTTTGTATAGTGTTCATGGAAATAATCTATCTTTTGTTTTCATGTCATTGAATCACGATGCAAGACTTACATGCTCTCTGGTCTAAAAAATATATATTTTAAATTGTATATCCCCGAAGTGGATTTCTTCATGAATCAAGTTATCAAGGCTGCTGATTGATAAAATACCTATGAAAATGAATTTGCATAGCCATTTAAAAAATAATCTTACTCTGCTCACATATTAAGAATATAATATCATAAAATAGGGATAAATTCTCAGTTTCATTAGAATTGGTTGTAATTAATTAGTTCCAGCTGATTTTCTTATGAGATTTTTAAGACATATAGCCATTGTAGTTATTGGTAGGCCTGGATATCGATATTCTTAAAATATTGGATGAAACAGGTAACTTTCTTTAACAAAGATGTTTCATTTTTTAAAAAATAGTTGTCATTTGATCAACATAAGTATTTTTAGCAGGATGACCAGTAGTCACTTTGTGATTGAAGAACAAGTATTTCAACTGATGAATTTTGGTTGTTCATTTTTTTATAACCTAAAATATTTTTAAGATTTGCAACCTTGTTGCTTTTTAAATACATTGAAGTCAGAAACATGAGAAGTAATTTTATCTTCCATATTCTAGTATGAAATTTCTAAGAGATAGAGATTCCTTTTTTAAAAACAATTATAGCCACAAAATCATTATCACGCCTTTTAAAATTTATAAATTCTCATTACTCTAATTGACTTAAATGTCTTTTTACAGTTGTTGTGTTTCCATCAGGGTCCAAATAAGGTCCGTCATTTGTTTGATGTCTTTTAATATGGAACCATTTCCCCATCCTCTTTTTTTTTTCCTTCACATTTATTTGTTGAAGAAACTTTGTCCTGTTGAATATCCCACATTCTGGACCTCAATGGTTTCTTCTCCATGGTGGTATTTAACATGTTCTTCTATTCTCTGAATTTCCTGTAAAGTGGAATTTAGGGGTTTGATCTGGTTGGTTTGCTTTGCTATTTGGTTCTGTATTTCTGCTGTACCGTATCAGGAGACACGTCTGGTTATTTCCTTTGTGAGGTTGTCTGCCAGATCCACCTAATGGCTTAGCAGCCTTTGATCATCACCTAAGTATTTCTTCAGAGGTTGCAAAATGATGATGCTCTGACATTCGTTTTACATTTGTTAGCTGGAATTTTTCTATGGAAAAGAACTTTCATCAGTTGTGAGGTTACCCTAAAATATATAGTTCATATAGGAGTCAGGATAATGCTTGATTTCTTTTCCTTTATTTTCTGACCTTGGGAAATGAGAATTGAGAATGAGTTGATGCCCTAGCAACTTCTAAAGGTGACTTGCAGGGTTTTTTTGTTTTTGTGTTTAAGTCATCATTGTTCCCTATAGTGTAAATTGATGGATTTTAGGATAGTTGTTGTTTCAGTCCATTGCAGACTGGGAGATAACACTTTTTATACCTTTTCTTGATGCTAAAATATTACTATGTTTGGCCATTTGGAGTCCCTTCAGATTGGATCCCACGTTGACTACAACTTGTTAAAAGCAGCGCTTAAAATACTGATCAGAGAAACAAGTGGAAAAGAACAAGGAAGGAGAACAACTTTAAGATTAGTGGTTTTTATCTTGAAATGCAAAGAACTATGTCAAATTCTGGGCTTCAAGTTCAGCCTTGAATATTAAGTGAATTATTTTCTCATGTTATACTGATGTATAGAGTTGGGGGAAAAAATCTTCTAGCCCTAGTTGTTTTTTTTAACTCTTTATGATAGAAGTCAGTCTCTTATTTTGAGATACGTTACTCCCAGTAAAAGAAGATTAAATATTTCAAGTATTATTTAATTAATCTACCTGGAGCTAGCTAACTAGTTCTTTCCTTCCTTGTTTCCTTTCTTTTTCTTCTTTGGTTAAACGTTTAAAATATGTTAGTGATTTCTTATTTACTCTAATCTTTATGCTCATAATAGATTGATATGGAACTTCTTGGGTATAAAGTAGCATTTTGTGTTTTTATTTTTTATTTTTTTTGGTGGTACGCGGGCCTCTCACTGTGGTGGCCTCTCCCGTTGCGGAGCACAGGCTCCAGACGCACAGGCTCAGCGGCCATGGCCCACGGGCCCAGCCGCTCCGCGGCATGTGGGATCTTCCCAGACCGGGGCACGAACCCGTGTCCTCTGCATCAGCAGGCAGACTCTCAACCACTGCGCCACCAGGGAAGCCCTTGTGTTTTTATTTGACTTAGGGTTTGACAAACTAATGGCTTCTTCCCTTGTACCTCTTCATTTTTGAACTGGCTTGTTTTTTCTTAAGAAAAGGGTGATAAAAAGTCTAATTCCAGCTTTGAATTCAGTGAAGTTAGTTAATTCAAAGGTGGCTGTCAGTTTTGAAGATTCCTTAATGTCATGTATTCAGTAGTCACATAGTGCTTTAACTTGCAGTAGATTAAAAAACTTTATAACCTATCTTCTCTCCTAATCACAGAAAATTTTATATGAAACATAGACATGGTACTATTAACTGTTAGAGTCATTTTCCCTGTTCAGTAGTAGTTAATCTGTTGAAATTGCTGACCTTTGGCAGATTTGGTCATCCGCTTCTCTTAGAATGAGATGTTTGAGAATTAAAACAAGTATGGCCAAATTGGTTGTAAGGCTGTGTGTGGTTTTTCTGAGTTTCATATATGGTTCTTAAAGCAGAAAACAATATAAATTATTTTGAAGTTTTCATTGAAAGTATTATTATCCTTTAAGTAGCAAGTTCCCTGTAACTGAATAGCATTTGATAGTTTTGTAAAGCACTTTCATATTCATTATTTCATTTCATCCTAATTGTTAACATAAACTGGCTGAGTGATCTGCCCATTAAAGATGAGACAGTTATAGGTCATATGAGCCCAAGAGACTTGCCCAAACCAGTAAGTGGCAGAACTGAAGCTAGAACACTGTTCTGACTCCTGATACTATCTTTTCTTTTTCTGTTCTGCTATTCTATAATGAATTGAACAATTTTACAAAGTATATCAATAACAATATTCTACTCAGCCTCTCAAATTTAACCTCACAATGGTGTAGGTTATGTGTTTTTAAAATGTGTATATAAGATTACTAGACTTCTAGATCCCTTTCTCAGTTATTCTTGAGATTTATAGAAAAGCTCTTATCTACTGTATGAAATAAGAATATGTGTTACTCATAAGGCAGGCCACTCAGGGACTGAATATATGTTGGACAACAGGACTGAATAGATAGGACAACATGCTCAGCTCTCAACAGAATATTATTTACAGGTTCTCATGGTGTAAATGAAATCACTGCTTCAACCCATTGGTGCATCGAAAAGTCATTTATTTGTTGAAAAGTATGAAATATGTTGTGGAAAAGTTCTAAAATTATTACTTGTGTGGAAGAATTTATTTTATGTTTCATTTCTGTGTACAAATTCATTAGTCTTAGTTCTGGTTTGGGGTCACAATGATTAATTTTTGCCCTTATTTTTACCCATTATCCTCTAATAATGTTATCTATGACTTTGTGCTTCTAATGACTGAGAATGTTTTCACCAGCTAATTCAGTTAAGGTATAATCTCAGATTTGAGACTAAAAAATACTTGATGATTCGATTCAGTGGTTTACCATACCAGAATCACTTGTAGTGCTTGTTTAAAATACCTAGAATGAGGAGGTGAACGATTTGGAAATGTGTGGCAACAGTTTTCGCTTGTCATCATGATTGTGGGGGTTGTGTGGACATTAAATACCCAGCAGCCAGATGCTAAACTTTTCATTTAAAAAGGATTATCCCACTGAAATTTCCAGTAGCACTCAGGTGAAGAGAGACACCTTGGGACAATTCATAGTTTATAGAAGGCGTTACTCCAGTTCACACTTCTTTGTAACTCATAATTCCTGGATCTCTAGTGTGTTATATGAGCCTTTGATCTTGTCCCCCATCATCTCCCTAATGGATTTCTTTCTTCCTGCCTTGTTTCTTTCTATTGACCTGAAGTCTGCTTGTGCCATTGCATATTTTAAATTTTTGAAAAGCTTATGGGATGAGAGAAAATAGAAAAGTCTGGTCTCTTACTGAATATGTTTTTAAATATTTTTTTCCTTGATATGTATTTTGCAAATTGGAGCCATTTATTTAATGTTGTTGACTATAATTCTGTATATCATTATTTACTATCATTTGGTTGTTTTACATTTTATTCACTGGCTCTACCTTTCCTTCATATTTGCATTTCAGCTCCTCCCTCAATTGTTTCTCTACCTTTCCTTCTTACTGATATCAAATAAGTCTTCATGTGCCTTAAAAACAATCAAGAATTCACCAAGAACGTACATCATTGCACTGTTTATACACTAAATAATGTGCATTAAGTAAACATAGGATCAAAAAACTTAAAATATAGGCAGATGTGCTTCATGAGAGATCTGCAGCTTTAGCCAAATAACCTTTAAAAATGAATGCAGCATGGGTCTCATGGGGTAATACTGAAAATTGACTTACGTTTAGAATATTTTTACATGAGACTGTTTCCTTAACCAGGAATAGGTCCATTGGAGGAAGGGCAAAATCTTTACACTGTAAACCGTAAAAGCACTGACTGAAGTTAAAGAAGACAAATAAATGAAAGGACATGTCATGTTTGTGGCTTGAAAGACTCAGTATTATAAAGATACCAAGTGTCTTCTAATTGATGTATAGATTTAGCACAATCTCAGTAAGAATATTTCAGGCTTTTTTAAAGAAATTGATAAGCTGATTTATTTAATATGAATGGAAAAACAGAGCCAAGAGTAGTCAAGACAGTCTTGAAGAACAAATTTAGAATTTAATAACTTGGCCAGATATCAAACTTATTAAAACTGCAGTGGTAGTTTTACTAAACTTGTGGTATTGGCACAAGGGTTAGAGAAATAGATTGGTGGAATAGGGGATCCAGAAATAGACCTGCTCGTTTAGTTACCTGATTTGTGGCCACTGGTGCCACTCTGGTGTATTTAGGAAGGGTGGTCTTTTCAGTAAGTTGAACTGGAGCAATTGAATATCCAGATGGGGAGAAATTAACTTTGACTCCTCTTTCACACCACACACACACACAACTTCATTCTCAAAGCAATCAAGGAACTTGCTTGTAGTCATGAAGTTAGTAAGGAACAAAAATTTTGAGTCCAGGTCTACCTGGTTCATTCCAAGGTGTCACACTGCTTCTCAAAGAATGCTTTTATTTCTGTCTACTATCGCTCTAAATAAATAAAGGATCTTTTCCTATTCCCTAAGTTTAGAATTTTTGTGAACTTTTTATAAAATTGTGGTAAAATATAATTTAGCCTATTGTGAGTTGGTGGGGAAAGTGAGTTTGAATGTCAGTATATTGGCATTTTTCACTTGCCTGCAATTGACTTTTTTTGTTTGTTTGTTTTTTTGGCTCCTTTGGGTCTTCACTGTTTCGCGTGGGCTTTCTCTGGTTGTGGCGAGCGGGGGCTTCTCTTCCTTGTGGTGCGCGGGCTTCTCACTGTGGTGGCTTCACTTGTTGTGGAGCACGGGCTCTAGGCGCATGGGCTTCAGTAGTTGTAGCACACAGGCTCAGCAGTTGTGGCTCGCACGCTCTAGAGTGCAGGCCCAGTAGTTGTGGCACACGGGCTTAGCTGCTCCGTGGCATGTGGGATCTTCCTGGCCCAGGGCTTGAACCCGTGTCCCCTGCGTTGATTCTTAATCACTGCACCACCAGGGAAGTCCCCCTGCAATTGACTTTTAATCTAAATTAAATACTTTTTACTTTAAGGATCTCATAATATTTTATTGCTAATTTTTAAATTAAAACTGATCAGATAAGGGTCTTTACATGATATTCTAAATAGGATAGTAATAAGCTTAATTTTTACTGAAACTAATCCCTATTTTATGTTTATCTTTTATGTGTAGTTTTATTGGCCCCCATTTAAGAATTCTGGGGTCTCATGAAAATTTTTATTTAATTAATTTATTTTGCTTAATTAATTCACTTAATTTATTCAGCCAATGTCAGATCCCTATATGCCAGACTGTGCTTGACTTGAGAGACACTTGAAGAAAACATTCTGCCCACCATCATCAAGTTTGATTTTTTTGTGGTGAATACAGATGAGTAAACCAGTAATTACAGTATAATGATTGTAATGCTATTGCCTTATTGCACTTTATTGAACACAGTGATTCTCTCCATTAGAATTATTATCTTTCCTTTCTGGTCTTTTTGTACCAAATTAACCACAGGCTAGATTATATTAGAGTTGTTTCTGGGTTTTTTCTCCCTACTAGATTAGAAACAAGAAAGCTGAAACCATTCTCCACAGCTTTAACAGTACAGTTGACCCTTGAACAACACAGGTTTGAATGGCCCAGGTCCACTTATACATGGATTGTTTTCCCCCCAAAAAATGGGGAAAACTGGGAAATTTTTTTGGAGATTTGCAACAACTTGAAAAAAATCGCAGACTGCCTAGAAATATCAAAAAAAATTAAAAGTTAGGTATTTCATGAATGCATATAATTATATATATAGCATATAACGTGTTAATAGACTGTATGTTACTGGTAAGGCTTCTGGTCAACAGTAGGCTGGCTACTACTAGTTAAGTTTGGGGGAGTCACAACTTACACATATACTTTGGTGGGGTGGGAGTCGATGCTCCTAACCTCCGTGTTGTTCAAGGGTCAACTGTATTCAGATCTCAACAAAATGGTTGGAGTAATTTGAGTGGCTTTGTTTCTTTCTGTTTTATCGATGAGTTTATTTTTGGACACTGGCTACTTGTTTAAAAAAATTATTTCACATCCTATATAGATTTCTACATTAAAGCATTGTTTAACTGGTAGTGTGTTCTCTGATCAGTGTGTTAAGATCATACTCTGTAGAGTACTGCACTTTGAGAAGTTTTATGACGGTTGTGAGTTTTTATTTTTGCCTGTGTGTGTTGTTCTTTGGTTTGGGGTAGGGGTAGGTTTTTAGAGTGTCCTCATGTTCAGTAATCACAGAAGTAGTTTAGTTTTCAATAAAGATGTAAGATTCAGACAGTTCTTGAAATCATACAAGCCTTTTTTGACGGAAATTGGCAAGGTGAGTAGAGGTAGAAGTGAGATATAATACTAGTCTGAACTACATAGTTCATATGTTAAAAACTCAGTCTGTTTAAATGATCTTTGATGAATGAGGGAAGATTATTAATATTAAGTATCTTCTGTGAAGATGGCCTCTCTCTTACCTTTATATTTTTAAAAAGTTGAAGCACTAGATGCTAAAAGGTAGATTAATTACTTAGTTGCTTTTAGAAAAGAATTACAAGCAATAGAAATGGAAACAACAGATTTTTATTTTGGTTTGTAGTTTGCACCTGATATTGTTTGCTTACATATGGTCATAAAATGTACAAATTTAAGATAGCACACTTGACATATTTATGCTTTTTGCTTTTTATATTAGTCTTTTAAGATGATGTGGAAGATTATACTTTTAACTAGAATTATGTAGGTTTTTTAATTCATTGAAGCCTTGGTTTTTCCCGAGTAAAAATTTTGTGTCTTTATATGGCAAATATATAGTTAAAATTTTATAGTTAAAAAATTTACATGTTTTACTCTCCCATGTAACCTCAAGAATATCCCAGATTTAAGTATGGTATATGGCATTAAATGTTCTTCATGAGGTGTAGCAGAGTATAACCGAAAGGGAATTATTCAGATATAATAGTTAAAAAAAAAACTTAGTCTAGTTATTAGCTATGCATCCTTGAATAAGGATTTATTAAGGATTTAGCTTCTCTAAGCCTATTGTGTCACAAGTAAAATGGAGATTATATCCTTGTCTCAGAGTGTTGTTAAGATAGCATTATATATTAGTGTTCTAAGGCTGCTGTTACAAATTACAACTAAGTGGCTTAAAACAGATTTATTGTCTCACAGCTCTGAAGGTTAGAAGTCAAATTAAGGTGTCAACAGGGCCATACTCCCCTTGAAGGCTGTAAGCACAATCCTTCCTTGCCTCTTTCTGGCTTCTGATGGTTGCTGATAACACTTAACGTTCTTTGGCTTGTAGACATAGCACGCCAGTCTCCGCCTCCATCATTACCTGGCATTCTCCTTATGTGTCTGTCCTAATTTTCCTTCTCTTATAAGGACACCAGTCATTGGATAAGAGCCCAACCTACTCCAGCATGACACCTCATTTTAACTTGATTACATTTGCAAAGATCCTATTTCCAAATAAAGTCAAATCCACAAGTACCAGGAGTTAAGACTTGAACATATCTTTTGGGGAAGCCCAGTTCAGCCCAGTACCATGTAAACTCTGGTCCCCCCAAATTCACGTTCCGCCCACATGCAAAATACATTCACCCCATTCCAGCATCCCCAGGAGTCTTGAACCATTCCAAAAATCCCAAATCTTATTTTCTAAATCAGGTGAGATTCTGAATGTGGTCTACCCTGCGGCAAAATTCCTCTCCATCTTTGGGTCTATGAAACCTAGGAAACAAGTTATCTGCCTCCAAAATACAGTCATGGGACAGGCATAGGTTAGACAGTCCCATTTGCAAAAGGCAGAAATTGGAAGGAGGAAAGGAGTTACATGGCTGTTACAGTCTACTCTGAATGTTCCATATATTTCTTTTGAAAAGTAATCAGAGAAAAAAAATAGCGAACTGAAAGTACTAAGTGTATGGGCTCTGGGTTAGAACTAACTGAAGGTAATAGCTTAAAGTGGAATAGGTCATCCTCATTTTAGACTTTTTCCAACTATGCATTCTTTATCATTTATTCTTTGCCCACTCCAACTAACTAGTCATCTTTCATTATCATCTTATCATTCTTGAGCTTTCCAGAGCCTCGCCTTCTGAAAGGGACTCCTGCCTAGTAGCCTATATGTAGTTGTACCCTTTTCGGGACCCTGAATCTACTTGGATTACCATTTTTATTTGAAATTAGTAGTTGAAAACTTGCTCTAAAATGAAACCTTAATTTATCTTGATTCTAATTTGTTAGCCTCCAAACCTCTATCAGAATAATCTTCAGGTAGATTTGTTTTTAAATAAAAGCTATCCACTGGGAAAGATTTGAGAATCTTTATTTTTTAAAAAATAGAAAAAGTAGGGGCTTCCCTGGTGGCGCGGTGGTTGGGGGTCCGCCTGCTGATGCGGGGGATGCAGGTTCGTGCCCCGGTCCGGGGGGATCCAACGTGCCGTGGAGTGGCTGGGCCCATGAGCTGTGGCCGCTGGGCCTGTGCGTCTGGAGTCTGTGCTCCGCAGCGGGAGAGGCCGCAGCGGTGAGAGGCCCGCGTACCGCAAAAAAAAAAAAAATAGAAAAGTTAAATAAATAAAAGAATAGGCTCAGGAGTTGTTATTCCAGATCCCAGGGAGGTGGAAAATAATGAAAAGAAAAAACTTTTGAGATTTATTTTGTGGTGGTTTCAGTTTTATATTTTTCTCCCCTGTGTTTTTCACAGTATTAAGATCTTTTTGATTTCTGGTATTAAATAGGGAAGGATTCTAAAACAATGGACTTCTCAAGGAAATTAATGAAAACTTATAAAATCATATTATTTCTACTAGGATAGTTGTGAGGTGTTTGCCTTCATTCAGTTGTCATGAATGAACTTGATAGATGCCTATGTAAATAGCGTATAAGGGGCAGCACACTACTGTGTGATGAGCTCTGGCCTAAGACTCCTGGTTGCCTAGCTGCATGTCACATCACTTTTGGATTATAGTGACTTCATCTGTGAAATTATAGTACAGATCTCCATGTCCCATACACTCTTATTAAGCTAGTGATTAAGAAGTGATAAATGATAGGGGTGAGGTCAGTGATCAATTGAAGGGACTGTTACCGTTTAACACATTTGGTGCAGAACACATCTTTTAGATGACCAGTAGCAATGGTATGAATATAGATGACCAATTTGTATGTTTGTTTTTAACTAATTTTGAAATAATCTCAGACTTAAGAGGAAATCATTAACAATTAAAAAAAACCTAGCCAGATTCTCCAAATGTTATTTAACTGAATTTGCTTTATTGTTGTTTCCCTCTCCTCGCTTCCCCTCTCTGCATTTGCCTGTCCCTTCACACCCATTTTTTTTCCCTGATAACTTTTGAAAGGAAGTTGCAGACAGTGTCCCTTACTCATGAACATATCAGTGTGTGTGTGTGTCCTGAAAGTAAGGACATTCTTTTGTCAAAGTCAGGAACTTAACAATACTACTATCAAATCAGCCGACTTTATTCACTTTGCCAGTTGTCTCATTGAAATCCTTTATAAGAAAGGCGGCGGGGGGGCATTGGGGCGGAGAGGGTGATTGATGGATTTGGGGGCTCACACATGACATTTATTTGTCATGACTCTTATTAATCTTGAACTATTTCTCAGTCTTTTATGACCTCAACATTTTTGATACGTATAGGCCAATTTTGTAAAATATTCCTCAATCCCAAAATAGTTTTGGATGACATGCTTTCAGTGTTTAAAAACAACCAGTTTTGGTTTTTTTTTTTCCCCACGTGGCTTGTAGGGATCTTAATTTCCTGACCCGGGATTGAACCCAGGCCCTCAGCAGTGAAAGTGAGGAGTCCTAACCACTGGACCACCAGGCAATTCCCTAAAAAACCAAATTTTAAATGTTTAATGTATATTTTAAATTGAGTTGAAATGCTTATTTAATTAATTTGTAAGGAAACGAAGGTATCCTGGCCCTTTGTGAAATTAATTTTTCAACTTTATAAATGAAAGTGCTAATTAGTCTTCTAGAACTGAAGTTCCGAGATTTTTTAAAACTCAAGGCAGTTTGGCATCATTAGACATTTTAAGTTGTCAAAGTGCATCAGGAGTTTGGTATATTAGGAGCTGATAGAATATAATCAAGAAATATCTAGACACAGGAGGAATTCCTGTTGGATATTGATAGGACTACTTGGAAGGTACCAAATAAAATTGTCTTTTCTGGGGTAAGTATGTATTTTGAATTTGGTGTTGAAACCTTTAGTGCATTAAGAATAAAGAGGTAGGATTAGGCCTTGTTTCAAGTAGTGATAAGCAGTGGTACAGAGATAGTAATGAATAAGAAGGAGAAAAGTGAACAATTAGGGTACTATTAGGAAATTCATGTGAAAAGTAGGTTTGGAATAATGACTTGAAAAGTAAGCTGAAGAATATAGAGAAGGTACTCTAGCAGGATGCTGTAGGTTTTTAGTATAAAATGACATCATCAAAGTGGCCTTTGAATGGGAAGATATAATTGTTGTTTATGAAAACAGATTGGAATGATAAGCAGAGCACCCCTACCCTACAAAAAGTTTAAAGAATTGTTACCGAGACTATCAGTTATTGTTGTGAACGGTTGATGGTACTATAAACAGAAATAAAAATAGGGGACTAGAAGGATTAATAGTGAAGAGATCAAGACAGTATTAAAAAACTGAATTCTTTTACTTTTTAGACTTTTCATACATGAGCACGAGTTTATGTAGAACTGGAATGAACATGAGAATTTGATGTCAATGACTTTGGTGTATAAAACGGCTTGTTAAAGTTACACACTTTTAAGATACTACAGAACTAGACCATAGGCAGTTGATATTACATTAAATATGTATAAATATTTGTGTACTCGCTATGTATGGGGCATCGTTTTAGGTACCACGTATCTAGCACGTAGGCGAACGTGATTCTATGGCACTTACATTGGAAATGGGGCTGAGGATTCAAATAAATAATAAATATGTATAATATACTGGATGATGGGAAATTTAATGAAGAAAAATAAAGCTAGGGCAGTGGGGACTGAAAGTAAAAGAGGGATATTCTAACCTGCTTCACTCTCCAGGATTATAACTCTTTTACTGCTCCTTGTCCCTGTAACTCTTTTTGGCCTTTAATGCCTCTCTATAACTTTGCACTGACAGTGTGTCCTTGGCACCATCTATACTTTGTGGCCTGGATTGTACATACAGCACTATTCTAAATAGAAGTGATATACAATAGTGAAAGCTGGCGGTGGGTTTTGTTTATCTGAACTAGTAAATCTGCATTTTATAATTTTCTATACATTTTTCTTTTTTAAAAGGACACTGTCAAGTACTTTTAAATGGTTATTTGTAATAAGAACAATTACCTGCTTCTATTTATTTTTGTTTTTATCAACTGCCCTTTAGTAGTATTCTTTGGAATGGGATATAAGTTAGGCTTTTTATTCATTTGTTTTAAATGGTCAACATTAAAGCTCTAGGAATAATAAATATGTTTACTGCTACTATTTCTTGTCTGTAAAACAGTAGTATTTTATAGAGAGTAATTTTTAAGTAAAAAATTTTAATAGTGTGTAATTTGGCTTTATTATCTGATATTGTGGGTTTTTTAAGTTTGAAACTTAATCGGGTTAACTAAGAAATCATTTTTCTTTACATACAAGTATATATGACTTAATGAATTTTTATATATTCCAAAAAAGTACAGATTTAGTTGGTGTTCTGTTAACACTGTGAGTAAATTTCAATTAAACTTTTAGTGGCTTAAAATCTGAGTTTGCTAGCTGTTTGTAACTTGCTTGTTAATGTAACTGAAAATTTTGTTGGTTTCAGTGTTCTGGTATTGATACTAGTATGTATGACGTTAGTTGTTATAATTATGTTTTAAACTAAGCTTCCAAGAACAAATACAGGTTTTGTGTATGACGTTAGACGTTTTTAAACTAAACTGCCAAGAACAAATTACAGGTTTATTTTTCTCGTGTTTTCTAGTCTCTTTTTTCCCCCATATTATAGCCAGACACATTAAGTAAATGTGTGAGATTTCTCCTTCAACTTTAATTTTCTGTTATACCATATAGGAATTAGTGGGGTGAATATTTCTATATTGACTGACTTCTTGGTTTAAATGACTTTTATTTGAGGAATGACTTTGTCAAAAATATTTGCTGACCACAGCTACTTTGTTGTAGGAGGACTGACAAATGGTAGTGGTCGATATATCTCTGCAGCACCTGGAGCAGAAGCAAAATATCGAAGTGCTTCAGGCACTTCCAGTCTGTTTAGCTCCAGCAGCCAGCTCTTTCCTCCTTCTCGGCTTCGGTATAATAGGTCTGATATTATGCCTTCTGGCCGAAGTAGATTGTTGGAAGATTTCAGAAACAACCGCTTCCCAAACCTTCAACTTAGAGACTTGATTGGACACATAGTTGAGTTTTCTCAAGACCAGCATGGTTCTAGGTAGGTGATTATTATTTATGATACTTTCTATTGCATTTTTGCTTTGAAAGAGCCAAAGTTTTTCTTGACTAGAATGATTTAACGTTTATAAAAGTTAGAATTGTTTAAAAAATAAATATCCAGGGCTTCCCTGGTGGCGCAGTGGTTGAGAGTCCGCCTGCCAATGCAGGAGACACGGGTTCGTGCCCCGGTCCGGGAAGATCCCACATGCGCAGAGCGGCTGGGCCCGTGAGCCATGGCCGCTGAGCCTGCGCGTCCGGAGCCTGTGTTCCGCAACGGGAGAGGCCACAACAGTGAGAGGCCCGTGTACCGCAAAAAAAAAAAAAAATCAAAAAATAAATATCCAATATGGATTTTTCTTTCCTGTTAGGATGAACTATAAAAATACAGGTTTTTAATTTATTTTCTATGGTTCTTCAGTTTTCTATAATAAAAATACAACAATGTCCTCTTATTGGCTTATCTTTGTTACATTGACAGAATACATTTGATTTCTTCAAATATCCTTTTGAAAATAATGCTCCAAATTACATTTATGGACTTGTGTCCCTGATATATACTTTGTCTAAAAAAATGTTTAAAACAAAGTTTACATTAAACAGACCACGTGTACTGTAATGCTTGAGGTACATGCAAATTAGTGTTCTCAAGATAATACATAGAAAGGAAAATAGTAGTAGAATTCTAACACATTTATTAAATTTGAGGTATCTTTTAAAAGTAAATCTAAAATTTTTTAAAGTAATTTTTGATTATATAGTTGCATACAAATTTTATCTTCCTATGGTTGAAAGTTCTTAAAGTTCCTTAAGAGTAGCAACTCGACCTTGTGTCACTCACAATGGCTAGCTTTTTTTTTTGGCCGTGGCATGGGGGATCTTCCCCAACCAGGGATTGAACCCATGCCCCCTACATTGGGAGCACGGAGTCTTAACCACTGGACCACCAAGGAAGTCCACAGTGGCTAGCTTAGTTAGGAATTAAGTTGTGTCTCATGAATTTTATTTCTAAAGGTTTCTTTTATTATGTTCTAAAAATACTTAGTAATAATATGATTATTAAAAATAAATAAATACCAGTAATATCTTTGTAGTTTTTCATTGATTATAATAGAACGAGAACTAACTTGAGGCATTAAACATCTTCATGTCCAGATTTTTTGCCAGTCTAACTAGAAGTTATTTTAAATTAAGGTGTTAACAAAGAAATGCTCCATAACTTTTGTTCTTTTTATTTTAAATTGAATAAAATGTATTAGTACTGTTTCTGGAAATGATTTTATTTATGTGAATATGTATATATACACACACACACACACACATATCCAGTATATATCAGGGTGTATAATACTCGAGTCAGATTTGGATATTGCCGGAGCTTATTATCAATATACTGTCATGGCATTAAAATTTTTCCCACATAGATTCATACAGCAAAAGCTAGAGAGAGCTACTCCAGCTGAGCGACAGATGGTATTTAATGAAATTCTACAAGCAGCCTATCAATTAATGACAGATGTTTTTGGCAACTATGTTATACAGAAATTTTTTGAGGTAAGCACACATACATGTTTGTATATGCTTAATGCTTAGGAAAGCTCTGAGAGTTGGGTGAGTTTATTTTCATATAAAAATATGTGAGCTTGGGAGAAAATATTTACAGATCATATGTCTGATAAAGATTTTATATCCAGAATATATGAAGAATTCCTGAAACTCAACAACGGAAAGACACCTCAGTTAAAAAATGGACAAAGGGCTTGAATAGACATTTCTCCATATGAGATATTCAAATGTGCAGTAAGCACATGAAAAGAAGCTCAGCACCCTTAGTCATTAGGGAAATGCAAATCAAAACCACAAGGAGAGTCTATTTTACATCTAGTGGGATGGCTGTAATTTAAAACACAGAAAATAACGAATGTTGATGAAGACGTGGAGAAATGAGAACCCTTGTACATTGTTGATGGGAATGTAAAATGGTGCAGCCACTGTGGAAAAGTTTGGCAGTTCCTCAAAAAACGAAACATAAAATTACCATATAACCCAGCAATTCCATCCTAGGTGTATACCCAAAAGGATTGAAAACAAGGACTTAAACACCAATGTTCATTTCAGCATTGTTTATAATAGCCCAAAGGTGGAAACAGTCCAGCAGATGAATGTATAAACAGAATGTGGTATATACATGCAGTAGAATATTGTTCAGCCATAAGAAGGAATGAAGCTTTGATACATGCTTACACATGGATGGAACTAAGTGAAATAAGCCAGGTACAAAAGAACAAACATTACAGGGCTCCATTTATGTGAAATACCTAGAATAAGCAAATTCATAGAGACATAAAGTCGACTAGGGTTTCCTAGTCTTACTAGTAGACCGGTTGGGGTAAGAGGGGGAATAGGGGGTTATTGCTTAAAGAGTACAGTGTTTCTGTTTGGGGCAATGGAAGAGATTTGGAATCAGATTGTGGTGGTGATTGCACATGGTGAGAATATAGTCAATGCCACTGAATTAAAAATGGTTAAAATGTCGTATTTTATGGTATATATTTTTTAAGTGTATGGTCTTACATTAAATGAGAAGTTTAATACCAATCCTGATTAATATTTGAAATATATTTGAAAATATAAAGCATTAGGAGTAAGTCTTATGTGAAGCAATTAATGAATAGTAGTACAGTCTTTATGTGGATTTGTTAGGTGTCATTTATTTTGTAATTCAGAAAATTTTTTAGTTTATAACTAAACATCTATGTTGTAGCTTGACTTAACAGATTTCCTCCACAGTCAGAATATAGTTGAGAATTATCTGGTCTGAATGTATGCCTCAGAAATTCATTTTATTAGAAGACAGTGGGGGTGTTTATTTGAAATGAAGAGTGAAGATGTTTACTTTAAAAGAATAACAGGTGGTTAATATGTTAGTAAAAAGGAAATAGTAGATAGAATGACTTACCCTCTAAAAAGTGATATTATTTCAAGCATCTCTGGGTCTATCTTAATTCGCTTTTACCTAAATGCCTTCTCCCTACATACTTGCCAAATGTGATATTTTATAAATAGATTAAATAGACTGCAAACAGTGGGTTATTCAAGTTTAACAAAATAATATTATAGTCATTTTTATTAATTTTTTTTTTCTGTCAGTTTGGGAGTTTGGATCAAAAATTAGCCCTGGCTACTCGTATTCGTGGTCATGTTCTACCCTTAGCATTGCAGATGTATGGCTGCCGTGTTATTCAGAAAGCATTAGAGTCTATTTCATCTGACCAGCAGGTAATTGTAAGTTAAGACAAAATTTTTGTATTATTTTATCCAATTTTAAAATTTTTATCTTACAATAATCTTGGAGTGAAATGTTAAATATTTGCACAGACTAAAATATTTTTTAAAATGTATCTCAAACAGTATGTAATTAATTGAAAGTTACACAACACATCTTTGATCTGTCCTTTGTTCATTTTCTTCATCTTTTCATTTCTAAGTGAAAGTGAGTACCTACTCTATGTGAAGCAGAGTGCTAGATGGTAGGTGTTTCTGCTACCACTACTCACTTGATTTTCTGTAGTATCAGGAATACATTTTACTATTTCCAGTGTTTATTTGGATTACACTTAAACTTCTATCATAAGAATAAATATTTTAAAACCAATTGTATTCCTAACAATTTTATGTATGCCAGTTAAAAATGTATATACAGGGAATTCCCTGGTGGTCCAGTGGTTAGGACTCCGCGCTTTCACTGCTGAGGGAGTGGTTCAGTTCCTGGTCGGGGAACTAAGATCCCACAAGCCGCGCGACGTGGCCAAAAAAAAAAAAAAAAGTATATACAAAGTTTTAAAAATTTCATTCAACAGGAAAAGTAGCCTCAAGCATCCTCTTAACAAGATTTACAGTTCTTTAAGAGAAAAGAGAGCACATATAAATTAATTGGGAAGTATACCATGTTCTTGGATGGAAAGGTCTAAGTATTTTAAGTAAAAAAGGGATTAGTACAATTCCAATTATGTACTCCTAGGAATTTTCCTGTAAATGATCAAAATAAATTTTTAAATTATTTTAAATAGACAAGGATATTAAGGAGAGTAGGGGATGAGGAAAATTGCTTATCCGCTAGATTTTTTAAAGAAACTGTAGCATCGCTAATTAATTAGCATGGTTTGCACATGAGGTAAACAGACTTTTAAAGTGAAATTCATAACCTCCCATAGATACTGTATATAAGTGGTTTATGTATTATAATGAAATGTAATAAGAGTAAAGAAAAGAATTATTTCTTAGAAGGTATTGGTAATTAGTAAGTTTGGAAAGAGATTGGCTCTGACTTTCAACCTACATTCATATGATAAATTCCAGAATTAAAGGCAATAATATATGTGGATGGATATGTCTGTGTTATGTATATACATTAATCACAGCAGTGAACATCTGTGAGAAAATAGCATTGTTCCTCTTGAGGAAATCCTGAGTTTTAGAGTCATTGAAGATGTGTCATAATGGAGAGAGATTAGATTAACAGTTTGACTGTATTGGTACTTAGAACTTCTCTGCTCTTAACTCTCAGACTGGTATAGATACTTTAAAGATACTTTGGGAACAGTTCTCAGAGCTTTCTGAGATGCCCTTCCCAGATTATAATCCTCAAGTTTGGCTTGAGTAAAATTTTCCAATTCTTTCTTTTAAAAAAACCCCAATATTTTACGTGTCTTTAATATTTGAAAATATAAAACATTGGGAGTAAGCTTCAGATGATTAATGGTATTACATTTCCTCTTTGGATTCCTTGACAAGGGATCGAACCCAGGCCCTCGGCAGTGAGAGTGCAGGGTCCTAACCTCTGGACCACCAGGGAATTCCCTCCTGTTTGGATTCTTAAGTACATTTCATTTTGTAATTTAGTCCATATTTTTAGTTTATAACTAACATTTGTGTGATATCTTGACTTCAGGGATTCCTCTAGTTATGTCAGAATACAGTTGAGAGTTTTTTGGGTGAGAGAGTTTTGGGGATTTTTTTGGCTGTGTTGGGTCTTCGTTCCTGCGCGCGGGCTTTTTTTAGTTGCAGCAAGCAGGTGCTACTCTTTGTTGTGGTGCGCGGCTTCTCATTGCAGTGGCTTCCTTTGTTGCCGAGCACGGGCTTTAGGCGTGCGGGCTTCGGTAGTTGCAGCATGCGGGCCCTGGAGCGTGTGGGCTTCAGCAGTCGTGGCGTGCGGGCTCCGTATTTGTGTCTGGTGGGCTCTAGAGCGCAGACTCCATAGCTGTGGCGCACAGGCTTAGTTGCTCCGTGGCATGTGGGATCTTCCCGGACCAGGGATCAAACCCGTGTCTCCTGCATTGGCAGGTGGATTCTTAACCTCTGTGCCACCAGGGAAGTCCCTGGGTGAGAGAAATTTTAAATGTGAATACCGGGAATTCCCGGGTGGTCCAGTGGTTAGGGCTCTGCACTTCCACTGCGGAGGACATGGGTTCGATCCCTGGTCAGGGAACTAAAACCCTGAATGCTGCACGGCGCAGCCAAAAAAAAAATGTGAATATGTTTACACTAGGTGTACTCCATTTCTTCACAATACTATTTCCTGTTGCACTAAAAAGGCATGCAGGTTATTGTGTGGCTACCTATATTTTCCCCTAAGGATTAAGATGTTTATTTAATGAAGTCTTACAAACTTACGAGAAAAATATTAAGATTGTTAGTTAAAAGAAAATGCACTTAGTAAATAAACCTTACTGTAAATAAGTTTAACCTTATTACTAATCAAATATAAAATTGAAAGGTGTCATTTTTGCCCATTAAATGAGCAAAAATCTAAAATCTCCTGAGACTCTGTCCCTGAAGAAGGTATCAGATGATAAAGGAAAGTTATACTGAGTCAGGTTCTTATTTTGTTTTTTGGCCGCATCAAGTGGCTTGTGGGATCTTATTTCCCCGACCAGGGATCAAACACAGGCCCCAGCAATGGAAGCTCAGAGTCCTAACGCCTCGACTGCCAAGGAATTCCCTGAATCAAGTTCTTTGTTATAAGATTATTAAAAAGAAGAGTAAAAGTGCTCAACAATAATTTCTTCTCATAATTGAGATATTACGTGAAAATCACATAGCCCATCAGTGCTCACTCAGCTCCTTACCCTTTTCCGGTCACTTGATAAACTCAAGGAGCCATCAAAAATAATTACTTGGGGGCTTCCCTGGTGGCGCAGTGGTTGGGAGTCCGCCTGCCGATGCAGGGGACACGGGTTCGTATCCCGATCTGGGAGGATCCCACGTGCCGCGGAGCGGCTGGGCCCGTGAGCCATGGCCACTGAGCCTGCGCGTCCGGAGCCTGTGCTCCGCAACGGGAGAGGCCACAACAGTGAGAGGCCCATATACCGCAAAAAAAAAAAAAAAAAAAAAAAAAAAAAATAATTACTTGGGGGAATTCCCTGGCAGTCCAGTGGTTAGGACTCCTCGCTTCCACTGCAGGGGGCACAGGTTCAATCCCTGGTCGGGGAACTAAGATCCCGCATGCTGTGCGGCACAGCCAAAAAATGATAATAATAATTATTAATTGGGGGAAGGGGTATGCTAAGTGGATAAAAAAACGTAGAATTCTAAAATCATTGTCTTAGTTGTCAGCTGAGAAAGATAAGTGGAAGATGTACACAGTGAAGATAGTAGTATATAGCAAATTGAGTACCACTAAGTTATATTTCAGCAGGTATCATTTACATTATAATCCTGTAAAATGTTTTAGTAATTCTCACCTTCAGTGGCTTCTGCTTATTACACTTTGGGGGATGGGGTGGGAATTTTAAACTTTGACGTATAAAAAATTGCAAACAAATTTTTGAGTATACTTTTGTTCCTATCTCAGTACTTTTATGTAAAATCCTTCTATGCTGTTTGGTGAGATAATTTAAATGTCTTCTCTTTTGCAGAGTGAAATGGTAAAGGAGCTAGATGGTCACGTACTGAAATGTGTGAAAGATCAAAATGGAAACCATGTTGTACAAAAATGTATTGAATGTGTTCAACCACAGTCACTACAGTTCATCATTGATGCTTTCAAAGGACAAGTAAGATTGATTTTTGGCTTCTAATTAGTTAGAATTTGAGTGTTAACTGACATGTTTTTTATAAATCGAAAGATAATACCCAGTACTTTCATACAAAAATAGGAGATACATACTGAATGTTCATTAATTTCTGCCTCTTTTATAGAGTGAGTCAATAGATAGCTTCATTTTTTGCAGCTGAAAAATGTAGAAATATGAGTTTAATTTATATTACTCTAAGAAGTAAAGAAAGACAACTACTGTTAGAATTGTAAACCCAACAGTGTTTTCCAAATTTTCTGGGAGAGGGAGAGGAGGGAAGAAGGCTTAGGACTGTATAATAAAAGGCAAAATAAATATCAGTAATTAAAAACATAATAATTAATAGCTTCTAATTACAACATGCACTACCCCTACTGCACAATCCATTCCTTGTCATTATTACATGCCTTCCATCTTCTGATTAGGTTCCTTTTGATCAAAATATCCGTTAGTGAACTTATGGTTACCGGCGGTGGGTGAAGGGATAGTTAGGGAGCGTGGGATTGACATGTACACACTGCTGTATATCAAATGGATAACCAACGAGGACCTACTGTATAACACAGGGAACTCTGCTTAATGTTATGTGGCAGCGTGGATAGGAGGGGAGTTTGGGGGAGAATGGATACATGTATATGTATGGCTGAGTCGCTTTGCTGTGTACCTGAAACTATTACAACATTGTTAATCGGCTATACTCCAATATAAAACAAAAAGTTTTTTAAAAATCAGTATAAAAAGAAACAAAAAGGATGTCCATTAGCTCCTAAATTCAGTACCCTGCTTCCCAGCCTTTGTCACATGACAGTTGGCATATTATCAATAAATGTGAATTCCCCATTCTATTTGAAATTAATTCAGCATGTTATCAAAAACCTGTCCTTCCAAAAATGTCACAAAATGGAAATTTATTTCTTCTAATTGTTTTAAGGTGTTTGTACTTTCAACTCATCCTTACGGCTGCAGAGTAATCCAGCGCATCCTAGAGCACTGCACTGCAGAACAGACCTTACCTATCTTAGAAGAACTTCACCAACATACAGAGCAGTTGGTACAGGTATAAACTCCCTAATATTTTGAAATGTTTATATATTTTTGAAAATATTCTGATTTTTTAAAAAGGAAATATAATTTATTGTTAACACATTATAGAAACACTCAGTGAGACAAAACCTGTGGTATTCTCCTGATTGTACTATTGGATTTTTAGAAAATTGATGAATATCTTTTTAAAGAATTACCATTATTCTTAAGGAAAGTAATTTTTTAATATCTGCACTTAGGATCAGTATGGCAATTATGTTATTCAGCATGTACTGGAACATGGTCGACCTGAAGACAAGAGCAAAATTGTTTCTGAAATCAGAGGAAAGGTCTTAGCCCTGAGTCAACACAAATTTGCCAGGTATTGCGTTATTTTCTAATTCCAGGGGTCAGGTCTTTCAACTCTCTGGCTTTTATTAGTAAGCACAGAAATGCATATAGAATATAGCGTTGGAATATAGTCTTTCTTAGTAGAGGCAAAAGGTACATAATAGAATGTTGCTTTTGTTCTTATAGAATTTACACGACAAATTGGTTTGCCCTTGTATATTCCATTTTTGAAATCTGTATTTGGAAAATTATTTCTCCCCAAGATGTGTAAATAAATGCAAATCTAATTTATTTAGTGCATGTTTATGAAAGCCTCAGACCTTATTAATGACCTACTTCCCCCCCTTGAATTACAGTTTTATTTATTATTTAATTATAATTTTGAGGCCTGTAATTAAACTTACAGATATCCAATATGAGTTCTTCTATGATATTAATTTCTGTTTTGAAAGTAACTGTAAGAGAATTACAAGAGAATCCTGTTTTGACTCTTCTGTCTTCCAGTGCGTTGAGCAGGTACTTTCAAAAACCAAGGAAATTTTTCTATTAAATTTAACAAAATAACTTTTTGTGTATGTACTTTAAATTTTTAGCAATGTAGTAGAAAAGTGTGTTACTCATGCCTCCCGTGCTGAGAGAGCATTACTGATTGATGAAGTTTGCTGCCAGAATGATGGTCCTCACAGTGCCTTATACACCATGATGAAGGACCAGTATGCCAACTATGTAGTTCAGAAGATGATTGATATGGCTGAACCTGCTCAGAGAAAGATAATCATGCACAAGGTAATACAGTTTGTAGCACTTAAAATAGATGATTCAATTTGTGTGACTTCAGGCTACTCATTTAACTTCCCTAGGCTTTAATTTCCTCAGAATTGTTACAACTGCAGAAAAAAAAATTTTTTTTTTTTACATCTTTATTGGGGTATAATTGCTTTACAATGGTGTGTTAGTTTCTGCTTTATAACAAACTGAATCAGTTATACATATACATATGATCCCATATCTCTTCCCTCTTGCGTCTCCCTCCCTCCCACCCTCCCTATCCCACCCCTCTAGGTGGTCACAAAGCACCTAGCTGATCTCCCTGTGCTATGCCGCTGCTTCCCACTAGCTATCTGTTTTACGGTTGGTAGTGTATATATGTCCATGCCTCTCTCTCGCTTTGTCACAGCTCACCCTTCCCCCTCCCCATATCCTCAAGTCCAGAAAAACATTTAAAATCAGTGGGAAACTGTTGGCAGATGTAGGTATGGAATACCCCTTTATTAAATTCTTAAGGTAATCAACTCAGTAAAATCACATTCATTTCTCATCTATTTACCTACCATTAGTTAGCATTGTTTTTCCCTTCACCGTCTATTTAGGTATATTTGATTTGCCATAATACATTGGCTGAACATTGATTTTAAAATCTGATTAGATTTTCTCGCCTAGTACATTTTCTTAAAGAGAAAATTTATATCGGTTTGATTTTTTTTTAATCAATTAAGCTGTTTTCTCTCTCTGTCCTGCTAGAATCAAATGATTCTTTAAGAAATCATTAATTTCCACAGGAAAACTTACTGTTAAAAAGAACGCTGGTAGTATTTTTGCCCTCTTGATTTTTTGTGTTTTTAAAAATTTAGTATTTCTGCTTAAGAATATATAACTATAACATTTTTTTCAGTCTTATTTTTAACAACTACATTATTTAATCAATATCATATTTAGGGCATTTTGATTATTTAATAACTTCTTAGCAGTGTTTATATAAACAACTTTGCATAATTAAGTGTTTTTGTAAGGTAAATCCCTAGATGTGGAATTGCTGGCACAGAGTATGTGAACATGTTACATTTTAGTAGATTTCTGCCAAGTAGCTCTCCAGAAATCTTGTACAAGTTTACAGATCTATCTAGTATTTGAGAAGAGTGCCTGTTTTACTGTTATCTCATCAATACCAGTTATTATTTATAAAATCTTTGCCAGTCTGGATGGAAAGATAATGATATGATTCTTATTCGCATTTTTGAAACAATTAAGGAGATATTGAACGTGTTAAATGTATTAGCTATCACACGTCTAATTGCTTGTTCATGTCTTTTGCTCCATTTTGTATTGAATTTTTGTCCAGTTGCTTAGAGTTATAGAATTTTGCCCTCGTAAACCTTAGAATATAATAGCTCATTAGTGATACTTCTCTGGTATGTTTGGAGCCCCTCTACTGTTTGCATGTGTAGTAGTTTATAGGAATAGTGGTTTGTTTATTCATTGAACAATTTTGAGAGTAGAAGTTGGGAGAGATTGAGTGGAACAGAACTGCTTTTGCAAACAACTTTCTTTGGATTTGAGTTTTAAAATTTCAATTATTCTTCCAAATCACCCAAATTTGGGGGCACTTTTTTAAGGAATCAGAAACTAAAATAACTTAGATTTCCTAAGCAGATCATTTATTTTTCAGATTCGACCTCACATTACTACTTTGCGAAAATACACATATGGGAAGCATATACTGGCCAAGTTGGAAAAATATTATTTGAAAAATAGCCCAGATCTAGGGCCTATTGGAGGACCACCAAATGGAATGCTGTAAAGGAAAAAGAGAAGATGATGTAACCATGTGAGAGGAACGTTTCTTTTGTGAATTATCAAAACACAACTCAACTATGAATCTTCAAATTTTTTTTAAAGTGAAACTATTTATTGACTTTATTCATCCATTTGTAAATTTTTTAAGGTTCTTGTGTATATTTGGGGGTGGGGGGTGGTGAATTATAAATTATATTCAGCCCTGAGTGGAGACCTATCAGATTGGATTGCTGGCAAAGCACAGAATGCCTGTATATGATGTAACTGTATCAAAAAATGCTGTCACATATTTTGTAAATTTTTACCTTGTAAAGTCACAAAAATAGTTTTTAAAGGAAAAAGTACAGTATTCTTTTAATAAACTGGCTTGCAGTCTGGTAGGTCTACGGACCCCATAGCACAACAGGTTTATACAAATGTATATAGAAATATAGTCCTTATGGGTTTTTTTTTTGTCCTTTGTGTGAAGCCTTTTATAACAGATTAACAATCAACTGCATAAATATTATTAATATTTTTAAAAGAAAGTTAAGTTGTATTTTGGTAATTCACAAACTATCATGCAAATAAAAACTCGGCAAGTAAGACAAGAATTAAATGATTTGAAATGAACTTACATTATTTACAGTAGATGTGGTTTTAATACAAATACTGCCCCAAAATGTCTCTGGCAATGTACAGAAGTATTGTATATACTTAAATATGTAATTGTTGTAAGAGGTAGAAAAAACAAAATCATGGTGACACTTCCATCCAGTTAAGTACGCTAAACGAAAAGTTAAGTTCCATTTTAACTTTTCAGTTTGGTTTGCGATGAGAAAGAGTGGAGATTTGTATATTGTTTTGCTTATAGAATTACAAGGACATGTTGAAAAAGTGTTGAGATTTATTTTGCTTTTTCATAGTAGATTCAGAAAGTAGGAACAAGATAGAGGTGAAAAGGGGCCACTGAAAAGTGAATTTGATAGCTCAACATTTAAGCATGATTACATATTCAGATAGCTTTTTTTGCTTCCTATAAATATATGCATTGTGTGTGTGTGTAGTAATAGATGTAAGTTTACACTTTGAAAGCAAATCTTGTTTCAATGTTTATTATAAAAAGCCTTGCTAATTTAGTAATGATGTTTTCTTTGGTTGTACAGGTGTACATTTGTAAACCTTAATGCTGTAAATGGAATTTGTTTTATCTCTTTGGGAAACATTTGCATTTTAGTGTACATTTATGTCCCTGCCCTCTGACCTGGCATATAGTGTTGTATAATGTAAATTTATTTCTCCAAATCAAGAGTGATTTTTTAAAAATTTTTTATCTTTATATGGTTTCAGAAGTATGAACCAGCTTTCTTTTTATTATTGTGAAAAACATTTTGTTTTATAACATAGTTGTTGACTCTGTTAATATGGACATGCTAGGATTTGGATCACTTTCAAGAAGTCAGGGTATTGTGCATAATAGAAAGTATTGGACTGAGATATTTGGTTACCATGGAGGCCAATGCTTTTTCCATCTTATTAAATGTGATGTGACTTTTTTCTTTGTACAGAAGAGTACTGTATTTTTGAATAGCCTACTCCCAAGTAATAGCAAATCTGTATGATAACATTTTTTCTCTGGACATAAGACATAACAGTAACATGATGTACATTTACAAGCGGCCTTATGTACATTTCCCAACAATCTTTTTAAGGCAAAATTGTGACCATATGTGTATAATTAAAATCGTTTTTAATCCTTTGCCTATGAAAATATTTTGGAAAAAAAACTTGCTTTGTATATTCAGTTTCTGAAAGATAAAGAAAGTGCTTTGTATTTTGTTGAAGTCAGTATTTTGTATAAAACTTTTATGTTGACCCACTTATGTTTAATGCTAAAAACTAATGAACCATGCTGTCTCTTTCAATTGAACATGTAAGGGATTTTTTTATTAGAAGTCTGCAGAAGAAAAGCAATCTTCTGAGCACAATATTGAATAAAAAGGTTTTTTCACATAGCTGTTCATATCATGAACCTAAGAATAACGGCATAAAGTTTGGAGTGCCAGGCATACTTTTTCATGTTTGATGTTGAGTTATTCTAGTTTTCTAATAACCCAACATTTCGTGTTGAGGCCATAAAATTTAACCACTTGTCAGTGTCACGGTCCCTTCTCATAGTCACACTAGTTCATCAGCATGTCCCAGGCACAGAAGCAGAGCTTTTTTCCCTCCATACAGAACTGCTCTCTGCCACTCTTGCCCACTTTGTTTTGCCAGCCTCAGAATGTCTTGGACCTGTGTTGAACTTTTGTTCCCAGTATCAGCTCATGGTTTCAGGATCAGAGTTGTCCTTGTTGCAGATTGGTGGTGACTTTCCTGGATTTGCACAGTTGAATTCCCGGTTTTCCTTTATCCTTATCTTCTGTTCACACAGGCAAATTATTTCTGCAAATTTAGAAAGTCCTAGAGAATGGCACATTGGGAAACTGAACAGTTGTCTTGGGTTCCTGATGGTCCCATGTATCCCAGTGTTGACAACCAGTCTTCCCAGTATTTTAGGGTTTATTGTATTTTCTAGAAATTTTGCGGTCTGATATTTTTGGTGCCCACCTCTCTAATTCCATCTTTTAATAAATTGGCGTGGAGTTTTGGTATAATCTGAAAATGACATTTCAGAATAAACTTAATTAGGCAGAACCACTTAGGCTTTGCTCTTGGGTGTCTTGATATGGATTGTTTCTGGACCAGTTTGTCTTAAGTCCTGGCTCTTATTGGTTCATATGAAATAATGTTATCTTCACTGCTTTGTATATTATGTATAAATTAGAAAATGAAAAATGTGTGAATAACATTGTATGAAATAAATCTGGTCTTGTGTTTTTCTCTAGATAAAATACCCCTCTGTACCTCAATTACAGTTCCGTTGACCATTCAGATTTACTCTGATTGAAGGAAAACAAAAATATCTTTATCACATGGATGCTAGTCTAGGGCCACTGATGATTACACGGATGGTATTAATTCTGTCTTTTAATATTCATAATCTAATTACATAGCGTGATTACACACCTCATATGATGAAACGTTAAACCTGTTTCCTTACTGATAAAATGATGGTTTTTGAGGATCAAATTAAATCACATATCCTTACCCACACGTGTTTGTTTCCTTTCCACATGCACTTCAGGAGACTAAGTACAGTTTGGGTTCAGGCACGGATTTAAAGTTAACCTCACTGTTTACAAACCTTGTGAACTTGGGTGTGTTAGCCTCAGAGCCTTCATCTTTACTATGAGATGGAACTATTTTTAAATCCATGGTTTTAAGAATTGAGAATATATATAAAAAGATACCTAGAACCTAATTCTCAGCCGCTGCTAATACTGCTTCCATTTTCCTGTCCCTTCTATAACTAATTTTTTTTAATCTATACAGATAATTCAGTAGAATCCAAAATGGTAATCTTATAAAACTAAATGGGAAAAGGAGTTTTCATCATACACATTGTTTATCCTCCATTTTAATTTTATCCTGGTTTCGTTCTATTCCAAACTGAAAGCCCCTCTGGAGTTGTTTACTTGTGCCACTTGCAGTGATGAAATTAAGGATCCTAAAAAGGAAATAAATGTCATGTCCTCCCACCCTAGCTTATCAACTTCAAAAAAGTAGTTTCCTAAAGTGACCTGGGTAGTGTTCTATAATATTTGCCCTAGTGACAGTGGTTTCTCAGAAGGGGGTGGGCGAGTAGGGGAAGGCAGAGGAAGCCCTGAGGAGCAGCATTCAGTGTCTGCCTTACCCATCTAACTTGAAAGGACTGGATTAACATATCTGATGGGATTTGGATGCTACAGACATTTAGTAAATTCATCTCTAGACAGAGGTGAGAAGGAATAGTGCCCACTTGGAAGAGGCTGCAGTGGGCCTCTGGAAGGCACTGCTGAGGGAAAAGGAGTCAGGCCTAGGTTGGGCCCTGAGGCGTGTGGTCTGTGTGGTAACCCTTTAGGCCTTTAAGTTATCTATCCGCACAGTAGGAATAATATCCTGACTTCCCACAGAACCTCAGATCTGAGAGTACTTTTGATGCTAAGAACCTTACAACTACAGATGGATCCTGTGGGAAGCTCAAAATTAGGTTGAATATTTGTTGAACTTTATTACCTCCACATCCTGTAGATAATTTCTTGTTTATGTTCCAGTCATACAACTTTCTTTTCTAAATATTTACCAGGAACTTAAATGAAATAGCTCTGTACTCTATTTGATAGTTTAAGAAAGAAATTGGCTACCTTAAGATTCAAATTTTCCTGGGCATTAGCATGTAATGGTTCAGTTTGGATTCTGGAACTAGACTGCCCAGGTTCCTTTAGTTTTACATTGTTAGGCAAGCACTTTGATCTTTTAAGCTTTAATTTCCTCATGTGTAGGCAAGGGAAGAAATACCCACCTCCTAAAATTCTGAGGATTAAATGAAAATATGTGTGACATGCAGGGGCAGTGAGTACTCAGTGCCTCCTGTTACAGTTAACTTTTGAAAAGGTTTTTTGTTTTTAATTTGCCTACATACAGCCTCAAAACATTTGGCTTGGAGCTCATGTTTCTGCAAATGAGCTCTCGATTCAAGCTGCAGGTAAATCACTAAGTAGGAAAACTACTGAAGATATGAGTAAGGAACTTCACAGCATTTTAATTCTTTTTCTTGGTACAGTTAGCCTTTTTTTCTTGGTACTGATATAGGTAACAGTAGCTTTGCCCTGATGTGTATGGCTGCCAGGATGGAGGCAACGTGAGGAAATCGAAGGCAATGTGGTGGGAAAATCTCTCACAAACACACACCTAGGAAAGCATGTTAGAGGCTCAGAAGCCACTGAGGTTTTTGGTCTCTGCCATTCCTCACAGCCATCCCTTGCATCATTTTCACTGAGTAGTTTGGGAGCCCTTGGTTCTGGGATTATGCTTCAGTAAAAAGAGTGGTCTGCCAATATATTGATTTCTTTTTTTAATTTATTTATTTTACTTATTAATTTTTGGCTGTGTTGTGTCTTCGTTGCTGCATGCGGGCTTTCTCTAGTTGCAGCGAGCGGGGGCTACTCTTCATTGCCGTGCGCAGGCCTCTCACTGCAGTGGCTTTTCTTGTTGCGGAGCACGGGCTGTAGGTGCGCAGGCTTCAGTAGCTGTGGCTTGAAGGCTCTAGAGCACAGGCTCAGTAGTTGTGGTGCACGGGCTTAGTTGCTCCGCGGCATGTGGGATCTTCCTGGACCAGGGCTCAAACCCGTGTCCCCTGCATTGGCAGGCAGATTCTCAACCACTGTGCCACCAGGGAAGCCCTATATTGATGTTTTGCTGAGTGTAAGATTAAAGAGTCGCCTTGGATATTTTATGGGTATCTGCTTGATTTGAGAGGTGAGCTCTAGTGATAGCCAAGTGAGGAAAAGCGTTCTGTATGGGTCCACCCGACTGATGTGACTTGAAGCCACAGTAACACTCCTCAGTAATTTCTGCCAACTTGGCTTATTATAGCAAGGGAAGCAGTTAATTGAGACAGATAATGCCTGCTGGCCTTCTACATCAATCCCTCTGGCATCTGCCTGCACAACAATGTTAGGACAAGCTGAAGTCTCCTCAAAGTAGGTATTTAGAAATCAGAAACCCAGAGGGTCTCACCTAACTCCTGATACCACTCACAGAATTCAGCCTGAGTCTGCCCAATAACTCCCCATGGACATGGCCGTCTGACTTCCTAGGCAAGACAAGGGCTGCTTGAGAAGACTGTGATTTTCCCACCTCAGCAGACATTTTAGGAGCAGTGCTGGTGCCCGTGCAGTTGAGTAGGAGAGTCCCTTCAAGTTCAGGACCAGGTCTTTACTGTGTATCCAGAACCTAGGTCACGGCCAGACAGGGCTTATGGAAAGAATGGTAAACAGTGGAGAAGAATACACCACCGTGGATCTATTCCATGATCAAGTAAGATCATGCTGAGAAAACATGTCCCATTTATTGTTTGGAAAGAGAGTAAGCTTGAGAAAAAATTAGTTTCTATCTCAGTAGCTTTAAATCTAGACGGAAATCAAGATTTCAAAGATAAATACTGGTGAAAAGCACAGCACTGGTTGCAGTGCCTTGGGCTGGTAAGGGGAAGGAGAGGTGAATAGACTTACACTAGGATGAGTAGGAGGACCTGGGAGGTTGCGGTTGAGGCTGTGGCATCAGCTACCATGTTTTCTTACAGTTGTATTTGATGAGCACCTCAAAGAATGAGGTCCTTGAAGCAATCCTGTAGTTAGCAATAGGAAATCGTCATAAATTCTTGAGCAGGGAGTGACAAGTGCAGTGCTGGAAAGGATCCACCTACATGATGGGCAAAGCATCAGAAGTAGGGAGAAACTGGAGGGATGGTGAAGTTAGCTCTGTGAGTTACAGAGCTAAAGAATTCCCATTACAACTGCCAACTCCCATCTCACGCCTCAGTCTCACCCAGGCCTTTCTTGAGAAGGAGCCTTGAAAAGTCAAGGGGTCTTAACATCTGGTGGGCCCATCTTACACCAAAGGTTAGGAGGAAAGCATGTGGATCACCCAGAGGAGAGGAGGGATGTTTGGGAGCCCTCCCTGCCCCTACTTCTTTGAAGCTCAGTTCTGAAATCATACAGGGCACATTCATTGAATGGAATGCAGTAGGATTCACTGAATAGAATTTAAAAAGGAGGCTGAAAGTATATCTTAGAAATATATTACTAGAAATATATCTTAGGAATCTTTGAAATACTGTTCATTTTTAATAACTCCTAGGTAGAAGACCTAATCTAATCTGGAATAAACTATTTGGACTAACTTCAAAATTAATTAGAGTGAGAGTGCTATACAAAACCTGGGGGACTCGAGCCAAAGCCTATTCAGAGAAAATGCTTAGCAAAAAAATCTGAAGATAATTTAATAATTTAGTAAAATAAAATAATTACCAAAAAAATAAGTAGAAGGAATTAATAATAAACCCCACATAAGAGAACAGAGTCAGTTAAAAACAAGAATGAATTAGACATGCTTTTGGCAAATTTGAGTTATGAAAATGATGGAAGATGCAAACAGTAATCAGATATAAAATTATTTTTTTAATTATAGGAGACCATTTATATTAAAAGTCTACCTGTAAATTAAAAATCAAATGAAATGGATAATTCTCTAGGGCAATATAAAGTTCAAGAATTGATTCAAGAGAAAGACAAATATATGATACCACTTACATGTAGAATCTAAAAAATAATGCAAATGAATTGAGATAAAAAAACAGACATAGGAAACAAACTTATGGTTACCAAAGGGGAAAGGGAGCAGGGGAGGGATAAATTAGGAATATGGGATTAACAGATACAAAGTACTATGCATAAAATAGATAAGCAATAAGGATTTACTGTATAGCACAGGAAACAGTATCTTGTAATAACCTATAATGGGAAAGAATCTGAAATATATGTATATGTGTATATGTGTGTGTATATATATATCTGAATCACTTTGCTAACACAATATTGTAAATCAACTATACTTCAATAAAAAAAAGAATTGATTCAAGAAGAGTAGAAAACTTGAACAGACCAATAATCATAAAAGAAATTAAAGTAGTCAAAAGAACAAAGCTGAAGGAAGGTCTCACATGTCCTGATTTCAAAACTTTTTATAAAGCTACAGCAATCAAAAAACAGTGTTTGGATGTTAACTAGAATTATTGTGGTGATCATTTTGCAATACATACAAATACCGTATCATTATGGTGTACACCTGAAACTAATATGTCAATTATATCTTAAAAAATCAAAACAAGACAAAACAAACAAACACTGTGGGACTAGCATAAAGACAAACATATAAACCAACAGAATAGAAGAGAGAGTGCAAAAATAAACCCTCACGTATATGGTCAAATTATCTTCAACACGAGCGCCAAGAACGTTCAATAGAGGAAAGAACAGTCTTTTCAACAAATGGTGCTGGGAAAACAGGATATCCTCATGCTAAATAATGAAGTTGGACCTTACCTTACAGCATGTACAAAAATTAACATGGATTAAAGACCTAAATGCAAGACCTAAAACTATAAAACTCCTAGAAGAAAACATGGGAAAAGCTTCATGACATTGGATTTGGCAATGATTCCTTGCATGTAATGCCAAAAGTACATGCAACAAAAGCAAAAGTAGTTAAATGGGACTGTATCAAACTTTAAAATGCCTGCATCAAAGGGAATAATCAGCAGAGTGAAAAAGCAACCTACAGGATGGGAGAAAATATTTGCAAGCCATGTATCTGATAAGGGGTTAATATCCAAGACACATGGGACTTGCCTGGCGGTCCAGTGGTTGACTTTGCCTTCCAATGCAGGGGTTGCGGGTTCCATCCCTGGTCGGGGAGCTAAGATCCCACCCGCCTCTTGGCCAAAAAAAGCAAAACATAAAACAGAAGCAATGTTGTAACAAATTCAATAAAGACTTTAAAAATGGTGCACATCAAAAAAAATCTTAAAAAAAAAAAATATATATATATATATATATATATATATATAAAGAACTACAACTCAAGAAGAAAAAACACAACCCTATTAAAAAATGGGTAAAGGACATGAAGAAACATTTCTCCAAAGATGATATACAAATGGCCAACAAGCATATGAAAAAATGCTCAACATCACTAACCATTAGGTAACTGCAAATCAAAACCACAATGAGATATTACCCCTTGCCCATAAGAATGGCTATTATCAAACAGAAAATAGCAAGTGTTAGTGAGGATGTACAAAAACTGGAGCCCTGTGCACTGCTGGTGGGACTGTAAAATGGTGCAGCTGCTATGGAAAACAGTATGGCGGTTCCTCAAAAAATTAAAAATAGAATTACCATATGATCCAGCAATCCCACTTCTGCGTATATATCCAAAAGAAAGTAGGATCTCAAAGAGATATTTGCACACCCATGTTTATAGCAGCATTATTCACAATAGCCAAAAGGCAGAAACAATCCAAGTGTCCATTGATGGATGAATGGATAAAAAAATGTGGTATATACATACAATGGAATGTTATTCAGCCTTAATAAAGAAGGAAATTTTGACACAAGCTACAACATGAATAAACCTTGAGGACATTATGCTAAGTGAAATAGCTAGTCACAAAAAGACATGCTGTATGATTCCACTTAAATGAGGAATTTTAAATAGTTAAATTCATAGAAACAGAATAGTGGTTGCCAGGAACTGGGGGGGTGAGGGGGAAATGGAGAGTCGCTGTTAAATGAATATAGAATTTTAGTTTTGCAAGATGAAAAAGTTCTAGAGATCTGTTGCACAATGTGAGTATACTTAACACTACTGAGCTGTACGCTTAAAAATGTTTAAGAAGGAAGGAAAGAAAGAAAAAAGAAGGTATCAAAGATATACCCTTAAAATAAAGGCACAAGCCCAGACTGTCTGGGCGGTGAGCCTACTGTAAATCTTCAAGGAGCATGTAATTCCTAGTTTATATAAACTTTACAGACCATGGAGAATAATGAAAGTTTCCCAGCTTATTCTACAAAACTATGATAACCTGGAAAACAACACAGAATGATAGTACGCACACAAACAATAACCGTGGGCTATTTTCATTCACGTGTATAGATACAAAACTCTTAGGTAATATGTAAACCAGTCGCATCCAGCAGTCATATTTCATGACCACGCAGAATTTTATCACAGGAATTCAGGATAGTTGAACATTAGAAATTGTATTAATGTAATTTAGTACATTAATACATAAGGGAAAACAAATCATATCAAACAGTAAGAAAAGCAACTGATAAATTTCAATACCGATTTCTTTTTTTTAAGTTTTTATTGAAGTATAGTTGATTTACAATGTTGTGTTAGTTTCAGGTGTCTAGCTCAATACCCATTGCTGATAAAAACTCATAACAAGCTAACAATGTTGAGAAACTTCCTTAACCTAAAAAGTAGTATCTATCAAAAATTTAAAGCAAATAGCGGGACTTCCCTGGTGACACAGTGGTTAAGAATCCGTCTGCCAATGCAGGGGACACAGGTTCGAGCCCTGGTCCAGGAAGATCCCAAATACCTGGAGGAGCTAAGCCTGTGCGCCACAACTACTGAGCCCGTGTGCCACAACTGCTGAAGCCCGTGTGCCTAGCGCCTGTGCTCCGCAACAAGAGACGCCACCGCAATGAGAAGCCTGTGCACTGCAATGAAGAGTAGCCCCTGCTGGCTGCGACTAGAGAAAGCCCGCATGCAGCAGTGAAGACCCAATGCAGCCAAAAAATAAATAATTAATTAATTAAAAAAATAAAATAAATAAAATAAATAAATAAAATAAAATAAAACGGCTTGGTGTTTGTATTATAAATAAATAAATAAAGCAAACAGCAAGCTTAATGTTGAAACATTAGAAGTAATCCCATTAAAGACAGAAGCAAATAAGGATGTCCACAATCTCCACTGCTATTCAACATAAAGCAGGGGGCCCTAGACAATGCATTAAGAAAAGCATTAGAGGGACTTCCCTGGTGGTCCAGTGGTTAAGACTCTGTTCTCCCAATGCAGGGGGCCTGGGTTTGATCCCTGGTCAGGGAACTAGATTCCACATGCCGCAACTCAAGATCCTGCATGCCGCAACTAAGACCCGGCACAGCCAAATAAATAAATATTTAAAATAAAAAAGAAAGAAAGAAAAGCGTAAGAGGTATAAGTTTTAGAAAGGAAAAAAATGATAGAATGGTTTACCTAAAAAATCCAAGAGAGTCAACTGAAAAAGTTTTAGAACTATTAAGAGTTCAAGCAGTTGGCCAGATACAAGATTAATATACAACAACTAGTAACAGCTATAGCTTTTCTATCCACCAAAAAGAGCTAAATTTTTTTTTTTTTTAAGAGCTAAATTTTTAAAAAATTCATGATAGTACCTAAAGCTCTGAAGTAACCATGAAAAAAGCAAATAAGAAATTTTCAATGTGAAGAAAATAATTTTCATTGAAAGATGGTAAAGAAGGATGGATGAAAATAGCGACAACATATTCCTGGATAAGAAGATTTGATGTTGCAAATTGTTATTTTCCCTCAAATTAATCTATAAATTCAATTCACCCAAAGAGTTCAGACTATGCTCTTCAAGTGCCATTTCTCGTTGGCTAATTACAGGTCTAGGGTAGGAAATGTCCAAGATGAGCCTGCAACATTCTGTCATATTCTAATACATTTTGCTCTATTTTTGCTGTGAAATAAACCACCCCCAAATCCAGCAGCTTAAAACGACAGCAATTCTCCTTCTTCTTCTTCTTCTTCTTTTTTTTTAATTCATAGATTAGTTGGGGAATTCCCTGGTGGTCCAGTGGTTAGGACTCCACGCTTTCACAACCAAGGCCCGGTTCAATCCCTGGTCAGGGAACTAAGTTCCCACAAGCTGAGTGGTGCAGCCAAAAAAAACAAAAAACAAAAAACACTCATAGATTAGCAGTGTGGACCAGAATCAGCAGGGCAGCATGTCTGCTGCATCGGGTGTCAGCTGGGGCAGGCTGAAGGCTGGGGGCTAGAATCATAAGACAGCGAATTCTCTCACATGTCTGGCACTTGACGCCAGCTGCCAGCTGTCAGCCACACACGGAGGCCTCTTCCCATAGCCTGATTTTCTCACTTTGTGATGACTGGGTTCTGAAGGGGAGGGGAAGGGGGTAAGCAAAGCCCCCCACCTCCATCAGCCTCACACCTGCAGTCAGGCCAGCACCCTTGACTCTCTTCCAACGGCCTGCAGGGCAAGTGTTTGTTCCACAGCTTACTGGTGTGGACTCCAGATCAAGTCACTTACATCCCAGGGACACGCTTTCCTCATTTGTAAAATAAGGTAAGCACAGGATTAGGGCTGGGGCCAAGGTGCAACCTTCATGTTATATATAGTACTGTTCGATTTTTTAATGATTTTTTTATTATGTGACTGTATTTGTTATTATGAAAATAAAGTCTTACCACATGACCCAGCAATGGTGCTCCTAAGTGTTTACCCAAATGAGCTGAAAATTTATGTCCATGCAAAAAACTGCACACAGATGTTGATAGCAGCTTGTACTCATAATTGCCAAAACTTGGAAGCAACAAAGATATCCTTCAGTAGGTGAATGGATACACAAATGAATGCATCCAGACAATGCAATATTATTGAGATAAAGAGAAATGAGCCATCAAGTTGTGAAAAGACAGGGAGGAACCTGAAATGCATATTACTTGGTGAAAGAAGCCAATATGAAAAGGCTACGTCCTCTGTGTGCGGCACCGTGTGAGCCAGTGACACCGGACGAAGCAGAAAGGGGAAAAAAAGCTTTGCACTAAACATCTACCATGGTTCTGCGGAGACGGCCGTGAGCAAGGGGCAACACACCGGTGACCCGGCTCCTTCATTGAGTGGAAAGTAAGCTAGAAAACCACGAAGGTCTACACGACAAAGCCCAATCATTCACAAACCGAACTTGGCTTCTCTTTCCGGAACGTTGGAGAGTGGATGCACTCGACGGGCACTGGCTGCTCCAGGGGATCAGGGCGTTCAGACACCTGGATGGCATCAGGATGTCCCTGTGAGCGCTGGGTTTTTGTGGAGGCAGAGTTCAGCAGACCTCACAACATCCCAGCGGCTCCAGCAGAAGCAGCAGCTGTGACATCCAGGACTTGAGGTGGGATGCAAGGCCCGTGGCGCCTTTCGTGGATTCTCAGCACCTGGTGTGCGCGGGCACTCAGCCGGTGGCTGCCGTGTGTGCATCCAGGCCTTCACGCGTGCACTCGTGCATTCCCTTGTTTGCGACATTCGGCCCAGTTACCTGTCGTGAGCCCTGGCCTCGCCCCTCCCGGCACTGTGCACAAGTTAGTCCCAAAGTGCTGTGAGCTCAGTGCCCTCATTGGTAAAACACAGACGGTAACTGTCCCTCTTTTGCAAGATGATTGTGGGTTAAACGAATTAAGGCAGTAAAACTGCAAGAACAGAGCAAGGCCTATAGGAGACCCTTAGCAAATGCAAAGACACAGGTCTCTGCAGGTGTATGAGCATCAGTTCACTTACAAAGGAGGCCAATGGTATCTCCAGGAGACGCGTGAGTTTTCAGATGAGACCCAGAGAAGGAATTTTTCCACCCTCATCTTTATGTTCACTTTATTTTCTAAAAAAAGTGTGCTGTCTAATGAGAAAAGCGGAATGGGGTGACTTGGTGTTAATTTTGGAGATATCTCTTATTCGTTAATCTTTCACGAACAAGTGTAGCCCAGGGCAAATCTCTAACAATTCTGGGATTTGGGAAGAAAAGACAAAGCCATTCGTGGGCAATTCTGGTTCTCTTCTGAAAAGATTCTCAAGCCAGGGCAGGGTGGTGCGGGGAGAATCCTGCCTTTGGTAGAAAATGTAGAAACCCAGGGTCATGTGTGGAGCCAGGATGAGAATATTTGATGCTGGTAAGTGCACAAGTTGTCCTAGGGTGGGCTTGGGGGTGGATTCTGGTCTTTTCCAACAAGGAAGAGAATATTTGCCTTCATCTGGGTGTGGGTGAGTGGCTAAAGGGGCTAGGCCTGGAGTTACCCGCCAAAGAACAATCTCGATGTGCACATTTCTCCAAGCATTGGCCAAATCCATCACGATGGACATCATTCATTCATCCATCCCTTTGTTCATTTATGACATTTATTATAGAATAAGTGGGAAGATCAGATAAAGTGTCTGATCACCTTATTTCACAAAGAAATCCCTTGTGGTTCTACCACAAATTTTTTAAATTTTATTTTATTTTATTTTTAATTTTTAAAAAATTGAAGTACAGTTGCTTTACAACGTTTCAGGTGTACAGCAAAGACTGACTCAGTTATTCTTTTTCATATACTTTTCCATTATAGATTATTACAAGATATTAAATATAGTTCCCTGTGCTATACATTAGGCCTTTGTTGTTTATCCATTTTATATACAGTAATGTATGTCTGTTAATCCCAAATTCCTAATTTATCCCTCTATCCCCTGTTCCCCTTTGGTAACCATAAGTTTGTTTTCTATGTCTGTGAGTCTGTTTCTGTTTTGTAAATAAGTTCATTTGTATCATTTTTTAAGATTCCACGTATGAGCGTTATCATGACTTCACTTAGTATGATCGTCTCTAGGTCCATCCATGTTGCTGCAAATGGCATTATTTCATGCTTTTCAGTGGCTTGAGTAATATTCCATTGTATAGATGTACCACATCTTCTTTGTCCATTCATCTGTCGATGGACATTTAGGTTGCTTCCATGTCTTGGCTATTGTAAATAATGCAATGAAAAAAAAAAAGAGGCTACGTGCTGTGTGATTCCAACAATATGACATTCTAGAAAAGCTCAATCTATGGAGACAGTAAGAAGCTCAGGGTTTACTAGGGGTTGTGTGGTGGGGAGGGATGAATAGGGGGGGCAGAGGGGATTTTTAGGGCAGTGAAACTACCCTGTGTGATATGATAATGGTGGGTACATGACCGTATATATTTGTCAGAACTCATAGAATGTATACCACCAAGAATGAATCCTAATGTAAACTGTGAACTTTAGTTAATAATAATGTATCAATATTGGTTCATCAATTGTAACATATGTAACCCCCCCCGCCCGCCCAGTAATGCAGGGTGTTAGTAATGGGGAAACTATGGGGGGCTTGTATATGGGAACTCTCTGTACTCTCTCCTCAATTTTTCTGTAAACATAAAACTGCTCTTAAAAAGTCTATTAATTAGACAAAAGAAAAGAAGGAGGGCAGGAAAGAAGGAAGGAGGGAGGGGGGACAAAAGAAAACCCCTCTTCACACAGGGCCTGCTTCACTGTGGGCTCTTAGCAGACAGGAGTTTCCTGCCTCTTTCCCTTCCCACTCTCCTGGGTTGGGCTTGACCATGTGCTTGGGCGTGAAAGGCGTGAGTGGGGGAGAAAGGGGGATGAGGCGTCTCTGCCCCTCTGTGACCTTCCTCGGTGACCTTCACACTCCCTAGATTGGCTCTACCTCTGCCCCTCCCCTCCTCCGTGGTCCTGAACACTAAGGGGACAGCGATATCCACAGGGCACGGATGGCCCTGGCCCTTCCAGGCCTGGCAGGCAAGCCCTCGCCCACCTGGAACAGACCTTCCTGCTTGCTGCTCTGCCTGGCAAAACTCTACTCTTGGGAAGCCTTCCCTGTTCAGTTCTGGGCCCCCATGGCCCCTGAATCACCCCATCATAGGACCCTAAGACTGTATCCCCGCCAAGAGCTGTGCCAGGACCTGGGTCAGGACAGGTGTTCGATGCCATTTTAACAGCCCTGGGAAGGGATGCGGAAGCCCAGCCTGCAGGGGGACCAATTCATCAGAGTTCTCAGAATCTCCTTCCATGCAGGCCATCCACTGCCATCCTAGGAAGGCTGACTCCCTGCATGAAGAAGCCCATGTGAGGATATTCGGCAGCAGTTTTTGATAGCAAAGTCTTAACACCACCCGTCAGAAGGGAGATGGTTAAAGGCCAACATAGAGCCAAACCAGGGAATCGCCGCAAGACTGAGTCTGGTTATAGATACCGACATTTCTAAGACATGTTAAGTCAAAAAGGTGAGTTGCAGATGTCGGTATAAGTACCATTTATGTGTGTAAATGCAGAGGAAAAGGTCTGAATAAACCCCACCCTTCTCGTAGCGTTTGAATTTGTTTGAATTTTTGATAACCTGAATATATACTTGGGTTACTTGTATTTTTAAAAATGGGATGGATCTATATATGTTGACTTGGAAATAGGCCCAATATATACAGTTAACCTAAATATTAACACACACATGCAACTGTGTATACATAGGAAAAAAACTGGAAGGATCCATAACAAACTTTTAACAGTGGTTACCTCGAGGGGTGGGCTAAAGGAACTTTTCAAGTTTTGTTGTTTGCTTTGACACTGTTTGAATTTATTATGACCAGCAAACTTTAAAATAACAATAAAGCCCATTTTCTAAGGAAGGGTTTGATGAATAAATAACTGAACGATTGAATGGATCAACAAGATGGGTAAATTAAGAGACCCTTTGGCAGGAAGTTGAAGCTCTCACTCCTAGCCTGTCTCCTCCCCAAAGAGGGCTCGTCTAGAGGACGGGAGGGTGGCCCAGACCCTCCCCCTCAGGCCAGGAGAAATGTGGGAAAATTGCCTTCTCATCAGAGGGCTCTCCACCATCTGCGGGTGCAGGACCACCACCCAGCGTTGGCGTTCACAGCCCTCCACGACCCCAGCCCACTGCACCTTCCCAGCATAAGCCCAGTGGTCTGGTTTCCAGTAAAACAAGGCACTTTCCAGCCCCTCCCACTTTGCTCACTATGTGTCCTCTGCCTGGAGGGCCCTTCCCTTTCTGCTCTGCAGAGACAAGGCCTACTTGTCATTAGAAGCTCCCACCATCTCACGGGCCTCCTCTGAACTCACCTGGCCTCACTGCCTGGCTCCTATTGGGCCGAGGTCCTGAATAAGTGTCTGTCTGCCTGCATGTCCATGGAGTATAATTGCTTTACAATGGTGTGTTAGTTTCTGCTTTATAACAAACTGAATCAGTTATACATATACATATATCCCCATACCCCCTCCCTCTTGCATCTCCCTCCCACCCTCCCTATCCCACCCCACTAGGTGGTCACAAAGCACCCAGCTCATCTCCCTGTGGTAAGAGGCTGCTTCCCACTAGCTATCTGTTTTACATTTGGTAGTGTATATAAGTCCATGCCACTCTCTCACTTCGTCCCAGGGAAGCTCAGAGTCTTAACCACTGGACCGCCAGGGAAGTCCAAGGCATTATTGTTTAATAGATATGGAGTTTCATTTTGGGAAGATGAAAGAAGGTCTGTGCTGTAGACAGATGGCGATGGTTGCACGGCAATGTGAGTGTGCTTAATGGTGCTTCCACCGCAGGGGGCATGGGTTTGATCCCTGTTCAGGGAACTAACATCCTACATGCCGCACGGTACGGCCAAGAAAGGAAAACAAAATACAACAATAATGCCTCATTCTCCCCTCTCTCCAACCCCTGGCAGCCACTACTCTCTCCTCTGTCTCTATGAGTCTGACTAACCCTAGGAACCCCATGTAAGTGGCATCACACAGAATTTGTCCTTTTGTGACTGGTTTATTTAACTGAGCAGAAAATCTTCCAGGTTCATCAGTGTTATGGCATGTACCAGATTTTCCTTCCCTTTTAGGGCTGAATAATATTCCATTGTACTTATATACCACCTTTTATTTATCCATACATCTGTCAGTGGGCACTTGGGTTGCTTCCACCTTTTGGCTATTGGGAATAATGCTGCCATGAACGTGGGTGTACAAATATCTGTTCTAGTCCCTGCTTTTAATTCTTTTGGGTATATATCCAGAAGTGGAATTTCTAGATCATATGGTAATTCTATTTTTAATTTTCTGAGGAACATTATTATTTTCCTTTTTTTAAAATTTCTATTGCAGTATAGTTGATTTACAATGTTGTGTTAGTTTCTGCTGTACAGCAAAGTGAATCAGTTGTACATATACACGTATCCACTCTTTTTTAGATACTTTTCCCATATAGGTCATTACAGAGTATTGAGTAGAGTTCCCTGTGCTATACAGTAGGTCCTTATTAGTTATCTATTCCATATATAGTAGCGTGTATATGTCAATCGCAATCTCCCAGTTTATCCCTCCTCACCCCTCTCCCCCTTTGGTAACCATAAGTTTGTTTTCTGCATCTGTGACTCTATTTCTGTTTTGTAAATAAGTTCATTTGTACCATTTTTTTAGATTCCACATATAAGGGAACCTTATTTTATTATCTGTTTGAAATGGTTCACAGTAAAACGATTAACGGTATTTTAAAATGCTTCATAATGGCAAGAAGTTACTCTGAAAACGCGTCGTCTGGAAGAATGCCCTTACATGCGTCTAATACTCTTTAAGAACTCGAAATATTTAGTGGATGTGGCATTGGCTCCCCCAAATCAAAGCCCCTAGCAGGTTAAGCTACACCCACACTGGTATTCAAGCTCCCCTTGCTAGTGCTGCCTTCATGAAGGCACGGGACACACTTCAGGTCACTGAGATGGGAAAAGAAGTGTGTGTGTGGTGGGGAGTGAACTTCAGGAACTATTTCCTTACTCCTAAGAAAGACACTAGGAGAAGGTGGCCTTGGTCCTGGGCATGGCTGTAACGCTGCCATTCTGTCACCATCTTGAAGGTGGAGCCACAGAGGAGAAGGCAGAGCCGAAGGGTAGGAGGGGCTTAAGTTCCAGTGTTGTGGAGTTTTTGGCTGTTGAGTGGGTAATACAGGTATAGGTACATGCAATACATGTCCTATTATTCAAGCGACTTGAGTGGAAGCTATTAGTTGAGGTTGAAAGCATCTTCACTGATTGAGTAAATAACTTCTAATTTAAAAAATTAGATAAGTAATATATATATATTCTAATTATAAACACTTAATAATACTGAGAAAACTTTAAAGTTCTCCTTCACTTTCCCCATCTCATTTTCCTTCCCTAGACCTTTTTTACTATATACATATGCAGTCTTATGTTTACACACGTTTTTGTTTTAAGAAAATGTTGGCTATACTACATATAGATCATTCTTTACATCGCTTTTTTAACCTAAAAATAGGTTTTGAAAAATGTTCCATACCATTTTCTTAATTTAAAAAAGTGTTGTATAGTATTCCATGGTGTGGGAATACCCACATTTATTTCACTGTTCCTTTATCAGTGAACATTTAGACATGCCTCTTTGGGCACTGGTGAAAATACTTATGAAGAGTGAATTCACTGAAGCAGAATTCCTGAGTTAATGGATAAGTGCATTTTAAGTTTTGATAGATGTCATCTTGCCCAGAGAATGCTTGTGCCAATGTAGGTGCCTAATGCAACAAAGGGGCAGCCCCCGTGCCCAAGGTTCACCCTCCCCCCGCCCACACACACAGCTGCCGGCCTCTTCCTACCCTCTCTCCTCCAGCTGCCACCCCAGTGGCAACAGCAAGCCTTTCTCCCAGAAGGAAGCCCTGTGTGTACGTGGGAAAAATGACAGAAATGAGGGGCGGGGACACTGGCCCTGCCTTCCAGGAACTTCTTTTCTCTCATGGGAGAAGGAAGCAACACTGAAGGCAGTTAGTGACTCAACAGGGATGATATTAAAAATATTTAATACCCCCTATTAGGAACACAAATCAGGAGGAGGCCTAGCCTTAGTGCCTCCAGATGGGAGGCTACAGGCCCTCTGCTCAGCCAGACATTAACCCTTTAGTTGTTAGATCTATGAAGGTCTGGGGGAATCCCAAGGAAGGGGCTGATAAGAGTGCAGACAGGGTGGCCACAGCAGTGCATATGGGCTGACGTCCCTGTGGCATTCCAAGGGGTCATAGGGGATCTGAGGAGGCACATGTCCTGGCTACTATGGGACTCTGAGAGAGCTTCTGGGAGGAAGATTTTCTTGCAGAATTTGGGTTGGGAGGAGAAGCAAGCAGGCCAGGAATCAGCTGGGTCAAGGCAAGCCCTGACCCTCTACTTCCTTTCTCTGTTTAAGTGTCCTCCTTGAGTCCCCTCCTCTTCCTAATCTGCCCAGAGAAATATACATTGATCCGGGGCAAATTTACTCAGTTTGAAAGAAACAGTGAACTGGTCATTTTTATAATATAAAAAGACTCCATCAAATGCTCCCTGACCTCAATTTTCTTTATTTTGTGCATTAGAGAGAGGCAAGATTTCAAACGTACCTACTTTTCCTCCATATTGGGTTGAAAGGGCCAGAGAGCTGACTTCAGACCATGAGCCACCCCCTGGTGGACACACACATGGTCTTCTTTTTTTTTTTCATGGTCTTCTACCAAAAGGGCATTTTACCCCGGACCCCCTGAGCTCCTTGGAGGAGCCCTGCCTGGTGCCATGCTGTTGGACGATCCTTGAAACCGAGGCACTAAGAGACCCTGCATCAGGCCTCAAGAACCCGGATGAGGATCTGTCGTCCCTCATAGACAGATCCGGGGACACTGAGACCCCGTAAGGGAGAGCTGCCTGAGGTCAAACAAGTATACAGGAGCAGAGGCAAAACCAGGGCTGAGTGCTGTGTGGGGGTGGGGGTGGGGCATCACTTTTTAGTGGCCTGATGGGAGGAGCGTCTAAGATGGGGGCGCAGGAGGTTGCTTAGCTCACCGCAAACCTGCAGGGTGGGTGGAGAAGAATCCAGGGGCCCACAGCCAACTGTCCCTACTTGCAAAACCCAGGACCCAGGAACGTTTAATCCGTTTAAAGAGAAACACGGGAGACTGCCCAAGAGGCCAAGACGCTTCAGGAGGCTTTCTGGTTCCTAGTTCCGGCCAACCGGGCGGGCCTTGTCCTCTGCCTGGGGAGGGCGGGTGGGGAAGACGCCATATTTGGTCTCCAGGTCCAAGGTCGTTTGGCACCATCTCTCCCGCCTACCAGATTGCCGGCAGGGCTCTGCCGGTTCTTCCCCTTTTCTTTCCCTGCACTGGAAGCATGGAGTCTTAACAACTGGACCGCCAGGGAAGTCTCCCCCCACCCTTTTCTTTCGGGGCCTTTAGCAGTACACCCGCAGGTCTTCCATAGTCTTTTTGCACCGAGGTTCCAGATTGGTGATGGAAAGACTGAGGTCTGGGGCCTCTGCGGGAATCATGAAGGAGCAGAAACCTCCGTGGTGCTTCTCAGACCTGCAGGCCGGAGATCACCTGGACACAAAGCCGTTTATTTTTCCTTTTAGCTCGGAGGATGAAGAGAGAGGGCATTGTTTTCTACAGAGACACCGAAAAGTTCTTTCTTAATTCCCCACCTTGCCTCGGCAGGCGGAGGTGACCGGAGATTCTTAAATTTTTAAATTTTTTAACAGCCCCTCCTGAGCGTGTCCAGCTGTTTAAAGTAAGGCCCCGCGTTCCCAATACTGGCAGAAGGCGAGCGCATGTGGGAACCTGTGCTGGGGGGAGGGGGGGGGGGCGCTGACAGCCCCATCCGCAGCCAGGGAAGGGTCCATCCGTTTAAGGCCCCATCACCTCGGGGCCCCGCACAGCCTCGAAGTGTTCCTGCCCGGATCTGGGAGTCCCACGCACCTGGAGGGCGCTCGGTGTCCACTCCCAAAGGGCGCTGCAGACCGTCGCCCACAGTCGACAACCAACTGCCGCCCCTCCCGCCACTCTCCCAGGCAGAGCCTCAATACCCTGGGCCGGGGCGCAAAGGAGTGCGCTCGGCCCCCACCACCCGGGAACCTAGGAGCAGCTGAGCTGCAACGCCGGAACCACGGCCAGCTGGGAAGGTGGCTCCGGAGGTAGGCGAGGCTCTGCCCACGCACCGCAGGCCGGGGGCGGGGCGATCCTGAGGGGCCGGGCCACTCAGGGGGCGTGGTCTTAGGGGGTGGGGACTGGGGCTGGCCCCAGGACCTGGAGAGCTGGGGGTGGGGGGCTAGTTTTTGCAACGGCTAAGGGCCTGCGGCTTTATTATAAGGCGGAGCTCGGCGGGAGAGGTGCAGGCGGGAGCCGAGCTGAGCGGGGAGGAATACAGCCGTAGAAAGCGGATTGCAGCCGGCGGACCCCGCAGCCCTCGCCTAGGACAGCCAGCCGCGCGCTGGACATCGCTCGAAGGAGCTGCGCGCAGCGCAACCCGCGGAGCCGACCCGGAGCCCCGTGCAGTCTGGGCAGCGCAGCGCAGCCCTGACCCGCGCAGCTCGCCGCGCTCCAGCCGCCGGTCCGGGCAGCATGAGGCGCCCGGCGCTCTGGCTCTGGCTCTGCGCGCTGGCGCTGCGCCTGCAGCCGGCCCTCCCGGTGAGTGTGGCCCGGGGCCGGGCTGGGAAGCGGCGGGAGGCCGGGGTTGGCAGAGCCGCCCATGTCGGCGGCTGCACGTGGAGGGGGAGGGGAAGCGGGGACTTACCTTCTTCCCGCGCTAGCTCGGCGGGCCCCGGTACCCGGAGCCCCGAAATCAGGGCTCCCGCCCCAATTACCTCCGCCGTCGGGGGGCGCCGCACGGGTTCCGCTGCTCGGGGCGGAGACCCGGGGCCCGCGGCGCCCAGCGGAGCGGAACCTGCGCCGGGGCTCCGCGCTCAATTAGGTAAAACGGTTCCACAGGCGAAGGAGCCCGCCAGCCTGCGGCGGCGCCTGGGGTCGCCGGCTCCCACCCGGTCACCCCGGGCGCCGCGGCGCCGGCTCCCCCGCCTGTGACCCGGGAGGATGCGGTGATCGCGGCAACTACGCCCCGTCCGCGGACCCTAATTCAAACCAGACTCGCCGAGCCCCGGCTCCTGGCCCCTCGGGCGGAGGCAAGTTTGGGCGCAGCGGTGTCGGCGCTGGAGCAGGCGGGCGTGTTCGCTAAGGAGCCCCAGCCAGGGCTGCGAGGGGGGACTGGGGCGGGCGGGCGGGGCGGGCGGAGGCGGGGTCCTCGGCTGTCCGTTGGCTGCCCGAGACGAGCCGGGCCGAGCTGGTAGAAGGAGGTTCCGGGAAGTTGGCCCCGGAATGCTAGAGACCCGCAAGAACCCAACTTCTGGGCTGCTGAAGTTGTGCTGCCCGGGGAGGGACGCGAGCCGGCGCTGGGCACCGCCGCGGCGCGCGGGTAGCTTCCCCGAGAGTGGACCCGCGAATGGCTCTTCCCCTCCCCGGCCTGGCTTTGTGCTGGAGCCGCGCCGAGGGAAGGCGGGTCCCTTGGCCCGCCCAGTGGAGCTGAGGAAAAGGGGGACAAATGTGGAGCCCGAGGCTGGGGGGGAGGCCTTTGGGTAGGACTCCAGCATCCACCTTTGGCGAGGGGTGAGTCCCCTCTGAAGAGGGACCTGGCCGACAAAGAGCATCCCGAGGGTCCCAGAAAGTGATCTCCCGCCTCAGCCGCAGTCCGCTGGCCCGCCTTCCCCAAAGGGGGCGCTTTGTTCTCGGACCCTGTAACCCTTTCCTGGGAACCGCCCCGCAGCGCCGTCCCTAATATGGGTTGGGACCTGGGCTGCCGCCAGGTGTCAGCCCTGGCCGCCGGGTGGTCATGTCCACCCCCGCCCCCCCCCAGTCCCCACACCCATTGCTAGAGTCCCGGGGTCCTCCGCGCGGGCCGGGTCGGCCATCCCCCGGGATGAAAAAGGGAGGTGCGGGACCGAGGGGCTCTTCCCGTGCCGGAAGTGGCAGTCTCTGGCCAGCACATCTGGACGGCTCGACTTCCCTAGTTCTGGCAAAAGGAGGCACGTGGGAGGGGAAGGAGCGGCTGCCGGGCGTGGGTACTCCGGTCCTCCGCTTATAATGTATTATCTGGACAAGTCCCTCAGCAACGCCAACCCGCTGAAAGCGGGTCCCTCCCATAATAATAGTAGCTCCCAATTATTGAGAGCCTTGCGGTATTTTGCAGGGTCTGGCTCAGGTGAGGTGCTTTTCAGGCTGATCTGTGAAGTGCCCTCCTTGCTTCCAGGTGACTGTTATGCTTGGAAACATTTTGGAGTCCAGGAAGGGGTCCCTAATGCCGCTTGAATTGCTGATGAGTTGGAGTGTTCATGTGGGGTGCCCTATCTGGGGGAGCCATGGGGAAGGACAGGATTTCTGAGCTGGGTCTCCATAGCAACGCCTGGCTTTTAGGTCCAAGAAGTTGCATCTGGCTTCCCCTTCACTCTTGAAGAGTATGGCTTCTGTGGCATTCAGACTGCACCTTGAACCAACAGTTAGTACTCTGGAGAAGAGGGTGAAGGTGTTTGGCTTACCTCCCTGGCCCACCTGGCCTTTCCCGGCTGCCGCACGCTCTCCAGGCACAAAGATGGGGCCTTAGCAGCACTCCGCCTATTTCCAGCCAGAATCAGGAGTGCTGGTGGTGGTTCCTTTGCTTGCCTTAGGTGAGGCTGGCATTCCTGAGCGGGGATCCCAGAGCACCTTTTAACACGGGGAGGCAGATGGGATTAGAAATTTTCTGTGGGCCACGTTTCCCAGACTTTTTCTGTGTGCTGGGAAGAAGCAGATGCTGCATTTTTTTTTTCTACCCTAGAAAATGTGATACATTATGGAAAGGCAGGGCAGTTGAGTTTCAAGGGGGAAACGAGGAAGGGAGGGAGGCTCATTAGAGCTGTGGTGGTAGGAGGGCTTCCTGGAGGGGGTGTTTGAGCTGAGCCTGAAAGCACTAAGCTTTGGGGTCAGACACTGGCTCAGAACTTAGGTCTTTGTTTGTTTGATTGTTTGTTTATTAAGTTTAGCTTGTTTTCTCTTTCCCAGCCCTGTCCTCTCCCTTTTATAGTGGCTGTCCATATTTGGTTCAAAGTGGGGGCACAAAGTACCTTCCCAGAGCCCTCTTACTAAAAGAAATAAGGCAGTGGGATTTGCTGGAATAGGAGGTGTCCACTGGTTACAGAAATCTGGCTTCTCCCAGGGTTCACTTTGGCCCCAGTGGGAAGCAGGTCAGAATCCCCTGGGGATCAGTGAGGTAGGGTATGATCCTGGGCACCTGACTTTGGACAAGGGAAGGCTGCTAGGGCAGGAGGTTGCTCAAAACCACTCCCAAGAGACGAGAACAGGGTTTGTCTAAAAAAGGTTTCCGCATGGTTGTGTGTGTGTGAGATTCCCATGGTCTTTTGTTTCTGCCACGCAAGAAAAATTGCTTGTTCTGGAAAGTTATTTGCTGTTTCCTCTCTTTCTCTCTTCTCTTTCTTGAAAGGCAGAAAATCCCTTTTTGCCTTAATTATGGGGGCTAGTAGAGACATTTCCCGACGGCCTGGCGGAGTGGGTGGGGCTGGGGGAGGCATTAACTTCCTCTGCCTGGGCTCGGAGCCTTCTGGAGGTGATGTCACTCCTGGCTTGAGCTCCACAGGGAGGGTGGGGCTGGTTTAAGTCTCTACCTGTGGCTCATAGTGGGTTCCAATAAAACCTCATTAACCCAGATTCGTGGGGAGAGAAATAAGAAAGGGAGGGAGAGGAGCCTGGAAAGAATTAATGAAAAGCTTGAATTTTGGAGTAGTTTATAGAGGAATCTTTTTTATTGCCGCAGAATTTTGGATTCTGAAGTCTCTTGAGAATGAGGTATCCTTGGTATCCAGGTTTTTTCAGAAAGTTAAGAATCCTTATTACCCTCAAAAATATTCTTACTTTGGGCGGGACTCTGAAATATTTATTTCCCTTCCTTTATTAACGAAAGACTGCTAAGCATAGTTAAACCTCTGGATGCCAGGGTCCTCATAGCTGTCACCATGTTAGGTTATGGCGTTTGTCTCCCGGGTTTATTGAGCTCTGAAGAGCACTTTGCCTCTGGCCTGGTGCCCTTCTGTTGGTGCACTTGGGATTCTGGTTTGCGTTTTTTCCTCTTCCATCCCTGTCTGATAGCAGCCAAAAGTGACATTTGTGGGCCTGAGTATAGCAAGCGGCTTTTCAGTTCAGTTCTAACTGGTACTTTTCTCCAGCAGTACTAAGAAGCTAGTCAGATTTGTTAGAATTATTTCTAAGACAAGAGTTTTCAGCGCTGAGTAAGGGTCTCACCTGTGAGCAATGACCTCTGTGGTGTCCTGATAGTACCTAGAATAACAGAGGCTGTCAAGGGAGGTGCTTATGGGCTCCCTAGGGGAACAGATGTCAGTGACCTCTGGAGCAAGCACCTGATGATGACCCCATGTTCCAAGTTCTTCCACCTGGCTGAAGTTGTAAATGACTTGTCAGTCATGGGTAGCCTGGACCCAGTAAGGCTAACTCCGTCTAAATCCTGGTTGGCAAGGGCCCTCATTCCTTTTTTTTTTTTTTTTAATTAATTTAATTTCTTTATTTTTGGCTGCGTTGGGTCTTTGTTGCTGCGCGTGGGCTTTCTCTAGTTGTGGCGAGCGGTAGCTACTCTTCGTTGCAGTGCGCGGGCTTCTCATTGCAATGGCTTCTCTCGTGTGGAACACGGGCTCTAGGCACGCAGGCTTCAGTAGTTGTGGCATGTGGGCTCAGTAGTTGTGGCTCGTGGGCTTTAGAGCGCAGGCTCAGTAGTTGTGGCACACGGGCTTAGTTGCTCCACAGCATGTGGGATCTTCCCGGACCCGGGCTCGAACCTGTGTCCCCTGCATTGGCAGGCGGATTCTCAACCACTGCGAAGGGCCCTCTTTCTTAGCTTGGGCCCTGTCTCTATTTTTCACACTGTGTCTTATTCGGGTGGCAGTGCACCCATACTGTTTGGCTGGCCAGAAACAGCTTTGGGTGAGGTGGAGCCCCCGGTATTGGGTCTCTGCTCCGCCACTAATGTACCACGTAGTCTCAGGCGAGTCACTTCACAGCCGAGTCTTGATGTCCTGTGTAAAGAGAACGTCATACCTGTTCTCCTCGTCCTGATTCTTTGATTTGCGTATTCATTTCATAATGAAGGTGTGAAAGTGTTTGGTAATGAAAACGCCAGAGGAAAGTTAGCTGTTAATAGAATTAGGATCACCTTTAACTGAGTGCCTGCTGTTGGGTGCTCGATGCTTTTCCTGCATCCCTATTTCATATTTACCCCAAACCTTTACCATGTATGTCACTGTACCCATTTTGTGGATGAGGCCTGCAGAGGTGAGCCCCTACAAGGGGCCGACGTGGGAGAACCAGGATTTGTACGTACATGTGTGCGTATGTGTGTGGCGTGAAGAAATCGAAGGACTGGCAAGTCTCCCCCACAAACCCAGCATAGGAGACTGGCTGAAACCAGCAAGGTTTGCCCTTGTGCTTGTCCCCAGGGCAACAACCAGCCTGCACCGACTTTCATCATGGACACTGGGGAGACATTTGTGGAATTAGTAGATCTTTTTTTAAGCCTCGAAGCCGGGCACCGTGGCCCCAGTGGGGTGACCAGAACCCAGGACTCGTGGCTCCTGTGCTGGGCTCACCTCCCGGCCCCTTCAATGCCAGGTCCCGCCGCCGCTTCAGGAGCAGCCCCATGAGGAATTGTCATTAAGTGCTGGAACCCTGGGATTTCTACAGAACAAACAATTTCCTGATTTCCTCCTTCTTTTCAACAACGAATTTTGGAGTCTTGGGTTGAAAGCCGCCCCTTGAGGGCCTGCGTAAGTGTGTCTAAGAGAGAGGGAAGGGGATTAACGGAGTCTGTGGAAAGAGGGCTTTAGGCGCCAGGATCCTGCACCCTGGAACAGATTCCGTGCGGTGTCATTTCCCTCTCAGCTCTTCGGCAGAGGTTGGGCGTGTATTCTGGAACCTCCCTCTGAACGGCCATGAGTGCCCTGGTGGTGCGGGGAGAGGGCAGGCGTGTGGGCATCCCCTCACCCCCGGAGGCACGACCCTGCACTCGGGGTCACTTCAGCAACTTCCAGCTCCAGGTGGATGTGGGGAGCCCCCTCCACTGCCCCCCAGAAGGGCTAGCTTTATCTGTGTGGTGTTACCACCTCTGCCTGTCCTTGGGATGCTGACATTGGGTGGGGAGTCAGCGCTAGAAAGTCCCCTGCATTTCCAGGTCCAAGGCAGGGGCACCTGGTCAGCTCCCTGGGGCTTGGTACCCTGCGGGGGAGCGGTGCAGAGGAGGGGTGGCACGGGCCAGAGTGGTCTAAGCTTTTTCTGGAAAGGGTCCTGCTGCCTGTCATGCCGTTGTGGGTTTGGGGAGCCAGGGGTTCTGGCAGGGCCTCAAGGCTGTGGAGGCGCTGGGCAGTCGTGGGGCTCGGGGCCGTCGGATCAGGAGGGGGAAGGTTTGAGGGTCTCTCTCCCGCGTTTATGGCTCTGTGGTGCTGCCTCATTATATGGAGAGGCTGCTCTGCCTCTGGCCTGCAGCCCTGGAAGAAACTCCTCTGCCCAGTGACTCACGTGAGGGTTGCAGCCCCACGAGAGGCCGTGTGTGCGTGCACACGCTGCATGGGTTGCAGCTGTGACTGGGCTCTGCTTGGCCTGTCGATTTCCCCACTGGGCTTCCCCGCAGGTTAGGCTGCAGTCTGAGATTTTGGGAAACCTGGTCACCACCTGTCTGCCACTTCCTCCTCGGAAACCAGGAAGCTGTCTTCCTCCCTCCCTCCCTTTTTAACTGCAGCTCTTCCTCTATCCCGGGCTTTAGAAGAGTCTGCGGAAGTGATTCCTACAGACGAGGGTGGCTAGGACCCGTGTCCCGCCTAGTCTCGGTTTAATCCTCCGTGGTGTGACTTGGGCAGGTCCGCGCCCCTCTGTGTCTCAGTTCCCCTGTGCACTCAAGGGGCCCCCCTTACCTGCTTCAGCTCCAGCAGCCGTGTGGTTGCAAAGAGACCTTGTCCTGGGGAGGGTGAAGGTGGCACTGGGGGGACCTAGTGGGGGCTCAGAATCCTCCAACATTATTCGTCCGGGGACTCGAGGGGCACTGCCTGCCTGAGGGCTCATCTGCGGGATGGGAGTCACGGCAGGCTGCTCTTGGAAGAGGTGGACTTAGGGCTCAGTATGGGAACCAGAGGTGTATGGAGGCCCCTGGGCAAGGTCAGGCCGGGGGTGAGGGCCGGGGGATGTTCTCTGCACACGCCCAGGCCTCCTGGCCACCTGCCCCGGGTCCGCTCCTCCGCAGGGACAGAAGCCGCGGCGGGCAGGTTGTGGCAGTGGGGCAGGCAGGCGTGCTTATCGCTCCGCTCATCGGCTGAATCGTGGTGCCAGGCCCACAGATCCTCCCCTGAGACTCATCCAACCAGCTTGTCCCTGAGCCCACTGTGTGTGAGGCAAGACTAGGGCTCGGGGGCCTGGCTTCCAGCCCGACCCTTTTTACCGCTGAGTGACGCTGGGCACGGGCCTCTCTTGGGCTCAGTGGGTCCACGTGTGAAATGGGAGTGCGGCTGAGAGGCAGAGGCGAGGTCACGCCTTTGGCTGTTGGTGACGTCTCGCGGCTGTGTCACAGGGCTGGTGGCGTCTGGGTGGGGCCTGCCTCTGCTCCTGCTGCCTCTGGAGAGTTCTGCCACAAGCGTGGGGGGCTGGGAAGCCTACCTGGCTCGACCAGATCTAAAGCCCAGAGCCTGGCTGCCTGCCCTGCGCACAGCCCTGAGCAGGTGGGGAAGGGTCCACACCTGGTCCGGGGCCGCGTGTAAGAGAGGGTGACCATTACTGGGACCAGACAGCAGGGTCGGTCTGCGCAGACAGGCCAGGGGGGCAGTGACAACCAAAGGTCATCCAGCCTGAGAAAGGGTTCATCCCAGAGCCCCTCCCATCAGGAACTCAGGCCTAAGGCAGGGCATTTTCTGTGTTAGGGCAGGGGGCCCCCCCGATGGAGGCAGCGGGAGTGGCGGAGACTACCAGTCCCCCTCTGGGACCCCTCTTGGGCTCCCTTCGTCTCCGTAGCAGTGCAGGGACTTGTCCCACCACGGGACGTTGAATTCAACCACCTTTCCTGCTTGGGCTACCTGACGCTTCCTGTGGCCATGCTGGCCCTCGTTGGGTGCCTTCTGCCCCCAGCAGGCTTAGGTGACGGGGTTCTGGGGCCTGGCCCAGGGTGGTGGGGCGTGGGAGGTGGGGGGGAACTTCTGGAGGGCCGAGGTGGCTTGTCCACCCCAGCTCCTAGCCCGTGCTGGGCCCCGGGAGGCCTCAGGAGGACCTGAGGACTTGAACTGCTGTTCCCATGTCACGGCTCATGCCCTGGCCGCGTCTGACCTGTCTGGGGACTTGACTGTGTCAGTCCCTTGGCAGGGGCTCTTCTTTCCAGGAGCTCCTCAACACCCCTGCTGCCCACAACACTGTCCGGGGCCTTGGAGTCCCATCTCTGGGGAGTGTCCCGGATGGACATGTGGTCAGGTTTGGGCTTGCAAGGTGTTTCAGGAACCTCTGAGACTATAGTGGAGGCTGAGGTCACTCCAGCTTCTCCCGGAGAAAACCGCTGGGGGCCATACTGCTGTCCCTGGTGACCACACTCCTCCAGGATGCCGTGGGGGGAGGGCCTGGGCAGCACGACCTCCAGGCTGGCCAGGGCCTGCCGGGCTGGGAGAATGGGCCCGCTGGGGCTGAGCTGAGATCCTCGGGTGCGGCCCCTGCCTCTCCTCCCTGCCCCCCACAGGCACTGGGGAGCAGGGGACAGGGGTTGGAGGGTGAGCATAGGTGCAGAGTTTCCCTGGGGCAGGCCTGGTTGTTGTAAAGTCCTGGGAGGGCTCAGGCCAGGAAGTCGGCCCTGAGGTCTCCATGGTGACTCTGAAGGAGTGGCTGAGGCCACCTGGGTTCTGTGAGCTGTGTGAATAGCAGAAAGCCCCCAGCCTAACCCCCTCTCCCTTCCACCCCTCTGTGGGACAAGATCGTCCTTCCAGAGCCTCATCTAGGGGCTGGGCGTCCAGTGGATGCCCTGGTCCAGCTCTCCTCCCAGGGTAGTGGCGGCAGCCCGAGCCTGGATGTCTGAGTCTGCCTGCCTGTGGAGTGGATTTGGGGTCCCGTCTGGGGTCCTGAAACCTTGGGCCTGGGCAGGCGAGGTGGGACCCAGAACGGGCAGGTCGGTCTGCCTTGGTTAGTCCCACCTGGGGCTGGCGCAGAGAGAGGTGCTGTGCGGAGGCCGGGAGAGCACAGGGCGTGGAGTCTGGCCAGCCCACGTCATTACCAGGCTCCACCGCTTCCTCCCCGGAGCATCCTGGGCAGGTTTCGGCACCTGCCTCGAAGCTTCAGTTTCTTTACACGTATAATGGGATTTTTAAAGTCCTGCTTCGGAGGGCTTCTGAAAAGATCCTGTGAAATAACCTGTATGGTGTGATTGGGAGCCTCTTCCTTGTCTGGGCTCAGAGGAGCAAGTCTGGGAGAGCTTTGGGGCTGACGCTGCTTAGGGAGTCCCCTGGGGAGAGACCCCTGTGGCTGTGGCTGGGGGGAGGGGCACAGTCTGACCTGACCTGTGTAGTCGTTACTCAGTGTGAATGGCCAGCTGGTCTTACCCCAGGGTGCTGATGTCGCAGGACCTACAAACACGGCTTTGGCCCCTTCTCAGAAATACGAGCCTTCCCTGTCAGGCCGGGCTTTGCTTGCCTGAGCCTTTGCCAGAGGCCGGCTCCTGCCCCGAGGAGGTGTGGGCTAGGCTGGTAAGCAGTGGCAAGAGGCCCGGTGAAGCTAGATGCCGGGGCACCTTGGGGGGGGGGGGTGGTCTCAGGCCAGCTGAGCAGGGCCCCCCCCTGGCTGTGGGGGACCCATGGTCTGTGCCCAGAACTGCAGGCCGAGGGGTGCCCTGGAGTGGGAGCGGGGCTAGGCTGCAGGGTGGAGGGGGAGGGCCCCACCCCTGGGTCCTCCTTCCTTCTGCACTTTCTCCTGTGCCGCCTCCAGTGGAAATGATGGCTGTTTTCTCCCTGAGGGTCAGAGAGCCCGCAGTCCTCCCTGTGATGGGGTGGCTAACTGCATACCTGCTGGAGCAAGACTGCCTGGCCCCAGACCCCCCTCTCTAAGCACTTCAGTGGCTGTGTGCCCTGGGACAGATGACTCGTCCCCTTTGCCTCAATCTTCTCATCTGTAAGATGGGTTTGCACTAGAATCTAAGGTTATCATGAGGTGTACATGAATTCATTCAGGTAAAGTGCCTAGACTAGTACCGGGCACGTAGTACTCAAGACGTATTAGCCGTGATTACTATTTTCCCCCCAAGACCTAATTCTGAGATTTCTATTGTTCAAGTGACCACCCTCCCCCCCACCCCAGCCCAGGTCAGGTCCTTGGGTTTTTCCTTCCGCCCCATGACTGTCCTGAGTCCTGGGCAGGTGTTAGGGCTTCTTCCCCTTTCTGGGGTTTCTCTGAGTTCATAAGACTGGGGCTGCATCCATGGTCCTCCTTTTAACTGCCTTAGCACCTACTGTGTGCAGAGGCTGCCAGGGCCTGGGAACTCAGTGCTGGGCATTTGAAGCTGTGCGAACCTTCTAGCCATCAGGAAGCCACTGGAGGAGGGCAGCCTGACAGTGAAGGGGCCCAGGCTGCTTTGCTTCTTATTGGCGGGGGTCCCACCAGTAATCTGGGAATCCAGCCTATTCAGATCTGGCCTTCACAGGAAATTCTGCCTTCCATCACTCAGGCCGGAAAGTACCAGCTCTGCTCTGCCACTGGACCCCTTCAAGGACACTCTGACCTTTCTTTGTCTTTGTCTGGGCTCCAGCAGCCTCAGTGCCTACTTGGTCTGAATCGTACTTTATCCCAGAGGCAGGTTCCCAGACTAGCCCATTATTCTTCTGGACGTGGGAGGAGAAGCCATGTACACCTGTGGCTTAAGCAGGAGCAAAGGGAATTTCGTCATTCTTTCTTGGGTATGGGGTTGGCTGGCAGCCACATTGTGACACAGGTTAAAAAATTTGCTCTTGGCATCTTTCAGCCTCCTTTTAGCAATCCTTTCCCATCTTCCAAAACCCCTACCCAACCCCAGTGCCCCAGTTCCAAAACTACCCGTCCCCCATAGAGCTAGTTTCTGCTCTAGTGTGAGTGACTAGCACCCCTTAGCCCTCCCAGCGGCATTTTCATCTTAAAAGGGATACTCTGTAACTGCACGGACACTGCTGGGGAGATCTGGAGGATAAAGTTCTCCCCCTCCCTCCACATACATACAGCTGGCGCCCTGACCAGCGGCTGCAGGTGTGTCAAAAGCTGCAAGTTTCTGCCTCCTTGAAACTTGAAGACACTTTATTTAGCCAGATCAGGGGGAGGATGTCTCTAGAAGCCCATATGGCAGACGTGTCAGGCCCCCAAGCCAGGCGGAGTTTGGGGATTAATCAGCTAGAGAGCAGCTCCAGGGGCCCTCATGGGGTCCGACTCGGGGATCCTGCCTGAGCTTCTGGCCTTAGCTGTCTCGTTGGGACAGCCAGGGCTGGGGTTGGGGAGAGGCTCTGGGGGCTTTGGCTGCCCGTTCTGTCCCCGCGGGTTGACAGTTGCCATCTCCAGAGGCACTTTGATGTGGGACATCTCCAGCAGCCTGCCGAGGCCATCATGCCCTTGGGAAGCGGGGAGCGGTGACCCCGAGTCACTGTGATCAAGTACCCCTCCCCCCACTTGCCATTGAGGGTCCTCCCCCCGCTGAGTGCCATGTTGGTGGTCGGCTGCCCCTCCAGGGCGGGCCTTGAGTCACCACCCACAGACTCGGGACTCGGATCCCCCTTGCGACCTCTTGGCCAAGCCCCTGTGGTGCACTGAGGCAAGGTCTCTTCAAGGTCATCCAGTAAGTTGGAAATAGAGCCCAGGTTTTCCAGTACCAGGTCTGGTCACTCTACCCTGGCCAGCCCTTGTCTGGCTCCCAGGACAGTGCTGGGCACAGAGGCTGGCTGGGCCGGGCCAGGCAGCCTTGCTCAACGCCCAAGTGGAATCCTACCCTGCCCGGCCCAGGTTCTGGCAGGTGGGGAAAAGCAGAGGAACTGGTCTTCCAGCTCCTGGCCTCACACCCAGCCCTCAGCTGGGCCTGTTCTAAGACGAGCCTCGGCACGCGGACAGTGAGGCAGGCGCCAGCTCTCCGGAGGGGTGGGTACGGGGGTGCTGGTGGCAGCTCTCACCTGGCTTGGGCATCGGGGCTGGAGCTGGCTGCCAGGATCCCCCCTCCTTCAACACAAGCCTGACCCCTGGGGTACTCCAAGGGAGAAAGGCTCCATGACCTTGACCTCGGGTTTCCCTTGTGAAAGCCCTGACGTGCAGTGCCCTGGGAAATGCTACTGCAAAGGGTCTTTAAGCCAAGTGTGGATGGCGCCCTGCACCCTGGCCCTGTCCTGGAATCCCCCAGAGCAGTGAAGTCTGTCTCGTAGGGGCAGGGTGGGAACAGCTGAGGTGGGGTTGTGTGTGTGTATGGGGGGAAGGGTGCATGCCCAGGAGGTCCCCTGAAAGGTCTTCCTCCTCAGGGGGACCTGCGGGTGCCCTCACCGATGCACGTTCTCAAGGTGAGGGCAGAAGAAGCCCCCTCTTCCCTGCCTGTCTGTTCCCGGGCCCCTCCCGCCTTGAGCTGTACCCATCACCCCTCTGCAGGTCCCAGCCTGACTTAGTTCTTGGTGAGCTGATAAATGATCATGCCTGTCAGGCCAGGAAATGCTGATGCTGCCCCGAGGCACCAGTGGGGCCCCTCCCTCCTGGAAGTAGAGGGGGTGGGGGGAAGATTTCAGGGTCTTGAGGCCAAAGCCGGGAGATCCGGGCCTCCTCAGTGGCCTCGGCAGGCCTCCCTGGCAGCTCCCAAGTGAGGAAAGCGGTGTTCAAGAGGAAGTGATTTCTCTGCCACCACCGTGATCTCCTGGGCTAGAGGGAGCCCAGCGTCTTCCTGGGCCCTGGGCTGCGGTCCTGCCCTCCCACCCACCCCGCCATGGCCGTCGGTGGCCAGTTTATCACCCCCACGCCACTCTGGCCTCACTGGTAAGGAATTGGGGCCGCAGGGCCCAGCCTAGCCTGTCAGAACCCTGAGAGGGTTTAGGGGTCTTCAGCCAAGCCCCTTGTGTTGTCCAGGCGGGAACCAGGTCCAGTGAGAGGCAGGTCCCCCAGCAAGGGAACAGTAGAGCAGGACCTCTGCCTGGGGTGGCCCCCCCGGTCAGGGCTCTCTTCCCCCGGCATCCTTAGCTCTGGTCCCTTCCCGGAGACCCTTGATCCAGGATGTTTTGGCCCGCTTGGCCCCTCAGGTCCGTGCTTAGGCCGTGTTAGCAAGGGCTGAGGGAGGGAGTGCAAATGATACCCCGGAGGAGGGAAAGCAAGAGTCACAAACGCTACCCTGCTGCTGGGCACCAGGGCGTTTGGTGGGCCACGGGAGGGGGTTGGGTATTTGTAACATTCTCTTCCCCCGCCACCCCTAGGCGGGCAGGTACCCCAGGCCGATGGCACCGAGGCTCTGCAGCTCCCCATCCCCTCTCAGCTCCTTGGCCTCGTTGGTGGTGCCCCCCACCCCCCACCCCAGAGAGGGCATCAGCGGCTCTGCACGGCTGCCGTTGGTTTCAGCCTGGTCACTGCATCAGGCCAGCTGACGGGATGAGAATTGCCCGGAGAATCGAGGAGGTCCTGCTCGGCCCCGGGCAGGCAGGATGGAGGCTCAGCTCAGCTTTAGGACAGTCGAGTGTTGCTTTTCTTTGTTTCCTGTTTCTAGCACTACTGGGAGTTGAGGGGTTCTCCCAGCTCTGCAGCGAGGCCTCTTCCTCAGACCGGGCAGGCGCCACAGTGTACTGACTAGAGAATGGATGTATCAGAAATGTAGAGAGAATGTTCTGGAACTTTCTCGGATCACTTTGTCCCTAGGGCTTGTTTTCGGGGCTACTCGGTACCTCTTCTTTGAACACTGGACCTGAGTGGGGCTGGCGGGGGGGGGGGTGTCTTGCCTCCCCCAGCCCCCAGGCCACTCTGGGTGAGGCCTTCTCCTGTCCAGACTATCGTTCTCCACGTGCAGTCTGCAGACCACCTACAGGATATGGAGTTTGCAACATGCAGAGTCCAAGGCCTTTGCCCCAAACCCACTGAATCAGCCTCAGGGATGGAGTTTGGAAGACTTCATCTCCAACAGTCTCCTGGTGACGCTTAGGGACCCCAAAGAAGAGAGCCCCTGGCCTGGAGGCAGGTGATGGTGTGAATGTCACCTTGGCCAGTTTGGCATCTTGATACACAGGTCAGGGGCAAAGGCTGAGGTTCTGTAGCCCAGGCACCTCAGCCCCCGAGAGTTGTGTGGGGTTGGGGGAATCAGCTCTTTTCCCTTAGACCCGTAGATCTGACCAGGAAACTGAGGGGGGTAAAAAAGATTTTTAAAAACCATGAATCTCATTTAAGCCTCCCGAGGATGCCTGCTGTTGGGTGGGATTTTGGTGGGATGGGAACGAGGGGTGTTTATCCTGGTGTGATTGTGTGGCCCGCCTGCCTTTAGATTCCTCAGCCTGGGCTCATGGAACAAAGTGGGCCCCTACCCTCCACCTGCTGCCTTCAGCCCCAGCACGGGCACCAAGGCTGGCTCCTTTCACAGGGAAAGGCTGTGACCTGGGCACTGTGACGAGGGGCAGCTCTTTATCCTTGTGGATTCAGTGACTGAGCTCCCACCATGGCAGCCAGGGCTTCTATCGCCACACCCAAGCCTTACAACCAACAGATACCTAAACCTCCCATTCCCACTTTGCTGTGGAGGCTGCCACACCAGTGAGGCCCCAGCGTCGCCGAAGTTGTGACTCAGGGCCGAGCGTTGTCCTAACCTCTCCGGGGTCTGGCTAGAGGCTTCATCTGCCGGCCCTAGCGTCCCCAGTGGGGTGACCCTCTGTACCCCATCCTGTGCAGCTCCCCCTTCCAGAAGCATCCTGGAGTGGGAGCTATACCTGGGAGCTCACCAAGGCCAAGACGAGACCGTTTCTTACCCTCTCTTCTCCCCGAAACCCTTGGATGACGGCCCCTGAGCTTTGAAGACCGTTTCTTACCCTCTTTACTGTCGAAGAACCTTGCGTGATATTGTACTTAGGCATGTGACCTCAGTAATGCCTTTTTTTTTTTTAATTTATTTATTTGGTCGTGCCAGGTCTTAGTTGTGTCAGGTGGTCTCCTTAGTTGTGGCATGTGAACTGTTAGTTGCGACATGCATGTGGGATCTAGTTCCCTGACCAGAGATCGATCCCGGGCCCCCTGCATTGGAAGCGTGGACTGTTAACCACTTCGCCACCAGGGAAGTCCCTTCAGTAATGCTTTTTAAAGGATTTGTGTTTATCCATCACTTAGATCAAGCAGTGGGTAACACATCAGTGATTCAGGGTGTGGGTTTGAAACCAGAGGTCTTTGGATCCGATGGCTGCGGGTTGATGGGGTGCTGGGGTCAGGGGTCAGACAGGCAACCTCTTCAGTCAGCCTGGAGTTAGAAGGCCTTCACCTGAACATCTCTGAGATGCCCACTTGGTATCCTGACTTGTGACCCTCCCAAGGAACTTTCATGCTCATGCCTAAGGTGTCTTGGAGGGATGCTGCAACACAGCCCCAGGCCCCCTGGGCCAGCCTGGGCAGAGGTCTGCTCAGATGGAGGTGGCCCTCCTATGGCCAGTGTGGGGTGAGAGATGGCAGGAGTGGGCTTGAGGCTGCCTTCTTGAAGCTTTCTCTGCCAGCCCTCTGCCCACAGACTACCAACACACTCTTGGGGATGGCTGACAACCTGGTGATGGAGACCCTTAGCCCCTGGTAGCCCTGACCCTGCTTGTCCATGCCATCCTGTCTCCACCTCTGAAGCTGGGCTGGCATCTTGGTCTCCCCTGCTGGCAGGGGTCAGGAACTCTTTTTTTTTTTACTGGTTTGCCTTTTTAAAAAATTTATTTTATTTATTTATTTAGGGCTTCATTTGGTCTTCGTTGCTGTGCGTGGGCCTTTCTCGAGTTGCGCTGAGTGGGGGCCACCCTTCGTTGTGGTGCGTGGGTGGCTTCTCGTTGTAGAGCACGGGCTCTAGGCGCACAGGCTTCGGTAGTTGTGGCTTGCAGGCTCTAGAGCACAGACTCAGTAGTTGTGGTGCACGGGCTTAGTTGCTCCACGGCATATGGGATCTTCCCAGTCCGGGGCTCGAACCCATGTCCCCTGCATTGGCAGGCGTATTCTTAACCACCAGGGAAGCCCAGGAACTCTTACTTGGTGAGGATGACATGCTCATCCCATGGCTCCTGGGGCCTGTGGCGCATTGAGGAGATTTAGGCAAGTTTCCCTTAAAACAGCTGGACCATCAGGGAAGGTGGTCCTTCAGGGCAGGGGAGGGAGAGAAATGGCAGGTGAAGGGAGCAAACACTGCCTGCAAGTTTGCAGATACTGCCCGGTGACCACTGGCAAGACCCTCACCCTTATCTCTGGGAGATGCTGATCTCAGCCCTGCCTGCCTCAAATCAAAGGATAATGGTAGGAAAGGGATGGAAAATGCTTCCAGTGTCAGAGAAGGCCTCCCTCCTCTCACACTCCCTTTCCTGCTCCGCCAGACCCCTGAGCCCAGGTCCTCTCTCGGGGTGTCCTCCTCACACCACCCCAGGTGTGGCCCAGAGACCAGTGTGGCTGAGATGAGATGGGCTGGCCGTTCCTCTCGTGTTCCTTGTCCCCCAGCCTCCACGTGTCTGCCCCCCGACCTGAGCGAAAGATGCCGGCAAAACCGGGGAGGCCCAGGCTCTCACCTACACAGAGAGGCCCCAACAGGTTAGCAGTTTTTCAGGAGAAGGGCTTCTCTCAGGACTAGGTAAGTAAGACTTTGGATCTGCCCAGTCCCTGAAAACAATTTGGGACAATTTGGCTTTGGCCTTTCAGGCCCTGGGCTTCCAGGATCTGTGCTGTGTGTGGGAAGGACCAACTTGGCCTTTGCCTTGAGCAGACCAAAGGTGTGAACATCCAGACCCCCTCATATGGCTTTTGATTTGTTGTACAAAAAACTGATTTTCCTGGGCCTTACAGAGGTTAAAGGGCCCCATTAAAGGTACAGCTGGCTCGCCTTTGTCTTCCCAGGCTGTTTGAAGTGGGTTCCAAACTGGGCCAACCCACCCCTGGCATCCCTGAGTTGTGGCCAGTGTGGTCTCAGAACAGTGTCAGAGGCTGTGCCGAGGAGAGCCCCATATGGGGCCTTGGAGGCGGCTGACCACAGGCTCTTACACAGCAGGCCTGCTGGTGAAACCGGAAGTCTCACCCCAAACTCCAGAGTCAGCTGGCACCTGGTGAGCCAAGTTCAACCTCAGCAGTTTCCGCTAACTTCCTCCCTGGAGGGCTGAGGCTGTCACTGGAGGTTCAAGCTGGAGGTCTGGGAGATCACTACAGCCTATCCCCTTGGTGGAGAGCCAGCCCCAAAGGGGAGAGGCTGCCCTGAGGCCTGGGAGCTGGTTTCAGGGGAGAAAGTGTTTGCTTAAGAGCTTGTTGTATAAACAAGATTGAGATAAGATGAGGGAACAAATTGTTTTCAGGGACTGGGCAGATTCAAAGTCTTACCTAGTCCTGAGAGAAGCCCTTCTCTTGGGAAACTGCTAACCTGTTGGGGCCTCTCTGTGTAGGTGAGAGGCTGGGCCTCCCCGGTTTTGCCTGCATTTTGGGAGGTGCCTCCAAGGTGGACGGGGTCCTGGTGCATTGTGTTCTCTGCAGAACTCAGTGCCCCCGTCTGTGAAACAGGGCCTGGGCCCGGGGACCCTGGCTTCTGCTTCACAGTGTACGGCCGAGGCTGGTATGGCTGCGGCCCTGGCCCCCTGCTCCAGGTCCAGCTTTCTGTCCAAGGCTGGGAATTGGAGCACTGCCGCCTAGGGTCTCCTCCAGAGCTGTGAGGGTGTTGGGCGAAGTGAAGGAGGGTCTTGATGAGTGTGGGTGGGGCGTGTCCCCTGAATGCTTGTCCCCCTCAAGCTGCCCTCTTGGGAGCATCTGCTGTGGGCCTGGGGCAGGGGTATGTTAGGGTGTGGGTACCCACTCTGCGCCTGCCTGGGGGACAGTGTTCTTTGTTACTGGACGGGGTAAGCTTTGGGGAGGCGAGGGTCAGCATCCACCGAAGCTCCGTGGAGGCAGGACAGGTGTTTGAAGTGCCACCTGGGGACAGTACAGACAGGATGTGGCCTGAGGCGCAGGTGGAGGCCAGGGACTATGACTGTGCATTGTGGATGGGCCGTGGCAGCTCATACAGGCCCTGCTGCGGCCAAAACTTTTCTCTTGGGGGGCGGGGGGCCGGTGGAGAGGGGAGGAGGTATAGTGTGGGTTTTGTACTTTCAAAGGAAGCTCAGTGGTATTTCTAGCCTCACGGTTTCTACACGTTCCTGAAGCTTTCCTCTGACCTGGGCCCTTGGATGGAGCCTCCACCTGATCCAGCTCTGCCTCAGGAGGCCAAAGGTCTTGCCTGTCCCTCCCTGCCCTGCTGCACTCAAGAGGGAGGCCCCGTGGCCCATGGCCAGGACCTGGCGAGGCCTCTTGGGCTGAGGAGGCCCATTCCCTGGAGCCCAGCCTTGGGCAGGGCCTGCCCTCTGACAAGCCTGCACAGAGCTGCCCGTAAACTGGCTCCCTTCTGCCCGCTCTTCTGAAACCCTACCAACCTCCACCCCACCTCCTCCTAGACAGGCCCCAGGGTCCTCTTCCTCAGGCTGAGTGGCTCTTAATTCCCCAACTTAGAGCAGCCACCACTGGTGGTGGGACCCTTACTGCGAACCAGGCTCTATTAGGTTCTTTTCATGCATAACCTCTTTAAACTTCTGCAACAGTCCGGGGATGTAGATATTACTGCCGTCCCCATTTTACAGATGGGAAGACTGAGGTCGTGGGAGGTTTAATGATGTCCTCAGGGCCATGCAGCTAGTAAGTGGCAGAGGTCAGGGGGGCTTGCAGAGCCCATGTGCTCTGAGCTATGCTGTCCTGCTTCTCCGTTCGTTCTTTGTTCTGGCCCTTGACGTTGGGACTGCAGCACAGGGTCATTTGGGTCAAAGTCTTGTTGCTGAGCACGATACTTATGGCTACTCTTCCTGCCACCTGGCTGCTGGGTCCTCCCTTCCCCATCTGCTGTCCTGGAGCCAGTGTTAGGGGTGGGGGTGGTTCCCCGCGCAGGCCAGCTCGGCTGTGTGTGGTGTGTCCTGCCTCCGCCTGGTCCCACTCCCTGGCCCTGCTGGCGCAGCCCCTGCTTCAGGGCCTGGGTACGTGTTTGCAGTCCAGCACCTGCAGCCTCTTAGGCTCGGCCAGGCAGGCAGTATTCCTGGGGCCGCTCTTCGCACACAGGGCCCATCCCGGGCTCACAGACCGTTTGCCTCCTTAGTGCAGGGTCCCTTCTAGATAAGCCTCATCTATCCCCAGGCTGATGGATGCCCTGTCCTTCCTTCCCCAAGTGGGTCTGGACCCAGTTTTTCCAGTGGATGAGAAAACAGGCTGAGTGTGGGAAGGAGCATTGTGGCCAGGCCTGCCTCAGCACAGACCACTCCCCCGGGCTCATCCCTGCCCCTCCCCGCCACGGGGCCCTCGGTGTCCGCACCCTGGTGCTCAGCAGGCCTGGAGGCGGCCTCCCTGGAGCCAGGTCGTTGTGATGTTGTTCCGGGGGGCCCTTGAAAGCCCCACTCTTGGACCCTGAAGCTCCCTGGTCAGTGGCCCCCGGGACCTGATTCTCAGTGTAGGGTGGGCTTTGGTCCCAGGGGGGCCGCAGTCTCTGTTCCTACCAATGGTGTTGTCTGTCTGCTCCTCTGAGAGGTCTGGGGCGCCCTGAGCAGACTGAGCTTCTAGGGGGTGTGTGCGTGTTGGCGGGGAAACGAGGGGCAGCCCGGAGCCGAGGGCTTCCTTCCTGTGCTGTGTGTAGTGGTGTGTGTGTTTTGGGAGCAGGGGGGTGCATGATTTACCCAGCTACCTAGGATGGGGACCCCACAATAGCAGGGCCCAAGCCAAACCTCCACTCATATCCTTTTCTGTTCATTTTCCAGCAAACTGTGGCTGTAAACGTGCCCCCCGAAGATCAGGATGGCTCTGGAGATGACTCCGACAGCTTCTCTGGCTCGGGCGCAGGTGAATGGGCTGGGGGTGGCGGTCAGACAGCCCCCCCCTAGCTGGGCCAGAAGGGTGATGCTAGGGAAGAGAATGGGGACCGTGCTGCAAGGAGAAAACATGTGTGGGTTGAGGTGGGAAGGGTGTGGATTCCACGAGGTCCTGGGGGCTGCCTGCTGCAGACAGACTTGGGCTCGTGTTCTTTTTAACTCACTGGGCAATCTTTGGAAGGTGATTTGACTTCTCCAAGCCTCTATTTCCTCATCTGTACAATGGGAATAACATCTTGACTTCATAAAGCTGTTGGGAGCTATTAGGCTGCACAGAGCCTAGTGGGGTATAAATGTGCCTTTATCTTCCCTGTTTCCCCTTTCCCTGGGGGAATGAAATCCTTGAGCCTAGAGGTGGTCAGGGAGGCTCTCTGAGGAGGTGCTCTTGAACTAGACCTCAGAAGAGGGCTACAGTCATCCCTGGGGAAAGTGGCCTAGGCAGGGGCCCAGGAGCTAGGACGTAAGACACAGGCCTCTGTACTTGGGAGGCTGGGGAGAGGGCAGGTGGATCAGGGAGGGGGCCAGAGAGGTGTGTGTACGGGGATATGGCGTTCGGCCCCTAAGGATGCCCCCACCCCCCAGGGAGCGGGCTTCAGCGGTCGCAGGAAAGATCCCTTCCCAGATGGCTCCAGAGACCAGGCTGTCCCCAGGCACGTGCAGCAGAAAAGGGCAGCTTTGCTGGTTCATTTTCCGAAGTTGAGTTTCGCCTTAGCTAGCTCTGCCCCAGGAAACAGCCTCTCACGGGAGGCAGGGTTTGCTGTGCTGGCCTGGAAGTCAAAGCCTCGGGTCCTCGGCCAGGCCTTCCTCATGGCCTGAGCTTGGCTGGCCTTGATGTTCAGGGGTCTACCTCACCCCACACGCTGTGCTTCTGGCCCTGCAGGCGCTCTGCCAGATATCACCTTGTCACAGCAGACCCCCTCCACCTGGAAGGACAAGGGGCTCCTGACGGCCACGCCCACGGCTCCAGAGCCCAGCCGCCCGGATACCACGGTCACCTCTACCTCCATCCTGCCGACTGGAGAGCAGCCTGAGGAGGGGGGGCTGGTGCTCCTAGGAGAGCTGGAACCTGGCCTCACCGCCCAAGAGAAGGAGGCCACCCACCCACCCAGTGGGACCACGCTGCACCCAACCACCCACCGGGCATCGACAGCCAGAGCTACCGTGGCCCAGGGGCCTGCCACCTCCCATCCCCACAGGGGCGTGCAGCCTGACCACCACGAGACCTCAGCTCCCACAGGTCACGGTCAGCTCGAGCCTCAGGCTCCCAGCGTGGAGGATGGAGCCTCTGCTACCACCGAGAAGGCTACTGAGGATGAAGCCCCCACCCAGCTCCCAGAAGGAGAGGGCTCTGGCGAGCAGGTGGGTGTCGGCCCGCTGTCGTCCTCTGCATTTCCAGGGATGCCGGGTGGCCAGTGGGTAGGGTGGCCCTTAGTGCCTGGTGGGGCACAGTGCACTGGGTGGGGGGCACTGGCCTGGACACGCGACACACCCAACCCCCTACACCCTGTGAGCACATCGTAATCACCTCAGTGAAGGCAGTGTCCCGAGGTCCCATCCTCTCCCACCCCCAGGGCTGAGCCCAGGGCGGGACAGACTAAGTACGAGACCAGTGCAAGAGAGCCCTTCAGGATCCCCGAAGAGAGGGCTTCCTAAAGCGCACGCCTCTGCGGCGAGTGTGAAAGTTCCACCAGGTCTTATTTTTTGTCTTATAGCATCGTGGTAATGTTACACTTTGCACTAAAATGAGCCTGTTTATTTTCACATAAAAACGTGGGCTTTATATCACTTGATGGGATACCTTTGCCACAGTCCAGCAGGGTCCAGTGTGATGTGGCGAGAGGGGCCTGGGTTGGGGTGTGTCTGAGCTGATGGCAGAGGTGACCGGGGAAGCTGGGAGCGGACCTGGACGCAGCCTTCGTTGTGGTCGCCCAAACCTGATCCCATACCTGCCCTCCCCTAGGACTTCACCTTTGACGTGTCGGCGGAGAACTCAGCCGGGGCCACTGTGGAACCTGGCCAGCGGAATGTGCCCCCAGGGGATCCCGGGGCCACGGGGGCCTCGCAGGGCTTCCTGGACAGGAAGGAAGTGCTGGGAGGTGAGTTTTCTCTCTGGTGGGTAGGATGGGGGGTGGGGGGCTGTCTTTAGCTCTGGCGGGGCCACCACTCAGCCCAAGGAGCAGCCGAGCTCAACTGGCCTCTGTCCTCCCCACCCGCCCCAGGGGTCATTGCCGGAGGCCTCGTGGGACTCATCTTTGCTGTGTGCCTGGTGGGTTTCATGCTGTACCGGATGAAGAAGAAGGACGAGGGTAGCTACTCCTTGGAGGAGCCGAAGCAAGCCAATGGCGGGGCCTACCAGAAGCCCAGCAAACAGGAGGAGTTCTACGCCTGATGGGGGGGGTGCCCCTCCCCTCCCCCTGCCACTCGCTAGGCCCCCACTTGCCTTTTCTGTGAAGAACTGCAGACCCTGCCCTCCTCCACCGCGCCACCTTCCTGGCGCACCCAGCCCCGCCGGCAGCCCCCTCCCCGCGGAGTCCTGGGCGTGCCGGGGAGAGGGCTCATCTCTGCTTCTCTGACTTCTGCCTGGAGACTTGGGCACAAGGGCTTTCTCGCATATGACCGACCTTTCCATCACAGCCGGCACCTGGCAGCCCACCACGCTGACTCAGTTTCTCCAAACCGGAGCAGTCCGTCCCCAGGCCTAACTCTGGAGAGAAGGGGACCCAGCTGCTTGGGACCCGGATGGCTGGAAGACGCTGTGGCTGAGGGCTGACACGTCTGTAGCACTTACTGGTAGAGACCAGCGGGCCTGGCTGGGGGTGTGTCCCGCTGAGTGGTAGGGACAGGAGGTCAGGGCTCTGTCGGAATTCACTTTGTTTTGTGGAGAGGTCTAATTTAGATGTCAATTTGTTTTTGCACATGTTTCCTCTAGTTTCTTTGTTTATAGCCCAGTAGACTTTGTTACTTCGGAGGTAAGTTAAGTAAGTTGATTTGGTTATCTCCCATCCTGCTTCCCTAATCTGTGGTCAGGAGACAGCATCAGAGTTAAGAAGACTTTTTTTTTTTTTTTTTTTTTTTTTGGGACTAGGAGAACCAAATCCAGAAGCCAACATATAGGCTTAGTTCGTGTGTTGTCTGTTGAGTCTGTCACTCACGTGTGCAACAGGGTATGGAATGTCTGTTGGGTGGCCCTGTTGGTGGGCTGTCCCATCCCGGCTGCCGCGGGTGGTCACCTCTTTGAACTCGGGGCCAGGGCCATGGCCCAAGCGGCTGGGATGCTGGGGAGCCTGTGTGAGATTTGAATCCTGGAGCCTCAGGCTTGGGGATCGAGGAGAGTGGACCAAGCCCTTCCTTTGATGCCATCTCTGGGGGACACTTTCTCCTGGAAGGTGACGAGAGGGGTCTTGGCCCTACCTGCCACTGAGCTGCCCCACGAAGGACCAGGTTCGCTTTGATTGGCTCCTGCGGCCCGACTCTGGGCTGGAATCAGGAATGTTCCAAAGAGTTGATAGTCTTTTGCTTTTGGCAAAACTCTGCTTAATCCAATGGGTTTTTCCCTGTACAGTAGATTTTCCAAATGTAATAAACTTTAATATAAAGTAGTCACGTGAACTCTACTGCCTTTGCTTCTTTCTGCGCTGGTCTTGTGGCCGTGACCAGCCTTTTCGCTAAACGCCAATGATATTGGGAAACTTGGCTAAAAGCTCTGTGCCCTTCATCTTTCCCGTGGGGAGGGATTCTGGGGCCAGAGTCCCTCTGGTTTGTTTGTTTTTTTGTTTTTTGTCTTTGCTGAAATTATTCTGGAGATCGGTAGGTTCATTCAAGGTTATATACAAGGCCTGATGTAAATTTCCATGTTGCCAAGTTCAAAGGACAGTCTCCTAAATGGTGATGAAGCTGTGTCGGCCCCAGTCCTGTTTGATCCGAGGCCATGTGCCCCATGGAGGCCTGGAGCCAAGGCCTGCCTCTCAGACACCTTTGCTGGGACCAGAAACCCCCAGCCCGGGCTCCTGGGAACTCCTGTGGTCGCTTATTTAATTTGACAACGTTCCAGCTGCTCTGTTGGCTGCTCCGAGAGGGGGCCATCTGTGATTCGGAGAGACGCCCTGCCCAACGAAGGGAACTTGTGCCCTGTATTCCATACAGAGACTTTCGGCTGGAGTGTATGACTGGACACAACTCCTGGGTGGAGAAGGGGCTGTGACTGTGCTCATCTCTGCCGGTCCATGGGACAGCGCTCAACCCATGGCTGGGCCCATTCATGTAGCTAATAAACGGTACTTGTCATTCGGGCTGTGGTGGTGGTTGAATCTCCTCTTGGCCTGGTGATGTCCTTGCCTGTCACCTTCTTGTGGGGAGCCTGGCTCTGTGCTGTGGCAGGATGGGGGCCAGTCCCGTTTGCTGTAAGGGAATCCGTGTCCACCTCTGCCCCCCTCCCCCAAGCCCTGTGTCAGACCTTCATCTCACCTCCTCCTAGGTCTTACTTTCTGCCTTACTCTGTCCTGCCGGCCTCTCCTTCTAGATCATACCCTTCCCCAAGGACACAAGGCTCCCTGCTGACTCAAAGTTTGCTACCTATTCTGTTTGCTCATTGTCATACAACTCCTGGAAACTCACGAGCAAATGGTCTCAGTGCCAAAGGTCTAAAAATGTCTGCACGTTAGGAGAAAACTGTAATGAAAATTTGGGGGGTTGAGAAAACATAGTGCACTGCAGGAGCCCTAGTTTCCTAAGGGCATCTAGCCACCCTCCCCTTAAGTCTCGTCCAGGCTGCTGACCCCCTCCCAGCCCGTCGGGTGCCCCTCCACGGCAGGTGTCCCCACCTGGGACCCTTGGCACCAGACCTGCTCTCTGGCCCTGGGTGCAGGCCAGCCCCTGACACCAGGGCCCGAGTGTGTCCTGGGAACACAGAGTGGGAGGGACTGTTGCTCCCAGGGCCCTGCACCTGCTGGTGGGTTGGGCACTGCGGGGTCAGGGCGGCTTTGCAGAGTGAGTTCTGTTCTCCCCGACACATTGTGCTTGAAGGGTTCAGAGGCAGAGACGAGTCCTCAGATCATCCACTCAACAAACACTGTGTCTATTTCCTGCCTGTCCCTGGACCGGACGGTGAGGGCACAGTTGCAGAAATGGTCGCCTGAATATTAATACTTTCACTGTGGGCTGGACGCTGCTAGACAGCACCTGGGTGATTTCATTCACTAGGAAAAACTTCAGCCATGTTGGAGACACACTTGTGTGACTTATCCTCGCTTTGCAGGCAAAGCCTACAGTATGGAGGGTAAGTACCCTGCCCATGCTTGCATGCCAGTGAGCAGTGGCGCCCACAATGGTGGCCCTGGGTGACAGTAGGACTGGGGAGGCCATCCCTGCAATGTGGGACCTGCACAGTCCCAAGACCCCAGCCTCCTGGGCCACTTGCTTTCCTCGTATTCAAATGGACTAAACCGCGCCCCGCCTACCACTCTCCTCTCACTCTGCTGGTACTCCTACTGCTCTGTGCTTGCCCCCATCACCCCCATCCCAGGGCACTGCCAGCACAGGGTGGTGCTGTAAAACAGGCTTTCCTGAGTGTTTGAGACGAACAGTGAAGAAATGAAAATGTGAAGGGTTCCTCTAGCGTCCTGGCCTCAAGCAATTTCTCTCTGCCCATCTATCCTCAGATGTCAGCTTGCTGCCCTACTTCCCACGACCTTGACCCCCCTTCTCCTTCTCTCTTTTCTGCTTTCCCAAGATTCTGCCCTCCCGCCCCCCCACGCATGCCTGAGAACGGAGCAGTTGAGCACTATTTCATTTTCCCCTCACCTTTAGATCACGCCCATGTGGCCTGTGTGTGTATCCAAGTCCGCGTATGCCAGTTTGTACATTGTATGGGGATGGGGGGCTTGCTGCATTTCCACTGAGTTCTTTCAAGTTCTTTTTTTTTTTACATTTTTTTTTTTTTTGCGATAACGCGGGCCTCTCACCGTTGTGGCCTCTCCCGTTGCGGAGCACAGGCTCCGGACGCGCAGGCCCAGCGGCCATGGCTCACGGGCCCAGCCGCTCCGCGGCATGTGGGATCCTCCCGGACCGGGGCACGAACCCGTGTCCCCTGCATCGGCAGGCGGACTCTCAACCACTGCGCCACCAGGGAAGCCTTCCAGTTATTTCCTAAACTAATGAGCCATCTTCTCTTAGACTGATTGTGTTGCCTTCTTAATTTGTAGCCAGCGTCTGCTTGAAATTGCGTTTTCTGCCTTGCTTGCCTCTTGGATTTTGCTCTGGAGAGCAAGCACTGTGTTTTCACTTATAGAACAAAGATGCGCAGCCCTGCTCTCAGGGAGGTTGGGGTCCAGGGGGAGACAGACGCCGAGAGAGTGGTTTCAGTGGTAGAGCTCAGTGCGGGCTGGAGGGGGAGTCAGGGCACCTCGGTTCCCAGAGGTGGCACTTGATCTGAGTCTTGAAGGACAGATTGAAATCAGCCTCTTGGACAATGGGGAGAAGGCATTCCAGGCAGAAGGCACAGCTTCAGCAAAAATAAGGACACGAGAGGCTTCCTGCTGGATGTGGGTTGAAAGCAGGTGTGAGAAGAGAGGGGCTGCAATGTGGTGAGAAGGTGGCAGTTACCTCTCCGAGGGCCACAGGAGAGTCTCAGTGCAGATGCAGGAAAGATTAGGAATTGCGGAGGGATGGGGGTGGGGTGGGGACGGAAGCCCGGGGACAGAGGAGGGCTGAGGTGGGGAGGAGGGGCTGGACTGGAGAGCTTGTTAAGAAGTAAAACTGGCAGGACCTGCGAGGCGTGTCTCCACCTCGCCGCCGGGCGTCACCTTGCTCTTCCACTTTCACACGGAGCCCGAGGGAAAAGGCACCTGTGATGAGGTTGTCCTCGGAGCTGGCGGTCAAGGGTGGGGTCTAACAGGGGCAGAAGGGACAGTAGTCCCAGAGCTGGGCCTCGAGGAGGCTGGTCTCACCCCTTCTAGGTTAGACACTGCTGGTAGGCAGACCTCAAAACAGCATCTGGGAGAGAAGGCAGTTTTGAACAGGTGCAGGGAACTCCTGCATGGAGAGGCGCCCTGCGGCCACGCTCCCACCCCTCTCCCCATCAACCCCACCCACCCCCTGTCCCTGGAGCCTGGCAGAAGAGAAAGTCAGGCTGAGTTGACCTTGGGAGGAGGGGGGCTCCTGGTTCCTGGAGCTACAGGGGCTGGGGAGGCCCAGCCCAGCGAGCCTAGAGGGGCTTGAGATCCTGCCAGCTCTGCTGGGCCGCAGGCACAGCCCTCGCCTCGCTTTCAGCCTTCCTCCCACCTCCCTGACAGCTGCACCCCCTCACCCCCGGTACCGATCCTTGAGCCACGCGAGCTTTGCACCCACACGAGCTTTGCACCCACTCATGGTGTGCAGGTGTGAGAGTGAGTGTGAGGGTGCCCCCAAATCAGGCCCTCGGCTGTGCTACCCCAGTGCCTGCTCGACTTCAAGTCTCAGCTCAAAGCTCCTCCAGGGAGAGGCGCTGCATCCTCTGTGCCCGCATAGCTTCTGGGTCACTGCTCTCGGCACCTCTCGCCCCATCACCACAGGTGTCCTTTTCCACACTGGCTTCCTGTTACCTCGGGTGCTTCTTGAGGGTAGATGCTTTATTATGAGCCCAGCATGAGGCATGGCATGGGGGAGCTCGCTGCAGATATGGGAGCCTCTGCCTTCGGGTTCCTCGTGGACGCCTGGTGCCGCTGTCCTGTTCTGCAAGTCAGGTGGTTGTTAGAAGCTTATTAACGGTGCAAGACACTACCACCACCACCACCCCCCCAGAAAGGCCGACGTTAAAATTGGACGATTGTTGAAGGGCACGTGGAGCCACCGGGAAGCTCCTGGGCTGCTGGAAAATGTGCCAATTGTACGAGCACTTAGGAAACTAAAGCCAAACCTATGCCTATGCTATGCTTCAGGCAGAAGGAGAGCACATGTCTGCGGAAAGGTGTGTGTGAAAAGGTCCACAGCAGCCTCACGCATCACAGCCCAGACGTGGAAACAACCCAAGTGTCCACCAACAGGAGAACAGATAAATGAATTGTGCTACAGCCCTGTAATGGAGTACTACTCAGTGATGAAAAAGAACCAACGACTGCTACGCATCCAACATAGATGACATCACAGGCTATATGTTAAGCACAAGAATCCAGACACGAAAGAGCCCAGACTGCATGATTCCATTTATATAAAGTTCAGGAACAGGCAAAACTAACTGGTGCTAGAAGCCTGTGGTACTTCTGCTGGGGGCGTGGTCTTGACAAGGTGGGGGCACGAAGGACCCTTCTCTGAAAGTTTCCCTGGCTTGTCGTAGGTGGTGGTTACAAGGGTGTATGTATCTGTAAATAAACCATCAATCTCTACACTTAAGATGCGTGTACTCTATTTTATTCTGCAATAAGGAAGTTAAAGGGACGGGAGAAACAGCTTATAAAAGGGCTTCTGAGATTCTGATTAGTTCCTTTAAACCCACTGTAGCTTTTTCAGCAAAAATGAGGGAGGCCCGCATGACCCACGTTTTCTTCAGGATCCCAGAGGATTCTAATTTATGGGCGGAGAGGCCAGGACTGCTGCTGAGTGGAGGCTGCTTCCCCCTCGGGACACCGCCGAGGGCAGCCCTGATGACCCCCTCCTCCCCCGGCTGCAGCCAGACCCCGCTCTTCCTCGGGTTCCTGGAACCTGCCCGACCCGGCGGTGTTTCCAGCACTTAAGGCTGGGAGCTCAGCCGCTCCTCCACTCCAGGAAAATATTTGTTCAGGGACTTGGCACCCGTAGAGGAGGAAATAAAAGCCACCTTGGAGTCGAGCAGGCTGCGCTGCTGCGGTTGCTCTGTCTGCCCCTCCAGGTTGCCTCGCAGGGTCTCAGGCCCGCCGTCCCGGGGCCAGGCCCAGGAATCCCACTCCACAGTCGGGCCTGCTTCAGGGATGGGCCTGGGGTGCCAGCTACTGCATTCCTCATTCCGTTCCGGCAGTCATCTGTCAGCCCAGTCAGCAGACGGTTACGAAACCTACTATGTGCCTGGCACAGTGCAGGGCCCTGGATGCTGTCGGTGAACCAGGCCCTGCCCTTACCTCCAGGGTCTTGTGAGCTAGTGAGGCAGGCTGACCGGTGGGGAGGCCGTGACAGCCTAGGGGGAGCTATGGAGTGATGGAGTTGGGGCCAGGGTAGGCAGGCAAGGCTGGCAGTCGGGGGAGGATGGGCGGGCACCTGGCGTCAGGCTGAGGGGTGAGGAGGCAAAGATTAGGGGCGATCAGACGGGGCAGCACGGTCAGAGGCCCAGAGGCGAGAGAGAGCAAGGGGCTTTGGGGTGTGGACGGGGGGCGGGGTTGGCCGTGGCTGAGACCCAGGAGTCAGGACACTGAAGGCGGAAGCTGCCCCTGGCGCCGTGGGACCTCCCAGCGTGAGTTCAGGAACGTGGACTTTATCCCAGGGCAGTGAAAGTTTTTGTTTGTTTTGCAACATTTAAACACATTGATTTCGATTCTTTTTGATATAGCAAAGTATAAAGAAGAAACCGAAATTGGCCTCAAATCCCCCACCGCCCCAGATCTTTCCTGATGACATTTTAAACATTAAAATACTCAGTGCACACGACTCGAAATCCAAGCAGAACAGAAAAGTACACCATGAAAAGTTAAAGCCTCCTTCTCCCCACCTGTCTCTCTCTCCAAAGGCAATTTCACTTAACAGATTTTTGGTGTGTGCTCCCAGACATTTTTTCCATGCATATATACTTGTTAGGATAAGTCTACACTTTCACAGAGGTACACCAAAGGGATGGTGCTATATGCCAAGACTGCAGCTCCCTTTTCTGACCTGGTTTCATTTCAGCACATGCATTCGGTCCTGCCCCGTTGTTCTCTTTTTTTTTTGGGTGGCGGGGGGGGGCGCTGAGCCTCATGGCTCGGCCTGCGGGATCTTAGTTCCCCGACCAGGGATCGAACCCATGCTCCCTGCATTGGGAGCGTGGAGTCCTAACCCCTGGACCGCCAGGGAAGTCTCTACCCCATTGTTCTTAACACCTGTGGAGCATTTGGTTGTACAGAAGCAGCAGATGAACGCTACCGACTCTTCCCGCTGGGTGGGCATCTTACTTCCAGGTGTTGGCTGTTATAAACCTTGCTGGAGGAAACCTGCCCTGACAGCCGTCAGAGTATCACGTGGTCCAGACACAGGCACCTGCTGGGAGGATATACCACGGGCACTTCTCTTGCAGTGGGTTCTGGATGGAAGGGGCCGTTCTTTATGATCATCCTCCAAAAGTTCCACCAGTTTGCCACACCTGTCACTATACCCAGCCTGTGTGGGAAAGGCCCTGAGACCACCCCCTCCCATGTCACCACACATATCATCAAATGGTTCCATTTTCTTTTCTCCACTGGGATGGGGGATGGAGGTGGTATCCCATGGTGGTTTTGATTTTCATTTATTTAACTATAAATGAAGTTAGGAATCTCTTCATATGTTTTTGCCATTTGCATTTTTTTTCCGTAGGCGAACTGCTTCTTCATATTATTTGGCCCATTTTTCCAACAGGCCCCTTGTCCCTTCCTCATCGATTGGCATGGGTTTCTTGCGCGCTAATGATTTTGAGCGAGACCAGCCTGTCAAGTTTTGATCTTGAAAATATCCCTCTGGCTGCGACGTGAGGGGAATGGGGGACTGGTCTGCTGGGAGGCCTGTGCAGGGGTCCCTGTGAGAAGTGCCTGGCCTGGAGCAAGCCGGGGCCTTGGGGACGGGGGCTGTGAAAACATTCAGGAAGCAGCACCAACGGGACTAGCCAGGGGACTGATTTTTTTGCACAATAGTCCAGGCACTCGTGGGTCAGTGAAAAATAAACATTGCCAGCTGCCCTCCCCAAATGTAGTAACACTGGATTCGTATTGATAAGACACAGTTGGGCCAGAGCTCCTGTCTGGTAGTTTATGCCACCCCCTCCTCATCTTCCCCGACTGTGTGGGCACCAGAGGGGTGAGGTGACAGGGAGGACGGAGGTGTCGAGGACGGTTCCCAGGTTCCCACTTCAAATATTGTGGTCCCATAAACCATGGAAATGTCTCAGGAATTCCAGTGTCTCAGCACATAGATATCGATTGACCCACATTAGGCAGAAGTGATCCAGAGTCCCCCAAAAGGGAAATGAGGGTGCACTGGGCCTGAGCCCGTGTGTTGGGAGGTGTAGGGGGAGGTACGGGCTGATGACACAGCTGAGGAGGGGCGGGAGTCCCACTCCCATCTCCGTGCAGAGCAGAGGGCTTGGCACGCAGGAGGCACTTCAGAAACATCTACTAAGTGAAATTCGCTAATATTCAGATTTAGGTTAAGGTCAAAATGAATGGGAAAGGGACTGAAAAGGAAATGTCGTTTTTTTGTTTTTAAAAAATTAAGTTCTGTTTTATGTACAGTAATTCATTCTTTTTTTAATTAAAAAAATCAAAATCCAGGGCTTCCCTGGTGGCGCAGTGGTTGAGAATCTGCCTGCCAGTGCAGGGGACACAGGTTCGAGCCCTGGTCTGGGAGGATCCCATATGCCGCGGAGCAACTGAGCCCGTGTGCCACAACTGCTGAGCCTGCGCGTCCGGAGCCTGTGCTCCGCAACAAGAGAGGCCGCGACAGTGAGGGGACCCGCGTACCGCGATGAAGAGTGGCCCCCGCTTGACACAACTGGAGAAAGCGCTCGCACAGAAACGAAGACCCAACACAGCAAAAATAAATAAATTAATTAATAAACTCCTACCCCAAACGTCTTCTTAAAAAAAAAAAAAATCAAAATCCAGTATTTTTTGTTTTTTTAAATTGAAGTATAGTTGATTTACAATCAACAATTCATTCTTACTGTTGTGCATTTCTTCTACAAACACAGTTGTGTAACTCACCACAATTATGATATACAACAGTGTCAGCTCCCCTAAAACTCCCTTCCATCCCTTTGTAGTTGAACCTCCCACGCCACTCCCCAGACCCAGCAACCAGGGATCTGTTTCTGTCCTGGTAGTATTGCCTTTTCCAGATGTCCTATAAATGGAATCATATAGCATGGAGCCTTCTGAGTCTGGCTTTTTTCACTTAGAAGACTCCATCTGAGCTTCATCTGAGCTCTTGTATCAGGATCTGCTCCTTTGTGTCCCTGAGTAGTGTTCCATGGTACCGATATGGCGACTTTATTTGTAATCACCCCAAACTAGAAAAACCCAACTGCTCTTCAACTATAGGGATTTCCTTATTTCTAGATCCATAAGTCAGAACACTTCCTTTGTCCAAGTACAAATCCTGATTTAGGATGCAGAAAGCATGGTGCCTATTGCCTGAGGGTGAGAAGTTAATTTCAAGACCCTGCAGAGGTTAACAGGCCCCTTGTGAAGAGGGGGACCAGGGCCAGTGGACGGGACACCTGCTCCAGGTCTGTGGGACTGACTGCCCTACCTCCTTAGGGGCAGGCCCACCCCCAGCCTGCACAGCGTGTCTGGTGAATCGGAAAATGTTCCCCATTTGGGGCCCAGCTCATTTGGCAGACGGTGCCTTTATCCGTTAAGAGAAAGGCACCGTTCCCTCTAGGCCGGTGAGCCTCACAGCAGGACAACAGGATTTCGGCCCGACTTGCTCCTTGACCCAGACAAAGCCCACGGGCAGCCCCGATTGGGACCTCCCACCCTCAAAGGCTGCAAAGTGCTGAGACTGCAGACCCAGGAGGCAAGCAAGCATGAGACCCTGTGTGAGCCTCAGAGCTGGCCTGTGTGGTGTTCCCCACATTGCCTCAGGGTGCCAGTGGGCAGTCGGGATCCCAGAGACCTTGCCAGGGGCGCATCTTGACCTGTCAGGAGCCTAAGCTGTCAGGACCCACATTGGCCTCCCCTTGGCACACCTGTTCCAGCAGCCCCAGATCTAAGGGCTTCCCCCGACGGGGGCTCTTGGCCTCCACGTTAGCCCCTAAAGTGAAGGTGGTGTGCGAGAGCAGGAAGTGTGGTCACCTCTTCAGAGCTCGTGGGGAAGGCAGGCTAGCACGGTGGTTAAGAAAAAGCCCAGAGCCAGTGGCCTGTGCTCAGATCCTGGTTGCTCCCTCTGCCGATCACATGACCGCCCTCACGGGGTGTCCTGAGGACTCCTAGGCATCATACAGACAGCATTTGATCATTGCTTCCTCTCAGCAAATGGCAGACTTTGGCGTTAAACCAGTGACAGCAGCACCTGCTGACAAGGTGCCAGGAGCCCCAGGTGGACATTCTCTTGCTAGGGTTCTCTCCCTCTGCCCTGTTCCCCGGTGGGATGTGGCTGTAGGTGAGATGACCGCCCCCTCCCCACCTTTCAGGATTCTGCTAGAGCAGGCTGACCAGACCCCGTGAGGACTAGGTCCAGGGGCTTCAGTGATGCCATCCCAGCACCCAGCCTTCTGGGAGGCGTTCCTGCAGCCTGAGGGTCCACACAGGGCTCCAGGCGTCCCCAGTGCAGAAGTGGCCTGAGCCTCCCCGATGGGTCCAGCCTGGCGGCTCTGAGCCACGACAGAACCTGCGTGGGCTCGTCCAAGTTCCAGCTGATGGCTGCCTAGCCATAGACCACAGAAGGAGGAAGAATTTTACCAACCACTTTTCTCTATACCACCAGGTTCTCAAGGCCACATAAAATATGTATCTGTTTTCTCTTCTTAAGACGTTTTGCCGTATCAGATGTGCTACCACTCGAAACTATGCAAGAAGTCTTTCCTGGTGTGACTGACAAGCGGCTTTCAGGCCTGAGAATGCAGACAGGAAGCAAAGCCTCCTTCCTTCCATCACAGGGACCTCGTTATGCTCTGTGCACCTAAGTGCCCACAGAATCACTGTTCCCAAGGTGAGCTTAGCTGTCCCTGAGATGTGCTTTTCAGCTACAGTTCAGTGCGAGGTTGGCTACCCAAGGCTCATAGGACACCCTTCCCCAGACAGGGCTCCTTCCCTTGCTACAAGGTTTATGGGGTGTTATCAATCATCAGCTCCTCACGTTCTCACAAACTCCTGGGGCCTCACAGTGGTGCAGGTATTGGTATTGTTCCCATTAAACAGATGAGGAAACAGAGGTCTGGAGAGGAGAAAGATTTGCTGAAGGTCACCCCTCCCCCGACTCAGTTCTGTGGCCCACGGTGGGGGGGCAGAGGAGGGGGCTGGTGGGGAGCGGAGGGTCTCTCTGCCCAGACACGCCCGGTCCAGACCCAACGGTCAGCCCTTCTCCGTCTTTCCAGCCCCCTTCCTCACTGCACCCACAGACAGAGCAGGTTTCTCCGATGAGCCAGGAGCAGCTGCTCACCCCGCAGAGGGCAGCCTGGGAGCCTGGACCCGGTGCTCAGCCAGGGTCTGCCAGGACTATATGTGGGACCAAAGCCTGAACCTCCTTAGGCCTCATTTTCCTCGTTTGAAAGCTAGGAAAGCTGGTGCCTACCTTTAGGTTCAGGTTCAGAGACTTTGGAAGAGATTTTTCTTTTTGGCCACACCGCGAGGCTTGCGGGATCTTAGTTCCCTGGCCAGGGATCGAACCCGGGCCCCCTGCAGTGGAAGCGTGGAGTCTTAACCACTGGACCGCCAGGGAGTTCCCTGGAAGAGATTTTTGTAAAACTCCATGTCCTGACACATGCCAGCCAGCAGGATTTGCAATAATAACTAATAATAGCCCGACACACACCTACCCTCTAAATTCAGGGGCTCTGCAGTTTGACCCCACTTTACTTGCTGCGGGATTCCCTTAGAACCTCGGTTTTCTCGTCCGTGAAATGGGGCTAACAGCTCTTATCTCATAGGGCAGTGCGGGGATTAAATAAGATAATGTGAGTAAACCGCATCACAAAAACTGAATTTTGCTGTGGCACTTTGTAAGCATTCTATAAATAGTGGCCATTACTCTTATGTTGACGAGAACCCTGAGAGACAGGCATGACTACCCCATTTTACAGATGAGGAAACTGAGGTCCCAAGCCATGACTTCATACAGCTGCTGAGTGACCAAGCTGACATGTAAACCCAGGTCTTTTTCACTCGGAAGCACATGGCACTCCCTTGAACACTGCTGCTTCCTGTTTCATCCAGTTTGGTCACACAGGACCACCTGGACGGGATGTGCAGGAGGCTCTTCTAGGCTGGGGCTGCCCCAGCAAGCCCTGAGGCTATTCCCAGGCACAGGATAAGATGCTCCTCCACCCCCTGCCTGAAATGCCTGGGTGCTGGTGCCAAAGTCAACAATGATAACCTGCCCTGCAGGACACCACGGTCACAAGGATACAAACAACAGCTCCCTTCTGCCCAGCCCCTGCCAGCTCTGTGCCCCTGGGGGTGGGCTGGGGGTGACATCTGGCATATCTCAGATCCAGGAGCTGAGGGATGGCCCCCTTCCCCCAATCCCTGCCCTATAGCTCTCCTAGGAAGCTAGCCAAGAAGGTGGCTCTGGGATCTGCCGGGAAACATCCAAGATCTCAACTTGGGCCCCTGGGGCGGCTCTCCCCCCGGAGCCCTGAACATGAAACTTCATGCATCTCATGCCCTCAACACAATCACTGAGGCTTTTCCTGGAGAGCCCACAGTTTCGTGGTACGGACAGACCCGCATTATTGAACAATATAGATGTCCAAGGCAGTATCCTAGGGACACAGATGAAGGGCACCTAGTCCAGCCTGGGGAGTCTGAGAAACAGCCTGGAGGGGGAAACATCTGAACGGGGTATTATTAAAGGAGCTGCCAGGCCAAGCAGGAGAGGGGTGTTTGGGGCACGTGCTAGGTGTACTCAGGGACCCTCAGGTCCTGTCTAGTGGGCGGTATCTGTAGCGGGGCAGGCGGGAAAGCAGTGGGAGATGAGGCAGGAGGGACAACTTGCACCCTAGGCCGGGGTAAAGGGAAGAGGTGTACGGTGCCGGCTCCTCCTGGCTTGCGGGAGCTCGAGTTCAGTGACCTCACGCTGGCGGTTTGAAATTGGCGATGGTGGGCATTGGCAAGTGCTACAAATCAGAGCCAGTCGTTTAAAAAATAAAAAAGGGCAGACTTTGGCAGATTTAAAAGTCAGGGAACAGGATGACTAACTTCGTCCCTCAGAAGGATGCTCTGTCTGGTGCGAAGGATGGGTGGAGAGCAACGCACTTGGAGACTGGAGCTTGGCCTTGGGTGACCTCCCGGCAAGGGTAAGGGGTAGGGAGGGAGTGGAGAGGACTGGCCCATGGGTCACCTGACTCCGCCGTGTCGGCGCAGCCTAGGGGTGGGGGAGGAGACTTGGGTAAGCCCTCAGCCTCCCTCAGCCGGTGCCTGAGAATCTGCAATAAAACGCTTAACGAGAAACACCTGGGCTCTGCCCCAGCCCAGGCTGTGAGCTGGGACCGGAGGGGATTCGGGGATTGGGAGCGAGGTGGAGGAGGACCTTGTACTCCATGCATTCACTCGCTGGTTCATCAGCTCCCGGGGCCTGGGCCTGGGGGAGGAGAATGGGGTGCTGGGGGAAGAGGGGCAAAAGAAGTCAGTGATGGGGTCACTGCACACGGGCCCCCGGGGATCATCTGAGACAAGGTGCTGATTGCATGGGTGCTGATTCTATGGAAGCTTCTGGTCAAGGTCACAGTGTGTCAGAGCCGCAACAGGCAGGGTCCCGGGTCTCCCACGACTTCCCCAGAGAGTCCTGCGTGGGACTAAGAACGCAGGAAGGATGCAGGCTGAGCGTCACTCCCCCGTTCCCCCACCACCCTGTCCCCCACTGCCCGGGATGCACGGGGCAGCGAGTGTCTGAGACCCCAAAGGGGAGACTGGGCTGATCCCCAAGCCCACTGGGGCTTGGCCTGGCCTAGCCTGGCCTTCATATCTGAACTGCCCCATGGACTTTGGTGCCTGGAGAACCAAGGCGGCCACTGGGGAGCCTGGGCCCGTCCTCCACCCACCCTTCCCTTGAAGGAGGTGCTGACAGGGCAAGACTTGCCTTGGGTGGGAGGGCACTTCCGACTGGGCAGCATTTCTCTTGGCTTCTCGAGACCGTCCAGGGCTGGCGCAGAAGCATCCATGGGGCTCCCAGTCCCCGTGCCCACTGGCAGAGCTGAGGCTCCCAGTTGGAAGTGCCAGTGGTCAACAACCGGGTGGGTCAGGAATTGGAAAAAGGCTGTTCTGGCACTGGGGGATGCCAGCTTGGGAACTGAGTTCCCACCAGTTATGCACCTTCAGAGCCCTCCTCCCCACCCATATTCTGCCCAGGGATGGGTGACTCCCAGATCACCTCAGTGTACATTAGAAACAGCATCCCCTCTGGGGGGACCCAGCCCTCTGGGCACATGGCTTGGTGAGGAGACATGACCTTGATCGCAACTAGCAAGGAGGATACTTTCTTCAAGCAGACGCAGCCCTTCCGAGGTGACCAGCGGGCACACGGTGGCCCCAAGCACACGCTCCAGCGGCTGGAGGAGAGGCTCTGTGTGCACACACACACCTAGGGCTGCCATGCCCGCCCTGCCCTGCCCCCAACCACGGGCCACCCCAGCCCTTGTCATAAACAGCCCTGCAAAGGATCAGAGGGACCTGGAGGGTGGGGAGGGGTGCCCCGAATGCAGAAAGCGTCACCCTCTTTGCACCCCACTCGGACCACCCACCCCCTGCTGCAGGCCTGCTGCGGCCGCTTCCAGGAGAGGAAGGCCCGCACTCCTTCTGGGCACCAGGTGGGGAGGGAGGCCCAGGCGTCTGGAGATGAAAGGCACAGGACCAGCTGCAGCCCCGCCACCCCTCCAGGGCTTCCCTCCGGTGCCCTGTGGTCCCATCTGGCCCCCACCCCACCTCCAGACAGGCGGCGTCAGGGGCGGAGCCACAGACCCTCCTGGGCAGAGGAGCTAGTATTGCCGGCTGGGCTCTGAGAGGTGGCTCCTTCATCTCAGCCCTTGCAAGCTGAACACCCTTCCCAGCACGCGGGCCCTCTTCCGACCGTCCACCCTTTAGGGCAAATCCTCTGGGAAAAGAGGGGAAGGACACAGAGCTGCAAGCCGGCAGGCCCAGGAACCGGCCCTAGATCGTGGGCACCTTCTTCCCTCCGTGTGTGTGTTGGGGGACCCTCCGGTCTCCCATCTGTAAAACGAGGTCAGAAAGTTACGTAATGTGCAAGTGGGAGACAGAGCTGGGATCAGAAGCCACAGCTGCTGGCTTCAAAGCCTCCTTGCGCCACCACAGGGCCGCTCTGCCAGCCGGGGCTGACGGTGCCAGCTGGGACATGCCCCTCACGGGCTCCTTTAGGGCACGGCCCGCTCCTCGGCGCTTCTTCTCAGATGTGGACTTCTGGAAGTCACAGAGCTGTGAAGATTCTTAGGGCTCTTGCAGTCACACCCTTGAAATTGAGGTTCAGAGAAGGGAAGTGATTTGCCAGGTAGAGGGGGAACCAAGGTCTCCTTGCTCCCAGCCCAGTTCTCTTTGTGCTGCTCCGGGTGGGCTCTAGAAACCCATGCTGGTTAGGCTGCAGGTACATCGAGCCCAGGTTGTGCCTGGGGGCCTCCTTCCAACGGGAGGAGCCGTCCCCCGGGAGAAGCAGAAGCGATGCGCCTCCTTCTGTGACTGTAGCTGTCACATGAGACCACCCTCTACCTCTGCTTCCAGTTCCTGACTCACAGACAGCGCTTAGTTCCTCCAAGGGCGAGGAGCAGAGGCCAGTGACCGGCGGAACGAGGTTGTTGAGAGCTCCCTGGGCGGTCAGTTGCTGAGACCAGGCCCCGGGTTTGTGCAGAGGCTGCAAGAAGCTGGGCTGCTGTCCGCATTCCTGGAGCAGGGCTGAGCCTGCAGGAAGGAATTCCAGCGCCGGCCTCGGAGGCTGGCGAGAGGGTGTAGACCAGAAGGGGCTGGACCTGGGGAATCAGTCCATCAGAGTCCCCACTGAGTACCCACAGAGGCCCAGCCCGGGCTCCGCTCTGGGATAGGTACCCTGCCCTTAGGGACCCCATGATCCTGCTGGGAAAACACACATCAGGGGACTTGGCAAACTGTGAGCTGGACCCTAAGTCCTGCAGAAGTGCCGGAAGGAGGGAGAAGCCTGCTGAGGGTGGGAGAGGGGGGAGGGGGGTTGTCAAGGAGGGGTCCTCGGCCTGGCCTGCAAGGATGGGTAGGAATTCCCCATGGGAAAAGTCTAGAGATATGAAAAAATCGGAAACTAAAGTCCAGGCTGGGGAAGTAAGTTGGCCTGGACCCCAGCCTCTCTGGGTGGTGCTGGTGAGGGCACTGGCTCTCTGGGAGCAGCTCCCTGCAGCAGCCACAGCAGTGGTCGGAGCAGGCCACCCCCGAGGGGCACGATGTCTCGTGGAACTGTGACGACATGGGCTCCAGTGAGTCAGGGGCCACCCCCTGACCCCTGATTCCCAGCACTCCCTCGTTGCTCAAGGACCACTTCCTGTGCCGGTTAGTCAGCTCTGTGGGTGCCCCCAGGCGGGGAGGTCAGACAGCACAGTTAATAAGTGTGTCCCCCATCCGCCCAGCACCTCCTCTTGGTGGGGGGTAGGGGCTTCTCTTGGGCCTCCTGGACGCTCCCTTTGTCCTGTCCAGAGAGCTTCCCTCTCACTGCTGCCTCTCCGCATAGCTCCCCTTGTGCCATGGGCGGCCACCTGGAGGAGGGGTCTTCGGTAGCTGGGTCCCCAAACCCACAGAGCCAGCCTCCCGGGGAGCAAGAACCCAGGATGCTGGGTGGCATCTTCTCCCTCTCCTTCCTCCTTCTTCCCCCTCCCCCTCCTCCCTCCTCCCCCCCTCTCCCACCCAGTGTACTCCCCTGGCCTCTTCTTCTCCTTATTACTTTCTCAGCAGCTGCTCTGATTCTAAGGCCATCCGCACTCACAGGGAGGACTTCCAGGGAATGTTCACTCAGCTGGGTCCTTGAGCCCAAGGACAATCTGTCTGTGACTTTAGAAACTTCTGGGAGTTTCTAGGAGCTTCCAGGGGAGGGCCGAGACTGTGAAGGGAAGCAGCTGGGCCCCTCATTCCCCACCCTCGCTCTAACCGACAGATCCTCTTCCGGCACAAGTGGGAGCAGGGCGTTGAGCAATGGGAAGAAGGTAGGACTAGACTGAGGAGTTCTCAGGGTACGGGACAAAGAATTTTGTCTGTCTGGTGGGGTCTCCAGGTCTGGGGCTGCCTGTGGACACAGCAGGATTTAGAACCCAGAGAGAGAGGGAAGGGGGTGAGGCTGTCTCTCCTCAGTGCCCCTACATCCTGAACACGGGAGCGTTCCTGACTCTCACATCAGCGTCCTGGCGTCTCTGTTGCCGGGCAGCCCCTCCTCGGCTTTCCCCAGGAGCCCCTGGTGATTTTAGGATGGTTCCATGGTGCCCATCCCCAGAGAGGCCCTTCTCCCTGTGCTGTGCTGTTGTGTGAATTGCTGTGGGATCCAGCCTGGGTGCCCAGCGCAGAGAGCCCGTGCTTCAGCCAGGTGCCCTGACGGCGGCTGGACGCTGGACTCGTGACAGTTACAATACCATGCCCCTCCTCCACCCTGCCAGGGAGACAGATGACTTCCTGAAAAGGGGTTAAATGGAGGGGCTTTGTGACATGGAACATCTGATGTGACCTGAGAACTTCCTGTTCAAATGACCCCTGGGGCTCCTGACCTCAGAAAGTGTCCCGTGCACAGTTAGAACGAGCCCCAGGAGTCACGCTTCTCTAAGCAGAGATGCTTACAGGCTGCGCCCGCCCTGGGCAGCGGAACCCAGGCTCCCCTATCCCCACAGGCTCATCTGAGCTGCTGCCACAGAGGCCTTGAGGCTCAGAAAGTCACCAGGGGAATCCCAGGAGGAAGAGGACATCGTCACATTCCATCCTCCACCCTCACAACTGGAACCCTAGAGTTACAGTTTAATTCCTTCATGCCCAATAAGGTGTAGGTTCACTAGCTGATCACCTAGTGGGTCTTTTGGAAAAGCCCGAGTCCTCAGCAGGCTCTGGGGTGTCAGAGAAGGTCCAGAGAGCAGTGCTCAGCCGACTAACACACCCTACACCGCGCACTGACCGGGAGCGATTGCTGGGCTACACTAAGGAGAGGTCCCTGGCCTGATGGCAGAGCCGGGAAGGCTCTCTGGGAAAAAAGCCCTTCCTGAGTTTTTCAAGGCTTCAAGGCATCACCTGGTGAGTCGGGGCAAGGGGCTGTTCCGTGGGCCCTGTCTTAGCCTCCCAAGGCTGAAGTACACCCAGCTGTTCCTGTGAGCTGTGTAGACCAGCAGTCAGTCAGACCTGGGTTGCCCACAGCACCAGCTGTCTGCTCACTGGGCTGCCTGTGAAGCAGCGTGGCTGAATCAGGCCTTGAGTAGACATTAAAGGACTGGGGCTCGAAGCCGTGGTGGCGGGGGCTTGAGGGCGCCTCTCAGGAGGAGGCAATGTGGTAATTCACCGTGGGCAAAGGGAGAGAAACGTGCGAACTACCGCCCCCTCAGAGGCATCGAGTGTAAGATAAAGACTCTAAGTGCCTGGTGTTCGGTGGGTGAGAGCCAGCAGAGAAGCCTGGAAGCGGTCCCAGGAGAGGGTAAAGCATGAGTGTGGTCAGCACGATGGAGAGGCAGAACCAGAGTGTGTTTGACTTCCTGGGAGAAGGCAAACTGAACAGTGACTCAGTTGAGAAATATTCAATCAAGTGTTTGTTTTTGGAAGGACGATGTAATCAGAAGGCAGTCCAGCTATGAAGGGGATGAAGCCCTGGAGAGGTCTAATAGAGTTACCCCCACGCCCCCTTCACCCCACGTAGTATTGTCCTAACACAAGGACCCACCCTGGAGGAAAGCCTGGACCTGACCTCCTGCCTCCCACAAGCCACAAGAGATGAGTGGTTAAAGGGAAGATTTAAACCAAATATCCCCCCAATGGAGGTGCCTCATGGTGTTCCGCATCCCTGGCTGGTGGACAAGAGCATCCTGTCAGCTGGCTGCTCCGGCTTTATTTAGCCCTCAGCCCCTCTGGGGATGGAGTCCCCTTAGACCTCTCCTGGAGACCCCAGCATCTTCCCATCACTCCTCCCAGCTAAGTTCACACATCTGAGAGCCTTTTCCCTGCATCAGAAAGAGAAGGAAAAGTCCAGCAAATATTTATTCACGGACTATTCTCCAAGGCTCCCAGGTCATTCCCAGTGTGGTGGCTCATCTGGGAGAACTGAATGGGTCATGGCTAAAGGTCGGGAAGAGAATCAGGGCTGCAGGAAGGTGGGGTACACCGGTGCATTTAGCCACCTGGATATCCTTCAGGCACCACCACAAACTCATCGTTTCCATTCCAAATCCCTGACTCTCTCCCTGGGGATCCTCTATCTCAGCACCTCTGTCCTCCAGTTACCTCCGCCAGCAATGCCACTTATCCTGGAGCTTCTTCCCGTTCTCTCATGTTCCTCCTTTGGCCTGTTTAGCTTCTACATGTGTCTCCTTGCCCTCTCCACCACTGTCCCATTTTGGGGCTGCATCTTCCTTTATCAAAATCGCAGCAATGGTCTCCTAGCTGGTGTCTCTCTCCAGTCTCTCTCACTCTCTTTGAATCAATCAGCCAAGGTGCACTCAGGATAAATTGAGAAGCGTTGGCAAAGCTGTGGGCAAGGGTAGTGAGAGCCCTGGCACTGGTGATGTAAGTCAGGCCTCAGGCTGTGGCTTTCTCCCTGAGGGAGGCAGCCAGCCTGCAGACAGCCCGCAGGGAGGGGTTGGGGAGTTCGCCTCGCTCCCCTCTCTCTCCCACTTCCTGCTGGGCTCCCTGTTGCCTGAGCCCATCAAGCAGTAGGAGAGCGGAGGAGCCCATGACTCTGTCCACACAGGTTGGTCTTCTCAGCACAGGGCAGCGGGGAGGATGGTGGAGGAGGGATCTGGAGGGCAAGCAGGTGTTCACACAGATGCCCAACCGTCCTCCACGCAGCCACCAGGGCAGTGCTGCCAAAATCCATACCTGAGCAGGTTCCTGCCTATGAAGCACATGAATGAATAACAGACACCCTCTCACCCTAAGTGGCCCCTTTCACAGGACTTTCAAGGTCAATGCCAGGTTCCCAATTTACAGCGGAAGCTCAGAGAAAGAAACGCCTGGGTCTCACAGCCAGGGCCTGGTGACACTGGAGCCTGAGGCTGGGCTGACCCTGCTGTGATAACACCTCCTCCCTGGGTCCTCAAGGCCCCCTCCCATCTTGGCCAGCCCCGCTCCTCACTCCTGGGGCTCCTGGGCTCTGGTCAATCTGCGTAACTAGTTCTCTGAAGCCTCCGTACACTCTCACTTCTCCGAGCCTGTAGGACGGGGGTCAGCAAACTGTGGCCCGTGGCCCTATCACTCCTCCGGGCCTGCTTCTGTGCCGTCTGAGACCTAAAAACGCTTTCTACGTTTTAAACGATGGAGAAATGTACAAGAAAAATATTTTGTGGCATGTGAGGATCACGTGACATCCAGTGTCTGTTAATAAAGTATTATTGGCATATGGCCAGGCCCATTTGTTCATATACTACCTGGGACTGCTCTGGGGCTCCATGGGTTGAGCTGAGTAGTTGTGACAGGAAAGGCATGACCTGCAAAGCCTCAACTATTTACCATCCGGCCCTTTACGGGAAAAGTTGGCCAACTCCTACTTCAGAGTGTCGCTTTTTGATGAGCTACTGACCTCATTGTGTTTGCGTGTGTGTTTGTGTTGCACCTGTAATCCAGGCCTAGCTCTGCCGCCACCCCGTCTGGGAAGCTTCCCCGGCCCTCCCTTTCTTAACTACCTTGCTTTGTAGGCAGCTAAGAGCACAGGCGCCCGGGTTTGAATCCTGGTCCTGCTACTTATGTCCTTGGGCAAGTTACCCGACTTCTCCGTACCTTGGTTTTTCCCTTATCCTGCAGTGAGGGTCATGAATGTATCTCCTTCGTATCTTGCCGTGAAGCTCATGTGATGAAAACAGGTAAACACCTGTGACCTGCTTAGAACAGGGCCTGGTGTACAGAAGGTACTGCTTAGGAATCGCAGCTCATCAATCGTCACAGCACCCGGACTGGCCTCCGTCGTGGAACTTCTCACTCGTTCTCTGCCATTTGTTCACATGCCCTGAGGGCAGCCAGCATGTTCTCTTCTCTTCACCAGAGCAGGTGTTCAGTAAACGCACAGATTTCCCGTAAGGAGGCAGGTGGGCGGGGTCGGGGCAGGGGTCTTGCATGGCCCTGAGAAGGTGAGACCCAGGTCTTCCCAGTCCAGGTTGGAGAGGGGGTCCTCCTATGAGGGAATAAACAGCGTATGGTACCCCTGAGTACATAGCCCAGAACTTGGGGTCCCGGAGGCTGGGCAGGTGAATCTGGGGCAAAACAGGGCCCAACCTGTTGGTCAGGAGAAGCCCACCCTGTGTTGCTGCAAAGTTTTTGGAAATCCTCAAGGTCACAATGTCCCTGGGTTGTGAGGAAGGGCCGGGCAGCCCAGTCAGACTCCTGGGCAGCATTGGGCCTGGGGGATGGTCTGCTGAGGGCCCTTTCCGGAATATCGAGGAACCCAAGTGGGGCTGGGGAGAGGGGCAACCTTGTCCGAGGCGGCCTCCCCCCCCTCCCACCTTCAGAGAAAATTCTCTCTCACTGCCCACTCCCCACCCACCTACCCACACATCCCAACCTCCTCCAGGCTCTGGAGTGGCGGAGCTGGACCTGAAACGGGCGCAGAGTTTATTGAGGACAAAGGACTTCAGTGCTTCGTTCAACAAACAAACGGAGGCCCAGCTTCAGGCGAGGCTGGGGTGCTAGAGTATGGGTGTGGCAGTGAGTCTCCAGGCGGATTTTGGCCCAGTCTGAGTGTGAGCGCACTCCCACCAGCACTCTGGGAACAAGGTGCTCCCGGGGAAGGGGCCCCGGGGGCTGGCACGTGTGTGGGTGCACCAGGCCTGGGACGCGTGTGCGCCTGTGTTCTTCGACCAGCAAGGGGCAGGGAGGGAGGTGCAGAGGAGCAGTGTGCGGGGCTCCCTCGCCATCTCGGGCCTGGAGGGTGGAGGGCCCAGGGTGAGCTCCTGCCTCCTCCGGTCCAATCTGGCGTGTGCTGCTCTGTCGCTGGAGCCAAGGGGGCCGTTTCAGGTGACATTGTTTGAGGAACATCTTCATCAGGGTGGACCCCATGAGCACTGAGGCTGGAGTCTGCTCCCGTGGGGCACAGGAGCCCCCAGAAGAGGCTCCAAGAGCTCGGGGGCTTGGGAGGGGTGGGATGTGGTGGTGATCACGTCTGCAGGTCCAGCCAGGGTGTCCCTTGTCCTTCCCAGGGCCATTTCCCCAGCTTCTGGGAGCCTGCCCGGTCCTGCCCCCTGGGTCACCCCCGAGCTGGGCAGGCGGGTGCGGCAGCTGTTGTGCAAGGGGTGAGCTAAAGCGCCGTGCCCGCCCTGGCCTGCACCAGCTTGCCCGTTGCAGTTAATCACTGTTCAAACACCCTGGCAGGCGAGCGGGCTACAGAGGAAGGGCAGCCCCCCCCCACCGCCCCAGCTCTCAGCAAAGCTCGAGCCACTCCCCAGGACCCCACATCCTACAATGGGGCTGGGACCACCTCTCCTAATTCTTTCGTAGGAACTCGGCAAACATCTTCAATCCCATCAAAGAGCGTCCCTTTGTTGGTTTCCTCTCTTAGGGTGAACTCAGAGCAGTTCAGTGGCAGGGCTAGGAGGGCGGCCCCAAAGCCAAGAGGCTTTGGTTCAACACAGCTCTGCCACTTACCAGCTGTGTGACGTTGGCCAAGAATCATAGTCTCTCTGTGCTTCAGTTTCCTGGGCTATAAAAAGCTGTTGCTCTGCGGCTGCTACTTTCCTCAAAGGACCGTTGTGAGGATTACAATATACAAGTATGCAAATATTTGCAAATATAGTATAATATAATGCAAATATTATATACAAAGTGCTTTTACTGTGTCAACAACACAGAAACCCCAGTGCCCAGAACCAGGCCTAAAACAACTCATCACTGGGCTCTGCTAACTCCCAAGAGGAAGCCAAGGTGCTGGGCTGGGCTGGGCTGTTGGTGCATGCTGTGTAATCACACTTCATGTGGTTCGTTGTGAGTCAGGTACCACTGTCCCCGTTTCCCTGAGGAGGACACCTAGCTCTGGGAGTGAAGTGACTGCCCATGGTCACATGGTGTAAGTGACAAAGCCAGGATTCAAGCCCAGGTGCCCGAATCCCGAGTTCTCTCCGCTACCCAGCGCCGCCAGGTTTGCAGATCAAAGATGTGAATCTGAAGTTGTCAGGTGCTGAAATTCTGCCCACACTCACTGACATCCTTGGAGCATGGGGGCGGGGGTGGGAATGGGGCGAGGGGTTCTGGGCTGGGTTCTGCCATGAGAAAGACACAGATGAAAAAGGCCCAGCCCAGTTCGTATGCTCAGAGAGCCCCAGACAGACGAGGAGACAGGAAGAGCCGTGCACAGGCCTGCAGAACCCCAGCACCACTGTGGGCTGGGATCTGGGGGCCCCAGGACCCCAAGACAGGAAGGGCTTGGGTCGTAGCGGGAGGGACAAGGGCCTTGAGGCACGCTGGGGCGTTTCGGCAGTCTGTGTTGACACGGCATGGCTTGGGGAAGGGGAGCCGTGAGAGGCCTAGAGCCCCTTCTCCAGCCCACCCCAAGCCTCCCCACGGTGCAGCAGGAGGCAAAGACAGTGGCAGCGGGATTGTACCAGAGATTCCAGCTGAATGACCCCGGCAGAGGAGCACACACCTCCAGGGAGGGACTCTGCCCCCTGCAGGGGCTCCTCTGCTATTTCAGAGGCATACCTTGAGGGAGAGTCCTGGGACTCGGGTAGCCTGCCCCTGGGCCAGGGGGAGCATTTGGGGGCCCCATGGGAGCCAGCACACCGTGGGATTAGCAGCTAGGAAAATCCCTGTCTGACATGTGATCTGAGACCCTGGGAAAGAAAGGGCCATGAGGGCAACTAATGCAGCCCGGAGACCTCAGGGGTGTGTGTGGGGTGTGTGTGTGTGTGTGTGTGTGTGTGTGTGTGTGTGTGTGTGTGTGTGTGTGTACGCGTTCGTGCCTGTGTTGAGAGCTGGCTAGGGCGTCAGTGCCCCTCCTCAGAATGCTGCAGTTCATTTCATGGCAGCTCTAGAAAGCTCCCTCTGGATCCTTCTGCCACCCTCCCTGCGTCCATGTGTTGGCATGGACGCCCACCCCTTTCTTCCCTCCCCCACCGCCTTCAAACACGCAGTGCCCTCAACCAACTGCCCCTCTCTCCAGCCAAGCAGGCCCTCAGAATATGCTCTGGTAAACTCACTTCCCCTGAGCTGTTGATGGCTGAGAATAAGGCTTCCTGAGGGGCCCCTCCTAGCCCCTCCCGCCATCCACGACTGTCGCCCTGCCTCTAAATGCGTGGGTACTACCTGTGACCAGGAAGCCCAGGGGGTGCGGCTCTGAGCAGCCAGGCCCCTGGTTTCATAGGACAGTGAGGCAGGCTGTTCCTGCCGGGCTACAGCTGGAAGCAGATGAAAGGAAGCCGAAAACCAGTCTTGGCCACCACGATGAATCCCAGGCCCAGAGGCCAGGTTCTGGCCACGGAGCTCTTGTGCACGTTTACTGTCGTGCCTCGGAGGCCTTGAGCACAGAGACCTTTCCTGGCCGTGGCTGAAACCACAGATGTAGGTGTTGGGAGCATGGGTGAGACCCTGGCGGGGTGGGAAGAGGTGTGATACATGGTGCTGGTGCCAAGGAGGTACGTGAAAGACGTTAGAAACTTCCTGAAGGAAGTGACAGGGGCCTAATCCCCCCTCTAGTCTACCCCCTCCACACACCACCACCATTTTCCTCCTGATCTCAGGCGATCAGGGGCTTAAGTAAACACTGGTGTCCCCAGGGATTAGGCTGGGACTCTTGAGTCTTTAGGCGATGTCCTAAAGGAGCATATGTTACATAAAAGCACATTTCAGACCAGATTCTGCCACAGTGACATATTTTTAATAGCAAGTAAGCACCAAAACAGTCATTTGACCCCCTCACTAAGCTTGGGGGCGTCCCCTCTCTTTGTCAAGCGCTTGCATGAAAAGTTCATTGCCCCCAAAATAAGCCTATGTTCTGTCATCAGGACCAACCCACCTTCCAGCTGCACCAGGAGGCAGAGACGTCTATCAGAATTGGGGATGGCTGGGCCCAGAGGAGAGCCCAGAACCGCATGGGAATAGACCCGGAGCACTGGTCCACGGGCGTGAGGCAGCGGGTTCGCTGGATCCTTCTGTCTCTTTTTTTTTTTTTTTTGCGGTACGCGGGCCTCTCACCGTTGTGGCCTCTCCCGTTGCGGAGCACAGGCTCCGGATGCGCAGGCTCAGCGGCCATGGCTCACGGGCTCAGCCACTCCGTGGCACGTGGGATCTTCCCGGACCGGGGCACGAACCCACATCCCCTGCATCGGCAGGCGGACTGTCAACCACTGCGCCACCAGGGAAGCCCCCCTTCTGTCTCTTTTAAGCAAAGACAAAGTTGCCTGCGCAATCATTCCAGCCGAACACATTTCTTTTCTTTTTTTTTTTTTCCTTTCTGCCCACGCCGTGTGGCATGTGGGATCCTAGTTCCTCGACCAGGGATTAAACCCGTGCCCCCTGCCTTGGAAGCACGGAGTTTTAACCACTGGACCGCCAGGAAAGTCCCCAAACATGTTTCTTGAACATCACTTATTTCTTCAATAACAAATTATCTAGAACACCTTTTGTTTTTGTTTTTGTTTTGGCCGTGCTGTGTGGCTTGCGGTATCATATTTCCCCGACCAGGCCCCCAGCAGTGGAAGCGCAGAGTCCCAACCACTGGACTGCCAGGGAATTCCCTAGAACACCTTTTATGCTAACTAATGAATTCTGGGGAGCAGATTTAGATGACTATATTGGAAGCCCTGGCTAGCCACTTCTAGAGTGTGAATTCCTTTCAGTGTTAACTAATCATCCCTAGAGCATAAATTACTGTGAGCTCACACATGGATACACATTCCTCCTGTTCATACAGCAATGCTTTAAGGTAAATTCCACACGCCTAGGTTCCTCAGCCTCAGTGTGACTGATACTTTGGGCTGAGTAATGCTTTGCTGTGGGGCTGCCTGAGCACCTAGCAGCATCCCTGGCCTGTACCACGAGGTGACAATCACACCCCACCCCCGCTGTGACAGAATGACCCAAAACGTCTCGAGACGCTGCCAACTGTCCCCTGGGGGCAAAATCCCTTCTTATGAGTGAACTAGAGTGACCATATTTCTGTTCAATCTGGGACACTTTTTAAAAACTTTTTATATCAGAAAATTTCAAACAAATATAAAAATAGAGACGAGCTAACGAACACCCATGTATCCACACCCAACCCCAGCAATGATTAACTCAGCCAGTTTTCTTTCTGCTCCCACCCATTCCCTCCCACCAGCCCTCCCCTCAGATTTTTTGGAAGCAAATCTCAGACAACATTCATCTATAAATATTGAGGTATATATCTCTAAAAGACAAGAACTCTTTTTTTAAACATAACCACAAGGCTCTTATCCTATCTTTAAAAATTAAAACTAGGGGCTTCCCTGGTGGCGCAGTGGTTGAGAGTCCGCCTGCCGATGCAGGAGACACGGGTTTGTGCCCCGGTCCGGGAGGATCCCGCATGCCGCGGAGCGGCTGGGCCCATGAGCCATGGCCGCTGAGCCTGCGCGTCTGGAGCCTGTGTTCCGCAACGGGAGAGGCCACAACAGTGAGAGGCCCGCATAACGCCAAAAAAAAAAATTAAAACTAATTCCTTAATATCATAAAATATCCAGTAAGTAAAACCAGGATACTTTTGAGAGTGTCACGGGGGGTGGACGGGGATGGCGGGCATAAATCAAGACTGTCCAGGAGAACCAGGACTGAGCCAGGCACACTGGAACATTTGGTTTCCCTAAATAGAACCCTCCTAATGCACATGTCCTAAGGGTCATTCCCCAGCTCAAAAACCTCCAAAGGCTCCCCGGTGCCAAAACACAAAATCTCAACTCAAGTTGACCCTCGAGGCCCCCTATGATGTGGCTCCACTTGCTTCTGCCTTATCCTCTGATGTTCCCTCTCCTGCCGCTGCTGAGGTTACACCTGGTGACCAAATCTCCCAAGGAGGCCATCCGCCTGCTTCCTGCTGCCCAAAGACCATGCTGGCACATGGGGCAGGGGGTGTGCACGTGCAGCGAGGCACTGGGAGTGCCCTGGACGTGGTTTCTTCATTCACTTAAGTTCTAGCTCTCCCTTCCAGGCACATGAATTTGACTGCTGGCAGAAGTAGGATGTTTGGTGTTTGCTGTAAAAGACATGCTCTGGGCTAGTGAGGGCTCAGCCTGGTCTGAAGGTTTTTTTGTCCCTCTCCTCCCTCCCTTGTTTCTTTCTTTCTCTCTTTCTCTCTTTCTCTCTCTCTCTCTCTCTCTCTCTCTCTCTCTCTCTCTCTCTCTCCCTCTCTCTCTCTCTCTCTCTCTCTTTCTCTCTTTCTCTCTTTCTTTCTTTCACTTTTTGGCCACGCTGCTCAGCTTGCAGGATCTTAGCTCCCGAACCAGGGATGGAAGCTGGGCCCAGGCACTGAAAGCACCAAGTCCTAACCACTGGACTGCCAGGGAATTCCCATTTTATTTTATTTTTTATTTTATCTTATTTATTAAAAAATTTTGTTTTCTTCCCTCCTTTCTTTTTTTTTCAAACACATATCCAGGACCTACTTTGCTTTTGCAGGACTGAAAACACTTACTCCCAAATGCAGGCTCTCATCCATCCTCAGCCATGCCCGGGGAAGGGTGCAGAGCTGGGGCTTGGCCGAGGTGTGTAGCCAGAGCTGCCAACAGTGGAGGTGCCATCGCCCCCGCACAGATGGACAGACAGACATACACAGACCTCAACTTTTTGTCCAGAGTCAGTACTGCTGCTTCCCAGGAGGGTCTCCTCAGAGCCCAGGGCTCCCAGTAAAGGAGTCTTGCCCTCTCTGCCTGGAAAAGGCAGAATCTCTTTCCTCTCTGGCAACCCCAGCTCCACACAGCCAGGCTTGCTAGGGGAGCTTCTATCTCTGCACGTCTCTACAAACCTCCTGATCTGGGGGGCTTCTCGCCGAGCCACAACTCTGAAGAATGAAAGCAAGCCATACTGCCTGAGATGAAATTTAAAAATAACCAGAAAATTGTCCCAGATCCCACAAGGCTCTGTCTCACCCCACATGCCCAGGACAGGCTGGAGACTGGCCTGTTCAGGTCCTGGCCACCTACTGCCAGGATGCCATCAAGACAGACCTTGCCCTGGTGCTTGCAGAACCCCGTTCCTTGGCTTTCCCCACCCTAGACAGGTCTCCCTCTGCCTGCCCAGTAGGGAGGCCTTGTTTGTCCAGATCTCTAGCCAGTCCACTCTAGTACCCAGCGCCTGGCCCAGGCCTTGAGTTGGCCTCATGTTTGCCCCGTCTTCCCGGTGGGTACCCTTCTGGGCCCTTAGAGTCCTTTCCTGCCAGCACAGCTTCATTCATTTATTCATGAAACAAATACTGAGGACCTACCAGGTACCAGGCACAGGACTAGGTGCTGAACACATTGAAGCAAATACAAACCAAACCTGCATTGTGGGGCTCTTACTCCAGGGGCCATTTTCACCCAGGTCACCATGATGAGTTTCCATACAGGGGTTGGGGTCCCTTCTTTTTTTGGAAGCCCTGGGATTCTTATGCAAATGATTCCCCTCTTCCCGAGGGACCAGGTTTGCAGGTCAAAGGCCCTGAAGAGAGGCCTACCCTGGTCAGGCCACAAAAAGTCGCATTACCCCCTTACCCTGGACACTGGGGGACTCCAGCCCCTACCTTTACATAACAGATAGATCTGTCAAGTGGCCTTTCTCTGAGGAAAGAAAGTGCAGTTCAAGGTAGGGACCTGCTCTTTCCCTTGGCGAGGACAGGAGTGTGTGTGTGTGCGGGGGGGGGGGGGGTGGGCAGTGGGGATTGAGGCTACTAGAAACAGTCTGGTGAATTCTATGTGAATTTTCTGTGGCTTCTAAAAGGATTCTATGAATCTTCTACGCAGACTCCGTTAAGATCTCATAAGGATTTTAGGTTCATCCACAAGAAGTCTACACGGATCGGTAAAGATTCTAAGAGATCTCACTGTGTCGAGCGTTGAAGCCCTGAAGTGTGAGCTGGATGAACATTCTGCTTTTGGCTGCACCCGGCCCACCGCAAATGGCCTCCCACCTCCCCTTCCCCTATAAATTATATAGCATTTCTTTTCCTCTGGGTTCCTTCTTTTGCCCTTTACTGAACCAATCAAGATGAGTTTATAAACGAATAAAAGGAAAACTCCAGAGCAAACAGCACATGGCTGGCTTGGCTAGGGACATCCTCGGACATCAAACGCTCCAAGGAGCATCAAAGATGCCGCAAAACAAACACTCAGTGCCCGCCCCCTCCTGGGGCCTCTCGTCAGGACCAAGGCGAGTGGCTTCCAAAAGGCACACAGAATCAGCTCTCTTCCCAGTGCTGGGCTTCCGGACGCCAGAGCTTGGGATGCAGGCAGGTGGGCGGCGGCCCTCGCAGGCCCCAGCCCCCTGGGCCGCAGGAGGCTCAGCTGCTCCCATGACTGCTGCCTCCTGGTCAGCTGCCGGCAGGTTCCCACAAGCCGCATTCCTGGCCCCTGGGTGGGTGTGGGCAGCAGCAGACAGGCATCCGGTCAGGTTAGGCAGCCCAAGAGAGGGGCTCAGGCCTGGGCCCTGGGTGGGGCCCTTCCCCAGTTAGCTGGTCCTCCAAGGTCTTCTCCCTCCAAGAAACACACCTCCGCATCTGGCTTAATTCCAGCGTTTTTCATTTCACCTGGCTTCTTTCTAGGGTCAGTGCTGTCAGTAGAATTTTCTTTTTTTCAATAAATTTCTTTTATTTATTTATGGCTGCGTTGGGTCTTCGTTGCTGTGCGGGCTTTCTCTAGTTGTGGTGAGCGGGGGCTACTTTTCATTGTGGTGCACGGGCTTCTCATTGCAGTGGCTTCTCTTGTTGCGGAGCACGGGCTCTAGGCGCGTGGGCTTCAGTAGTTGTGGCACGCGGGCTCAGTAGTTGCGGCTCGCAGGCTCTAGAGCACAGGCTCAGTAGTTGTGGCACATGGGCTTAGTTGCTCCACGGCATGTGGGATCTTCTCGGGCCAGGGATCGAACCCATGTCCCCTGCATTGGCAGGCAGATTCTTAACCACTGCGCCACCAGGGAAGCCCAGAATTTTCTGTGACAGTGGAAATGTCCTATATCTGAGTATCCAATCCAATAACCTCTAACCATATGTGGCTCTTGGACCTAAGGAACTGAATTTTAAGTTTTACTTAATTTTAATTAATTTAAATATAACTTGTGAAACGTGGCTAGTGGCAGTGGTACTGGATGGTGCCACCGTGAGCAGGGCCTCCTTTGGCCCATGGCTGCTCTCCTCCCACGTGCTGTCTACACAGAGGGCCTGGCACAGGCCTGGGCACACCGCAAGCCTCAGGCTGACTCTCCTCTGTGTGTCTCACGCAGCTTCTTCCCACTTCACGCCTGTCTGCAGTGGTGGTTCCTGTTGCCCAGTCCCTGCTGGGCCCAGGTCTCAGGGGCTGTGGACGTGCCTCAGCCTGGGGATGATGGAGGAGACCTGGGTTCTGGTCCCAACACACTGCAGACTTTGTGGTGCCCTGGGCTTCTCTGCCTCTCCACCGTGGCAGAACAGGGCTTGACGGTGCCTGAGTTCCACGGCTCTTCCGTGGCCTGGGGTCCAGAGAGGTACAGTTCAGCTAGACATCCTTCCTTGTTTCTCGCCCTCTTCCCCATCAGGCACACCAGTGGCTAATGGGACGGCTTTCCAGAGCCAAAGGAAAATATTGGAGACAATTACCCCAGTGGTAGTGGTTAAGAACATGCCTTTGGAGCCAGACTGGTTTCAAATCTCAACTCCGCTACTTACTACCTGTGGACCTCTGGTACGTTTAGTTGTGTCAAGTAGGATTCAGAGCGTGGGCTTCTGCGTCAGAGGTCCTGGGTTTAAATCAGTGTGTGCTGCACCCGGCTTGGACACTTCACGAGAATGATTGTGAAATTTTTGGAGATTTTGAAAGCCAGTTAATAAACGTGGCCATTGTTAATAATTAACTTAAACTTGAATAAATCATATGAAAAACAAAGATAACAAACTCACCACTCCCCAATTATTTTACTATTGTCTACACTCTGAGGTCATTTACAACTATTGTGTCTGCAGATGGAAATCCTACATAACAGCCAGCGTCCCGCTTTACATCTCCTACCAACTCTTTTCCCATAACGTCACTTCGGTAGCTTGAAATCAGCCAGAGTGAGAATATTTACACCGTGGAAATTGGTAAAAACTATAAATCATGGCTTGATTTATTGTTTGGTTGGTTGTCTAGACGTAAGAAAGCCCTGGAGAAAATGTTAATAATGCAGGTAAAATGTGTGTCGTGTCTGTAGTTATTACATTGTGAATAGCATAAGAAACTAAGGAAATATCCAATTTAGCAAAGAAGGCACTTGTGTCAGCGAGGAAAGAGTGAAGCTCCAATATATGTCTTTGTTGTTTCACTTCTGTTTTATTCATTACCAGAAAGAAAAATATCAACCAGCATTCCTGTTGGAGTGACACGTGGAGAACTGGTTTTCAAAACTTTGCCAGCTCTCTACTGGCTTACGTCCTTTAAGTCCTGGTTTTGCCGGTTGCTAGCAGGGTGACTAATTCAAATGCTTGTCCTCTCTAAGCCCCAGTGTCACCATCTGTAAAATGGAAATGTAACTGTCAAATATGCCAACAGCTTGCTGGACTGTCGGCATCCATTTTCCCTTCCTAATGTGCCATCCCGTTCGCTAGAGATGAGAAAGATAAAACTACATTCCCTTGCAGCTAGGGTCCTGGGGGTGAACTGGTTCCCTCATAGAGATGCACTCACAAAAGATCTGGAAAGCAGAGGGGAGGCAGAGCTACGGTTCTGGTGCTTCCAGCAATGTTGTGCAGATGTGGGATTGTCTGACAGCAGTGCCTCGGCGCTCCACCGATTCTTTAGTGTCATGAGGAAGTCGAGGTAGGCTTTCCTCGGGCTCTTCTTAGTAGCAGTGTCAGGCTGAGGCTCCCAGGCCCTCTCTGAGCCCCAAGGGAGAACCCCAGGGACACAGTACATTGAAGACAGGTGCACAGGTACGCACAGGTGAGCTCTCACTGCTCGAACCGGTGCCCAGGGCCCCCGGGTCAGCCCAGGCCACACCCGGTCTGACATGGACCCACTCTCTCCCTCAGAGGGTTGCATGCCCTCCCAAGCCCCAGCCTCTCTTCCATGGGCCTTTGATAGCCCCTCAGCCCAGGCTGAGGCTGACTCGCTTTCTGCTCACTTGAACCTCTCTGGGCTACGTTGGATCCAAGGACAAACTTCCCCATTTCTGACACCAGGAATAAAGTCACACTTTGGAGGATGTCCACGTCAGCCAGGAAATGTTTAGGTGCATTTCCTATGCTCAGAACAAGGCCAACAGTAATCCAGCACCTCAACCTGACAGTGACACCACAGCAACCACAGAGAAGCCCTACAAAACCTCCTTTCAGGGATCTGTACCCTTCCTGTAGGAACTTTACCACAACCACGCTCAGAATGGTGCATTTTCATTTCCCCAAATCAGGTGTTTCCTTCTCCTGGAATGACCTGACTTCTATCTCTGTGTGTCTCAGCCCTTCTGGTCCTTCAAGGCCAAGTTCAATGTTACTTTCCCAACTGAATGTGATGTGTTACTACCTCGATCTTCCCAACTTCACTTGCTCCCTGTATATCCCTCTATTAAACTTCTGTCAAAGACCCCAGTGAGATGAAACTTCTCAGCTCCCACCATCCTGTGGGCGCAAAGGAGGCCACGTGAGCATGGCTCCCCCTTCCACTGTAGGGCTGCAGGGCACTGCGGAGTCACCTCACCCCACCCCACTACGGCTCAGGTCTGTTCAAGAACGAGCCACACCTGCTGGGCGCTGCAGCTTTCTCTCCCCCCAGGCCTGGGGGCATTTACCTGCCCACTGAAACCTTTGTCGCCAGCTCCTTTCACTTTTGCTGCTCCTCGTTCCAAAGCATCAAATGCTACTGCCACCAACCCAGGGCAGCGGCCTCTTCAGGCCCCCTTGGGATGGGCCACATCTCCAGGTCTGCTCTCCTTCCAAACTGTGTCACATTTTGTCACCTGGGCCTTAAGGTAGTAAGCTGCTGATGTCCAGGCTCTCAGAAAGCTCTTTATTTCAAGAAAATGAAAGGAAACAAACTATTTTCAGTTTTTGTCTATAACCCCTCTCTCCATACAGCCTCAAAAACTAGCCCAAGGGGGTGGGCAGGGGACCCGATGTGGCCACATCCCTCATGGTCCTATGCGTTTTCGAACACAAGTTTGTGTGCATGACACAGTGAGGCCAAACAAACTGAAACGTCAGCGTCTGGAGCAGGGAAAGGTTGATTGCAGGGCCAGGCAAGGAGAACGGGTGGCTCACGCTCAAAGAACCCCGAACTCCTGGAAGGGTTTCAGCGAAGGATTTTTAAAGGCCAGGTGAGAGCGGGGCGTCCCATGGTGTGTGATCAGCTTGTGCACAATTCTTTCTGATCGGTTGATGGTGAGGTAACAGGGTGTTTAACGTTGTCAATCCTTAGGCGCCGGTAGGTCTGGGGGATACGTTCATGATCATCAAGTAGTTAACTTCTTCCATTGGGTGGTGGTTTTTAGCGTCTGAAAAACTCAGGAAATATGCATGAGATACTATTATCTGGGTACTTCAGAGAGGAGCTACAGCAGAGGATATGGGGGAGGAGTCTGTCCCCAGAAGGCCCCATAGGTCCTGCTCAGTCACATATGCTCCCCCCGTTCTTTAGACAAATGTCTCTTGCACCTGAGGTTTCCTTTCTTTTTCATCACCACCCCCTCCCCAAAATAAATGAAAGGGCAAAAGAAAACCCATGGGTAAATCTACTTGCCTAAAAGGATACCCAGGAAACTCCTTGTCAATCTGACCAGCACGTCTGCTTAGGTGGGCCCTTCCCCTCCCCATGCTGCACATGTGGGTCCCATGTCACTCCAACTCTAAGTACAGATCAGGGGAACATTGCCAGAGGGGGGCTTGTTGATAGTCACCGGTCAGTGCCAGGGAGTGTACCCCACTTTTCCACGTATAAAGCCTCTATGTCTTCCTCTCACATGCTCTCTCTACCTCAAGGACGGGTGGGCGTCATTTATGCCAATCACCCAAAGGACTTTTCAACCCCCCTCCCTCCTGCAGAGTCTGAGGCACCTGTTCCTCCCTCAGGTGTAAACAGAAGGAAAGGGGGGTAGGGACCCACTGTGCTACCCCTCATCATGTCAAATGCAGAACTTGAAACCTCCCCTAGGAAGCCTCTTGTTCTGTTGTGTGGCTGCCCTGGGGCTGCCACGAGGGGAGTCTGGGTTCTGGTTCCCTCCTTTCAGGCCGCTGGAGTCCGCCTGTTGCAGGAATGGGGACTCCTTCGGGGCTCGAGAGTGGGCTCTTGTCTAACACTCGGAAATGAATTCTCTGAGGAGACACACACACTGACAAAGCAAGAGACTTTATTGGGAGGGGGCGCCTGGGTGGAGAGCAGCAGGGTAAGGGAACCCAGGAGAACTGCTCTGCCACCTGGCTCGCAGTCTTGGGTTTTATGGTAATACAGTTAGTTTCCGGGTTGTCTCTGGCTAATCATTCTGGCTCAGGGTCCTTCCTGGAGGCAAGTGCATTGCTCAGACAAGATTGATTCTAGCAAGAAGGATTCTAGGAGGTTGGTAGGACATAGGGACTGGCAACTCCTCCCTCCTTTTTTTTTTTTTTAATAGTTTTATTTATTTTTGGTTGGGTCTTCGTTGCTGCGCACGGGCTTTCTCTAGTTGTGGCGAGCGGGGGCTACTCTTCGTTGCGGTGCGCGGGTTTCTCATTGCGGTGGCCTCTCTTGTTGCGGAGCACAGGCTCTAGGTGTGCGGGCTTCAGTAGTTGTGGCTCAAGGGTTCAGTAGTTGTGGCTCGTGGCCTCTAGAGCGCAGGCTCAGTAGTTGTGGCACGCGGGCTTAGTTGCTCCACGGCATGTAGGATTTTCCAGGACCAGGGCTCGAACCTGTGCCCCCTGCATTGGCAGGCGGATTCTTAACCACTGCACCACCAGGGAAGCCCCTCCTCTCTCCTTTTGACCTTTCTCGAATTCTTCCGGTTGGTGGTAGCTTGTCAGTTCTGTGTTTCTTACCAGGACCTCCTGCTGTAAGATAACTCATGCAGGTGGTGACTATCATGCCTGGCCAGGGCGGGCAGTTTCAGTCAGTGGTTCCCCTAACACACCCACATAGGAGCAGGAAGGAACTTCTGGTTTTCCTCCATGAGGTGTATATGGGAAGGAGGTCTCGGCTGACACATCACTACAGCGGCACTTGCACAGCAAGCCTCAGGGCACGACCACAAGCAAGGCCTTCCCCAGACCCCAAGGCTGGGCGCTGGGAGAGGCCTCCAGTCTGCCAGACAGGTGTAGGGACAGAAACCTGCTCCTGGTGCTGGCTGCCCTGGGTGTGGCGGCTGTACTGGAAGCAGGCTGAGGTCAGAACTGTTTTGTCCAGCCTTATATTTTTGGACACTGTTCTGCAACCCCACAAGTTTCCTGAGATAAACTCAAGCTCGGAGATTCTTCCCTCAGCCACGTCCAGCCTATTCATAAGCCCATCAAAGGCATTCTTCATTTCTGTTAGTGCTTTTGATCTCTAGCATATTTCTTTTGGTTCTTTCTTAGAATTTCCATTTCTCTGCTTACATTGCCCATCTGTTCTTGAATGTTGTCTACTTTATCCATTAGAGCCTTAGCATCTTAATCATAGCTGTTTTTAAATGCCTGCTCTGAAAATTCCAACATCCCATCTGTGTCTGGTTCTGACGCTCTGGCTCTGGCTCGTCAGATTGTGGGGTTTTTTGCCCTTTAGTATGTTTTATAATTTTTCTTGCTAGCCAGGCATGATGTACTGGGCAAAACGTATTGCTGTAAATGGGTGTTTAGTGATGTGGCAGTGAGGTGTGGGGATGGGAAAGTGTTCTATAGCCTGTGACTAGGTGTCAGTTTTTTAGAGAGCCTAGGCCTCTGGACTCTGTTTCTTAGTCTTTTTCTCCTCTCTTAAGTGGGGCAGGATGGCTACAGTGGACTGGAGATGGGTGTTTCCCTTCCCCCAGATCAGTTAGGTTCTGATTTAAACCCCAGCAAGTTAGGCTCTGGTTAACCAGTTTCCCCTGAGGGCAAGAAGAACCTTTAGAATGGTTCCTTTACCCTCCTCCTGCCGGAGGGGATTTTTCTCTGCTATTTACTGGAGAGCTCTTGGAGATAAATCTCACAAAAGTGTGGCCCTGCCCCCGTGACTGGTCCCACTGCAGATTTTCTACTGAGCCTCTAGCAATTTGTCAATTACCATGGATTTCCCTACTCAGCACTGCTTCCAGGCCAGGGGAGGTTTCTGTTCCTGGTCCCACCTTTGGAGCCATTCCTGGATTTGCTTGTCACTCTCTCCAACTTTGGGGAAGGTGGCTTGTTCAGTGACACCACTGCTCTGAAAAATCTAAGAAGAGTTGATTTTTCACCTGTTAGGATGAAGTGGCAACTTGTTTAGATTCTTGTGTGCTGGATGGAAAACAGGAGGTGACCCCACAAATTTATAGGCACACTTTTTTTTTTTTTATGCGTTACGCGGGCCTCTCACTGTTGTGGCCTCTCCCGTTGCGGAGGACAGGCTCCGGACGCGCAGGCTCAGCGGCCATGGCTCACGGGCCCAGCCGCTCCGCGGCATGTGGGATCTTCCCAGACCGGGGCACGAACCCGCGTCCCCTGCATCGGCAGGCGGACTCTCAACCACTGCGCCACCAGGGAAGCCCCAGGCACACTTTTTAATGTATGTGCATTGTTTTTTTCTGGGAATAGTGTCTACAGATTTCGTCAGATGCTCCAGGGTACTCTGAGCCCTTTGTCACAGAGCCAGGTGGTGGAGAGAAGAAGGGCTTGGGCTTGGAGCCAGGGGATAGGGCTTAGAATCCTCACCCGGTTCCAAATTACTTCCTGAACTGGATGAGCCGCTTTATCCTAGGCCCTCTCTAAAATGGGACAATAGCCTTTGTCTTGTGTGGTGAGTTAAAAACACATTCACAGTCATGTTCACACATCTTTGACATGCTTCCCATCAACAGGTGGAATCTAACTGTCTTCCCCTTCAGTATGGGCCGGCTTTGCTGAGATCCTTCTAGTGAAAAGAGGCAGGAGTGAGGCTGTGTTAACTCCAGATGCTAGGTTTGAAAAGGGGGTATAGTGTCTGCCTGGCTTTCTCTCGCCCAGGATACACGCCCCAGGAGCCCCGGGCCTGCGTGTTGGAAGTCTGGCTGCCCAGAAGTGGCCATGCTGGAGAGATAGGAGGCATGACTCTGGGCTGAGAGGGAGGAGCCCCAGCTGCCAGGTATTCCTGGGCCGGAAGCCAGGCAGGTGAGTGAGCGGCTTCAGATGACTGCTCCCCGCAGCCCTGGAGCTGTCCCAGCTGATGTGAGTGGAGCAGAGACAAGCTGGCCTTGCTGAGCCCTGCTCACTTTGCACATTCACAAGCAAAATACATGTTGCCGTTGTTTTAAGCCACTCAGTTTTGGGGTGGTTAGTTACGTAGCATTAGATGATAACCCAACACCCTGCCTACCTTCAAAGGGAGTCGTAAGCATCACCTAGCAGGATACCCTCCACATGGTAGGTACTCAGTCAAACCGAATACATGGGAACTAAAATCGGGCCAGTGTGAGCAACTGTCGGTCGTGTTGCAGAAGAATCTGGTCACTACCACAGCTGTTTAACTAAGCTAAGTCACTCGGGGTTTCTAGAGGTGCAAAGGCTTAGTCACCCCAGGCCAGCCAATCAGCTGGTTCCTTGGGGGAGGGGGTGGTGTGTGTGTGTCTGGACCAGACACAGGCGCTATGGGGAAAGCACACAGGGAGGTTGTCCTTTTTCCTGTTGGCTGTTGGCCGGCTGTTGGCCACCGTGCAGTTCCCAGGAAGGGGTGGGGACAGTGAGGAGGGCCTGGGAGCAAAGTGCTGAGGCTGGACTCGGCGATGGTGGTCCCTGTGGGATGCACAGCCTGCCCTTCCACCATTTGGGCTCTGTGCCCTCACCCCAAGCCCGGGGGCCTCTCCTCTGTGCCTCGGTTGTGCATTCTGTTATGCCTGTACCGTCACACATCTATTCGCTGCTCCCGTTCTCTCACAACCAGGAAGTCCTTCAGGGAAGGCCTTGTACTTTATTTTGTTACCCCAGAGCTCAATACACAGGCTGGCACGAGTTAAGTGGCCAATAAATGTGTGCTGAAGGTCTCTGAGCATCTCGCTGAGTAGGCAGAACCAGGGCAGGGAGTGGCCATAAGCTGAAGTGGCTCCCCGAACGCTCGCTGTGCTGGTGGCTGAAGGACCAGAGTGGGATCACCCCCCTTCCCCCCTGCCTCCCTGCTGGGAGAAGAGGCTGGGGAGGGGGGCAGCACCCTCCCTTCAGGCCGAGTTTGGAGGTCCTGTCCTGCTTTGTGCCCCACGTTCCATGGCCAATCCCCTGGAAATAACCTGCCCAGTGGTGCCAGTCTCCTAGGATGGGGTCCCATGGCTGGAGCTCCCGCCAGCTCCGCGCGCACTGCCTGCTCGGCGGTTAGCCTCCTCCAGCCCATACCCGGTCACAGCTGATGGGGGAGGCTCTTCGTCTCCCTGCCCAGCTGGTCGTACGAGCCACGGTCTGATATCAGCTCTGACTGTTGATTTCCCAGACCAGAACTTAAAATCCACGTGAAGACCCCTTCCAAGAAAAGGCTGAGTCCGGGGCTTCCCTGGTGTGGCACAGTGGTTGAGAGTCCGCCTGCCGATGCAGGGGACACGGGTTCGTGCCCCGGTCCAGGAAGATCCCACATGCCGCGGAGCGGCTGGGCCCGTGAGCCATGGCCGCTGAGTCTGTGCATCCGGAGGCTGTGCTCCGCAATGGGAGAGGCCACGACAGTGAGAGGCCCGCGTACTGCAAAAAAAAAAAAAAAAAAGGCTGATCCTCTGAGGCTCTGAGACCATAAAGGAAGCAACCCAGGCTGCCCTGAGCCCCACCTCCAGCCTGCGTTTCCTATTAGACACAGAGCTCTACAGCAGGAAGGCCTGCCCACCGGAGCCTCAGGGCCCAGCTGCTCCATCCGCCTGCCTGCCCCGGGCCTGGATGTCTGCCCGAGCATATGCGATTTAACTTGCTGCTGGAGAAATATCTATAAAACATTAACTATCAACATAAAACAGCCTGTCAGACCTTGGGCTGGGCTGATGGAGGGGTGCCCAGCAGCCAGCGCAGTCCCTACCATGGAGGCCATGACACACACCCTCTTTCTTTATCCCCCCAATTCCTGACCCCAGAAGATGTCTTGACCCCTGACAGCACGGAGCTACCCTGATGGAAAGACAGGTCAGCCTTGTGCTGTGTGTCCCAGCCGCGTCTCGGTGTCCACGCCCGCGCCGGTAGGGCCCTGGAACCCTGTGCTCCTGAGACAGGGACTGCTTCTGTCCCTGTGTGTGGGACAGGGTGTGGCCCGTAACTGGTGCAGCCCAAGCGCAAGTTGATTGCCAGAAATCAGCCTTCACTCTGGGATCTTTTAGTTGCAAAGGAAGTGAGGGAGCAAGGAGGATGACATCCCCTGGCCGTGTGGCTGACAGCCCTCCCAGGGCATCCTTCACAGCAGGTGTGCTCATAGATGGTGAGCATCTCCGCCCTGGTGCCCCCGTGGGGCGTGGACTCGATGGTGGGAACTGGGGTCATCTCAGGAGACCAGCTCCCTAGGGGGCTTTCTTGGTTCCTCCGGGCCCTCTGTTCCTGGCCCACCTGCTGCTTGGAATTGCCACAGAGCTTTCAGGGGTGTGAGGGGGCTTTGTAAGCTGGGAAGGGCTTTAGCTCTCAGTCTAATGCCAGCCACAAAGCACAGCGCTCCTGCCTCCCTCCTCCCCCCGCAGTGCTGGGGCACAAGTGCTCTCAGAGCAGCCCCCACCCCCCATCAGCTGGAACAGTAACTCACGCTCAGACCCAGGAGACCCAGCAAGACGAGCCGGGCAGGCTTCTGGGGGCCACTGTGCCCACGTGTCCCCACGTCATGAGATGGGATTTTTTCTTTCTTCCCACATTGCCCACATCCCCCGTTCTGGGCCTGGCAAACACCGGTATCCCTGGCACATAGCAATGCCAGGGTAATGAATAGAGCATTGAACTCAAGACAAAGAGAGAGAGAGCAACTGAGCATAATTCCACACTGGCTGCACGTGGATAGGTGGCCCACGGGGGCAAGGTGAGTGGACCATTTATCTTGGAGACCTGCATCTGGGATCTGAAGTCAAATCCCTCCCTCTGGGCACATTTCGAGCGAGAACAGATGGAGCAGAATAGCTGACAACACAAGCCATTGGTTGGGGGACAAAGGGTCAGCGTCCAGCCAGAAAGGAGAAGGGAGAAGGACCTTAGTGGCTTCGGGGGGTGGGACAGAAGAGAGTGGCCAAGAGGGAGGGGCTTGCTCCCTGTGACCTGCAAGAGTAGGGTCCTGTGAGGCGCCCCCAAGGACAAGGGGGTGAACGAAATGGAGCAGAGGTGCCCCAGCAGAACCTCCTTTCCTGTGGGGCCTCTGCCTGGGCTCGTAGACGTGACCTTGAAATAAAGGACTGCTTGGGTTTGCTCCGGGGCTCCCTGTATGACCTGATGCACAGAGAGTAAGGTGTGCAATAATAAGAAGACTGCTAACGGCAGATGTGTGGACTAGACGGGGGTGTGGGTGTACGTCTGCTAACAGCAGATGTGTGGACTAGACGCACCGGTGTGTGGGTGTACGTCTGTGCCTGTGCCCTTGTGCACGCACACGCGCCCTTGCAGGAACGAGGTATGCTCAGGCAGAAGCTGCCAGCAGGGCAGGCAGCTAGCACTGTGCACTTACTGTGTCTCCACGGAGCCGCAAAGGAAGAAGAGGACCTCTCTGCTGGAGAGGGGTGGGTTCCAATCTGTCTGGGAAAGACACACCCCGCCCGCACCCCGACCCCAGACACCGAAGGGATAATCAGAGTGTGAGTAAGCACTAGACAGTGGCTGTGTCACCCTGGTCTGCGGTGTGAGTAATGGGGCTAAGCAATGCCATGGGACACGCAGAAGACATCCCGGGCTCATGAATCTCTTTCTTCTTGGCTTGGTGTGAATCACAGCTGCCATTTGCCAGGCGTGAGCGTCCACGGAGTTTTGAGGCTCTTCTCCCTGGAGATTGTGATATTCTCCTGCCATCTGGAGTGAATCCCACTTAAATCCAACTCGCCCTCACCGTAACTGGCAGACGGCATCAGGAGATCTGGAGAGTTCAAGTGGGGTTTGCTATGAAATAGAGGCGCTGGACTCACGTATCCAGGCTTTTGTAGTTGACATCTCCCTGCCCCGCTGCTGGGTATATTTCTGGGAATGACCAATGAGCTGGCCTGTCAACCCAGAGATGTAGACGATTGCTTGAAAGTCTTGGGTTGAAGGACACCCACCCCCCCCCCCCCCCACACACACACACACAGAGCTGCCCCAAAAGAGCTGAGTCAGCAAATTGAGGTGAGGAGGCATGTTTTGTGTGTGTGTGTGTGTGTGTGTGTGTGTAGGGATCCTGCTCAGCATGGCCAGAAAGGATGGGACACATCCCGAGGCCCCTGTGCTTCCAGAGCACATGGACCAGGCTCTTGGCCTTCTCTGGACAGAAGAGGTTCCCTGGCCCGGCTCAGTGCAGACAGGGAGAGTGGGGGAGAGGGAGGGGGAGGGGGAGGGGAGGGATGGGGAGAGAGGGATGGGTGTAGCCCCAACGCTCATAAAACCTCTTCATCTGAGTGTTTATGGGCCCAGGTCCCTGCGGTAAGCCTTTAAAGTCACATAGCAGACTCCTGTGTGTTCATAAGTTCCTTTCTGTCTGTAATAAGTTGCCTCGGCAACACTTGCTGGTCACAGCCACTGGGAGATGGGGAAGTCGGGGTGCGAGTGGGGGATGGGAGGATGAGGGAGATGGGGGTGGGGAGGTGTCTGGAGAGTCCAGGTGGCTGTCTCAGGGTTGGGGGAAGAGTGGAGGCGGCTACCTGGCAGGGCTTCTCCAGCCTTCCAAGGAACTGCCACCTTCCCTGATTAGCTTCTGTCCAACTCCCTGGTGGTGGAGGGTCCCAGCATCTCCAAGCTATGTCCCAGCTCTTCCTCATTCCAGGAAAAGTATGTGTAAAGTAGGGTTGCCAGATCAAACACAGGTGGCTCCGTTAAATTTGAATTTCTCTTAAGCAAAGGGTAATTTTTTTAGTATAATTATGTCCCAAATATTGCACAGGGCATACTTGTACTAAAAAAAAAAATCACTCATTGTTTATCTGAAATTCAGATTTAACTTGGCATCCTATGATTTTATTTGTTGAATCTGGCAACCTTAACTTGAAGGGAACCACAGCTATTGTCGAAAGTCATTGAGAGAGTCTTTTCTGTGTTCCAGGCACTGGGCTGAGCCTTTGAATGTGTCCTTTCATTTAAACCTCCCCATTACCCCGTATCCCAAACTTGGATGATTCTCCTAATACCTTTAAGATGTTTGCCATACCTTTTGCACAACACCTGTACTATTTTTTTTTAATTTTTATTGGAGCATAGTTGATTTATAGTACCTGTACTATTTTTTTAATTTAATTCTTTTCTTTAGTAATTTACTTAAAAAAACTCCCTTAAATCCATTTATTTTTAAAGGAAAATTTACATCCACTATCACCTGTCATAAATAGATGCAAAATTAAATACAATGTTATTATTGTATTCCCTGCTGTAGGCTGAGGTGACTGGAGAGGTATTTTAACCACTTATGGGAGGTTCCAGACTCTCACTGTGGCTACACTGTTATCTTCAGCACTCTTACACCTTCTTCCTGGCTGGAAGGAAGAGCCTACCCACTCCTAAAGAGGCTAGAAATGCTATGCCCCCTTCCCCAGCCTCCCTTCAGCCAGGACATGGGATTATGGCCCATATGTGGCCCCTGTGACCTGAGTGAAGTCCGCTGGAAACTTCTAAGGAAGATTTGCTTCCCCTTTATATGAAACAAATGCTGGAAGCAACCGAAATGCTTACCGAAGGATGAATGGGTAAAGATGTGGTATATACATACGATGAAATATTATTCAGCCTTAAAAAAGAAGGAAATCTTGTCATATGCTACAATATGGATGAACCTCAATGGATGACATCATGCTAAGTGAAATAAGTAGTCACAAAAAGACAAATACTGCATAGTTTCATTTATATTTATATGAAGTATCTAAAACAAACTCTTAGAAACAGAAAGTGGAGTGCTGGTCATCGGGGGCTGGGGAAAGGGGAAAATAGGTAGCTGTTCACTGGGTACAGTGTTTCAGTTTTGCAAAAAAATTTAAAAAGTTCTAGAGATAGTAATACATAGTTACTATTGTATTGTGCACCCCAAAATGCTTAAGATGATAAATTTTATGTTATATATTTTTTACTATAGTAAAAAAGTTTTGGAATTAAATAGTGGTGATGGCTGTACAATATGGTGAACTGCTGAATGGTTCACTCTAAGATGGTTATTTTATGTGAATTTCACTTAAGTGAAATTTATCTTGTGTTTATCTTAAATGAACAAATCCTGATTTAAGCTACTCTTAATGTCTTTAAATAAGGTCATAGATGCATATGAATCCTGGTGCGGGTGCAGCCGTTTTGTAGCTATGAGGGAACATGCCTAAGAACCAAGCCAATAAGATGAAAAGGACAAGGAAAGATGGAAAGGACCTGGGTCTTTCATGACTTCTTTGAGCTGTTGAACTTCCTTGAAAGTGCCTTCCCGTGAAAAGTTATGTGAAATAATACATTTTCCTCATTGTTTTATTCACTTTTGAGTGTACTATTTTTTTTTTAAAGAAGATGTTAGGGGTATATTAATTAATTAATTTATTTTTGCTGTGTTGGGTCTTCGTTTCTGTGCGAGGGCTTTCTCTAGTTGCGGCAAACGGGGCCACTCTTCATCGTGGTGGGCGGGCCTCTCGCTATCATGGCCTGTCTTGTTGTGGAGCACAGGCTCCGGCTCAGTAGTTGTGGCTCACGGGCCTAGTTGCTCCGCGGCATGTGGGATCCTCCCAGACCAGGGCTCGAACCCGTGTCCCCTGCATTAGCAGGCAGATTCTCAACCACTGCGCCACCAGGGAAGCCCCTTGAGTGTACTGTTATTGCACTCAAAGCATCCCAACTTGTACAAGTATCAGAGACTTTCTTCTTATATAATCAGAAGATTTGCAGGGGAAGGAAGAAAAAGGAATAAATTCCCCACCATGTAATTCATCATCATTTAAAAGTATGTCAACATACTACATAAAATCATCTATTGTACCGTTTAAAATCTCCAGTGATAAGCATTCTACAATTTAGGAAACTCTGTAGAATTATTACTCCTGTTTTTCAGGTGAGAAAATAACTACGGTGACGTAGCTAAGAAGCTGAATAAGCTTCTTCACTTCCTAATGAAGCCCTGAATTTGCATGGTGCCACTGACGCCAAGTATTTCAGGGGAGGAAGAGCAGGTGGATTCTAGCCCAGAGCCTTCCTTCCCTCTGTAGGATTCTCTTTTTGCATTCTACTGACCCCCTCTACACTGACCCCCAGGATATTGATCCTGTATCCTCTTAGATGCTCCTTCTCTTGGAGCATGGTGGCTACTTCACAAGCCTCTGGCCAGGCCTCCCCCTCAATTCCTGCTGCAGGCCTGCCTCCCCATAAAGGGTGCCATCCTGTGCCCTAGTATGTGCAGGCTGGTCTCCTTATTCCTGGACCCGTTGCTGCCCAAGCCAGGGATTTGGTTCTAACCCTGCCCATCAGGTTCCTCCATACTCACCTTGAACCTCTCATCTTGTCCTCAGGGGCCAGTCAGCTGCCAGGCCCCCATTATCCATCCCATCGAGTAATGACCCTTTAACCTTTTAATGATCATGGCCTTGGTCACAGATCCAGGTAGAAGTGCAGGCCTGGCCTCTGAGAGACAAGTTGCAAAGCAACAGGGAAAGAGGGAAGTAGGGGTTGGTGGAGAGGAGGCTACGTGCTGTCTTTTGGGATCTGCTATCTGCTGGGTCCCCACTCAGCAAGTGAAAGGGAGACCCTGCGGCTGTCCCTCCCCACCATTCCAGAGCCTTCTGGGAAGTGCCTGGCACTTAGGGGACGGAGGACTTGCATTTGGCCCCAAGCTTCCCTCTCTAAGCTCCAAGCCTCTTCTTTCATAAAAAGGTTCCTATACATATCCTATGGGAACATCCACGTCAAAAGGCTTTGTTTCTATACAATAGCCAAAATTTGAAAATATATGTGAAAAAGATCCTCTTCACAACACAATTGAAACTCAGAAAAAATTTAAGACCAGTCCTAAAAAGAAACGAGAGGCTTACTAGAAGAAAACCATGGGGAAATCCCTGGCAGTCCCGTGGTTAGGACTCTGTACTTCCATCGCAAGGGGCATGGGTTTGATCTCTGGTTGGGAACCAAGATCCTGCAAGCCACGTGGCATGGCCAAAAATAAATAAATAAATAAAAACATAATACTGGATATAAAAGAAGACCCAAAAAAGAGCAATAGATACTATTGGTATATAAGGAAATCTCAATATTATGAAGCTACCTATTGTGGGAATTATCTATAAAATTCAGCACAGCCCCAAAAACCATCTCACTAAGATTTCTAATTAAAATTACAGTGTTATTATTCTTATTCCCACGGAAGAAAAAATGCATAAGAAAAGACTATTTTGAAAAGGAAGAACAGTGAAGGGAAACTTATCCTTCCAGATATCAAAACATGTTATGAACGTATAGAATTAAAAACAACATAGGAATAGACAAATAGACAAATGGAATAGAACAGTGAGTGCAGAAACAGACCCTTGAATACATAAGAATTTAGTGTATGATAAAGCTGGTATTTCAAATGAATGAAAAAAGTTCAATTAAAACTGTTGGGAGAGGGCTTCCCTGGTGGCGCAGTGGTTGAGAGTCCGCCTGCCGATGCAGGGGACACGGGTTCGTGCCCCGGTCTGGGAAGATCCCACGTGCCGCGGAGCGGCCGGGCCCGTGAGCCATGGCCACTGAGCCTGCGCGTCCGGAGCCTGTGCTCCGCAACGGGAGAGGCCACGACAGTGAGAGGCCTGCGTACTGTAAAAAAAAAAAAATGTTGGGAGAAATGACTGCAAAAAATGAAAATCAAGGTTGATCCCTACTTTGCACCATACATAATAAAAACTCTAGATCACTTACAGAACAAAAGATATATTTTTAAAATTTTATTTTTATTTATTTATTTTTGGTTGCATTGAGTCTTCGTTGCTGTGCACGGGCTCTCTCTAGTTGTGGCAAGCAGGGGCTTCTCTTTGTTGTGGTGTGAAGGTTTCTGCGGTGGCTTCTCTTGTTGTGGAGCACGGGCTCTAGGCACGTGGGCTTCAGTAGTTGTGGCATGTGGGCTCAGTAGTTGTGGCTCATGGGCTCTAGAGTGCAGGCTCAGCAGTTGTGGCTCACGGGCTTAGCTGCTTCGCGGCATGTGGGATCTTCCCGGACCAGGGCTCGAACCTGTGTCCCCTGCATTGGCAGGCAGATTCTTAACCACTGTGCCACCAGGGAAGTCCCACAAAACATTTTTTAAAACTACAAAAGAATTAGAAAAAATATGAGATTATTTTTGTGGTTTTGTGATAGACAAAGCTTGTGAAATGAACAAAAATTTTTGATAGATATAAATAAATTATTCTAAAATTTATGTGGAAACATAAAGGAACTAGAATAGCTAAAACAATTTTATTTAAAAAAATTAAGTGAGAATTAGTCTACCCAATTTTCCAGACGTTATACTGCTATAGTAATTGAGGCTGTGTGGTATTGGCAAAGGGATAGATACATGGATTAATGGAACAGAGCACAGAGCCAGAAACAGACGTATACAAATATGCCCAACTGATTTTGACAAAGGTGTAACAGCAATCCAGTGGAGGAGGATAGCCTTTGAAACAAATGGTGCTGGAGGAACTGGATATACATAGGCAAAAAATTGAACCTTGACCCAGTCCCCACACCTTATCCAAAAGTTAACTCAAAATGGATCACAAACTTAAATGTGAGACATAAAACTATAAAACTTTTAGGAAAAAAAATGGGAGAAGAGTCTTTGGGATCTTGGGCTAAGCAGAGTTCTTAGCCTTGACACCAAAAGCATTATCCATAAAAGGAAAAAGTGATAAATTGGACTTCATCAATATTAAGAATTTTTTAAAATTTTTATTTATTTTTGGCTATGTCGGGTCTTCGTTGCTGCTCACAGGCTTTCTCTAGCTGTGGCGAGTGGGGGCTACTCTTCGTTGCGGTGCGCGGGCTTCTCATTGCAGTGGCTTCTCTTGTTGCGGAGCATGGGCTCTAGGCGCGGGCTTCAGTAGTTGCAGCACCCGAGCTCAGCAGTTGTGGCTCGCCGGCTCTAGAACACAGAGCTCAGTAGTCGTGGTGCACAGGCTTAGTTGCTCTGCCGCATGTGGGATCTTCCCAGACCAGGGCTTGAACCCACGTCCCCTGCATTGGCAGGTGGATTCTTAACCACTGCGCAACCAGGGAAGTCCCAAAATTAAGAATTCTTGCTTTGTGAAAGATCCAGTAAAGGGGATGAAAAGATAAGCTGATAAGCTAAAGACTGGGAGTAAATATCTGTAAAATACTTATCTCACAAAGGACTAGTATGTAGAATATATAAAGACCTCTCAAAACTGAGCAGTAAAAAAACGATGAAATTCAAAACTGGGCAAAATACATAAACAGACATTTCACTGAAGAGAATATAAGCACGTGAAAAGATGTTCAACATACTTAGCTATATGTTTAATTGGGAAACGCCAATTAAAACCACATAAGATATCACTACACACCTATCAAAACAGTCACAATGAAAAATAGTGACAACATCAACTGCTCACCAGGATGTGAAGAAATTGGATCACTTAAGCCTTGCGGGTGGGAATATAAAATGGTACAGCCATTAGAAAACAGTGTGGCAGTTTCTTTAAAAACTAAACATGCAACGTTCATTCGAACGAATTGCATTTTTGAACAATCTGTACACAAATGTTCAGAACAACTTTGTTTGTAATGCCTCCAAACTGGAAACAACCCAGATGTCCTTCAACAGACGAATGGTTAAACAAAGTGGGGTGGGGACTTCCCTGGTGGCGCAGTGGTTAAGAATCCACCTGTCAATGCAGGGGACACGGGTTTGATCCCTGGTCCGGGAAGATCCCACATGCCGCGGAGCAACTAAGCCCGTGTGCCACAACTACTGAGCCTGCACTCTAGGGCCTGCAAGCCACAACTACTGAGCCCGTGTGCCACAACTACTGAGCCCATGCGCCTAGAGCCTGTGCTCCACGACAAGAGAAGCCATTGCAATGAGAAGCCGTGCACTGCAAAGAAGAGTAGCCCCCACTCACTGCAACTAGAGAAAGCCCGCGCGCAGCAATGAAGACCCAACGCAGCCAAAAATAAATAAGTTAAATAATAAAAAAAAAAAGTACACGAGATCTCTCTGTATTATTTCTTTGAACTGAATGTGAATCTACAATTATCTCAAGATAAAAAGTTCAGTTAAAACAACTACAAAAGAATTAGAAGAAAACACAAGATATTATTTTCATGGATTTATGACAGCGAAAGCTTGTAAAATAAGGCACTCAACACAAAAGCCATTAAAGAAGATATCAATAACTTCAACCACATCAAAAGACACAATAAACAAAATGGAAAGCAATCAGCCAACTAAGAAAAACATTTGCAACAGGTACAGTATACACATAATTAATATTAGAATTATGTGAGTATCGGTTTTAAATCAATATGAAAAAGTAAACAAGGCACAAGGAAATAGGTTATAGGATATGAAAGGACAATTCACAAAAGGAGAAATTCAAACAGTCAAGAAACCTATGACATGTAATATATCTAATAATCAAATAAATGTAAATTAAAACAAAATCTTTTGTTCTATCAGACAAATAAAAGAGAAAATTTGATGGATCTAGGGCTGGTGAAGATGCGGGGTATTCTCATATTTTGTTGGTGGGAGTATAAGTTTGTAGAATCACTTTGGAGGGCAACTGAAGAATCTGTTAAACTTTAAGATGCACTTACCTTATGACCCAGTAAATCTGCTTCTTAGTTCATCCCTGGAACAGTCCTGTGTGCCTGAAGCAGCAGGTAAACGGTCCTTCCTGCAGCTTTCCTTATCATAGTGAAGAACTGGCAGTGACCTAGCTGTCTGTCACGGAGGGGATGGTTACATAAACCCTGGTGCCTCGATTCTTTGGAATACTGTGTGTAGAGCACATTGGAAGTAGTAAAAGCAAGTTACTAAATAATACAGAGAGAATGATAGATACCATTCACGTAAACATACGCGCAGTTTCTGGAGGTAATTTTCATTTTATGTTCATGACCACAAACCTCAAATGATGATGCAACACAACCTGGTAATCCTAAAACGTTTCTCTCCTAAGTTTATTTTCTTTTTCTAAAATGACTATTTTGTATCTTCTCTCTCCTCACATTTCCCACACCCCCTCCCAGCTTCACAGCCAGCTGATGACCTTGCTTAATACTCAACAAAGAAAAACAATTGAAAATAGAATTACCATGGGAGCCAGCAATTCCACTTCAGTTTATATATCCAAAAGAATTGAAAGTAAGATCTCAAAGGGATATTTGCACACCCATGTTCACAGCAGCATTATCCACAATAGCCAAAAGGTGGAAACAAATGTCCACGAACAGATGAATGGATAAACAAAATGTGGTTCATCTATATAATGAAATATTATTCAGCCTTAAAAAGGAAGGAAATTCTGATACATGCTACAACATGAATGAAATTTGAAAATCTTACGCTAAGTCAAATGAGCCAGACACAGGAGGACAAATGCTGTATGATTCCACTTATATGAGGTATCTAGAATAGGTGAATTTGTAAAGACAGAAAGTAGAATAGAGGTTACCGGGGGGGAGGATTTTTAAATTGTTTAAAATTTTAATTAATTAATTTTTAATCTTTGGCTGCACCTCACAGTTGCAGGACCTTGGGTCTCCCCTTGGCAGTGAAAGCATGGAGTCCTAACCACTGGACCGCCAGGGAATTCCTGAGGAGTTATTATTTAATGGGTGCAGAATTTTGGTTCGGGATGATGGAAAGTTCTGGAAATGGATGGTGATGGTGCTTGTACAACACTGTGAATAGACTTAATGTCACTCAAGTGTCAAATTAAAAAGGGTTAAAATGGTAAATGTAATGTGTGTTTTACCACCTCACATACGCAAAAAGTGTGAGGGGATTTATTATTAGCCTGTCTTCCTGCTATACAGTAGGACCCACCCAGCCTATTAGGACAGGTTAAAAAAAAATCTACCTTGTTTCCAAAGACATCCCCTCCCCTGGTCCGCTCTAAAATAAGAGGTGAGAAATAAGACGTCTGGACCTAGGAGCAGGTAACTGTGTTGGATAACTGGGTCCTCAGAGGGCATCAGCGGTCAGTCCCTTCACCCTGGATTCTGCACACTCTGTGCTCCAGTGATTTCTGCCCATTTCCAGGAGTTCTGCGGTATTTGGAGCCACAGAGGACCCAGGTCTCCCATGCCCATCAGCACACCAACAACAGGCTAGTCCCTGCGTAGGCACAGATGACCAAACTTGCCAGGAAATAGGAAGTAGCAGGGTGGTCTATGGGGAATCTGTCAACTGATGGTTTGTCCCAGCCCAGTCTCTGGCCTCCATATGTCCAGCTTTTCAGCCTGCCCCATACAGCTGAGGTTTGCATCAGGATCTACCAGGCAGCCCCTGCAAACTAACCCATGAAAACTAAACGGCCTTTGGCTCCTAAGAAGATTTTATACATCCCCTCAGACTTTCACAACCCACATCTTCTGCCCGCCACCATATGCTTTAGGAAATGCAAGAGCAGTAAATCAAATTGGTCTCATGAAGTTCCCCTCACTTAATGGAGCACGTGTACTCCATCAAAAATGGCTACAAGGAGGTAGACTTTTTTTTTTTTTGCTGTACGCGGGCCCCTTACTGCTGTGGCCTCTCCCGTCGTGGAGCACAGGCTCCGGACGCGCAGGCTCAGCGGCCATGGCTCACAGGCCCAGCCGCTCCACGGCATGTGGGATCTTCCCGGACCGGGGCACGAACCCGCGTCCCCTGCATTGGCAGGCAGACTCTCAACCACTGCACCACCAGGGAAGCCCAAGGTGGTAGACTTTTAAGTGAACCTCATTTCCCCACTGATTTGCATTCTAAAATCAGGACTGTGTTCTTCTGGAGAAAAAATAATTGGCCATTTAAATATGATTTTCCCCCCAGTTTTATTAAGGTATAATTAACAAATAAAATTGTATATTTTTAAAGTGTACAACATGGTGATTTGATATAAACACATTGTGAAATGATTACCACAATCAAGTTAATTAACCTCACATAATTACCTTTTTTGCGGTGAGAACACTTAAAATCTATTCTCTTAGCAATTTCAAGTAGACAGTAGTGCATTATTAACTACAGTCACTACACTGTGCATTAGATCCTCAGAATTCTTCATCTTGTAACTGGAAGTTTATAACCTTTGACCTATATCTCCCCCTCACCCCCAGCCCCTGGCAACCACCATTCTACTCTCTGGTTCTATGAGTTCAATCTTTTTTTTTTTTTTTGATTCTACATATAAGTGATACCATAAGTTTTGTCTTTCCCTGTCTTGCTTCTTGTCACTTAGCAGAATACCCTCCAGCCTCATTCATGTTTTCACAAATGGCAGGATTTCCTCTCTTTTATGGCTGAATAATATTCCTCTGTGTGCGTGTGTGTGCGTGTGTGCGTGCGTGTGTGTGTATCACATTGTCTTTATCCATTCATCTGTCACCAGATACTCAGGTTGTTTCCATTTCTTGGCTATTGTAAATAAGGCTGCAATGAACATAGGAGTGCAGTTATCTTTCTGAGATTTTTTTTTTTTTTTTGCGGTACGCGGGCCTCTCACTGTTGTGGCCTCTCCCGTTGCGGAGCACAGGCTCCGGACGCGCAGGCTCAGCGGCCATGGCTCACGGGCGCAGCCGCTCCGCGGCATGTGGGATCTACCCGGACCGGGGCACGAACCCGCGCCCCCTGCATCAGCAGGCGGACTCTCAACCACTGCGCCACCAGGGAAGCCCGAAATTCTGAGATATTGATTTTATTTCCTTTGGATATTTACCCAGAAGTCCTGCTGCTAATTTTTTGAGGGACTTCCATACTGTTTTCCATAGTGGCTGTACCAATTTACATTCCCACCAACTGTGTTCCAGGGTTCCCTTTTCTCCATACCCTCTCCAACATTCATCTCCTGTTTTTTTGGTAACAGCCACCTGACCTGTTTAAAGTGAGATTTCATTGTAGTTTTGATTTGCATTTCCCTGATGGTTAGTGATGTTGGCCATTTGTGTGTTTTCTTTGGAAAAATGTCTATTCAGGTCCTTTGCCCATTTTAAAATCAGATTTCTTCTGATGATTCCTGACTCACTTTTTCCCTCAGTTCCCCTGAGTACTTTATGATGAAAATAGCAGCTCAGAAAGACTTGACCTCTCTACGACTTGCTTAGTCATTTATTCATCCATCACACGTTTATTAAATACCTACAATATAACTGTCACTAAGAGTATCTTGGGCAGCAGAACCAGTACAGTCCTTGCCTTCATGGACTTATAGTCTGTGGGAGAGCTGGATGTTAGACCATTTAACAAGGGGGAATGTGACCCAGAGAGGGCTGAACTGCGGAAGTAAGGTGCGAGCTGAGGTATGAAATATTCACTCATTAATTTATTCATTCATTCTCTTGACAGGTATTTATTGAGTGTTGACTATGCTCCAGGCACTGTTCTAGGCTTTGGGGATACGGTGGGGAGCCAGCCGTCCCAAGTCCCTGCCCTCGTGAGCTTCCCTCTGGTCACAGTTAATGAGTGAAGTTGGGGTCATGAGAGAGGTGGTCAGAGGGAAAGCAGGAGCCAGGGGCCTGAGGCAGAAAGGAACATGGAACTCTCAGGGGACAACCATACCCTGTGTGGCTGGAGCGCAGAGAGGAAGAGAAGGGCAGCTACAGATGAGGGCTGGACTGGTAGACGGGGTCTCAGACCACAGCCTATGACTTACGATGACAGTAATGGAATCACTGGCTCACGTCTGTGTTAACAATTTCCTTCCCAAACACAGCCCGTTGCTTTCATGCCCATTGGTGATGGTGGCTCGCTGGGCTTGGCAAAGTGCTGATGGCCTCAGGTGTTATTGGGTTTTGCTTTCCCGCGTGCATGTATGACTGATGGCAGCAGCCTTAGCAAGCCAGCCACCCCAACGTGGACTCATTGACACCCTAATGCCCTCCATGCTTTTTCTGTGTTGTTCCTTTGAGATCTTTTACTTGATATAACAATCCCACTCACTAACCTTGTGACCATGAGCAAGTTACACAGCCACTCTGAGCCTCAGATTCTTCACTGTCTTCTGGGGGATAATAGTACCTCCACTGTGGGGTTGCTGTGATGACGCATTGAATGAAATTCGAAAATCCACGTAAAAGTGCCCAGCACGGTACCCGGAACTCAGTAGACATGCATCACAAATGTTATTTCCTCTCATTTATTCCTTATTCAATTTGGAGTTTTGTTAACTGAATTTTTGTTAAGCAAGGCATGTCTGTTCTCAAATTACAGTAACTGCTACTTTCCAGGGTAAGAGGTTATTAGCAAGACTTCCTCTTGCGTTGGTTCAGGACCAGCCGGGGAATAGGAAGAGGGTCCTTTTTGAGTTATTAGGGGTGAGACTGTATCCTGTAACAAAGAAGCAACAACGATAAAACCCAGGCCTTTGTCCCTCTTTCATGGGGACCAAAGTCTTGTGTGTGTATGTATGTGAGAGCACATCATGTAACCAAGCCAGCGCTTTAAAGCCCGTGTCTCTGAAAGCTGGTCTCAAAACAAAATAATTGCATACAGACATTCCTTTTGATCACATTCTAATACCGATTTACAACTCTGCTTCCTTGTAACTCCAAAGAAAGCCCTAATCATGGAGCACATACCAAAAATTAGAATTTTGGCTGTGTAGGCGTGGGTGTCTCTAAGCATGTATTTGTATAGAGGCAGTGAGCAGTGGTTTTCTAATGTTTAATTCTTCCCCAAACTAAGCTCTCCGTGTGGCTAGTGGGATATTTTCAACTGAATGCCTCAGTCGAGCACTGGCGGCAGAAGACAACTTTTTTGTGGTTTGCTCGAGGCCAGGCAGTTTTTCCATTCTGTTCTTTTATTATGATCACGATTATTTCATTACCTACCCCTGATGGGGTTTCTTCGGGTCCCAGTCTGTTTTTAATAAGGAGCAGACTAAAAACAAAGTGTCGGTTGTGTTTGAAATCTTCAGCTTTTTTCTTGAAAGAACAGGTTAAAAATTTTATTTGTCTTCTGAGGTTGGCTCAGAAATGCTCTGACCCAAGTCCTTCGGGGCAAAGAGAAGTGGCATTTAGGGTACCACCGTCAAATGCAGATTCCTAGGCTCTGCCCTCATCTACGGCATCTGAGGTTTCAAGGTGAGGCCTAGGGACCTGCGCTTTTAGCAGAGATTCCAAGTGATTCTCCTTCTGCTTGAGAACAGGGTCAAGGAGGAAAACTCCATCAGCGGTATTTCTTTGGAATTGTGATATAATTCAAATGCCATAAAGTTCACCATTTGAAAGTGTGTGACTCAGTGGTTTTTAGTTTAGTCACAAGGTTGTGCAACCGTCACCACTATCCAATTTCAGAGCATTTCTAACCTCCCCCAAAGAAACCCCTCTTAGCAGTTGGTCCCAATTCCCTCCTACCCCAGCCTCCGGCAACCACTAATCTAGTTTCTGTTTCTATGAATTTGCCTATTCTGGACATTTCAAATAAATGATATATAATTTATGACCTTTCGTGTCCGGCTCTTTCACTTAGCACCATGTTTTCAAGATTTGTTCACGCTGTAGCACGTGTTAGTACTTCGTTCCTGTTTGTTGCTGAGTAATATCCCACCATGTGATATATCACATTTTGTTTATCCATTAGTCAATTGATTATTAATCAATACCTGCCAAGTATTATCTATGTGCCAGACAGTCTGCTGGCCTGCCCTGGGAATGGAGATGAGTTCTCTAGTAGTGCAGGGAAGCAGGAAGAGGGGATGGGGAACATAGCCTCTGGCACAAAGCAGAATGAATGAATGAATGAGAGACCACACACAGGAAAAGAAAGTTAACTTGGAGAGGCAGCATGGTGCCCAGCCGTGTGGTGGAGGGGCTGCCCAAGTTCAGGATCAACACTGACAGTCACTTAGCCAAGGGAGGGGGCCTTTGCTGCAAGTTGGGTCTAGGCCCTGGGGTCCCAGAGATGAATCGGTCATGATCCGACCCACAGAGCTCATAGACTATGAAGGAGGCAAAACCTGGACCCAGATAACAGCATAATACAGGGTAGCTGTAGAGGGAGCAGGCAGGGAAGGGTGGAGGGGGAGGCACTTCTGGCTCAGGGGTTGGGAGAGGTGAAGGAGGAAGCGGTGCTGGAGCTGGGCTTGGCAGCTTGGGCGGGGCTTACATGGGTGATAGACAATGGGAGGGAAAAGTCAGGGACAGAGTTCCGGGACACCTGTTTTACTCAGGTCATTTGTTTTCAACCCTGACTACACATCAGAGTCACCTGAGGGCTTAAAAAAATAAATACCAAAGCCTGGGCCCCACCCCTAGAGATTCTGTTTCAATTAAATTGCTTTTGGGATGAGCACAGGCAGTATTTATTAAAAGCTTCCCAAGTGATTCTAATGAGCTGCCAGAGTTAAAAACCACTGACTCGGGGGCTTCCCTGGTGGCGCAGTGGTTGAGAGTCCGCCTGCCGATGCAGGGGACACGGGTTCGTGCCCCGGTCCGGGAAGGTCCCACATGCTGCGGAGCGGCTGGACCCGTGAGCCGTGGCCGCTAAAAAAAAAAAAACCACTGACTCGAAGACTCAAGGCGAGATGGTTGGATGTTAGCCTGGAGCATTAGGTGGGGACTGAGCTGTAAGCAAGCTGACCACATCACTCACTGTCCAAACTGGGACATCTTTTGCATGAGAGGACGTGCTATTAATCATTACTCCAGGACAGCTGGTATAACCTAGACTGCCCCAGACAAACTGGGCTGTGTGACCACCCTAACCCCAGAAGACCTTGAATGCAGGCTAAGGGATTTGAACTTCACCTCGTCACAGTGGGAGCCATTGAAGGTTCTGGAGCAGAACACTGACACCCAATAGACTTGGTGTTCTAAGAAGATGAAGGAAGCAGCCAGCTGGGATAGATTGGAAGGAGAGGCTGGAGGCAGGAAGGCAGAAGAATCAGGGGAGGACTGAACTGGGGAAATGAGAAGGCAGATGAAGTGTAACATGAGAAACACTCCTCCCAGACCACTTCAGGTAACAACGGTGCACTTGCTGCGCAGGGGCTGCTTCCAGGCAAGTCCTTTGCCTCCAGTCATTTCCTCCTCCCCCTCCAACTTGAAAATTCTGTACCAGCTACGGGTAAGAAGTGGGGGCTAGGGCTTCCCTGGTGGTGCAGTGGTTGAGAGTCTGCCTGCCGATGCAGGGGACACGGGTTCGTGCCCTGGTCCGGGAATATCCCACATGCCGCGGAGCGGCTGGGCCCGTGAGCCATGGCCGCTGAGCCTGTGCGTCCGGAGCCTGTGCTCTGCAACGGGAGAGGCCACAATAGTGAGAGGCCCGAGTACCGCAAAAAAAAAAAAAAAAAAAAAAAAGTGGGGGCCAGCGGGGGCTTCTGCAGCACCCTAAGCACGCTGGCCCCCTTCACTCTCCCCTTCTCTCAACCTGGGAAGAACATTTAATTATCTCAGATCATGTCAGTACATCGACACACAGCTTCATATCAAAGTGCCCACCCCCTGTATGCATGGCGTCATTGCCTGAGGAGGCACTGCCTACAGGGAGCGTCCCGGGACAGCTCCCGCCACACTCCTGAGCTGACAAGGAGACACCTCCCTGGTCCAGGCAGTAGCTCACAGAGTATGGCTGCCTCTGGCCTGAAAGCAAAGTCCTCCCTGTCCTAGGAGCTGAGCTGACCGTGGAGGTGACCGTGGCTCACCTGAAGCCCAGTAAGTAGTGCTGTCAAGTCAGCACCAGGTTCCATGATGCCCCAGGGGCCGGGGGCAAGAGGGTATGCTCAGTTCTTCCCAGCAAGACAGGGATCCCTGATGTATCAGGGCATCAAGGAAACTGCTTTTGATGAAATCTCAGTGCTGGAGACTGGCACTTCAGTCTCTTAAGTAGTCAGTGGATGACCTCAGTGTCCTCATCTGGAGAATGGGCATATGGCAAATTCGCAGGTTCCTGTAGCCTAGTAGATGAGACCTCTTTCTTTTAATGCGGGTTGCTTTCAGCTCCTTCTTTACCTAGACAACTGGGTGAGAACTGACTTCTTTCTTCAGGGAACTGTCCCTTGAGTGGCCCCTCTTGGTTATCCAAAGGTTAGGCTAGCGGACCTTGATTTCCCAGGGGAAAGGTTGGAACAGCTTCCTGGGTGGCCTGACAAAGGTGGAACCATCTAAGTGCCCGCATGGAGGAGCAGGTTTTTGGGGCTGAGGAAAACCTGGGAAGAAAAAGATGAAGACAAAGGGCCCTTCCATGTTGAAGCTGGAATTCCTCTGCTGAAGTGCCCCAGCAGGAGAGGCCCACTACCAGCAAGGGAATGACACTAGGAAGAAAGGAGGGGTCAGAATTGGTGACCTGGCTTAACCTCGGGGTCTTGACGTGCCTGGGCCTGGAGTGTGGCTGAGGATGGAAGCCCCCCTGGACCCAGCTGCCTCTGCCTGTTTACCCTCTGCTTGGGAACATGGCTGAACTTGGAAATGTGAGTTACGAGAGTGACAACTTGGAGTCTGACATTGGACACCTCTGCAGACCTGGCAAGGGGCAGACCCAGGGAGGTGTGATCCCAGCAGACTTTGCAAGATAATTTCTCATAGAGACACCTCAGTGCTGTGCCGGAAGCCATGGAAATCAGGACCTCTTGATTTTCCAGTTTCTCTGCATTTGCCATTTGCAATCAGAATTACTGGCAGGACTAAGTATGCCCCCGATTTGTTTGGGGGGTGGGTGTGGAATAGTTGGTGTGGAATGAGGCTTCCTGTTTGTATGGGCATATGGAACTCAAGCAATTATTGAATAAATAAAAGTGACTGAATGTATGCCTCAGACTGGCGAAGTGTGTTTGCTTAGGAAAAGGTCCAGAAAGTTATACAACAAAAAGTCATTACTCATTGTCTCTGGTTGGTAAGATATCAGGTGATACCATTCTTTTTTCTTTTCATTCATCTATATTTTCCTTTTTTTCCCACAGCGATTATGTAATTACTTGAGTTGTTGTAAATGCTTTTACAGTGGCTCACAAAGTAATTATTATCTAGAGACCCCAAGAAAAGGCTGCAAGATGTCTTCTTTCATCTGTTACAGGAGGTGGAGAAGAATACTTTATGTTCTAGAAAGATTTTTCTTAATCCCAACTGGTTAAAATAGAAAAGTCAGGTGCCAATTGATGTGTGTTCAATTGTCTGGAAAAAATCAATTAGCAGAATCAACATAGCAGAGCTTGACTTGCAGTGATGGGAGAGACCAAGCCAAAAGCGGAAAGGGGAAGAAAAGATTCAGGTAGTGTGCAGCATGGTTTCCAAGTCTCTGAGGGCTGCCCTGGGGCACAGGGAGCCCGGCTCCTATGTGCAGAAGGTACCAGGGCTGAAACATCAGGCAGGCCATATAAGGAAGGCCTTCCCAGCACATCTATGAATGGAATGTCTTAGGAGATGTTGTAATGAAATGACCTCAAACTTCAATGGACAAAGATGTTTTGTCTGCTGGTTATTATGTCATCTTAAAATATGACAGGAGAGTCAGTGGGCCTCAGCAGTAAATAGAAAAATTGGGACAATTGATCCAGCCTAGAGGCTCCAAAGAAAGAAGACAATTAGGGTAGGTGTGATGCCAACAGGGACGGCCACTGTGGGAGGGTGGGGTCCCCAATGGTGTAGACATGAGGAGACAGGGGAGGTCCAGCCAGTGTGGATGTGGGGAAGGCAAGGGAAGATCCAGCTCAGAAACAGAGGAACCTTGATGAAGGGGGTGTGATACTCAAGCACTAGCCCATATAATGCATTTATGCAAATTAGAAAAATTTTGCCCCAGCTGGGTGGATGCCACCTTGCACTAGGGGACATGGGTGAGGGGAATGTGAGCTGGATTTTATCCTTTCATTGGCTTCTTCATCCAGCTGTTATTTAACAGCCCACACGTTTGTACACGGAGGCCCTGCGTGGCTGCAGTACAGTTGTGGATGACTGTCCACAAATGACCTCAGCCAGCCCTGCGGGTATCAGCAGGTGTTACTCCAGTGAGGAGACCAGTCCTGTGCATGGCATGGTACAGGGCCCAGTGGAGTAGACCGAGGTCCAGGACAGAGTTCTAAGGCTAATGGTGAGCTGGGTGTGAGGCAGGGAGACTGAAGTCAAATCCTATTTGTACGGACAGAGGCAGCATTGTAAATGGACAGAGGCAAAAGGATGAGAGCTGTGCCTTTGGGGCTGTCCATGCCAACAAGACACATCTCTGGTCGCGAGACTCATTCAAGACCCCTGTGGATTGTCCTGCCTGCAGAAGCCCGGCCAGGTTTGGCGGGAGGGGATCACAGCAAGGGCAGGCAGAATGGGCTCGTGGGACCATTGGTGAGTCCCACTGGGGCCAGGTCTGGCAGGTGCTGACCAGGCACCAGACTTGCTAATCGCTTTGGCTATTCTTTATGGCAGTGTTTTCCAAACTTGAGCTGGCATTCACATCATCTGGAGGGCTTGTGGGCTGCGTCTCAAAGTGTCTGGGGTGGAACCGGAAGGCTGGAAATTTGTATTTCTAACAAGTTCCCAGGCAATGCCAATGCTGTTGGACCAGCAATCCCTCTTTGGAAACCACTGCTCCGTGGATGTTCTTACCTCCTGAAGTACAAGCATTCTCCGAGGACTGGCCAACAGAGGCTACTGTCTGCCTCTCCTCGCCACCTCTGGGTCCTTGGAGGGTCTCCTCACCCCCAATCCCTGAGGCTGGCAGGATTTTACCTGCTTCTGCCCTTCTATTCTTGACTTTCTCTGAAAGGACTGATCTTTGTGAGGAAGGATTGGCCACTCCCCACCTGGGCAGTGGTAAGGGGCTGGGTGATCCTCAGTGCTCGGGCAGCCATGGCCTCCAGGGAGCCCGGGCCCTGGCTTCTGGGGCCCGCAAGGCAGGTGTTAGGGATAAGAACTTAGTTACTGGCAGAGCAGTGATTGTCCCCCTGACATCCCGACGGAGCTCTAAATCAGTCCCTTTCAGAACTTAGAACGCCAAGTTCTAAAGGCATCAGCCTATGGACTGGAACCCACTCCTTGGGCCCCCTTAGGGTCTCTGTGTCCCCAGCTCGAAGTGAGGCTGCCCCAGATACTCCCTAAGATCCTTTCCAGCTCCGGCCTTCTTGACTCTGATGAGGAAGAGGGATCAGAGGGGAGAGAAGGCCCATGAGGATTTGCTGGGCAGGGGTCGGGGAGGGTGATGTCAGCTGTGGTGAGCTGGGCTGGGGAAGGCAGCGTGAGTCACTGGGCATGACGGGGACAGGGTGGGAGCGGGGGAAGGCTTTCACGGGGAGTCATGTGGTCGAAACACTGTTGAGAAGGCTGGGGCTGGCAGTGGAGCTGGGGTTTGGGGCCAGCGAGTTTGCCCTGTGGTGTCATTTAGTCTCTGGTCTGGGGGAGGGGGCAGTGGGTCACCCCAGAGCTCTGGCTGGATCTTCCAGGCTCTGGGCTTTGGAGAACCACAGGCACTTGATGGGAGTGGCTGCAGTGCAGTGATGGCTGTAGGCCCCGACCCTGACCGTGTGGGTGACTTCGGGAGGCCTCTGTGTAACCAGGCGCTGATGGAAAATTCTCACCTGCAAGGAGCCTGCCCAGCCCTGCCCCACTCTGACCCTCCGAGTTCTGGCTCCAGTCCTGGGGCCACGTCACACATGTGTGTCCCTGCTCCTCTGCTGGTCTCTTAGTGCCTCAAAGGCAGGGATCAGGATGTCGCCCCTTTCGTACCCCACCTCACAGCTTAGCTTAGCACAGTACTGGGCGGACACAGTGCGGACCCACAGAGAGGCAACTCCTCAATTTAGTCCAAAGGCTACTTGGAAAGAGTGGGAGGTGGAGGCTGAGGGTCTGACTGAGCCCACTTCCTCCCATCCCTCTCCCACTTGTCCCTTCTCTGCCCTCTGTGGCTTTTGCTGAGACTCCTGGTGCTTCGCTACACTCGTCACCATGCTGAGATGGGCAGGCCACATCCGGGTGAAAGGACCTCAGCCTCCCAGGCTCACAAACCAGGTGGACTCACCCCTGTTCCAGCAGCTCCAAGACCAAGCAACCCGTGTCCATGGCTTATGCCTCTCGTTGGGAGAGGGCACCTTGCTTATGATCTGGGTCTGGCATGGCTAGCTGTGAGCTCTAGATGTCCCCTTCCTTATCCAGTGCTGGCTTCTCATTGGTGAATTAGGAGCAATTATTCTTGAGCGACCAGGTTACCTGACGCAGATAGGTGCTCCACCAATACTCTGTTGTTGTTCTTGTCATTGGAAATCCCAAGAGCAGAGGACCAAGGGTGCCTGTAGCCCTGGCTTCCTGGGAGCTGGGATGAGCTGGGCCCAGAGCCCTGGGGAGATGTTGGATGGGCATGCAGGCATCTTTGGCCCTTGGGAGAGGAGAGGGGCGTATTGGGAAGGAACCTGAGGCCAGGGGCTCCCGGCCCAGCTCAGGCCGTGTTAGAGATGGAGTGTTCCCTCAGCAGGAGCTTCTGGTCAGGTGCAGACTGGCCTGGGAGGTTATCTGAGGACACAGGAAATATCTGGAATCTATGGGAATAGGAACTCAGGTCAGAGGTCACCTCAAATTAAAATTTAAAAAACCCGCTGTGTGAAGGGAATCAAAGGAGGTGAAGACATTTGCTCTTCGGAGTCTCCTGAACCCAGATGTTGGAGGTTAAAATTCTTCTGGGGCCAGACAGTGGGCACTGAGAGCCGCTCTTGGAGCCCCAAGGGGCGGGAGCTGCCCAGGGCACCAAGTGTGATTCCTCATGTTCCCCAAGATACTGACCCCAGGATTTCCTGAGCAAAGCTGGGTGCTGTGTGAGGACAGGTGCTCTGGGGTCCAGGGCCTCCCTGGCCCCTCACTCTGGGCTGGCTGCTCCCCGGAGTGAAACAGGATCAGGGATCCCGCTCTGGTCGGAGCCAGGGCAGCTCGTTAGCTGGAAGCTGGGCTCCTGGTTTATGGTCTGGAGCCCCACATCTAAGGGCCAAGGTCTTTGGATCTGAGCCTAGAGTTAGGGGCAGGGAATTCCTGGGTCTTAATTGGCATCAGCCAGGCCGATGCTAACCAGGTCTCCATCTCGGCCCCCAGCCCCCGATCTCTGCCTCCATGAATGATGCCTCTGGGGGTGCGGGGGTCTGGGAGGAGGACAGAGGGTGTCTGGAGTTTTCTCCTGCTCTGGGGCCTCACGAACATGGAGACCAGGAGGAAGAATTAACAGCTCCAAAGGATCATCCTCCCTGCAGCCCCTCCCCAGCCTTGACCCGTCCCTGACCCTGACCCTGACCCTGACCTCTTCCCTCCCCCGTCTAACCTCACGTGGACCAAGTGTCACGCAAAGGCCCTTTGCAGACTCGGGGTAACCTGGGAGATGGGAAGCCTGTCTGCCTCCAAGGCCTGCAGAGGAGGCTGGGACGCTGTCCTGTCTCCAGAGGGAGAGGTGGTGGTCTCCCGATGGCCCTGGGGTGTCTGAGTTGAGCTCTGAATTGGGGCAACAGGGAAGGGAATGCCCGGTTGTCCCAGGACTAGGGAGACGTGAGCTGACCCTGCAGGGCCCCCTCACTCCACGGCCAAGTTACTGCCTTTCCCATGGGAAGCGCAGCCCCGGAGCATCTCGGGAGCAAGGCCATTTCCGGCGGGTCTGAGAGCCTCAGCGTCAAGGTCCTCTCTTACACAGGCTGGGCTTAGCTGGAAATTGGCCACAGATGATTCCTACCTCTCCTGGCTTTCTGGAGCGTCCTGGAAGTCCTTCAACACTTCCACATCCTAGAAGGCCGCCTTCCCTCCCCTGCTTCTCTCCCTACCAAGTCTCCTCTGCCTCTGGGCCCTGACTCCCGTCATTGCACCAAAGCCCCCAGTCCAGTAGCACAGTGATGCACAGGACAGGTAGACTTGGAGGTTGGGGGCTGCAGGGCCCACTTCCTGGAGGCTCTGTGCACATCCTGGCCCAGCGATGCCCTTTCGTTGTCATTTAGGGCTGCCACCTGCTCGATCAGGCCCCAGGTGCTCCCTCAACTCTGTCTGCATTCGCCCCCAGCCCTCCTCCTCTCCGGAACCTTGTCCTCAGACCCCCAAATGCTCTGTGACACACAGAGAACCTTCCTGGGAGCTGCAACCCAGCCTCCATCAGCTGCTCCTATGTGACTGTCCTTAGCCTCTGGTCCCTCAGTCAGGACCTGGGAGTGGGTCATGGACAGCACAGTAAGACGGAAGATGGTAGGACCAAGGTTGTGGTCCCGGTTCCTGGGGGTGAGTGGTGGCTGGTTGAATGAGGGTGGCAGGGCTTCAGACATGGAGAGCAGCTAGGGTGGTCTTGTAGCCACGGTCCAGGCAGGACCTGAGGATAGGGAGTGGGGCCCAGCCCCCGTCTGCCCTGCCCAACCGGGACCAGAGTCCCTGGGAAGCCAGCTCCCTTCAGTCCTGCTTTCCTGCCCACTGTCTTGGACTCAAAAGTAACTCCCTCCACCCAGTCGCCCGCTCTACCCTTCCAACGGTATTTGGCATGTGCCTTAGTGTATCTTTTGCAGTCAATTCCTATGTCTGGAGAATTTTCCACATGCGAGTCCCTCCCAGTCAAGGTACAGGCCAGAGCTCGCTTCCGTGCCTCCTGAGGGGCAGTCACTGTGACCAGGATCTGCTGTTCACATGTCCCTGCATGGGACTGGTAAGGGTCCACCACTGGAAAGCACGGCAGTGGGGACATCCAGCCCCTCAGGGGCAGCAGTGGCAGTCTTCGGGGCCGTCACTAGAGCAGGGCTGTCTGTGGTGTGTTGGCATCATTTTATCTTCTCTGGGCAGCCCCTGTTGCGTGGCTTGGGTATCGTTCTTGGCTCCAAGGCGTCCAAGTCTGACTCTTTGGCTTCCTGGAGGCTCTGTGAGCCTCATAATATCTTTTTTTTTTTTTTTGCAGTACGCGGGCCTCTCACTGTTGTGGCCTCCCCCGCTGCGGAGCACAGGCTCTGGACCATGGATCACGGGCCCAGCCGCTCCATGGCATGTGGGATCTTCCCGGACCGGGACACGAACCCGTGTCCCCTGCGTCGGCAGGTGGACTCTCAACCACTGCGCCACCAGGGAAGCCCCTCATGATACCTTTTAATAACACTTTCCTGTGTTATCTAGCTGGAGTAAATCGTATTGTTTGCAACTAGAATCCCTGACTGGTTTACCTGCCCTCCTGCAAAGACCCTACCACTCTTAGTAAAACTCATCCCAGAAGGGGACAGAGAAAGAATCCCAGACAATACTAACAGTTATGAAGGCTTCAAACTACCTGGCACTCCTAAGACATGTCCACAACCACTGTTTTATTTGCTCCCATGTAAACCATCTTTGGGTTGTTAGGGTACCTCCAAATTCTCCAGAATTAGGGGATTACCTTTTTCTGTAATATTTAAATGCTTGACCTGGGTCCCTATCACACATAAGGCGAGGATCCCAAGATGTCTTCTCTCCCAGTATCTTGGGGACAGTTAAGTTTACTCTGGTATCTTCTGTCTCCAATATTCTGCTTTTGCTTGAAGTCTCTACTGTTCTCCTTTCCTCTCTTTCTGTGCTGCATCACCCCTGCCCAGAATCCCTCTCGCCCTGGGGGGATTCTATTCCTCAAAGGACCACCAACACAAGGCTGAGATCACCAACACAAGGCTATGTAGCAGAATTTACTGAAATTTGGGAGCAAGAAAGGAGAGATGACATCCCAAAACAACATGGTAGACCATCTTCTTTTGCTTAAAAAATTTGTATTGTGAAATATATAACACATAGAAAAATACATAAAACATAAGTATACACTATAACAAATTATTATAAAGTGAACACCTATGTAACAATCTACCAGGTCAAGAAATAGGGTATTTCCAGCCCTCCAGAAGCATCCCATGTCCCCCTTGTAAACAATCATTATTGTGAAATATTTTATACGTTCAGGAGAGTGTAGAAGACAGAGCAATTTGAAGAATAATCGTAAGGTGAACACTTGTGAGCCCGTCAAACTGAGTATTACTTGTAACTTACAGGTCTTTCGGGAGCCACTCCCTGATCATACCTTCCTCCCTCCCCCCAACTTGACTTCCTTTTCCTTAGATTTTCTACGCATATACTTTCCCCCGCAAATAGCATACTGTTTAGTGTGTGTTATCTGTCAGCACCCTGGCGGGAGATAGACAGCACAAAACAGGAACCTCGGAGAGATTGTTGAAGGGACCGTTTACAAGTTGTGAGCAGAGTTAAGGGAAACTCAGGCAGGATGGTGGGGGGCCCGGGGCTGGTAGCAGTGGGGAGCCGCTTGCACGCTTAGGCCAGAGGGGCCAAGAGGAGGAGCGGTTGGCAGAACCCAGAGGGAGGGCCGTGGTCCTAGGAGATACCCCTGCACTGGTCTTGAAGAGAGGGGAAAACAACCTCCTGTGATGGGACAGGAAGGGGTCAGAGCCAGTACTGCCTGACTTCACTATTCTCCTTCCTTCCATGTCCTGCTGGTACTTCTATTGTCTGGACCCAAACGGTCACCAGAGGGCCCAGTGCACAAAGGAGCCCATCAGCCGCTTGTAGAGGTCAGCCTCCTGGGCTTGGAGCAGGGTGGAGAGGGTAAAGAAAGGATTAGGGGACGGAGAGGGGGCAGACAGAGCCAGAATTGAAATCTCGAGGGGCAAACACCAGCCTTACATCTAAGGAAAACGCTCCTAGTGTTAGCTGAAGACTTAGAGGAGATGAGCTGGACAGAGTCCCTGGGCCGTGGTGTGGCTTCGGCGCCTGGACAATCTCCTAAAGCCTTTTCTGGGGACACGGCTGGACAAGCCAATGGGGGAGCAAAGGGAGGCATGGCTCCCCATAGTGGGGCACCTGGAAGGACTGTGGTCCCTTTGAAGATCATTATATCCTGTTCTCAGGCCAAATCAGAAACTCCTGTGGGGCGGCCTCCAGCCGCAAGGGGAGGGCATGCATTTCACAAGCACACGGAGCAGGCAAGCCCAGGGCAGAGCAGATCTGGACCAGGCTCGCCCAGGTCTCTGTCCTCAGGTTGGTGAGTTTCCCCTCCCCGGTGGGGACTGCTTGCCTTCTCTGCTCTGCAGCCATGTCTTCTGGCACCTCCTCCAATGGTGGCCTTTCCTCCTTTCTGGGTTTGTCCTCCTGGCTCCTGTGTCCTTTATCTTCCCTTAGTTCACTCTCAGTTTGGGGAGCACCCTCTCCGGCCGTTTCCTGAGAAAGGTTGCCTGGGAGGGAATTTTCTTGTGATGTCACATATCTAAAAGCGTCTAGGGGGACTTCCCTGGAGGTCCAGTGGTTAAGGCTCTGTGCTTCCACAGCAGGGGGCACAGGTTCGATCCCTGGTTGGGAAACTAAGATCCTACATGCCGCACGGCACAACCCCCCCTCCCCCCAAAAAAAAGCCTAAGGAATTTCCTGGCGGTCCAGTGTTTAGGACTCAGCGCTTTCACTGTTGGCGTCCAGGTTCAATCCCTGGTCAGAGAACTAAGATCCTGCAAGCCACGGTGCCGCCTAAGTAAATAAATAAAAATTTAAAAGTGTCTATTACACATAATTGGTCATTTGGCCAGATGGAGGCTTCTAGATTGGAGAGCATTTCCCTGTACTGTTTGGGTGTCCTTCCTGTCTTCTCACATGCCAACATTGCTGATAAGACCATCAAAGCTGTTCTGATTCCTCATCCTAGGCACATGACCTGTTTTCTGCCACCTCTTAAGCTTGCAGAATTCTATCTTTGCCCCTGGTATGCTTGGCATGGGTCTATTTTCGTACCGTACCCAGGCTCTTCTCTCTGTAATTACAGTTCGTTCAGTATTGACTCTCCTCGACTAATCCTCTGATAGTTTAAACCTTTTCTCTCCTACCTTCCATTTCTGGAAGCTGTGTAAGCTTCCCAAGTTTCGTTGCTGTTATCTTTTCTTCTGTTTTCCTCATCCTTCCTCTCTATTGTTTTAGTGAGATTGTGGGGAAAAGTGAAACTAGATGTGTGTAAGCTGCCATTTAACCAAAAACCCTCTTCTTCAAGCCCCCCAGGCACGTCCTCCTCGGTGTGGGAATTCTCGGTGGCCTCCTCTTCCCACAGCCAGCTTCCCTCCTTGTTGCTTGGATGCCTCCCACTCAGTGCCCTTCTCACTTCTCTGCTCCGCCACCCACTCCCCTCTCCAAGCCCTCATGCTGCCATGGGGTCCAGGCAACACCCCAGAGGCTTCTCAGTATCCTGGTCTGAGCCACTGAGGCTTCCCACTCTCCCCCCCTCTCCATCCACACCAGGTCCTGGGCCCCTCTTGTCCACTCAAAGATGTGCTGTACCACACCAGACGACACATTTCTCCCCGACACCAGGTTGGCCTGTGGCGTAGGGCAGCAGGGAGCTCCTGGCCCAGTTGCCCCTTCAGAGGAGCAGCGGGTGTGTGCTGAGGGGGATTGAGGTGTGTGGATGGAGCAGACGCTCTGGGAGCCCGGCCACGGCACCCCGACCTGCCCGGCTTCCGCACAGATGTGGCGGACACCTCCGGGCACATTACTCAGGTCCCTCCAAAGCTGCTGCAGCTGGTCTCTGCTGTTTGGCTTCAAGGTTTTCTCTGAAGCTACGGAAAACTAAGCAGCACCCAGAAGTGGAGGGTGGTTAATGGTCTCAGGGGCCACCCTCAACACTGGGGGTCAGGGAGCTCGTGGAGAGATGCCCCCGACTCTCATCCTCCACCAGGATGAGCCTAAGGCACGCCCCACACATTTCCTGGAGGGTCCCCAAGAAGACTGAGTCCCAGGCGCCTAGGGCAGTAACTGGCCCTTTCCTGAATCATAGTCCAGACAAACCAGTTGAACCCAAGTCCTTGTCTTAGGCTTTGCTTATGGGGTTTCCCAAACTAAGACGGTTGCGCTGGGGATGCAGTGCGTAGCCTTGTATATGGGTGTGTGAGCCCATGTCCTGGATCACAGACGTCCACTCACCCTTCACCTTCATCCCGTCTTCCTCCCGTCCGTCACCCAGTGCCACCAGCTCCCTCCTTGCCAGCCACACCTCCTGGTTCGGCGCTCACTGTCTTTCTTGTGAATGACAGCCACGGGCTCCCAGCTGCTCTATTGCCCCTGACTGGCGGTCCCCTGCTGTTTCCCCTTACCCAATTGGATCAAGTGGCCACGTGACACTCCAGATTTGGGGAAGTTTGTGGAGTAGAAAAGAAGCCTGGACCTTTATAAAGCAAAGGACTTTCTGCTCTGAACGCTTTCCACTTTCCCTGCCACAGGCCGGGCTCCCCTGGCAGCAGGTCTTCAGCTTGAACACTTTCCACTTTCCCTGCCATAGGCCGGGCTCCCCTGGCAGCAGGTCCTCAGCTTGAACACTTTCCACTTTCCCTGCCACAGGCTGGGCTCCCCTGGCAGCAGGTCCTCAGCTTGCTCGCTGTCTGCTCTGCAGTTCCTTGCATAGGGGCCCGCCGCCCACCCCCTCCGGGGCTGGGAGAACTTCTCAGGTGAGGACCACCTGTGTTTCCTTCCTGCCTCCTTCAAGGGGCCTCTGTAGCCCTACCTGAGGCTGCACATAGTTGGGGACAAGGAAGGCAGGAGCTGGAAGACCCCAGAGGGGGTTTCTGCCTTGGGAATAGAGATGGCAGGGCCTGGGGAAGAAGACGTGGCTCTGGCCCTGGCTCCGATCTCGCCCAGACAGATTCACAGACAGACACTCCCAGTGTCCTGTGGTAGGTGCTAGGATAGGGAAAGTACAGGATGAAGTGGGAGCCCCGAGAGGATGTGACTGACCTAGCTGGGAGTGTGGGTGGAGAACAGAGGAGAGTTAGGGAAATGTCCGGACTGAGCTGAGTCCTGAGGCACGAGTAGCTTGCGGCCAGGTGGAGGGGCGGGTGGGAGGGGTGGGTGTTACAGGCAGGGCAGTTCCTGGCCCATATGGTGCCTTTGTGCGAATTAGACAAAGGTGCCCTTCTGGGAGTATGCAGCCCCGGCCTGTGCACACAGCTTGGTGAGCAGAGCCTGGCCTGCCTCAGAACCCCAGTACTAGACAGCCCCTCTGCCGGCCATTACTCTGCCTACCACAGTGCAGAGGCACCGGAACGTGCCAAAGCTCCAAGTGATCTGTGACGGGCAGAATATTGGCCCCCAAACATGTCCATGTCCTGATCCCCAGAACCTGTGAATATGAGACTTTGCTGATGCAATTAAATTAAGACTCTTGAGATGGGAGATTATCCTGGATTATCTGGGTTGGCCCTAAATGCTATCACGAGGGCCTTTATAAGAGGGAGGCAGGAGTGTCAGATTGAAAAGACGCAACACAGAAACAGAGGTCAGAAAGACAGAGATTGGAAGATGCCACACTGCTGTCTTTGAAGATGGAGGAAGGGGTCACAAACCAAGGAATCAGGTGGCATTTCTGAAGCTGGAAAAGATAAGAAAATGGATTCCTTCCTAGAACTTCCAGAAGGACATAGACCTGCTGGCACCTTGATTTTGGCCCCTAAGACCCATCTTTGGACTTTTGACTTCTAGAACCAGAAGATGATCAACCTGTGTTGTTTGCACCAATGACCACTAGTCTGTGGTCATTGGTTACAGCATCTGTAGGGACTAATACAGGAGCCACGGTGCTTCTGGGGAATGGCTGTGGGACATCGTGCCTGGGGCCCAGAATGAGGTGGGAACAGGGACAAATGAGGGCAGACAGGTAGGCCGGGATGACCAAGGGCCTTTTGAGTCATAGGAGAGAATGTGTCTTCATCTGAAGGTGGCCCAGCAGAGTGATGCGAAGGGGAGTGACGTTTCAGGAGGATCCCGACGTGGAAGATGGGCTGGTGGGAAGTGACCGGAGGCAGGGACCGGGGGCCTGCTGTAGGTGCGGGGATGACGACAGGGCTTGGGCCCAGCTAGTGGCAATTTGGGGCGGCAGAGCCTGCTCCCCTGGATGCCTGGAGTCCCGAGACACAGAGGAGGGCAAATTCCTCTTCCCGCAGCCCCTGTCGTTTCCCAAATTCCCTTCCCGCCGCCCCTGTCGTTTCCTGGCAGAAGGGGCTCGACGGGGAGAAGGTAATTGGCTCCCTGTGTGCACACGGCCTGTGTGCACACACATGCACACCCACCCACGGCTGGGCAGAGGCTGGCACGCCCATGGCCTTTCTCCTTGCCAGCCTTCTCCCTCGGGGGGCCAGCATGGACGCCCCAGTGTGGCCCTGTGGGGGCTGTCTGATGCCAGGTCTCCACAGGCGGCTGCCTTTTGGGGCCACCAGGCCGAGGAGTCAGGCGGTGGGTCTCAGAGGTCTGAACCCTGGGTGGGGCTGCATAGAGGGCGCAGGAAACCGATTTTTCAGTCACACCTGTGATCACTGCAGGTGAAACTCTGGTCACTTCGTGCGAAAGATGAAGATGAATCAAATCAATTACAAAGGGCCTGTGGTGCGCACCGCCCAACCCGTCTCAGCCCGCATCCACCCATCCTCACAAGGGAAGCCGCAGCGCTCGGAGCCACGCCAGCTCTCAGAATGCCTGCTGCTTCCCCACCTCTGCAGGCAGCTGTCCCTTCCTCTGTCTGGGCACCTCCCTGCTCCTGGCCTGCCTGCTTAGCCCCTCCTGACCCTCCAGGTGTCACGGCCATAAACATCCTCTCCCCCAGGGAAGCCACTCCACCGGTGCTGGATCCGGGTCGCCCATGGGGCAGGCTGCTCTGGAGGCAGCGACAGAAAAGCCCAACCAAACCGGCATAAACAAAAATGCCACAGGTTGGCTTACGAGCCTGAACTTGCTGCAGACGAGACACCACCCAGGACTCTGACCCGGGGAACCTGGGCCAGGTTTCCTGTCCTCCTCCTCGGGCAGACTCTGCCCTGCGGTCCCAAGGAGGCTGCAGGTGGCTCCCAGACCACGTGCCCCCTTGTTGAATTTTATATTTAAATTTGTTATTCACGTAAATCTATAAATTTCATATTTGTATTATTAAATGGTATTGTATTAAATTTTATTTATACTTTATATATAATATACATTTGTACATGAAATTTATATTTAATATTTGTATATGAAATTTACATTTATATTTACAAGATAAAGAAGGAAAGAGAGAAGCATTTTAAAAGAAAGTGTTGTCTTTTTCCTCCTCTCCTCTGCCCGCTAGGCTCTTTAGGCGATGGTAGAAGGGGGTTCTATTAGGAGATTAGAGGAAAATCTTTATAGGGCTTAGTGGTACGTTTTTAAGAACTAAATGTTCTTAAACATTTAGCTACGCTTGACCCAACAATTGCACTTCTATAAATTTATCCTGGAAATATATGACACTTGTTCAAAATAATACCTGCACAAGGTTATTCACTGTAGCATTGTTTGTAATTGGGAACAGTTAGAATAAGGATGAATAGCCATTGATAGGCAAATGGTTAAACAAATTATATACCTTCATATGATGGCATACTGACACTGTGCAGATATTAGCCAAGAATGAGGAATTTCTACAGTGATATGAAATGAGTTTCAAGATTTTCACATAAAAAAAAAAACACAATCCAAGATGCAGAAAACTGTGTGATCATTTACGTAAAAACTGTGAGTGTGTGTGCGTGGGTACACATTCAGACTTCTGCATAAAATGTAGTATATCTGGAAGGCACAAAATCTGGGCAAAGCTGTGCTCCTCTGGAAAGGCTCAAAGGGTAGCATTTGCACCTTCTGAATTCTGTAGTTTGTCTAATGTTTATCTATTCTAAAATAATGATAGTTCACACTTTTAAGCACTTCAAAATAATGAAAACATAAAATAAGTGAAGCACTTAGAACAAAGCCTGGCATACAACAATCCCTGGTGAATTTATCTCGCCCAAGGCTGCCTTGGGGACTCGCCTGTGTTCCTGCTGCATCGTGTACACACCTCCATTCCAGCATCATATTACCGCAGATAATATACTTTATTGCAATAATTGTTTCCACACCTGACCGTCCAACTGGACAATAGAGCAGATATGATTCAAGGGCAGGGACAATACTCTTTTGCTTTATGTCCCAGCACAGAACAGAGACTCTGGCACCTGGCGGATTGCTGAGAGACCAAACAAATTCACTAATGAATGTGTTAGGGGGAAGATGAAGCCGTAGTCCCTGTTCTTTAGAAGCTCATGGTCTGGTAGTGGGACAAGAGTCACACATGACACATTTCAGTGAATACAGGCCACATATGACAATGACCCTGTGACCCTGGGGATCTGGGGAAAACAGAAGGAAAGATTCTCCAGAGCAGAGAAGTGATTATAGTTGCAGGCTGATGCTTGGGCCTATAAAAGATGGGAATCAGGAAAAAGCTGGTCCAGGACAGGTAAAGCATGGAGATTGCAGCAGAGGGTTTGGGTCTAGTGTGCTGGGGGAATATAATGGGGACCCAGGCGGCACCAAGATGGCAGAGCTATGCTCAGATGGCTCACTTCCCTGTGAACTAGGGTGGGAAGTGGCTCACCCATCCTATCCCACTATACCACAGCCTCCAATCTCAGAGCTGTGCAAGGGCATCTGAATGGCATCTGAGCCTTGCCATCTGCTTCTCCGGGCCAGCACTCAGAGATGGAGCCGGGGAGCCAGCCAGTCCCCTACTTTTGTCTCTAGCCCTGTGGGAACAGGGTTTTGTGTGTCTTTTGGAACCTCAGTCCTAGAATCTGACAACGTGTGTGCACCCCTTCCTGTACTTATCCTAAAAACTAGCCAGCCTGCTCAGAACGGTTATTACCGTGATTATTCACATGGTCCTGACTTAACCATGTTAGGTCTCGGGGGCTGGAAGGAAGGCAGCACAAGACTTAGGAAAACCAGCCTATCTCTCCAACAGGGAGATTGTTTTTGTTGTCTATCACTGCATAACAAACCGCTCCAAAACTCAGTGGCTTGAAAACAACCACTATTTTATTTACATATATATATAGAGAGAGAGATTTTTAAAATTATTTATTTTTGGCTGCGTTGGGTCTTCGTTGCTGCATGTGGACTTCCTCTAGTTGTGGTGAGCAGGGGCTACTCTTCGTTGCGGTGTGCGGGCTTCTCATTGCGGTGGCTTCTCTTGTTGCAGAGCACGGGCTCTAGGCGCGTGGGCTTCAGTAGTTGTGGCACGCGGGCTCTAGAGCGCAGGCTCAGTAATTGTGGCGCACGGGCTTAATTGTTCAGAGGCATGTGGGATCTTCCTGGACCAGGGCTCAAACCCATATCCCTGCATTGGCAGCCGGATTCTTAACCACTGTGCCACCAGAGAAGTGGTTTGTGGTTGATTGGGTTCAGGTGCTGGTCTTGCTTGGTGGTCTCTCATGAGGGCCATTCAGGTAAAGGCAGGGGCTGGAGTCATCTAGAGGCTGAACGAAGATGCTGGGTCATCTGGGCCTCTTTTCTTCTCCATGTGGCCTCTCCACATGGTCCCTTCAGCAATGTAGCCAGCCATCTTACATGGTGACTCAGGGATCTCAAAAGCGAACCTCCCAAGAAAGAGGAAGTAGAAGCTGCCATTCTTCATAAAGACTAAGGCTGAAATTGTCATGGAATCACTTCTGTTGAACAGTGTGTGTCACCAGCTTGCCTACATTCAGCTGGGAGGGGACTACATTGTGGCATGAATGCTGGGAGGTGTGCATCATTGGGGACCATCTTTGGAGACCAGCTTACACAGCCCTGCAGTATTAGTGGTGATAGCTGAGGCACCAAGGAGAGACGTGGTCAGTGGTCAGTGATAGATCCTGGTCTAGAGGTCCTTTCAGCTGGGCTGGGGGTCCTGGGCTGACCTTGGCTCTCCCTGGCACAGAGGGAACAAACCCAGGCAGATCTCCTCGTATACAGCAATCCCCTCACCCCATCCCCACGTGCTGCCTGTGCTCAGGGCTTCAGCCCCTGTGCTCTGAATGGATGCTCCTTGACTGTCTACTTTAACACACGGGGAAAAGAAGCTCTGACCATGGCAGTGATGTCTGGTCATTGTAGGGGGAGGCTCCAGACTCATATACCCAACTGGCTCTTGGGCTGTTCCACTTGGATGCCCCAAAGACACCTCAAACTTAGTGTGTCAAGAGCCAATCCCCCATGTCCCACCCCCAGCTTCCCTCTTCGGAGGAGGTTTTACCCCAGAGCTCCAAGGTCTTTTGTGCTTCTAGAAAAGATGATCTCAACGGACTCCAAGGTGATTCTCTGGCCTATTCTATGATAGTAGAATGGAAAACTCAAGTTCAATGTCTGAAAGTGCTCTGTTCATTAGTAGAACAAGGGTAATAACCATACCCAGCTCAAGATTATCTCCTGATAAACAAACTGGATAAATTACGTGGAAGCGTTAAAAAAAAAAAAAGTAAGTGCTATAACCAAGGGAGGGGCTGATATTTAAGGAAGGGGTATTTGACCTCTGTTAATTTACCTCTCTAGTACCCATACCCCATTTCTGATTACAGAGCCCTTCTTTTCCTTTAGGAAACTCATTCCATGTGGTTTGGATGGGGCAGGCCTGCTAGAGAAGTAAGAACATGCCTCAGGCTCAGCCAGTCAGAGACCTCCGTATCTCTGACCACAAGGATTGTTTCAGAAATGGGCACGCGACCTCAGATGAGACCAGCCAGAGTCCTCAAAGCCTTTTTCTGCTAGAGCTCTTGGGAGGGACAGTTTCTGTCCACTTGAATTGCTAAGGTAGGTCTGGTCTCCCATGTGGTGAGAACCCTGTTGGGAAATACATCGAGAGAGAGAGAGAGGGAGGGAGAGGGAATCCCTTGGCAGTCCAGTGGTTAGGACTCTGCATTCTCACTGCTGAGAGCCCGGGTTCAATCCCTGGTTGGGGAACTAAGATCCCACAAGCCACATGGCTTGGCCAAAAAAAAAAAAAAAAAGGAGAGTGAGAGAGACAGAGACAGAGCTCTGTTGCAATCATTCCAGCCTCTGGATCCAAGACTGTCTGAAGCCACACCAACCCTGATTTATCAGTTCCATGGGTCGATATATTATCGTTTTTTTTGTAGCCTGAAGAGCTTGCTTAATTGTGTCTTTAAAACAAACTCTTTTCTCTTCTTTTTCATCAGTCCATGACTTTCTTCAAGACCTGGCTCAAATTCTCCTCTTCCAGGAAGCCTGCTTGAATCACCCCATCGTGTAATATATATATCATTCAGATTACATTACCTTGTGCTGGTTTTGTCTGTAATATTATAAATGTTTTGGGTCCTCCCAAGTAGCGAAGGAGCTTCTTCCTTCCGGAGGGCGGGAGTGTGATATGTGCGTGGTTTCTGCACACTGGGATGGAGTGAGTGAACGTGTGAAGATGTGGGGGCCAGTGTGAGGTCAGAGCAGAGGTGATGTGTGTGCCTGAGTGTGTGGTGAGAGAGCGTGCGCAGGAAGGAGCAGAAATGCAGGCTCCTCAGGCAGCAGGACCAGTTCAGGGACAAGTCCCTGCAGGGCTGGCAGGAGTGTCCCTGCTTTAGCCTCGAAGCCCAGGCACATGTGTGGCAGGAGGACCCAGCAGTACCTTCTGTGCCCAGGGGCTGGGGCCTAGTGCTGTGGTCTTGGGCTGGGACTTGCTTTACCATTATAGCTCAGCGTTGTCTCTTTACCCACGGAGAACTAAGCCCCTTCATTTCTGCCTCCCCAGTGCCTAGCCCAGGCCCTGGCATGTTGTCAGAGCCCAGTGGTTAGAGTTCAAGGAATAAATGAATGATCTGGATCCCCTCCTGCAAGTAGCCCAGGGAGGAAGTGGAGACAGCCTTTCTCCAGTTGGGCAAGTCAGACGCTCTGCAGGTGCTGTTTTCAGAACCCCCTCCCTGTGCTCTCTCTCCCTCTGGCTCTCTGTAGGTTCAGGTGTCCCTGCCTGAGACAAGCACCTCTCCCTCCTTGCACCTGCTTACAATCTGATAAATCTCAACTTGGACATGGCTTCCCCAGGAAGCCTGTCCCGCACATGCTCACACAGACTCCGGGTAGGTGCCTCTTCAAGGGGCGCCACAGCAGTGGTCCTGGCATTTACAGAAATGCTTATCACGTTGCATTTTAAATGCCCATTTCTCACCATCATGCCTCCATACTGGAGCCCCCAGGGCTGGGACCACGTTAGATTCTGTTTTGGTTTTGTTCCCACTTCCTGGTCCCTGTTTGTTCATTTATTCAACAGCAATGTATTGAATACCCACGAGTGTGCCAGGCACTTTTCCAGAGGCAGGAGCTATGGTAGTGATAGAGAAATTTCCTGCCCTCCTGGAGCTTCTATCTTAGTGGGGGAGAGAAAACAAGTAAAAAAATACTCAAAACAGATAATTTCAGTGACAGTAAGTGCTATAAACAGAACAAATCTGGGCTTTGCTGGTGGCGCAGTGGTTGAGAGTCTGCCTGCTGATGCGGCCGACGCGGGTTTGTGCCCCGGTCCGGGAAGATCCCACATGCCGCGCATGGCCGCTGAGCCTGTGCGTCCGGAGCCTGTGCTCCGCAACGGGAGAGGCCACAACAGTGAGAGGCCCGCGTACCGCAAAAAAAAAAAAAAAAAAAAAAATAGAACAAATCAGGGTGATGCCGCGAGAGAGCCTGGAGCGGTCAGAGAATGCTGCTTTAAGGAGATGGTGCTTGCACTGAGACAGGCGAAATCTGGGGGGAGAATATTCTAAGGAGGGGAAGAGCTGCAGAGCTCCCCGTAAGGTGGAACGATGTCCTGCTCCCCGAGTTTGAACAATAGGCTGATGGCTGATGTAGAGAAGGGGTGGTGAGAGAGGCTGGGAGGGGCCCTATTTTGTACAGAACTACAGGCCACGGTAAGGAATCCAGATTTTATTCCAGTCACCACAGGGAAGTGACATGATCTCATTTACTCTAAAAATCACTCTGGCTTTGATGGTAGGCTAGATTGTAGGGGACAAGAGGATTGGGAGACCCTAACAGCCATGTGGGTGGGACTGTGGCAGTAATGGAGATGGAGCAGAAAAGAGGGATCGGGATATACTGAGATGAGTTCACAGGACTTGGGGATGATGGTGAGAGGCCATGTTCAGCCATGTGGCTGTAGGCACAGACGACGCAGAGAGTCAAGATACATGGCCTTTGGGTAACCCAGGGCTGGGGCCTGAGCAAGAGGATGAAATGTCCCGATGCCCCTGATGACCTTGGCCGCCGTCAGCCGAGAGCTCTGTCCCACCACTGCCAGCCCCTGGCGTGTTGAGCACTCAAGAAACAGCAGCCCCTTCAGTGTCTGGGGGGGACCACCTGGGGATGGGCTAGAAGGGTAAGGTCGCTGTATCGAATGCTCACCTCTGCTCACCCAACCCTCTTCACTCCCCCACAGCACAGCCTAGAGTAACCACTCTCACGTGGGGGACCTGGGAACACAAGGATAACACGGGGTGGGGCTGGGCCCTGGCCCCCAATGTGCTTGGAAGACAAACAGCCCGGCCACAGAGAGCTTCTCAGAGGAGTTCTATTGGGGTGCGTGCGTGTCTCCTTCCTTGTCAGGCACCCGCCCGCCTCTGGAGAAAGGGCTACTCATCCCTCACGTTAGTCATAAATCCCTGTGCAAACCACGGGGCCTTTCCACAGCTTTCCCACCCACCCTGGGCCAGAGCCTAGCACAGAGCCTGGGTCAGAAAGATGCTTTGTAGTTTCTGATTGAATAAATGAATGAGTGAACACATCAGGGCAACCATCCGTCAAAGGATGAAAACCCTCACTCAGACCTGGCTAGACTGACCAGCCGCTCCGCCATTGCCTCCCTGCAGCGCAGCCAGGGTGATCAAAAGCAGTTCTGGCAGAGCCGGAAGGTCTCCCGGTACAAGGGAAGTTCTTCCTGGAAGGGGAGGGAGGGCAGACAGTGTCCTCGGGGGCTGAGGAGAGAACGCAGGCCCTTTCCTTCCTTGAGTCTGGTACAAAGGGCCCGGTGTTAATTCGGTTCCGGACACTGTGGTGGGCACCAGCTTGACCACCTTCTCTCATGACCTCCTGGTCGTGACCCCTCGATGGCCAGAGTAGCCCCCGGAACCCTGGCCTCTGCCCCTCGCCAGCAGTGGTGAGGCTCTTGACCTCAGACTAGGACCCTCCTAGCAGAACGGCCACCTCAGCGACTGCAGCATCAGAGGTCAGCTGGTCATGGGTCATGCCGAGAAGGCATTGCTTTTTCCAGCCAGGCTCACGGCCTGGTTCGGGCTGAAGGATGTACCGATGAAGACCTGGCCCTGGGGGCCCGGGCCTGCAGGCAGATGGGCCCTCACACCTGTCCACTGGATCCTGCATCTGTTCCCACCTCTCCTTTGCCTCCAGGATCCTCCTGAATGCCCTGGTCAGCTAGACGAGGATTGGAAACCATAGCTGGATTTCTGGAAGAATTTGGAGATGCCAGCCTCAGGGAATACTTGCTGAGCCTTCCTGAAGGGGTTCTCAATCTGACTGGGAGCCAGAAGAAAGAATAAGGCCACGTGGACTGAGGGTGCAGAAGCGGTACAGATGGGGGCACCCACAGCTGGCCCCAGGCCCCCACTGAGGGGCTAACCAAGCTCTGCTGTGCAGGTGCAGGCCCAGCTGGCAGGCTGCTGACCAGAGAGGGGTCTAAGTGCCAGGGACCCCTGAGAGGGCTGTTGGTCTGGCTGGGAAGGAGCCGCCCTACAGGAGACGGTGAGGGTGACCCCACCCCAAATGTGACGGCTGGAGAGGAGCTTGCCCCTGCCTAGCAGGGCCCAGGTCCAAGGAAATACCACCCATGAGGAGGCTTTGAGAGGAGTTTCCAGGACAAGCGAGGTGAGTTATTAGTAACAGTGTCCTGGGGCCGCTGTAACAAAGCACCACAGACTGGGGGACTTGAACAACAAAAATTTATTTTCTCACAGGTCTGGAGGCTGGAAGTTCAAGATCAAGGTGTCAGGAGGGGTGGTTTCCCTTGAGGCCTCTCTCTTTGGCCACCTTCTCACTGCATCCTTACATGGCCTTTCCTGGTGTCTCTCCCTCTTCTTTTTTTTTTTTTTTTTTTTGGCGGTATGCAGGTCTCTCACTGTTGTGGCCTCTCCCGTTGCGGAGCACAGGCTCCGGACGCGCAGGCTCAGAAGCCATGGCTCACAGGCCCAGCCGCTCCGCGGCATGTGGGATATTCCCAGACCGGGGCACGAACCCACATCCCCTGCATCGGCAGGCGGACCCTCAACCACTGCGCCACCAGGGAAGCCCTCTCCCTCTTCTTATAAGGGCACCAGTCAGATTGTATTAGGGTCTACCTCATTTCACCTCAGTCACCTCTTCAAAGACCCTATCTCCAAAAACAGTCACATTCTGAGGAACTGGGGGTTAGGCCTTCAACATACCCATTTTAGGAGACACAGTTTAGTCCCTAACAGTGACTATGGTCCCCGACTGTGCATGTTATAGGGAAATGCACTGCTGGACCCAGATAATAACAACGCCAACAGCAGGAGGGACAGTTCCTCCCGTGTGTGTGTGTCTGTGTGTGTGTGTGTGTGTGTACTCACACATGCATATGTACACAGCAGACTGCTATTCACTCAGTGGGTCTGCTTCCCTTGGCTCACTTGATATTCCCCAGAGCCTCAAAGAAGGACAGGCATTATAGGCCCATTTTACGGATGAGCTGAAGGAAGTTGTCCAGGTCACACAGCAGACGAGGGGCAGCCCTAGAACCTCTATCCAGGCCGCCTTGGTGTCTGGGGTGTTCCCTGCCCCATCCTTTCCAGTAAGGTCGTGTCCCAGGGTCTCACCCCTCACCTCTGGAAGAACGCCCACCAGTCAGCTGTGAGTTCTCCACCTATGGGATGTAGGCGGCAATCTGCTACCTGGACGTGAAGTGATTCATGAGGCGCCCGGTTTTCTGGCTAATTGCGTGTCTTATCTCCCTGACTCACTTGATTTTTAGGCTCTGACAAGCTCAATGATTTGCCAGGGTCTGACAGGTCCTTGGACCCAGAGGGCAGGGCTCTGTTCCCATGGGGCCCACCTCCCCCGGAGGCCCTGTGCAGGCTTCTGGACCTCCCTGAGCTGGCCCAGAACATCCGGCCTTGGCTGCACCCTGAAAAGCCTCTGGCCCTGTTCTCCGGGGGCCTTTGCCCCTCCCGTGCCAGTGAACCTTGTGCTGCTGGGGCCCCACCTCTTAGGTGTAGAGGAGCTCAGCTTCCCAGGAGCCTCCTGAGGAGGGATGGCAGCTGTGGCAGGTGAGGGGGGGCATGGACGGATGCCAGGAGGCCAGAATGCCCAGTCTCTGGGACGCCAGCCAGTTTCTATGGAGGCCACGGAAGCTCTTCTTTGTTGTTGTTTTTTAAATTTCTATAAATTTTTTAACATCTTTATTGGAGTATAATTGCTTTACAATGGTGTGTTAGTATCTGCTTTATAACAAAGTGAATCAGCTATATGCTTACATATATCCCCATATCCCCTCCCTCTTGCATCTCCCTCCCACCCTCCCTATCCCACCCTTCTAGGTGGTCACAAAGCACCAAGCTGATCCCCCTGTGCTATGTGGCTACTTCCCACTAGCTATCTATTTTACATTTGGTAGTGTATATAGGTCCATGCCACTCTCTCACTTCATCCCAGCTTACCCTTCCCCTCCCCATATCCTCAAGTCCATTCTCTAGTAGGTCTGCGTCTTTATTCCCGTCCTGCCCCTAGGCTCTTCATGACCTATTTTTTTTAGATTCCATATATATGTGTTAGCATACGGTATTTGTCTCTCTCTTTCTGACTTACTTCACTCTGTATGACAGACTCTAGGTCCATCCACCCCACTACAAATAACTCAATTTTGTTTCTTTTTCTGGCTGAGTAATATTCCATTGTGTATATGTGCCACATCTTTATCCATTCATCTGTCGATGGACACTTAGGTTGCTTCCACGTCCTGGCTATTGTAAACAGAGCTGCAATGAACATTGTGGTACATGACTCTTTTTGAATTATGGTTTTCTCAGGGTATATGCCCAGTAGTGGGATTGCTGGGTCGTATGGTAGTTCTATTTTTAGTTTTTTAAGGAACCTCCCTACTGTTCTCCATTGTGACTGTATCAACTTACATTCCCACCAGCAGTGCACGAGGGTTCCCTTTTCTCCACACCCTCTCCAGCATTTACTGTTTGTAGATTTTTTGTTGATGGCCATTGGAAGCTCTTCTTTGAAGTGGCCCTGCCTGGTCCCACCTGGTCAGAGAGCCTTGACCAGCCGTCCTGGAAAGCTTCATCTAGACACTTCCAAGGAGCTCAGGCTCTCCTGTGTGTGCTTCCATGGCCATGGTGGATGGGAGGCCAGAGGGCAAGTCCTTCCTTGATCTGGCCGTTGCGGGTAAGGGGTCCCTGTGGGGAGGACTGGGGCCTGGAGAGTGGCTCATCTTTGACCGTCAGGTTCTTCCAGCCAAGCAACAACTTAAGGGCCTGTGGAGCAGGGGCCCTAGAGAGTGTCCTCTGGCAACTTGGGGTCTGATTGTGCCAGCCGGTCAATGACCATACGGGCACAGCCCCCATGACAGCCAGAATGGCTGAGGCTACTTGTAATCTCTTCTCCTAATCAGCCCCAGGGATTAAGGCTCCTCCTAGCAGAGACCAGGACTTAGTGACCAAGGACTGCACACTGCTAGCTGGATGGCCCCCTCAGGACCACTCCATCTAGTCCTCTCATTGACAGAGAACTCACTGTCTCCTGTCAGCTCCCGGGGCTCTGCAGGGTTTGCGTGGACAGCCGCTGTGCCCTAAGGCAACCACAGCGTCCTGACATTCGAGCAGAAGTGCAACTGTTGAATGAACAAATAAATTCAGGTCCTCAGGTAGTTTAAGTACACCCCACCCCACCCCACAACCAGAGGCTATGTTCAAGGACTTGGGATTCAGTTCATCGCTGCCGGTGTCGGGGGGACACCTCTCTATTTCCACCAGGAGCCCAGGGGTTTGCCCGGATGGGAAGATACTGCAAGTCTGTCCTGGGCCCACCGCTGTGAGCGTGGGACCTTTCAGGACATAGAGAGGCATTGATTGCCTGGGCCCCGTCAGCAGGTACCTGAAACCGCCTGGTTCCCCCCAGGCCAGACCCTGAGGCTCTCCGGGCTCTGAGCTGGTGCGGCAGGGAAAGGCGCTGCCTGGGGCCTGGCCCAGCTCCAGGGGGAGCGGCGTGGGAACGTGGCCTTTAGCCCCTGCTGGGCCCCGCGTCGGGGGAGCTGGGTGTGTGGCGGGAGCCATCCAGGGCCCAATGCCAGGGCGGCCTCTGAAGGACATTTCTGGGCCAGCCAGGCCTCCAGGGGTCCACAGCAGCCACTTCTCCTGTCATGTGTCCCTCTCTACCGGAGCTTCCAAGACTCTGTCCCTCGTCCCCATGAGTGGACACGGGCTGTGCCACCACCCCTCCCAGGGGCCACTCCTGGTCCACCTGGAGAAGCGCCGGCTGCTGAAGTGGAGCAAGGCCTGCGAAGGATGGGAGGTTGGAGAGCCCTGGGTCCAACAGGCCTATCATCTCCTCCCGCCCGCTCTTTGGGAGAAGGAAGTTTCCCGTGTTTTGACCCCTCAGGGACTGTGACCGTGGGGCGGGAGTCCTGGGCTGGGTGCTCGCGTCTAAGGGCTGCGAGTGGCAGCCCTGGCCGGGGGCAACAGCAGCAAGTGGGCCTGTTCTGCCGGAAATTCTTGGTCTGGCCTCTCCAGAGCCCAAGGCCAGCAGGAAACCTGCCTTTCCTGTCCAGTGCTCCTAGCCCTTGTCAGGCACCCTGGGTGAGGGCAGGGCACTCTCTCCAGTCCTCACACAAAGCTCTGTTGGGTTGGGCTCCCAGCAAACACAGGTCTGGCCCCATCAGGCCGGCTTGCGTTTTCCTTCTTCTCTCCTGTCTGGGGCAAGGAAAAGTAGTTGATAGTCTTGGGTTCAGATCCCTGTTCTGGCCCTTCCTGATTGAGGCCCGGTGCAAAGCCATTTCTTATTTCCTCTTCACGGAACCAGATTTCCTCAGGGAAACCGCCACCCTCCATGGCAGCTGCTCTCAGCGGGCTGAGGGAGGCCTGCCCTATGAGCCAGCCAGCCTGGGGGTCCAGAGACCCAGCCAAGCTCGCACTGGAAATTTTGCTGACTGTGCAGGATCCTCCACACTCTGGCAGGGACTTGGTCAACCTGTCCTCGGTGTCCTGCCCTCTCAGGGGTCCAGGACAATAATGCCAGCTCATCATGTCTCCCACGTGCCGAGGGCTGAGGGCTTCATGGCTAAGATCTCGAATCCTCCCAACAACAGGCAGATAGGTTTTTTTTTTTTGTGGTACGCGGGCCTCTCACTGTTGTGGCCTCTCCCGTTGCGGAGCACAGGCTCCGGACGCGCAGGCTCAGCAGCCATGGCTCACGGGCCCAGCCGCTCTGCGGCACGTGGGATCTTCCCAGACGGGGACACGAACCCATGTCCCCTGCATCGGCAGGCGGACTCTCAATCACTGCGCCACCAGGGAAGCCCTCAGATGGGTATTATTATCCACAGTCACAGAGGAGGAAACTGAGGCTCAGAGAAGTTGAGTGACTTTCCTGAGGTCACACAGCTAGTAAGTGGCCTATCAGGGACTTGAACCTCAAGTCCATGCACCTTCCACCGAAAGTACTTCTTGTGGGGGAAGGGGAATACGAGGAACTATCTCAGGGGCAGTCATGGGGAGGGGCCTTCCCCTGAGTAATGGCTAAGCTGTCAAAACAGGCAGCAGCACCCCAGCCTTGTGGAGTCATCTTCAGAAATCCCTTTATCTTTGGAACTTTAGCATCTAAGACCTGACTTCCCTCCACAACAGCATGAGCTGGACCCCATGGTGGGCAAGCCCATCCCCAGACCAGCCCCAGCCTGCCAGCCTGCCTGCCACTCTTACTGTCCTCCCCACGCCCAAACCCACTGGTTCCGGTGGGGACCGAGAATGAAATGGGAGGCTCCAGACTGGGTTATTCCATGGACTCACTACCTGCCAAGGCCTAGCATAGGTCAGAAATACTTCATGGCTTCTCCTGAGGACTTTGCAAACATACACATGTGGATTCATGTAGTGACTCCAACATTTACTGGTATGACACGATGAGAAATCTGTTTAACATCTCTGAGCCTTGGTGGTCTCATCTGTAAAATGGTTATGGCAAGGAGTTAATACTGAGAATAGGGCACTGGTGTCGTGCTTGGCACATCGTAGGGGCTCAAAAAACGGTGATGATTGTTATTGACATTTCTCTAGATCTGGATAATCTGGTGGTGTCATTTACCTAGGACTTTAGGAAACTTCCGGATTTCATTGCTGCTCTGTACTGAGAATTCCCAGGTGAGGAGCTGAGATCAGGGGCCGTTCACTCACTAAGGGAACCCCCTGTGGGATCAGGAAGGCCCACAGTGGGATGAGCTTCTGCAGGGGCAAGAGAGGCAACCCAGAGGCAGTGACATCACATCCCAGGCCAGTAGAGCAGCCCACCTACCCGAGGGACTGGAGCCTCCTTGGCCCCTCTGCTCACTTGCAGCCTCACTCGTGGCCCCCATGAGCAGAAAGTCCTCACCGGAGTGTGAGCCTCAAGGATGCAATGACGGCACGCTCTGCCCTGCGGCCCTTCTGGAAGGCCAGCCCTACCACTCACTGCTCAGGCCGGAAGGGGCAGGGCCTAGGACAACACCAGGTTGGTCTGCATGGGAGGGCCACAGATGCTGTGCTTAGGAGGCTGTGCTTCCCGCAGCAGGGCCAGGGAGCTGGAGGGGAGAGACCAGAAGGAAGCCAGCAGCGGGCTGGGTCAAGCAGCCACGGGGAAAGAGGCGGGACCGGCCAGGGTAGCGGTCTTTCCACCATCTTGTGCTCCACATGTTAGGAGCCACTCCTCAGCAGGGCCTGCCACAGTGGGTCGAGGATGGATGCTGAGCACGCCTGGAGGCTGAACAAAGGTCCCCTGGGAGCCAGGCCCCAGCACCCGTGCTCTCCAGCGGGAAAGCTCTCAACTGGTTTGACTGGGTTTCCAGAGCTCCCAGGCTTGGGACTGAGACCTCAGAAAGGGGCTGGGGGAGGATGGAGGACATTTCCTGGGGCTCTGGCTGACTCAGGAACTTCAAATTCTAAATCACCTCCAGCATTTGTCTTCATAAAAAGAAGCTAGTAGGGCTTCCCTGGTGGCGCAGTGATTGAGAGTCCGCCTGCCGATGCAGGGGACACGGGTTCGTGCCCCGGTCCGGGAAGATCCCACATGCTGCAGAGCAGCTAGGCCCGTGAGCCATGCCTGCTGAGCCTGCGCGTCCGGAGCCTGTGCTCTGCAGTGGGAGAGGCCACAACAGTGAGCGGCCCGCGTACCACAAAAAAACCCACAAAAAAACAAAAGAAGCTGGCAAGGGGCGGATTTAAGACCTATCTTCTGGGACAAGGTCTAGGACCTGCCAGGTTTCCAGCATACGGACTCGTACAGAAGGTGACCAGGCCATCTCACTCACATGCCCCCTCAGGTTTGCTGGTTACAGCACGGCTGCAAATTGCATGTTATTAGCACAGTCCAGATGGTGAAGTCACTGCAGCCCTAATCCTATTTATTTCAACGACAGCTTTGGCAGAGCAGTAAATCTTGCTGCCAACCATGTCTCTTGTGGCTGGTTCCCTGAAGGAGCTATCATCAGACGTGACTACAGGGAGGGGTCCTTGTTAGAGCTTCAATTTGCCACTCATCACATTTTTCCTTCAAATGGAAAGTTCTTCCAGGAAAGCCTGCCTCGTGGCACACTAATTTTCAAAGACGGTCTTCACGGTATATCCTATGTTACATACTTCTCTTGACACTCCTCCCATGAGTAGTGGTCTCTGTGCCCTCTTCTTGAACCTGGGTGGGACTTTGTGACTGCCTTGACGAGTAGAAGTCACCACAGATGTGACACTTATGTGACTTCCGAAGCTAGGTCAGAAGAACGCCATGTGCCTCCACTTTATTTTCTAGGGACTCCTGCTGTTGGGATCCAGCCGCCATGCTGTGAGGAAGCCCAGGCCACATGGAAAGGCTGTGTGTAGGTGTTCTGGTCCTATACTAACCACCAGCCTCAGCTCCCACTAGGTCCCAGGCAACCACCAGCATCAACCACCATGCATGTGAGTGAGGAGACTTTCCAGATGACTCTAGGCCCAGCCAACATCTGACGGCAGCTACGTGAAGGACCCTGATGAGAACCACCTGGCTGAGCCTGGCCAACCCTGAGAAGTGTGAGAGAGAATAATAAGGTGATTAGCGTTGTTTCAAGCCACTACGAGTTGAGGCCATGGTTACATAGAATCAGCAGAACACCCGGGGCAATGATGATGGTCTTGGGCTTCTCTGCTATTGAAAGATGGAAGTACTCCCTCCTCCCAAACTTTCCTTCTCAGGTTCTGAAAATGTAATATCTGGGTGGTTGAATCTCTCGAAGCAGGATTTGAAAGCGGAACTCCAGTTTTCAGAAGTGGGAAAACTGCTCTCTTACGTTCCCAAGGAAGTTCTTCTCTTGAATGTTTCTACTAAGAGAGGTAGTTATGACGTCGTGGAAAGATCATGAGTTAAATGTCAGGTAGACCCAGTGTCTTAGTCTGCTCGGGATCCCATATAAAAGTACCAGAGATTGAGTGGCTTATTAACAACAAACACTTATTTCTCACCGTTCTGGAGGCTGGGAAGTCCAAGACCATGGCCCTGGCAGATGTGTTGCTTGGTGACGGCCCGCCTCTTGTTCCTAGCCAGTGCCTTCTATTTGTAATCTCACATTTGGCAGAGCAGTAAATCCAGAGCTCCCAGGCTCCCAGGCTTGGGACTGGGACAAGTGGAAGGGACAAGTTTCATCAGGGCACTAACCCTGTCACGAGGCTCTGTCCTCATGACCTAATGATTTCCCTGAGACTCCATTTCCTAATACCCTACCCTGGGGGGACACAAACATCCGCACCATAGCACCCAGGTACAAATTTCAATTCTGCCACCTCCCGGCACTCTTGTCCTAGAGTCAGTCACTTTACTTCTCTGTGTTTCAGGAGCCTCAGCTACAAAATGGGAAAGTTCATACCTACCTTGGTGGATTGGCATGACAATTTGAGATTCTTTGGAAGCAGTCTTACCCTACGAAAAGGATTTGAGGTAGATTATGTGGATGATCTATGTAAATTGCCTTGTGTTGGCAATACCGACTGATGTTTGTCAAATGCTTTCCTGTCAGGAAAAATTTTAAGCACTTTGCTCATGTTAACTTTTCTGATAGTCACAATAACGTTGTGAGTTAAGTATCACTATTATCTGTATTTTATGGATGGGGGAAACCAAGGCACAGAGAGATTACATAACTCTCCCACACAGTAGGTAGCAGAGCTGGAATTTGAACCCAGGAAGTTTGACGCTAGAGCTGACTAGACCACACTGTCTCTCGGTAAATGGTTAACTCGGGGTTAGAGGTGCTGATGGCATAAGTGTCCAGCCCATCGTCTTCCTGAAGAACCAGTCTGAAGAGATCCAGTGCTTGAACCAAAGTGATATCAATGGTGAGATGCCCAGCGCTGGGGTATGCTAATAGGAAAGACACGGTGTGGGTGAGAGTCATGCCCAGTGGCCCTGGGCTGCTGGGAGTGGTGGGGTGACAGACCAGGAGAGAAGGGAACAGCTGAGGAAGAGGACATTTTCAGTATCGGGACAGAAACGTCCATCTGGAGCCCCCCCCGGGCCGTCAGGGTGCCGTGAAGGTGGGGAAGAGGGGGCAGAGTCATCCTGGAGAGACTGAGGAAGTGGGGCTGGTGGACGTGTCAAGGACACTTGACATTGAGACTGGCCCTTTTACTTAGGCCGTGGGACCCTCAGTGAGTCACCTGCCCTCATCTCTAAAGTGTTGATAAATTTTGCAGCTCCCAAATGAGAGCATGTGTACAAAATGTTCAGGAAACTGGAAATGGAAGCTACCACTTGGTATTCTAGTTAGCAAAAGGTGTCTTCTTTTAAGCTTCCTCAAATAAATTTTATCTGTTTTGGAGGACAACTAACTTAAAATGAGTAAGGTGCTTCCTTAACTTCTTAAACGAGCCATTTGAATATCAGTTAACTTTTCTTCGTGACTCAAGTTTAATCATTATGAACACTTGTTTCCATATTGAGCCGCACAGTGATGCCGGCCAGGCTTAGAGGGCGCGTCCTGTCTGGGTGTGGCTCTGTGCCCCTGCCGGATGGCCCTGGGCCGCTGGGCTTTTGCAGTTCTGCTGATAGCCCTGGATAGGTCACCAGCCTCATCCCTTACTATGGCCATCAGCTGTCACCTCTCCGTGCTGTCAGAATGTCGGCCCAAAGCCGGTTAATGACACTTTGACTTGTGCTCCTAATCTGTTGTGATTTACAAGCCAGATGCCCACATTTATTACAGGTGTTCATAAAAGCAGGGATTCCTAAGTGCGGGGTACCGAGGGGTTCAACTCAGGGTAAAGCGTGTGGGCATCGGTGCCCGGGAGTTCATGACATCGATCTTGACTGTTCAGGGACACCTGATGCTCCCTTTGTGAATTTCAACGGCTCCAGATGCTCCAGGTCAGCCAGGTGTTACTGTAGCTAGTGACCTGTCAGTGATTCTCTTTGATTTAGTTCTCTATTGTTATTATTATTATTATTTTTTAAACTATAGAACTCTTTCTTTTCCCTCCTGCAATTGGTGTTTGTTGTGATTTACCAAAACTTCAGGGCCACCACTACTCCTTCAGTCCCGCAGCATCAGTCCATGCCTCCCTCCCCAACCTCGACCCAGCCTCCTTAGGTTATACCTGGCAAGGTCTTCTAAGTGCCCCTCTATGCCCAGCACCCAGCCAGGCACTCAGTGGGAGTGTTGGAGCAGCTTGAGCCATGGCCTGCCTTCCAGGAGCTCTCTGTCTGGCTGAGGAACCAAGGTCCACACACGGAACCAGTTAGGGAACACACAGGAAGGCCAGAAGTAGAGACTGGCTGGCTGTGGCCCCATGCAGTTGGGTGGGTTAGTGCCATAGGCAGTCAGGAGGAAGGCTGCTGGGAGTTTCAAGGAAGGCTGTGGGGAGGCCTGCAATGCCACGTGCTGGAAGGACAGCTAATCCTGAGCAGTGCTCAGGTTCCAAAGAATGCTGGCAGGTCTGCGGTGTGGTCAGGGTTCCCTGAGAGAAGTGAGGGGTGGATAGGTCAGGAAGCATAGTTGGAGCCCCTCAGGACTGGCTGATGGAGAACTTGGGGGCCTCCCTCTGGGAGATCTGGGGTTGCGGTTGGGATGGGGAGAAAACCAGGAAACAACCACGAGCAGAAGGCATCTGAGCAGAGGCAGGGCGAGGAAGGGCGGGAGACAGGAAGTCAAAGTCCAGGCTGGGGGAGCCATGCGTGAAGGCAGCACGGGAGGTCAGGAGGGGGCTGAGATGTCACCTGCCCGCCGCAGGAGGGATGCCGGAGCTCCCCCAGCATCCCAGGCTGAGCTCAGACAGAGCTAGTTCAAAGCTAGGGGAACCTGCCAACAGCCAAGGCTCTGGCTGGGGTGCCCGGTCACTCTAGCCTGTTGTTAATAGGCAATTATCAAAGAGAAATGTAAACAGGAAGCCTCTCATTCAATCACATCCAAATTGGTTTCAAACAGTATTAACACTTCCTCCCTCCCACACCTCCCACACTGCTCAACAAATGAGTTTCCTTTTGCAAATTTACAGGCGGTAGTGAGCACACTGGCACACGATCAGGGAGAGCTGGGAGGCAGGTCCTCCTCCCACCTCCGTGATCCGCCCTCCCCCAACAAAGCACACTGGTTACAGGTCAGAGACGACCCAGGTGCTCAGAGGTCCCAAGGAAGGCTCTGGAAAGTTTGCAGGACGTTCCTTGTGCTTCCCCTGACGTTGCTGGAACTCAGATGATCAGTGCACCATCCATGCCCAGGAGGCCTGGCCTCGCCCCGCGTGCCTGGCTCCCGGCCCACAGTGCTCTGAGGGCCTAAGAGGAAAGACAAAGCACTTGCACGGGCTTGGTCCCCACGGGGGTTCTGGCGAGGGTAGCGCCCACGTGGAGTTCTGGCTGTTGTTCCAGAGACCCCAGGAGTAGAACAGGAGGAACGGTGTGCCCACATGGCACCCAGAACACCCTTGGCCTTCTATTAAGTCCTCTTGGTAGACAGTCGCATCTCTACTTTGTTCACACGAGGCCACCCAGGCCTAGACCCGTGCAGTCACTCCCTCGGGGTCGCACAGCTGCTAAGTGGCAAAGCACACTCACTGCAGGTTTCAGGCCCAAGATGACATGCGGAGGCCGTCGGGGGACAGCGATGGCAATTATCACTGTTTGCATTCCAGAAGGCGTCAACAAGATGTGAGGGCCCCCGGTCAACCCGCACGTCCCCAGCTGGGTCCCACCCCATAGGCTCTGCCTCCTCCCGGTATCCTGCTCGCCCAAGTCGTCCCTTCCCGGAGGGAGGCGCCCAGAGCGAGGCGGGAAAGCGCGGAGCACCCGGCGGGGCCAGGGTGCAGAGGTGGCGCGGGCCGCTTGTTCCCGCCCACCGCGCTCCACCGTGCGGCCCGAGCGGGAACTGCGGGCACGGGGCGACCGGACCCTTGTCCCTCACCCGCCCCGCCAGGCCCGGCGGCGCCCCCGACCGCGGACCTCCCGACTCCACAGGCCTGATCTTCACGGGTGGAAAGAATCCGCTTACTTTACGCGGTGCGCCCTCCGTGAAGGGCGCAAACTCCGAGCGAAGTGACAGAATGGACAGTGGAGCGACCGATGCCAAATAGAGGCAGGGGCAGGAGAGGAGTATTCGGGAGGGAATGACATCAGAGACCCAGGAGGACCTACCCCAGGGGACAGGGGACTTGCAGGGGGAGAGACGAGCCAGAATGTGGCAAAGGTCGGAGGGGCGAGGCCCCAGGCTCCAGGGAAGGGTCACCAGCAGGGGGGGTGGGGGAGTGGGGGCAGGGAGGCCCGCCAGCGCCCCACTGAGGACTTTTCCTGGATATTAGCCTTTCTCAAAGGAAAGAGGGGCGGCACCCCTGCTTCAGGAGGCATTTGATAATATGCAAGGAAATCCCGAAGTCACAAGATAAATGGGACTTGTCTTTCTTGAGTTTGCTTGAGAGTCACATAATTAAATACATAAATTTATCTGTTTAAAAATGGTTATCGGGCTTCCCGTGTGGCGCAGTGGTTGAGAGTCCGCCTGCTGATGCAGGGGACACGGGTTCGTGCCCCGGTCCGGGAAGATCCCACATGCCGCAAAGCGGCTGGGCCCGTGAGCCATGGCCGCTGAGCCTGCGCGTCCGGAGCCTGTGCTCCGCAACGGGAGAGGCCACAAGAGTAAGAGGCCCGTGTACCGCAAAAAACCAAACAAACAAAAACAACAACAACAACAACAACAAAATGGTTATCTTATGGAACCAATAATGCAAAATCCCCGTGCATTTAAAGCAGAAACAGGAGACTTCCATTGCATTTGAGCTGTGGTGGGCTGCTTCAGGATGTGCCCCCAGGTATGAGGACACCATTCTGTCCACCTGCCCTGACAGTATGTCTGTAGAAATGCTGGGAAAGCCCTGGGAAGTACCTGGAAGGGAGGAGGTCAGGTGGCACTGGATACAGGTCACTCTGGCTGCTCCAATGGAAGAGAAGAGCCAGGAGTCCAGGAAAGGAGCTGGGCTGTTGCCAGGTCCTCTGTTTTGACCTTGGGGCTCCCTGAAAAGGTCTTGGAAACCCCAAGAGGGCCCAGACCACTTCGAGAACTGCTGAATTAAGAATATGGTCATGTGAGCCACAGACCTGGGAACAGACCTAGAACCTAAAAAAAAAAAAATTGTGATGGTTATACTGGAGTTCAGGTTCCCTTTTCTCTGTTCACCCAAAGAACTTACCCTGCACTGAGATGGGCAGGGGTTCTGTTCCTGTGATGTCTGCTGAATCAGAAGACTGTAACAGGCCTGTTACTCACCGTGTTAAATAATTAATTAAATGTAACCAGAAAAACGTATTTATAGATACAATTTGGTTCTCACTCACAAGTCATTTTCCAACACAGGGATATAAACAAAAGTATGGGATGTTAGAGTTAGTAGGACCCTGAGAATTCTAGTCCAACCCTCTCATTTTAAAGATGGAGAAGTGGGGAATTCCCTGGTGGTCCAGTGTTTAGGATTTCACACTTCCAGTGCAGGGGGCACGGGTTCAATTCCTGGTGGGGAAACTTGGATCCCACACGCCATGTGGCGTGGCTAAGAAATAAAAAATAAAGTAAAAATAAAGATGGAGAAGTTATAGCCCAGATAATCCAATTCAACCCAATTCAACAAACACTGAGCACCTACCATGTGGTGAGTAAAATCAAGCCGAGTAAGATGCCAGGGACTGATGGATGGGGTGTTATTTTAAATAGGGTGTCCAGAGGAAGCCTCTCTGAAAGGGGACTTTAGAGCAAAGGTCTGAAGGAAATGAGAAAAAAATCATATGATATTTGGGGGAGAGATTCCAGGCAGAGGGAAGTGAGTGCAAATGTCCTGAGGTCAGAGGATGTCTGGCATGTTGAAGAAACAGGAAGCGACCAGTGTGGCTGAGACATACAGTGGTGAGAGGTAGGAGGTGAGGTCAGGGAGGGGACAGGGCACACCCTGTAGAGCCTAGAAGGCCCCTGTAAGACTTGAGTTTGGTTCTGAGTGAGAGGGGAAGCCATTAGAGGGTTTTAAGCAGAGCCATCACATAATCTGACTGAGAAATTAATTCTGGTCACTACATGGACAGTAGATCACAGTTGAGGGCTGGAGTGGAAGCAGAGAGATGGGTTAAGAGGCTCCTGCATTAATCCAGACAAAAGATGATGATGGCTGGGGCAAGGGCGATAACAGAACAGACGTGAGAGGCGCTCAGAGACTAGAAACATTTTGAAGGTCGAGTCCTCCTGAAAGCAATTAGGAAATGATACGGCTGGGGCTCCACAGCTACTGATTTCCTGGCCAACACTGCAGTGCTTTGCATACATTATCTGTAGGTCTTACCACAACCAGGGAGGTGGGTAAAAAGAGTCCTGTTTCATAGATGAGGAAACCAAAGTGGAGAAAGACAAAGAGACCTTCCCAAGGTCACCCAGCTAGTAAGCGTTTGTCTCAGAACCACACCAGCCAGACTCCAGAGCCCCCGTGCCAAGGCCTCCGGCGTATCACTACCGACCACCTCCTCCCCAGAAATCTCAGTTGACACTGTCACGGGGCCAGCCCCAGGGGGCAAAGACTGCTGTGAACACACCCCAAATCTCCTGCCCTAAGAAGTCCCCTTTGGTGGCTCTTGCACGTGTCTGAAATCCCCATCACTAGAGATTCTCTGAGGGGTAGGGCATTGCAGGCCATTATGTGAAAAGAGTGATTAAATCCTGATGAAGTTTAGGGTTCAAGGCCTTGACTAGGCAGCCCAGGGAAGCAGAAAGCAGAGAACCCAGAACATCGCAGGAGCATGACGAACCTCGCCCCTCTCAGTGCAACCTAGGTTATTCAGATAGCAAAGCAAAGGGAACCTGAACGTCAAAAATAGCCATAGGGGCTTCCCTGGTGGCGCAGTGGTTGAGAGTCCGCCTGCCGATGCAGGGGACACGGGTTCCTGCACCGGTCCGGGAAGATCCCACATGCCGCAAAGCGGCTGGGCCCGTGAGCCATGGCTGCTGAGCCTGCACATCCGGAGCCTGTGCTCCGCAATGGGAGAGGCCACAACAGTGAGAGGCCCGCGTACCGCAAAAAAAAAAAAAAAAAAAGCCATAAATTTTTTTTTAGATTCCGGATCCATACCCAGGCCTGTGGCTCATGTGACCATATTCTTAATTCATCAGTTCTCAGAGTGGTCTGGGGCCCCTTCGGGGTTCCCAAGACCCTCTCAGGGGGTGCTGAGGTCAAAACTGTTTTCGTAAAAATACTAACACGTTAGTTGCCCTTTTCACTCATTCTCTCACGAGTGTACAGTGGAGTTTTCCAGAGGCTACATGACATGTGACGTGGCTACCGACTGAACGCAGAAGCAGATATAGGAATGTGGCTATTTTTTACTAAGCCAGACATTCGAGAGATTTGCAAAAGTATCAAACAGTGCCATGCTTTTCACTCTTTTGTGTTTGCTTTTCAAAGCCTAGTTATTTTTCACTAAAATGTCGTGTTAATAGGGGTTTGTTGTTGCTATTTTAAATGAATTAATAAATAATTTTAAGTTTTAGTTTCTCATACAGTATAAATCATTAAATAAAAACTCACATACACATACTGGGATCCTCAATCATTTTTACGTAAATATGTGTAGAGTATGAAGGGACGAAACGTTCAGTCTGGCTAGAGGGGTCACACTCAGAAGCCCGGCCTGTGTTTCTTCTCCGAGCACATGAAGTGGTCTGACAGGCAAGCGAGAAAGAGACGAACGCAGGGAGGAGAGAAACACAGGGAAGAGAGAGATGCAGGAAGGCGAGAGATGCCAAGGGGAATCCTGTTGTCGCTGCGAAGACCAAGTTGACATTACCCCATCGTAACACGTGAGGGCGCCCTTACCAGCCAGCAGATTTCATGTTGCACTGGGTTTACATGTTGCTGGGATTACTAGTCAGGGAGGCACGACATCATGCATCTGACTCTGTACCTCCTGAAGTGGCTGCTGAAACTCCAGTCTCCCCTGGAGTCCTGGTGAGGATGGAAGGACACTTCTACTACAGGAAGTCCCCTAGAAGCCACAGTGCTGTGGTGGGCCACCCCTGTCAGGGTGACATCCAGCACTTAGCTTTGTGATGTCACAGGCTGTTTTCCGTGGGGTTTGCCTCTGTCCTATCCTTGTGGATATATCCACATGGGAGACTGGTTCATAGCAACTAATTAGACCTAGTCTTTGGAGGGAAGCAGCATCAGAAAGAGGACTGGCTGGGGTCAGGGATCTAGCGTCCAGACATGCCTTCTGGAGTGCCCTGGGTCACAGGTTTTCACTTTTCAAAGGGTTCCTCCTGCTGGGGTCAGAGGGCCGTATGGGAATCAGATGGCACATCAGTGCAATGGGCGTCGTCAACCTTAAGCTACTAATATACATGGGAGTTCCCTGGTGGCCTAGTGGTTAGGATTCCGGGCTTTCATTGCCGTGGCCTGGGTTCAATACCTGGTCAGGGAACCGAGATCCCGCAAGCTGCGCAGTGCGGCCAAAAAAAAAAAAAAAAAAAAGATACTAATGTATAAAGAGTGGGTATTTATGGAATTCTCTTATCTCTCCCACTTTGTGGTGGGAGGTGGTGGGCATGACGAGTTCTTAGTAGGGAAAGGGCATAGCCTGTCTTGTGGCTTAGATTTCTCTGGTAGCTGGTGGGAGGTTCTTTTGGAGGACAGCACAGGTGGAGGGACATGAGTTAGGAAGCAGTTATTAGTGGCTAGGTGAGAGGTGATGAAAGCCATCCTAAGCAGGTACCAGGGATGGAGGGCACGGGGGCAGGAGGGTGAGAAACGTCAGAAGCAGAATGGAGGAGGCCTGGTAACTGATTAGATGGTAGCGGGGAAGGAGTTCCGAACAGGAATAACCTGGGACAACTCCCAGGGTGTCTGGAGGGGAAGGAGTGACACATTCTTGGAGATGGAGGTCAATTTTCTCACTGGCTCCAGCCTCTCTGGGTTTGCCCCGCTGCTGAAGGTGGTGCAGGCTTTGTGGCTTTATGTGATGGACACACGCTCCCATAAACATCGGGCTAAATAATTCATTAAATGTAAGCAAACACATTTACAGATACTTTTGTTCCCATAGGGACAACCCAGGGACATTAGAGTAGGTAGGACCCTAAGAATTCTAGTCTAACCCCTCATTTTAAAGATAGAGAAATTGGGACTTCCCTGGTGGTACCAGTAGTACAGAATCAGCCTTCCAATGCAGGGGACGTGGGTTCGATCCCTGGTCGAGGAACTAAGATCCCACATGCCAAGGGGCAACTAAGCCTGCTGGTCACAACTACTGAGCTCATGCGTCTCAACTAGAGAGCCTGCGTGCTGCCACTAAGACCCGACACAGCCAAAGAAATAAAGAAAAAAAAGATGGAGAAATTGTAGCCCAGATAATCCAACTTAACCTAATTCAACAGACATTGAGCACCTACCATGCAGTTAATAGAATCAAGCAAAGTAAGATGCCAAGGATTGATGGATGGCATGCGCTATGGTCTAAATATTTGTGTTTCCCCCCAGATACATATGTTGAAATCCTAACCCCCAATGTGATGGTATTAGAAGGTGGGGTCTTTGGGAGGTGCTGGAGTCATGAGAGTGGAGGCCTCATGAATGGGATTAATGCTCTTATAAAAGGGACCTCAGAGAGCACTCTGGCTTCTCCTACCATGTGAGGACATAGGGAGAAGGCAGCAATATGCAACCCAGAACCCCACCAGAAGGCTCCCACCAGAACCCACCGGCATCGTGATCTTGGACTTTCAGCCTGTGAGAAATAAATGTTGTGTATAAGCCACCCAGTTTTTATGTATTTTGTTATAGCAACCTGAAGAGACTAAGACAAGGTGTTATCCTAGATGGGCTGCCCAGAGAAAACCTTGCAAGGTGGGACTTCCAAGCTTCCAGGCATCGGGCTGACATGAAGGACCTCAGGAAGGACTGAAAGGGGACCACAGAACTCCCTTTCCAAAGTCAGTGGACGCCTTGATTCCTACTCCAGACAGACTTAACGGGATGTCTTTGGTTATTTTTCTCCCAGTACATACTTCCCTGATTATATTCTAGGACCACAAGATCTGGTTACATTCTGGGAGAAACGGTATTTACACCTATAGTCAGAGGGTGTAAAAAAAAAAAACAAAATCCCTCATTTGTAGAGACGTGGATGGATCTAGAGACTGTCATACAAAGTGAAGTAAGTCAGAAAGAGAAAAACAAATATCGTATATTAACGCATATATGTGGAACCTAGGAAAATGGTACAGATGAACCAGTCTGCAGGGGAGAAATTGTGACATAGATGTAGAGAACAAACGTATGGACACCAAGGGGGGAAAGTGGCGGGGTGGTGGTGGTGGTGGTGGGATGAATTGGGAGATTGGGATTGACATGTATACTCTGATATGTATAAAATAGATAACTAATAAGAACCTGCTGTATAAAAAATAAATAAAATAAAATTCAAAACTTAAAACAAAGATGGTATTAGTATGGGAGTGATCATTTTGAAATGTACAGAAATATCGAATCGTAATACTATGCACCAGGAGCTAACATAGTGCTGTAGGTCAGTTATACTTCAAAACAAACAAACTCACAGAAAAGGAGATCAGATTTGTGGTTACCAGAGGTGAGGCGTGGGGTGGAGGAATTGGATGGAAGCAGTCGAAAGGTACTTATTTCCAGTTATAAATTAGTACTAGGGATGTAATATATGATATGATAAATATTTTTTTAACACTGCTGTATGGAAAAAACATTTTTTTTCTATTTCTTTTATTTTGTATCCATACGAGATGACGGATGCTCACTAAACTTACTATGGTAATCATTTCATGATGTATGTAAGTCACCTGAAACTTATATAGTGCTGTATGTCAATAAAACTGGAAAAAGGAAAGCAAAACAAAACAAAACCCTATTGTCAGAGGAAATCATCAATGAAATATTTCAAGAAACTTTCCCAGACCTGAGGGGAAAGTTTCCATATTGCAAGGGACCATTGCAACAAAGTAGATGAAAAGATACCCACATCAAGGCAGGTCATTGTGAAATTTCAAAACAATTGGGGACAAAGAGAAAAGATTTAAAAGAAAAATTCTGTTGCAGACAAAGGAAATAGAGATCAAAATGTTTCCCAGTTTTTCAATAGCAACTTTTTAAGGCAGTGGAGCAATATTTTCAAAATTCTAAAGGAAAACGTTTTTCAATCAAGAATTCCTTATCCAGGGGCTTCCCTGGTGGCGCAGTGGTTGAGAGTCCGCCTGCCGATGCAGGGGACACGGGTTCGTGCCCCGGTCTGGGAGGATCCCACATGCCGCGGAGCGGCTGGGCCCGTGAGCCATGGCCGCTGAGCCTGCGCGTCCGGAGCCTGTCCTCCGCAACGGGAGAGGCCACAACAGTGAGAGGCCCGCGTAACGCATTAAAAAAAAAAAAAAAAAAAAAAAAAAAAAAAAAAAAAGAATTCCTTATCCAGCCAAACAATCAAGTGCAAGGATAGAATGAAGAGTTTTCCAGATCTCCAAGTGTCAAAAAATTTACCTCTAATGCACCTTGTCTCAGGAAGCTATTGGGGGATGTGCCCCACCAAAATATGGGGTCAAACAAGAAAGAAGAAGACCAGGGGACATTGACCCAGGAGAGAGGTGACGGGAATCTCCCAGTGATGGCTGTGCATGGGCTTCTGGGGGAGCTTTACAGACAGGAGCAGGGGCTTCCCGGGAAGACTGAATTGGTAGGTCACCACAGGCTTCTGAACATCTTGAACAGAGATTTATATACTTGACACAAAGTTTGGAGTTTAATTAGTGATGAGTACTTAGAAATTTAAACAACACAAAACAAAGACAATGATGAATTTCAGGAAAAGCATAAAAATAAGCGAGAAAGGAAAAGTTACCAGGGTACACTGTGTAATTCAGCTTGAATATCACTGATACAGTAATAACGTAAACGCAAAATATGTTTCTAACTAGAATTATAGTGTAACTATATTTGAAGGGCTAGGAAATATGTTTCTGTATAGTGGGAAGGAGTGAAATCATCTTTTACTGTGAAGATTCAATGAATGGCATTTAAAATCGGAAAATCAAGCAGGAGTAATATATATGTAATATTTAGACCTATGGTGGTAAATACTGAAAGAACTGGCTAAAAACTTGGAGGGGAGGAAAAGGTGAGAGCTGGGCCTGGGGACAAGGACCTTTAAACCGTGAGGGTGATAACAATTCAAACTGAAGTTAAATACACCCCCTGCCGCCCCCCCCACCCCCGCCATCCCCCCCTTCCCCATTCAGTCCTCTTTGTGATTTGGCCACAAGCTTATTTCCATGGCCCTCCCCCTCCCCACATACCACTGATTATATCTGCCACCCAGAAGCAGTCACCTCTGTCTAAAATGCATTCCCCCATTCCCCCCACCCCAGCCCCCTTCGGACTCCTGTCAGCTCCCTAACAAAGGTCGCCTTAAGCCCAACCTCATCCACCTGAGAAGCCTTTTAAGATTCCATAGACCCCACCCCCGCCCCCCAAACAGGAATCAACTTTTCAGGTGCACGGAGGTCAGGCCTCTCTCTCCACAGTCTGCGTGTCAGTGCCTGAGGCTGCCTCCCCACCAGGCCGCGGGATCCTGAACGAGCCAGAGCCTTGTCAATCTCTCCTACAGGGCCCAGCACACTGCATCTGGCCCCCGCTGGACTTGTTGGATCTCAGCTCTCTGCATCAGAGCCAGACGCATATATACATGGTGGTCCCAGGAGCTCCAGAAAGCCAAACCCTGGCCTTGGCGGGTCTGACTGTGTCCTCCTGCCCCTCCTCCCCCTGCTGGACTGGTCAGCAAGCTCCGCCCCCACCCACTGGCCAATCCCAACACTCCCGCTCACAGCCCAGTCCCTGTGCCCCTATGATCAGAGACAGCCCTTCCCACTAGACACAAATCTAAGGCAGGTTGGTACAGGAAGAGGCAGATTTCCTCGGAAAAGGCAGAGGGACAATTCCCTGAGACACTAATATGTGTTTTCTCAGCGCTTTCTCCTCCCTGTTACGAGCCTCAGGGAATTTTGTTTGTTTGTGGTACGCGGGCCTCTCACTGTTGTGGCCTCTCCCGTTGCGGAGCACAGGCTCCGGACGCGCAGGCTCAGCGGCCATGGCTCACGGGCCCAGCCGCTCCGCGGCATGTGGGATCTTCCCGCACCGGGGCACGAACCCATGTCCCCTGCATCGGCAGGCAGACTCTCAACCACTTCGCCACCAGGGAAGCCCAATAACATTGTTTTGAATTAAAAGAACTGTTTCTGAAAAATAAAAATATTATACAAGTTGCTGTATCAGCAAGCACGAATTCATAGTTGATATGTGTGAGGATATATTGTCAATAAACGCTGTGCATTTAACTCCTCCCCAGGCCGGTGCTCTGCACGTGTGTGGTGACAGCTGGCCACCCTACGTGGAGAGGGCTCCCAGGGGCGTGCAGGATGAGAAGCGGGAAGAGGCCGAGGGGGCTTCTGGGAACACCAAAGAACAGCGTTCTCCACACTATTTAAAAGAGTTCCTAGACTCCTTGAAACTCAACCAGGGAACCCCCAAGTTAAGAAAAGCAAAAGCTAACACAAAAATAAACTCAAAATGGCTTAAAGACTTAAATATAAGACACGGCACCATAAAATTCCTAGAAGAGAACATAGGCAAAACATGCTGTGACATAAGTCATACCAATGTTTTCTTAGGTCAGTCTCCCAAGGCAATAGAAATAAAAGCAAAAATAAACAAATGGGACCTAATCAAACTTACAAGCTTTTGTACCGCAAAGGAAACCATAAACAAAACAAAAGGACAACCTACGGATTGGGAGAAAATATTTGCAAATCATGTGACCTACAAGGGCTTAATTACCAAACTATACAAACAGCTCTGGGACTTCCCTGGAGGTCCAGTGATTAAGAATCCCCACTTCCACGGCAGGGGCAAGGGTTCGATCCCTGGTCGGGGAACTAAGACCCCACAAGCTGTGTGTTGTGGCCAAAAAACAAAAGAAAACATACAAACAGCTCATACAACTCAACAACAACAACAAAAAACAGCCCAATCGAAAAATGCGCAGAAGACGGGAGTTCCCCGGTGGCCTAGTGGTTAGGATTCTGGGCTTTCACTGCCATGGCCTGGGTTCAATCCCTGTTTGGGGAACTGAGATTCTGCAAGCCTCATGGTGCAGCCAAAAAAAAAAAAAAAAATGGGCAGAAGATCTTAATAGACATTTCTCCAAAGAAGACATACAGACGGCCAGTAGGCACATGAAAAGATGCTCAACATTGCTAATTATTAGAAAAATCAAAACTACAACGAGGTACCACCTCACACCGGTCAGAATGTCCATCATTAAAAAGTCTACAAATAACAAATGCTGGAGAGAGTGTGGAGAAAAGGGAACCCTCTTGCACTGTTGGTGGGAATGTACGTTGGTGCAGCCACTATGGAAAACAGGATGAAAGTTCCTCAAAAAACGAAAGATAGGGAATTCCCTGGTGGTCCAGTGGTTAGGACTCTGCACTTCTACTGCAGCGAGCACAGGTTCCATCCCTGGTCAGGGAACTAAGATCTTGCATGCTGCACAGTGTGGCCAAAAAACCCAAAAAACTAAAAATAGAGTTACCATGTGATCCTGCAATCCCACTCCTGGGCATATATCTGGCAAAACTCTAATTTAAAAAGATACATGCACCCCAATGTTCACAGCAGCACTATTCACAATAGCCAAAACATGGAAACAACCTAAATGTCCATCAACAGATGAATAGGTAAAGAAGATGTATTACATATATACAATGGAATACTACTCAGCCATAAAAAGGAATGAAATAATGCCATTTGCGGCAATATGGATGGACCGAGAGATTATCATACTAAGTGAAGTAAGTCAGACAAAGACAAATATCATATGATATCACTTACATGTGGAACCTAAAATATGACACACAAATGAACTTATCTATGAAACAGAAACAGACATAGAGAACGGACTTGTGGCTGCCAAGGAGAGGGCAGTGGGGAAGGGATGGATTGGGAGTTTGGGATTAGCAGATGCAAACTACTATATATATTGGTAGAACAGATAAACAACAAGGTCCTACTGTATAGCATAGGGAACTATATTCAATATCCTGTGATAAACCATAATGGAAAAGAATATGAAAAAGAATGTGTATATATGTATAACTAAATCACTTTGCTACACAGGAAAAATTAACACAACATTGTAAGTCAACTAACTTCGCTAAAATAATTTTTAAAAAATCAGCACATCTAAAAAAAGAAAGAAAAGAAAAAGCCAGAGTAAATTCTTTCTCCATGGAAAAATCATCACAAATCATTTGCATCAACAATCCTTGTAAGAAAATAAATGAAAACAATGTTTGGTACTCTTGGTTTTAATTTAAAGATTAAACTTTATGTTGAAACGTTAATCTTGTTCAAATGCTGTCATGTCTTCGATGTGGTGAAGAAAGCAGGAGTTTAAACAGCCATCAGAAAGGTCCTCATTCTACCAGGACAGGACATGGGATTCCCCCATCCTGTGTGACAATGCCAGTTGCAATAAGAATTTCTTTCACCAGAGTAGATTCAGCAAACATTTATCGAAAAAAAAAAAAGTAAACAAACCCAGGTTATCTGATTCCAAACCCTGATTTTTTTTCCCCATTTACCACAAGTACCAAATTAGGCAGATCTTTAATGATTTAATAACTATGATTACATTGTTGAACTATAATCAAAGGGTATAATTTAAAAAGAAAATCATTGCATTTACATTCCCAGCGCTGTGCTGAGGAAAGGCTTAGAAAAAGAACTTTATACTCCAGTCAGGGAAAAGGGACACAGAGACAGGCAGCAAGTAGGACAGAACAGCCTGTGATGAAAGGGAGAGAGCCATATAGCTACTTGTCTAAGGGCAGGCCCGGCAGAACCTTGATGGCTTCCTGGCAGAGACGGGGGTGGGACCTTAAAGGCCAAGGAGAGCTGGTTGGCTGGAAAAGAAGTGACTTTACGTGTGTCCTTTCAACCTGCCAAGCCTGATGTTTCCTCTCTGGCCTATAAGGGGGCGAGAACAGATTCCTCTGAGGACCGTTCCAACTCTAAATTCCAAGACTGCCCAAGGGGACAGCATAAGCAAAGGCCCTGAGGCTGGATTGAGCCACAGTGAATTGATGGTTCACCCAGGAGTACTGCCTGCTCGGAGCAGTGGGTGTGTCTCAGGAGATTAGAAGGGAAAGACTCCCTAATGCTAAAGCATGGAACTTGGTGCTGTAGGCAGTGAGAGTAGTAAGTGTAGGTCCTAGAGGAGGGAGGTAGTCATACATTTAATTACTCCTCCTCTTGCCACCCCCTCTGCCCATTCCCTCCTGCCTTGCTGAGCTCTGGCTCTGGGGACCTCCAGCTCCACCAGGTTCCTGGGGGGTATTTCCCTCCCACCGTCTCTCCCATCACCCTCCCCGCCCAGCTGCCTGCTGTAGCTATTCCTTGGATGTCCTTAACTTTGTATTGCCAAAAAAAACCCCAAAACAAAACAAAACGAAACAAAAAAACAGGATTCCCCATTAGATTTGAATTTCAGAGAAATAACTATTACCCGAAAACTGTGGTTTGCCTCTTGGTGGGTGTTGAGTCAAAAGACACAACTGAGCCAAAGATCGGGAGAAGGAAAGATGTATTATTACTTGGCAGCAAAGCAAGGAGAACGCGGAGATCTTTCCCAAAGCAGTGTTTCCCGGAACAGCAAAATTGGGGCAGTTTTAAACTAAGAGTACATGTATATTCATGAAGGAGCCTGGGCAGTGGGCAGAGTCCAAGCTTTAGCTGATTGAAGTCCTGAGGGTCAGGAAAAGTTGACATTATTATCCCTTAGGTCCTATTGATCTGGTGGTTGAGCGCCCAGGGGGATTTAAATTCTGCAAAACAGCTCAAGACAGCGCTTCAGGCTAGTCTTTACCATTGAAATAGAACTGGGAGTCTTTACAACTGATGTGTTATCTTTGCTATGGTTACTTCTCTCACCTGATAAGTTTGTCCTTTTGTTTTCTTAAGATCATTATTACTGAGACCTGTTCCAGGACAAGCATTGTGGCCAGGCTTAGCTCACAAAATGGCTTAGGCTGAAATGGCTTCTCTTAGGTCAAGAAAGTGAGGCTTAGTTCTCTTTTGGGGGGGACCCCCTACCCTATCTGCTTACACAGCAAATAATTTTTTAGCGTGTGTCCCCAATATTAGAGATACAAGTATTCATCCTTAAAACAAATCATTTGCTGTTTAGATGAAATTCAAATTCAACCGGACATCCTGTATTTTAATGTGCTAAATCTGGCGTTGGAATCCCCCTGATCCCGCCCACAGGCTGTACTGGACCCTTCATTAAACCTTTGTTGGGGTCTTCCGTTTCCTGCCATTTCTGACTCACACACAGCCGTCCGCTTTCCACTGAGGCTCTGGGTGTTGCTGCAGGAGCAGCAGGTCCTGCCCTCACTGACGGCGGGGCTCTGCCAGTCCCAGCCCCCCCCCCCCCCCGAGCCCAGGTCAGCGAGCACACACTCCCTCCTCCCACAATGCATGATGTGTGGAGGCCCTGAGGGACCCTCATGTCAATCAAGAGGCGGGGCTCCCTTCATGGGGCTGAGCCCGATCTGCCTGGGCCTGAGGAGGTCAGCTGAACAGACTTAGCCTGCCCTGCAGTCCCAGATGTCTGGGAGGAGACCCTCAGGATGCCCGAAGCATCATGGCTGAAGGTGGCACAAGGCAGCGGAGCAGCCCTGAAGCCATAGATGCGAATTTCGGGCTGGGTGGCCCTGACCGCTGCTCTGAGTGTGTTTCCCCATCGATAACTTGGAGATATACTCACCCCTAGGGTGGTCGGGAAGAATATGTACGTAAAAATCTTGGCACGTGGAGGGCATTTCAGAACTAGAAATTATTTGTAAATACCGTTCATCCTATAGGTCTGTCTCCCCTGTGAGGCTGTGAACACTCAAGGCCCGGAATCCTGTCTTCTCAGCGTCTGCCCAGGGCCCAGCCGAGGGCAGGGCTTGGAAATGTCACAGAAGCAGGAGTCGGGCTGTGTTCACCCTCTGACAAAAGTCTCAGAACGATCAAGAGAATGCGCTTCCTCTGAGCTGAGCTTCTGGGCGGGAGAGCTCATTATCAGGGCCAGATCCAGACTTTCCGAGGCCCTGAGCCCTGAGCGTGAAGAACAGAGTTAGCGCGATCATTTGCATGATTTTTTCCCAGCTGTCAGGACCCCCTCCCCCAGCTTTTCTGTGCATGTGATCCAGCTTTGTGGCTGCATTAAGTGTAAGCTTTAGCTACGTATTACATGATCTGGTAGTGGGAGCTGGGACTGGGGCAGGGCATTTCTGGGGCAGGAGACCTCCTGCCAGACAGCAGTCAGGCCCTCGCGTAGCCTGGGACCTCCCGCTCCTGGCGAGAGCCAGGACTCCCCTCCAGGGCCGCAGCTTGGCAGGACCAGCCTGAGCGCGGCTGGTTTCCCCTGGCTCACAGCCTGCTCACCAGTTCTCGGATGCCCTGGGCCAGGAGCCCAGGAGGTAGATTATATAAGGTGAAAGAGGTCCATTTACGGAGCCCGGAGGTACAGCACAGACACCCCTCCTTTTAGGTGACAATGGGGCTTCTGAGGACCCTAGTTCTACCGCTGGGCCAGCTGACTCCTGGTTTGACGTCAGGCTGGGTGTGGGCTCCATCACGGGCCACCCAGCACAGGCTTCATCTGGTCTTTGCAAAATAAACACAGTCGGCAACACCTGGCCACACAGGGCCAGACCCCTCCTGGCCTCAGACCTCCGGGGCTCCCCAGGCCCACATCTCACTAAATTCAATGCTTGGGGCCACGTCAGGCCAGGACAGAGGCAAACCAGTGGAGACCAGGGAGAATCGGAACCACCTGGAAGATTGGAGGGCCCATCCCTCTGCTATGGGGCCACAAGCCGGAGCCCCGCCCCCATCCGCATCCCAGATGCCCTTCTGCAGGGAGGCAGGAGGAGGGGATGGAAAGCTGAGAGTAAGCTGCCCAGGTGCCGTCATCTGGAGCAGCAATTTAAACTTATGCGTCAGATGGAGTCTCTGGAATGGACTAAAGATGTTTTGCTTTTCTTTCTGTCCCGTGGGTGGTAGCTTATTGGGAAGATTGAATCTACCCTCTATGAAATTTAAAAACCTGTTTTCTTTGCAAGTCTGAGTTGTGGTGTGGATCAATTTGGGACCCTGTGGCAAATGGAGAGGCAAATGGTGCCTCATATAGGCACCGAGGGAACCAAGGGCGTTTTGAGGACACTTCCCAGGCTGGTGTCCAGGGTAGCATACTCTTACATCTGTTATAAAGTGGACTTGAGCCATGACGTAGAGATCTTTTGAGTTCTCTTTGTTTGGTTATTTTAGCAACAAGTTGTCTCTCTGTGGCCACATGTCAGGGGCCAGAGGACCTGAGCTCAGGGTGTGACTTCAGGTGGCCACAGCTCTGAGGGCAGCTGTGTGTGGTTATAGACCTGCTGGAGGGCTGGAGGGGGTTCTGCTGACCATGGTTGAAATAGCCCCCCACACCCAACCGTCTCCCTGAAATGCGTCATCCTGGACCCATTTGGGTGTCTGGTGGGATCTTCGAGTGACATGTTTCATCCTTTTTCAAAGGATGGCAAGGACCCTCGCACAGCCCTTGGAGATCATGCAGTCTGCCTCTCCCCTGCCAATTTAGGAGCTCTCTCACTCAGCAGTGGCTGTTCCTCCTACCCTCCCCATTCTCTTGCATCGGTGGTGCTGGTTATATGTGATGACCTGAAAGAAATAGACTGTCAGCAAAAATGGGTTTATTCGGGATCAGCAGAGAATTGCAACTTGGGATCTGCAACCAGGCCAGCCATGTGCAAGTCCCTGCACAGCAAGGGAAGGAGAACGCTTTTATAGAGGGGAAAGGAAGGTGGGAGGGCTCTAGTAAGCAAAGAATCCATGGCTTTTCATTGGCTGAGTCCTTGCCAGGAAAGAGGAGGAATCTTTCCTCTTCCTGTTGGGCTCTGCTACAGTCTCAGGATGTGAGAGCTCCCCCTTCCATTCTCCCAACTCTATTAGTTGAGATTTCTGTTTATTAATTTTTTACATATTCCACTTGCCACCCCTTCTTTGCCTGATCTCCCCTGGGAGGCTGACAGATAGGACTGCATCACCCATGTGCCCCTGCTCCCTCGTTCTGCTCACGTTTGGGAGGTACTAACATAAGATAGCAGGGCAGGAGGAGAGAAAGAACTAGGTATTCATCCCCACCTTACACACACACACACCCACACACACCCTCTTTGCAGGTGACACAGTTCCTTCCCCTGGTCCCTTCAGCCTAGAACCATTCACACTTCCTCTTATGCTGGTTCTAGGGGCTTTTTTTTTTTGGAGTATAGTTGATTTACAATGTTGTGTTAGTCTCAGGTGTATAACAAAGTGATTCAGTTATACATATACATATATCTATTCTTTTTCAGGTTCTTTTCCCATTTAGGTTATTACAGAATATTAAGTAGAGCTCCCTGCGCTCTACAGTAGGTCCTTGTTATCTATTTTGTGTATCGTAGTGTGTATGGCTCTAGGGACTTTGACATCCCTTTGGCTCTCTTAACTCCGCCCACACGTCTGACCGGTCCTCTAATTCTTTGCAGTTAAACCTTTGCGAGTTCCTGCCAGGACGGCAGCCTCAGAGAGGCCCTCACTGCCCTTCTAACACACTGGACACCCCAGGGTCTCTATAATCGTTTAGGAAAAGCCCCAGGCTAAAGACTGGGTCTCAGCTGTTGGGCAATGTTGATGTTATCAACTGCATTTCTCAGATTCCCCTCCCCCCGGACCTCTGGAGTCTGATTATCTGAGAAGGTTTGGAAGCTGCTACCTCTGCCTGGGCCTGTCTGCACACAACGATCACCTTCCCTCTAATTCTAAGACTTTTCTAGTCACTGAGTGCTTTGGCAAGATCATTGTAAGCTTTCTAGGAGACCAACCCACTGGATCTATCTGAGGACCCTGGGAAGATATGGCACCACCTTGACCATCACCATCGTAGTCACTACCTCAAAAACATGACCAGAATAGCACTGAGGTCAAATTTGGGTCACATGTGGCAGAGGCTTGGGTAAACGGGGCTCCAGAACAACCAAGGGAACTTCACACCTTAGACACCTGCAAACTGGAAGCTGAGAGTTTGCTCACGTTCCACCTGACAGAATTATTCTAGACCCAGCCGAGTTCTCTAATGTCACCTCCCCTGCGAGGTCTCCTTTCCTCAGCACAATCAATGCTGGATTGTGCCCCGCAGTGTCTGGGGACACATCACGTTGTGTTAGTTACTGGTTTGCCTGCTGCCCTCCGTCCGCTCAATCAGGACTTGGACCAGGCAAGTCAACATTTTCTAGATGTTCACTGAGTGTGTATCACAAAACATGCCTCAAATTTAATTTGCACAGGATCAAATCCAAGAAATTCATCCAGACAGTTTCATTTGCCTTCCCTGAAGACCAGTGGGAAACAGAAAAACAGAAACATCTTAGATCTTAGCTCCCCGACCAGGGATCGAACCCTCACCCCCTGCGGTGGAAGTGCGGAGTCCTAACAACTGGACCGCCAGGGAAACCCCCCTAGGATTTTCAATGGTTGGAAAATGAGCTCACTTCACAGGTGTCTCCTTTGCTGAGGTTAATAAGTGGAAGAAGCATCTGGCCTCGAGTCAGGGGGCATTGACTGAAATCCAGGCTCCACTGCTTGTCCCTGGGTAACCCTCAGCAACTGACTTCAGCTCTCGCCTCTCAGTCTCTTCATCTGCAAGAAGAACTGAATACAAGAATGGATGTGGAGAACCTGGCCCCATAAGGAAACGTTATAAGGGCGGGAGTCCAGCTAGGTGAGTCCTAGTGTTGCAAATCCCACACACAGATAGAAGGGAGTGGTGGCCCCCCAGGAAGGTATCTGGCAAAACGGTAGATGGACTATTTCGTTGGGCTTTGGATTTGCTGAGTGGAGTATACAGACAGCCCCAGGTTTAGAGAAGGAGGAATTGTACAGAGTGCTCGCTGGAGCAGATTGGTTGGAGAGGAAAAAGGAGGAGATTTGGGAGGCAGAGAGAGAGAGAAGGAAGGAGGAGCTGCTCTGGGGAGAAGAACTTGGGGGAAGAATAGATTTATAGCAGGTGTCTCGGAGTACATGCAGAATAACATCTCCTCTTTGCCAGGAGATCCTCAGTAAGACTTACCCTAGGCATCAGTGTCTTGGCAGTGGATATGCTATTTAAGGGGCTACAGTGATGAGCTGAGACTGGCCACAAGGGAAATGTGATGAAGATCACGACTGTCCCCAAAGCCCTAGTCACATTGGACTACATGAGGCTGGGATGATTTGGAAAGGAGTATAGCAGGCATGTAACAGAGAAGCATAACAGCCCTCCCGCCATGGTTTCAAAGCCTGGACCATTCGACACCCCTCCTCCCTGGGTCATGGCTACAGCGCAGGGGTCGGACCTTGAGTTTTCTTGCAGACACCTAGACTCTTATACACAGGAGATTCTGCCCAGTCAGTTAAGAGTGAGCTTCTAGGTATAGGATTAAAGATAAGATCATGTTACGTCTCTTATTCAAATCCAGGTTCCTTACCATGGCCTCCAAGCCCTTTGTGAGCTGGATCCCACCTCCTTCCGAAGTTATCTCCAAGTGCACCTAGACTACTCCTGGCCTCACTCCTTTCCATCAGCCACCCTACCTCTAGGTATAGGATTGAGACTTAACACGTGCAATTCCTCCGTATCTGAGTGTAGGTGGCAAAAATTGCTACAGAAAGAAAAGAAGCCAGTTTCAGAAAAAAAAAAAAAAAAGCTCATCCAAGATGAGTTAAGCATTTGTAGCTCTAGGAGGAGGCAGGATGAAGAAATTCCCTTTCTGGGAATTCCCTGGCTGTCCAGTGGTTAGGACTCTGAGCTCTCATTGCTGAGGGCCTGGGTTCGATCCCTGGTTGGGGAACTAAGGTCCTGCAAGCCACGGCACGGCCAGAAAAAAAAAAAAAAGGAAAGAAAGAAAGAAATTCACATTCTCAGAAGGCCCTTAAAAGCATGAGCTCATAATGGTTTAATAAGCTAGGTTATTGCTGATCTGAGTGATAAGAAAATGGTTAATATAGATTTAATTTCCATAGGACCTTGGGAAAGTGTCTTGACAATCGAATATAAATACCCAATATCTGGGAATTCCCTGGCAGTCCAGTGATTAGGACTCAGCGCTTTCGCTGCCATGGCCTGGGTTCAATCCCTGGTTGGGGAACTAAAGATCCCATCAGCTGTGCGGTGTGGCCTAATAAAAAGAAATCCAATATTTGTGTTCCTGGGAATGGTCTTGCCTCGAATCAAATAATGAAGCCACAATGTAGGCCAACGCAGAAGGGGTTGTTCTACCCTGCGTGCCCACTTATCTCCATCTCTCAGACGGTTTTAACACTCTATGATTTCTGTTCACATAATTCATTTCTTCCCTTTGGCTGCTGACTGCTTAAGGAAGTGAGAGGAACAGTAGTGCCAGAGGCAAGTGAGAACTAACATTCATCGACTGTCTTTCAGGTGGCAGGCACTGTGCTAGGTAAATTGTCCATGTTCCATGTGCATTGCTCAAGGAAGATGGTGTATTGTCCATGGTTGGGTGCAAGGGTCCACATATCAAGAACTGTGAAGGGTCTCATATTTATTTTATCTTACTTGCAGTCCAGTAACTTAGCCTGCTACAGGGTCACGGATGCTGACAGGAGACACGAGACTCCTGGATCGGAGACAAAGACATTATTAGTCAGGGCAGAGCAGGCAGCCTGAGTTTCATGCTTATGCCGATTTTTCTTACCCCTCGAGGGCAATCCTGTGGATGCTGGACATGCAGTGGGTTTGTTTCACAGCTGAGGAGCCACAAGTTTAGGAAGCTCCAATTTTTTATTATAGGCTGCAAGCAAACCAGCTCAAATCTTGTCCTGGAGGGAGACATTAACCTTTACTCTACTAGACAGTGAACTGCTCTGGAGGGAGACACTGTCTCTGTACTCCAAGGCTGTCCACTACACAGCCATCCTTGAACAGATGTGCAGAACAAAATCTGCACTCACAAGACTTGGAGAAGCATGAGAGACCAATGGAGAATCGTTTCCCAAATACTAGTGAATATATTAAGTCACGCTGGTTAATTACTTTTTCAAATCTCTAGCATTCTTTGTGCTTGACATATCAATACCTGATGGTAGTGTGTCAAAATCGCTCATCATTATGGCGAGTTTGTTCATTTCTCCCTGTAATTCTATCGTTTTTTTAAGTATGTATTTTGAGGCTACTTAAATAGGTGGTATACGGGTTTAGAACTGCTGTTATCTTCCTGGTAAATTGAACATTTTGCCGCTATGTCATGATCTTCTTTTTCCCTGCTAATGTTTTTGGTTTGAAAATCATTTTTGGCCGCTGTCAACTTTCTTTTGGTTACTATTTGCCTGACCTATTTTCCCATTCTTTGATTTTCAACTTTTTTGTACCCTTATTCCCAGGTGTGTCCCATGTAAAAAGCATATAGCTGATTTTTTTAATCCAAGTTGATAATCACAATCTTTTAAATGGAAAATTAAGAATACATTTATTGTGCTTTTTGATGCATTTGGATTTGTTTTTAACCATCTTACTTTGTGCCCCATTGTTGTTTTTTTCCCCCTTCCCGTATTACCTTTGATGGCTTCTTTATATACGTCATAGGGATTAGAAAGAAAATCCCCAAGGAGGATTGAAGAAAGGGAAATAGCCTGCGATATTCGCCAGAGAAAACAATGCTTACTCTAATAAACCCCAACACCAAGCAGGCTAAGTGACTGGTTTTCACTTGATCCACCCAAATACATGGTAGTCTCAAAACGCTGACATCTGCTTATTCACTGCTCTTGTTTAGTAAAATAAGAAAAAGAAAAGAGAAGTGAAAAAATTAAAATTGCAGTCAGCCAGGCGACGACTATTCATTAAGCACTGGCTTTGTGTAAAGCTCTGAGCCAGAGTTTGGGAGCTTCCAAGCTAAGGGGGAGACAGACAACAGACAAAGACACAGACCCGCTATTTCCACATGTGATCAGCAGCACGTTAAAGAGAGTGCTTTAGCGAGAGGCGCTGGGACCCGGTGGGGGGGAAACTACTTTAAAGGGGATGGCAAGAGACAGTTCCTCTGGGCTGAGATGTGCCGGAGCGGAGGAGACAGCCTTGGAAAGGGTCAGGAGGAAGAGGTGAAGGTGGTCCAGGCAGTGGGAACAGTAGGTCACAGACTGAGATAAAAATAAACTCGGCCTGGGACTTCCCTGGCGGTCCAGAGGTTAAGACTCTGCACTTCCACTGCAGGGGGCATGGGTTCGATCCCTGGTCAGGGAAGTGAGATTCCAAGGAAACTATGATCCCGTATGTGCATGGCGCAGCCAAAAAAAAAAAAAGGAACCAAAAAATTAACTTGGGCTGTCGAAGACAGAACAGAGGTAGGGTGGCTGATGGAAAGGAGTGAGGCCAGAAGTAGTCTAGGTGCACTTGGAGATAACTTCGGAAAGAGGTGGGATCCAGCTCACAAAGGGCTTGGAGGCCATGGTAAGGAACCTGGATTTGAATAAGAGACGTAACATGATCTTATCTTTAAAAAATTTACCATTTTGTAGAAGGAACTTTGAACAAGGTAAACAACTCATCCTAGACTGCCTTTTGGGATTAAAAGTCCCATGTCCTAGGAAATCTGTCAGGACAGAGAAAACTGGGAAGACTGGTCATGGCAAGTATATAGTAGATGCGAATCTTGGTTCACATCCAGATCTTGCCTTATTCTGCCTTAAGGTCCTTCCTTCTGGACAGGTCATTATTGAGATTTCTTCCCCTTTCAGGACCATGAGGGAATCCTTATTAGGTGCTCAGAAAACTGGGCCAGGGCCTCTAGTTGTCATGGTTACAGCAGGTACCCTAACTGTTCAAGACAAGGGTAGTCCCTTCAATGCCTCTGCCCCACAAGTCCCCCTTGGCACCCCAGGCTGCCAAGTTATCTGATCTGGTGACCTCGTTCCCTGGAGCCTTGGCTGGGCTCCTCACTGCTCTCAGATGCCAATCAACTGTCTCCTTTCCCAGTCTGAGAGAATCTCATCTCTGGCTCTGCTGCTGGATCCAGACACACTCTCTATCCTCCAGAACCTCTAGCAAAGAAGCATCTGTGATTCAGGCTCCACAAGTACAGACATCGTTAGACTGCTTTACAGCTTTCCTATGATTCCAGGACCGTGGGATTATAAAGTCTGTCTATCTGCTTGAAAAATGAAATGCAGGGCAGGGGAATGAAACAAAGAAGGGAAATAGAGGACTTTTCAGTAAATTTTTTCTGCCATGAGTGAAAGCAGAGAGACAAGTTAGGAAGCTATTGTATATTCTAGGAGACAGAGATGGTAGCTTGGATTAGAGTGATGGCAGTGGGGATGGAGAGAAAGGGACGCTTGTAAAACATATTTTGGTGATAGGACCAATGGTACATACTACTGCAGGTGGGAGATGAGAGGACAGAAGGACTCAAGGATCACGGCGGCTTAAGTAATCCTTTTGGTTTGAGCATTTGGTATAAATAACTTCTGATTTGGAGACTCGGGGCATGTGACCACACACCAGACAAGAATGTATAGCAGGCCCTGTATTTCTGCCTCAAATGTGAAAGCTCTGGCAGGGGGTGTGGAACTGGGCTGTCCATCCAAGGGACAGCTCTGTCACATGAGGGTGGCGGTTACAGCAACGTGAATGAGCTGCCACGGGCAGTTTCATATCTTGGAAGCTCTAAGAGGCCTTGGTTATATTTGTCTTGTGGAATGCGGCGCTGGACACATGATGCAAGATAGTGAAGATACAAGCTGTACTTTTCTCAAAAATGCACCAAATGCACTCAAACCTCTTAAAAGAGTTCAGGAAATAAACAACATTTCAATTACATGTTACAAAGAAAGGAGAAACATTTTAAAATACAGCTAGACCAGTGGGAAAACTCTGTTTTTAACTTTTTCCTTCTGATTTAGTCGGACTTAGCAGTTGGTTCTTTACTGAGTCCTGAGCCATGCAGTGGTTGAGAGTCTGCCTGCCGATGCAGGGGACACGGGTTCGTGCCCCGGTCCAGGAGGATCCCACATGCCGCGGAGCGGCTGGGCCCGTGAGCCATGGCCGCTGAGCCTGCGCGTCCGGAGCCTGTGCTCCGCAACGGGAGAGGCCGCAGCAGTGAGAGGCCTGCATAACGCCAAAAAAAAAAAAAAAAAAGAATCTTCCTGCCAATTCAGGGGACATGGGCTTGATCCCTGGTCTGGGAAGATCCCACATGCTGTGGAGCAACTAAGCCCGTGTGCCACAACTACTGAGCCTGCGCTCTAGAGCCCGCGAGCCACAATTACTGAAGCCCACGCACCTAGAGCCTGTGCTCCGCAACAAGAGAAGCCAATGCAATGAGAAGCCTGTGCACAGCAACGAAGACCCAACGCAGCTGAAAAAAAAAGGAACTCCCTTCCCCCTCCTCCCTGAAGAAACTCCAACAAAATAGCAGAAAAACTAAAGGTCTGCTTTAAAATGTGTGTGTGGGGTGGGTGTTGGTTGAGTGAGTGGCAGTGGGACTGGGGTTCTGTTCACTGCTTTGAAAACATCTGACAAAGGAGGGTGTGGGGTGGTCAAGATGAGATGGGGAAGTAGGGAATCAAGTCAGTCCAGGGTTTGGGGGAAATTAGGGGACATGGGAGAAGGGAATAGGGAGGGAGGAGCGTGGGAAAGCGAGAAGAGGGCTGGAGGAATTTGGAATCGCACAGCACATTGACAGCACGCCATTAACCACTACCATATGCTGACCATCAAGTTGCAACACAGGCTGGCTTTTTTTGTTTGTTTGTTTTTTGAGCAAAGCCCTATTATTGTGGAGTCCAAACCTTAAAGAGCTTATAAAGCAGAGGGTTCACCAGTCCACCCTGTTCAGGGATTTCCTCTGCAGGCCTCCTGTCAGGAGGGAGGGTCTCTACATATATTTACAAACCCAAAATGTTGGGGAGAGTCTAGTTTAGAAAGAGATTTCCTCTGGGTGGGTTTAAAGGCCTGTGGGACCTATGTCATCTTTCCCATCCTTGGACCGAGAAGTGAAAAGGCCAGACTTCACTGCAAAGCGAAAAGTAATGCTTGGTGGAGCCATTGTGCTCCTTGGCCAACTCAACCTCATCCCGGCTCTTGTAGCATCCTGTCCCCCCTGCTCCAAGCTCCAGGCCCGCCTTCCCCAGCCCCTGGCCTGAGCTGTCCACCCCAGAGCAAACGGGTGAGCTGCACTCTTGAATCCTGTCCACGCTGCTCCGGAGCATACTCTGGTCTCCATCCCCACCCATCCCCCCTTGTCATCACTTTTGCTCTAAAGTGGCGGCCCCTGTGCCTGCAGCCCTCTGGGAGGAAAGGCTGAGACACATCTCTGATCTATGGAGCTGGGCTTTAAAGCAAAGGCTTCTGTACACGCCATAAAATTTCAAAACTACAAAAGATGTAGATGAAATTTTAAAAATTAGTCTATTTCTTTCCTATTCCCTACTCAGTTCCTCTCTTTGGAGGCAACTGCCTTCTCCCCCATAATAATGTCTTGTATGTCCTTTAAGGTATGTACTATGCATCTACAATCATAACCACACACATTATTTAAAATTTTTTAAATAATAGTAGCATATTTTACTTACTGTCTGCAGCTGTTTTCTTTTTTCACTTAGTAATTTATCTTGGAGATATACTCATTTTAGTACCTATAGAGCTACCTTTCCTTTTTTTTTTTTTTTTTTTTTTTGCGGTATGTGGGCCTCTCACTATTGTGGCCTCTCCCATTGCAGAGCACAGGCTCTGGATGCGCAGGCTCAGCAGCCATGGCTCACGGGCCCAGCCGCTCTGCGGCATGTGGGATCTTCCCAGACCGGGGCACGAACCCATATCCCCTGCATCGGCAGGTGGACTCTCAACCACTGCACCACCAGGGAAGCCCTACCTTTCCTTTTTAATGGCTACATAGTATTCCATTCATACCTGTGATGGTTAATTTTATGTGTCAATTTGGGTGGGCCATGGGGCGACCTGATATTTGGTCAAACATTATTCTGGATGTTTCCCTGAGGGTGGTTTTGGATGGGATTTACATTTAAAATGGTATACTTTGAGTAAGCAGATTGCCTTCCATAATGTGGGTGGGCCTCATCCAGTTGGTTGAAGGCCTGAAAAGAACAAAAAGCTGGCCTCTCCTGAGCAAGAGAGAATCTACAAGCAGACTGCTTTCGAACTTGAACTGCAACATTGACTCCTTCCTGTGTTTCCAGCCTGACGGCCTTTGGACTTGAACTGCAACTTTCCTGAGTTTCCAGCTTGCCAGCCTCCTTCATCAGATTTTGGACTCACCAAACCTCCACAATCATGTGAGCCAATTCCTTACAATAAATCTCTTTCTACATATACCCACATCCTATGGTTCTAATTCTCTGGAGAACCTAATACTATAATCTATTTAACCAGGCCTCTATTAATGGACACTTAGCTTTTTCATTGTTCTGTTATTACAAAGAATGCTGCAATGAATATCCGTGTATGTATGTCATTATGCACACGCCACACCCATGTTTTAGCCACCAGTGGTCTTTTGCTTCAGTATAAAGGAATGTAGAAAATCCTCCCAAGCAATAGCCAGGCTAGCTGGAGTAATGTCTCGCTACAAATCTTACTCCGAATGTCATTAGTCATTAAGCTAGTGCAAATTGCAAGCATAATTAAATACCCCTTTGTACCCATTAGCATGGACTAGAATGGCTAAAATGATAAAGACTGAGCAGAGTAAGACTTGGTGAGAATGTGAAGGCACTGGACCTCTTCTACCTTGTTGGCAGGAGTAGAAAAAATTACAACTACTTCGTAAAACAGCTTGGCAGTTTCTTAAAGAGATGAAAATACACTGACTGATGATACGACCCAGCCGTTCCATTCATAGGAACTTTCCCAAGAGGCATGCAAGCATATAGCCCACAAGGACTTATACACACACGTTCACGGCAGCTTTATTTATAATAGCCACACACTGGAAACAATCAAATGTTCATCAAGGGGTAAATAAACATATTGTGGGATAGTCATACAATGGAATATTACTCAGCAGTGAAGAAGAATGACCTACCGATTCATACAATGACAGGGATGAGTGCCAAAAGAATTATGCAGAATGAAAGAAAACAGACAAAACAGGTGTAAGTACTATGACTCCATGTATATAAATTTCTAGAAAATGCAAATCTATAGTGACAGAAAGAAAATTGGTGGGAGAGCAAGGAAACTTTTGGGGATGATGAATCAGTTCGCTACCTTGATTGTGATGACCATTTCACAGATGTGTATGTAGGTCAAAACTCATCAAATTGTACACTTTGAATATGTACAGTTATTGTATTTCAATATTTTAACAAGGCTATGAAGATCTTGAGTGTCAAAAAGTAAATATTAATGCTTTCTTCCTTTCTGCATTCCTTCTAGAACAATCTTCATCTCATCCATGTAAATGAATGCCTCAGGAAAATTAGAAAATATACACACTCAGAAAGGGAAAAGCACATTAATATTTTTCCGAAATATCACCCCCAGTGAGTTACACGTTTAAATTGCGAGTATGCCCCCTACGCCACCCCCTGCTCATCTCCCAGCACACCCAAAAGGCCAGGTAAGCTGCACCACACTGAAGCTTCGGCTCCCCAGATCCACCAGCTGAGGTCACTGTGACTCGTCGAGAGGGCAAAGCTGAGACCAGCTGCGAAGTGTTCAGAGCAGGAGCTCACTGCCAGCCTTGAAGGCAGAAAGGAGGCCCAAGGGGCTGATGCCCCTCCTTGCTCTGAGCTGAGCTCTCCTTGCCTGGCTGCAAGCTGTGGGAGGAGAAGGATGAGTCAGTGCCCCCATCGCAGCCTGCAAGAGGCCAGCTGAGCAGCTGGGGCACGCCTCATGCTTGACAGCCTGTGCTGATGCCCACCTGCCTGGCCCAGGCAAGCCCTCAACAGCTGCCCCAGATATAGGGCGGGGTGCCGGCTGAGCAATCGGAAGCTCCGGTTATGAAGCAGCCAGTCCCTTCTGCGTGTCGGCACTGGCCCGAAGCAAGAAGAAAATGGATGCACAAGTGAAGGAGGAAGAGCGGCATGCTCCAGGTGAGGGCTGAGAAGGTTCGACACTAGCTGTCCCGCCCTGCTTCAAGGCTGCACACCAGGGAGGGCCAGTAGCCTTTTCAAAGTCTTCTGCTCACTGTAGCTCAGCAAGCCCTCAACCCCATGGCCTGGGATTGTCTGAGAGCAGAAGAAGATTCTGGGAAACTTGGCTTGTCTTCTATGTAATTTTCACTGACATCCATTGTTGTCGTAGGGACCCCGTCACTCCCCATCCCAGCCCACTCCTAGCCCCTCAGCCCCTGACAGAAGGATCTGCTAGGTGCATTGTGTTTCTCTTGGACTTCAGAGGACAATATTCTCCATTTTATAAACTGTACAAAAAACGGTCGACCTGTCCTGCTCACCCAACAGGGACAAACATTAATGGAATCTGCATTGTTTATTACTTTTAAAAATTATACTTCAGGTATTTGGTAAGTTTGTGTTTGTAGGATAAAGAGAGAGATGCTTAAGAGCTCAGATCTTGAAAACAAAAAGGCAAAGAACTCTGGGTACTTGAGTTTCAATTGCCCAAGATCCCTTTCCAGTCCCTGATTCCATAGATTCTCCTAATTTGCAGGATTGTTTTAGCTCACAGACCCAGGATCCTTGTGTTCCCTGGAGCCTCATATGCTTGGTTATGCTTGGCTGTTTGTCTTCACTTTAGATATTCAAGAATAGCTGTTAAATTGAGTAGTGAGGGTGGTAGAATATTCCATTCTCAGCAAGATATATTTAGAAGGTTCTACCATTAAAAGTCACAGCAGGGACTTCCCTTGTGGTGCAGTGGTTAAGAATCCGCCTGCCAATGCAGGGAACACGGATTCGATCCGTGTTAAGGATCTGTTAACAGATCCTTAAACCCTGGGAAGATCCCACATACCGCGGAGCAGTTAAGCCCGTGCGCCACAACTACTGAGCCTGGACTCTAGAGCTCACGAGACACAACTACTGAGCCTGTGTGCCACAACTACTGAAGCCCGCGCACTCTGGGGCCTGAGTGCTGCAACTACTGAGCTCACGTGCTGCAACTACTGAAGCTCGCGCACCTAGAGCCTGTGCTCTGCAACAAGAGAAGCCACCGCTGGGCAAAACTGAAATCTATACGGAAGGTCATTAAGAAGGGCAGGTGGAATTCAGGGGCATGGATGGAAGCTACTGTCTACAGGTAGAATTTCTTCTTCCCCAGGAAGCCTCAGCTCTGCATTTGAGGCTTTTTGAGCAATTGACTCAGGCCCACCCAGATTATCGAGGATAATCTATCGTACTTAAAGTCCACTGATTATGGACTTTAATCACATCCATAAAATGTCTTCACTGCAACACCTAGGTTAGTGTTTGACTGAATAAGTGGAGACTATAAGTCAAGCTGACAGGTAAAAAAGTAATCACAACAGAGTCTGCCTGTTGGCCTCAGTCTAAGACATGTCCATGGAGTCCTCCTGAGAAGTCTGGACCAGTAGGTGAGGTAGCAGCTGGGGCATCTGAGGGATGAGTCCTCCTGCGACGGGTGAATGGAGGGGCCCAGCACAGATTATCCAGCACCATCCCGGCTGTGCACCAGATGGGACTTTACACCATGGGATCCCAGGATGACCAGAGCATCAGAGCTGGGTGAGCCTTTAGAGCCTCTTAGTCAAACTCTCATTGCCCACTGAGGAAACAGGCCCATATCAGTGAAACAGCCAAGATCAGCCAGAAAAAGATCTCCAGCAAGAATGGGGAAAGGAATTAGAAGACTGAGAAGATGGAGAAGCAAGGAAGAAAAAAGGCCTGATGGAGAAGGAAAGGCAAACAGATCCTTAAACCTCCGAGTCAAAAGAAACCCTGGGGTTCCCACAGTCCACCCCCTCATTGCACTGATGGGAAAACTGAGGCCCTAGGAGGGGAAGGAACTCCCTCAAGGTCACTCTGTGAGTTGAGGGTATAACTGGAACCCAAGCCAAGCCCATGTCTCCTGGGATGGTGCTGGGTCCCTGCTGCCCTCCCAGGCAGCTGGAGCCACTAAAGGCTGCCCTCTCACCCTTGGGCATTTGGAGACTGGCATTCTTAGAAAAGAAGAATCAATTTATTGGTCTTAATAATTAGTTTAGGAACCAGAGAGCTTGGGGACTGTGTCATGAGAACAATCCCAAACTCAGTCTCTGACCTGGAAAAACATAGCCACCTCTGTCCTGTGGCCACAGATGACATCCCCACCCCCAGTCATGCATGCCAAGGGCACCAGGGAAGGGCTAGGGGGCTTGGTGCTGGCCTGCCCCGTCCCACCCTCCTACTTCTCATTCCCAGAGGGACACATGGCTCAGAACAGGCGCCCTGTGGATGGCGGGGCGGAGCACGCTCCTCTGTGCTCCACCGTGCAAATGGAAACGTGGAGCACAGGGGAGTAATCGGCTCAAGGCCGTGCAACAAGCTACTGACTAAAACACCGGCCCTCTAATTCTCAGTTCAGCATCTTTGCTTTTGTTTGTTTGTTTTTTTCCCATTGTTTTTCACCCACTTACAATTGATTCCAGCAGTGCAGCCCAGCACACAGACAGTGCTGTGAAAGTGTCTGGAAGTGTTTTTACTGTGTGTTCGTTGCCCGATGGAAGGTGGGCAGGCTTGAAAGGGCCCAATAAGGTATCATTTAGCTGCTCAAACTCTTACATTAGAGGACAAGTATTCAAGTGTGGTTTTGAGGTCCCATGCTTCAAAAAAATAGAGAAAAAAAATCACAGGAAGAAGTACCATGGGCCTCTGGGAGAAATGTGAGCCTGGGCCTGCTCCAAGGTTGCATAAACAGCGGTTATGACCATGACTAATCCAAACCCCACTCAGAGCTTTGCAGAGTGCGTCAGCTCTCCCTGTGGCTCGTGAAATCCCTGCTCAAAACTGAACCCTTTTAGGGAAGAGGAAACTGACCTTAGCACGGGCAGAAAGCCGCTGTGCGTCAAGTCACACTCCTGCTCGGAGACACCCTGTGTCAGGAAAGGTCACATTTCTGAATGACTAATAGCTGTACCAGATGCCAAAGCTGGGCAGAATCAGGTTTGCAGAGCTCTAAAATAGATGCTCTTACAAGACTAAACCGTGCATTTATCTGTGATTCAGGGTCAATGACCCCTTTTCTGGATTGCCCATCCATCAGCAAATATTTATCGGGCTGGGCTTAGCGCTAGGTGGTTAGGTGTATAAAAAGATTTAGAAATCTGTCCTGGCCCACCAGGAGCTGTCTGGCCGAGGTGGTAAGACAAACTCATACACAGATACTGAACAAAACCAGCCTGGGTCTGCAAGTGAGTGGCGTCCTCTGGAGTTGTGCGTCATGGAAGCCCTGGCCACGGTGGCCAAGGCAGGGGAGCTCAGAGGAGGAGTAGATCCCAGTGGGCTGGGCCGGCCGGGGAGGATGGCTGTTCAATGCCCATATCCCTCCCCTTCCTCTCTACTGCTGGCAGTCACTGGCTGGGCCTATTGCCAGTGACAGAGGGTAGGAAGGCTGGTGACGGGCCTGGTGAAGCGCCTGAAGAAGGAGGGCACCAGCATGACAGGAAAGCCACGTTCAGCATTCATGCAGATTCCCTTGGCATCTTCCGCTGCATCACTCCGTCACGGCCGGCTGGCCCCTTGCAAGTGCCGTCCAGCAGGCTCACTGGAGCCGGCTCTCCACCATGCTTACCGGGGCCGCTTGCCACTTCCCATTTCTCTGACCAATTATGTGATGTAAGGGACCAAAGTAGTGACAGCTTTTCCAAGTACCTCCCCTGATGCCTTTCCAGAGGGGAAGATTTATCTAAAAATTGTACTAAAATTTTACCATGATAGCTTAATTCCAATGGAGTTAAGTAGCACCCACCCTGGCTCCCTTTTTTTGAAAGGCCAACAAGGAGGTGAGGGTACTTAAGTTGCTATTACCTTGGTGTGAATTGTCTGTTCAGCTTTGCTCTATCAATAGAAACTGGGTCTCCAGGAAGGGCCAGTGGTCCCCTCCTTGGGTCTGCCTGCTCTGTGCTCTGCTGGAAAGTGTATCTCCTGAGAAGCCCACTGCCCTGTGTCCAAAAGATCGCCAGCAATCACCAGCAACTAGGCAAGAGGCACGGAACAGATTCTCCCTCGTAGCCCTCGGAAGGAACCAGCCCTCCAGACACCTCGATTTCAGACCTCTGGCCACCAGACCCATGAGACAATAAATTTCTGTTGTTTAAGCCACTCAGTTTGTGGTACTTTGTTACGGCAGCCCTAGCAGACTAATGCCTATGGCTTCTCTGTTTAATTATTTGTGTAGACCCCTTCCTCTTCTACTCTGAAATAAATCAGGTTCCGGGAGGACTCCTACCTCCAGTCCTGCTACCCAAGTCCATGGATAAGAGGAGACGCACACCTTCTCTTCAAGGTGACGCCCTCATCTTCGGAGGCTTATGTTTGCTGATGCTTCCTGGACTATGCTGCTGCTGATTGGGCCTCCCATCGCATCACCACCTCCTTCGTTCTGGCTTCTGTCTGATCTCAGCTGCTCTTAGCAGCTCCGATTCATATTTTGAAGGCTGTGGATCTGCTCCCAATTTTGCTGAACAAAAGTCCATTGATTTGGCCATCTTTCTTGATGCTTTTGCATGACTTGAGAAAAACCAGACAGATGCTAAACCTACGTCACCGTGTTCATCCCAGAAGTCCTGAAGGTTCAGATTTAACTCCATAAGCCCAGGTAGTGATTTCAGCTAAGTGCATGGAAAGTCATTTTCCCACGGTGATAATTACATAGCATCTTTCATCTTCACGGTACTTGGGCAACACTTAACAATTACTCCTTCTAATACCTGGAGCAATTACAAATAAAAATCACACATTTTTATTTGGCTAAAGGAGATAATTACCAATATTAGGAGACAAGGAATACCTTGAGGGACTGGAGGTGAATAATTAAATCGCGGTAGAAATATTTCAAGGCCTGATTGCCTTCTGTTTTCATGAGAGTAAAGAGATTGAAGCTTCATTAGGGGGACTTCCCTGGTCGCCCAGTGGTTGAGAATCCGCCTGCCAATGCAGGGGACAAGGGTTCAAGCCCTGGTACGGGAAGATCCCACATGCCACAGAGTAACAAATCCTGGGCACCACAACTACTGAGCCTGTGCACCTAGAACCTGTGCTCCACAACAAGAGAAGCCACTGCAGTGAGAAGCCAACTCAATGAGAAGCCCGTGCACCGCAATGAAGAGTAGCCCCCGCTTGCCACAACTAGGGAAAGCCCGCGTGCAGCAACGAAGACCCAATGCAGCAAAAAATAAATAAATAAAAATAAATAAATTTATTTTAAAAATTAAAAAATAAAATATTTATACATTGATTTAAAAATAACAATAATAAATCCATTAGATGTTAACATAGACAACATAATTTTATGAAAAATAACTATATTTTTCAAAATAAAAAATTATCAAGAAGATTGGCATTGTTTTACATTTACTTATGAATTTCTGTGATTTTCCTTTTTTTGGGGGGGAGGCATGCAGGGTATGCAGGGTCTTAGTTCCCCAACCAGAGATCGAACCAGTGTCCCCTGCAGGGGAAGCGCAGAGTCTTAACCACTGGACCGTCAGGGAAGTCCCTGAATTTCTGTGATACATTTTGATAGCAAAGATATCATTCAGTTTGTTATAGATTATTTCCCACTGTTGTTTGCCCTTAGTTAGTGCATTTTCTTTCGTATTTTTCCTTATTCCAAAGCACAATTTTGGGGAGGAGGGGAAAAGAAATTAATTTATAACATAGCTTAAATGTTCTACTGACTTTTACTAATAAACTCCTCTATGAAGCAGAATTCAAATTTCCAGATTTCTGGGAATTCCCTAGCGGTCCAGTGGTTAGGACTTGGTGCTTTCACTGCTGGGGCCTGGGTTCAACCCCTGGTTGGGGAACTAAGATCCCACAAGCTGCACAGCACGGCCAAAAAACAAAAACAAATTTCCAAATTTCTTTATCTCCGTTAAACTTCTTTCAGGTATATAATAAATTCCTTAAGTACTATACATATTAAGGGAATAACAATTCTATGGAACTGCAGGCTTTGGGCAGACCACTAATTATTTCTATAAAGTAGTTGTGTTGTTTTGAAGCCTCCATCCTGTGTGATTAAAAGGCAAACATTTCAACAAAACCACAAAATGTGCCAAGTGGGACTTTTTAAAGATTCACATGCCATCAAGAATTTATAAGAAAAAAAACATTTGAGGCGATGGTTATGGGAATGATTTGAGAAAATGAAGTGAAGTTCTTTTTGAAATATTTCAATAGAATATTAAAGGAAAGCAGCTGGTTTCTATTTTATTACGGAGTATTTCCAGCCAAAACAATGCTTTATGAAGAGGATGTGTGGACAGACTATCTTGAATATTCCAGCCATAGTTTCCAGATGTCTCAGAACTGATAAGATAGTCTAATGAGGAGTCTAGTAAGGATTTGAATTGATGTTTCACTAATCCTTTTATTTCTGGGAAGTAATGAATACATCATATTACAGATTCAGTCATCTGCTCTAAATGCTTTTTTTTTTTTTTTTTTTTTTTGCGGTACGCGGGCCTCTCACTGTTGTGGCCTCTCCCGTTGCGGAGCACGGGCTCCGGACGCGCAGGCTCAGCGGCCATGGCTCACGGGCCCAGCCGCTCCGCGGCATGTGGGATCCTCCCGGACCGGGGCACGAACCCGCGTCCCCTGCATCGGCAGGCGGACTCTCAACCACTGCGCCACCAGGGAAGCCCTAAATGCTTTTATTGACAGTCAGATTTTCCTTGGTAGAAGTCTTTAAAAATTATTCCCTTCAAGAATGCTATGTTAAAGTTGATAAAGAAGTATAATATAGAAGACCACATTTTAACCATAAATTATGGTGTGAAAGGTCAAATTAAAATAACATGTAATGATTTTTATGTTTATCTCAGTTCAGTTTTTAGCACTTGTTAGCACTGGTTGATCTGTTTATTGGTTTGGTTGCTCCCTTCTTTTTTTATTTTATTTAATTTTTATTTTAATATTTTATTTTAAATTTTTGATTAAAAATTTTTTTTTCTTTCTCTTTTTCTCCTTTTTCTTCTGAGCCATGTGGCTGACAGGGTCTTGGTGCTCAGGCCTGGTGTCAGGCATGAGCCTCCAAGGTGGCAGAGCCAAGTTCAGGACATTGGACCACCACAGACCTCCCAGCCCCATGTAATATCAATCGGCGAGAGCTCTCCCAGAGATCTCCAGCTCAACACTGAGACCCAGCTCCATCCAACAGTCAGCAAGCTCCGGTGCTGGACACCCCATGCCAAACAACTAGCAAGACAGGAACACAACCCCATGCATTAGCAGAGAGGCTGCCTAAAATCATACTAAGTTCACAGACACCCCAAAATACACCACCAGATGCAGTGTGGCCCACCAGAAAGACAAGATCCAGTCCCACCCTCCAGAACACAGGCACCAGTCCCCTCCACCAGGAAGTCTACACAAGCCACTGAACCAACATCACCCACTGGGGGCAGACACCAAAAACAATGGGAACGATGAACCTGCAGCCTGCGAAAAGGAGACCCCAAACACAGTAAGTTAAATAAAATGAGAAGACAGAGAAATATGCAACAGATGAAGGAGCAAGGTAAAAATCCACCAGACCAAACAAATGAAGAGGAAAAAGGCAGTCTACCTGAAAAAGAATTCAGAGTAATGATAGTAAAGATGATCCCAAATCGTGGAAATAGAATGGAGAAAATACAAGAAACGTTTAACAAGGACCTAGAAGAACTAAAGAACAAACAAACAATGATGAACAACACAATAAATGAAATTTAAAATTCTCTAGAAGGAATCAATAGCAGAATAACTGAGGCGGAAGAACAGATAAGTGACCGGAAAGATAAAATAGTGGAAATAACTACCACAGAACAGAATAAAGAATTAAAAGAATTGAGGACAGTCTCAGAGACCTCTGGGACAACATTAAACGTACCAACATTCGAATTATAGGGGTCCCAGAAGAAGAAGAGAAAAAGAAAGGGTCTGAGAAAATATTTGAAGAGATTATAGTTGAAAACTTCCCTAACATGGGAAAGGAAATAGTCAGTCAAGTCCAGGAAGCACAGAGAGTCCCATACAGGATAAATCCAAGGAGATACATGCCAAGACACATATTAATCAAACTATCAAAAATTAAATACAAACAAAAAATATTAAAAGCAGCAAGGGAAAAGCAACAAAAAACATACAAGGGAATCTCCATAAGGTTAACAGCTGGTCTTTCAGCAGAAACTCTGCAAGCCAGAAGGGAGTGGCAGGACATATTTAAAGGGATGAAAGGGAAAAACCTACAACCAAGATTACTCTACCCAGAAAGGATCTCATTCAGATTCGAGGGAGAAATTAAAACCTTTACAGACAAGCAAAAGTTAAAAGCAGTTCTAAGAGGGAAGTTTATAGCAATACAATCCTACCTCAAAAAACAAGAAAAATCTCAAATAAACAACCTAACCTTATACCTAAAGCAATTAGAGAAAGAAGAAAATACCTTAAAGTTAGCAGAAGGAAAGAAATCATAAAGATCAGATCAGAAATCAATGAAAAAGAAATGAAGGAAACAATAGCAAAGATCAATAAAACTAAAAGCTGGCTCTCGGAGAAGATAAACAAAATTGATAAACCATTAGCCAGACCTATCAAGAAGAAAAGGGAGAAGACTCAAGTCAACAGAAGTAGAAATGAAAAAGGAGAAGTAATGACTGACACTGCAGAAACACAAAGGATTATAAAAGACTACTACAAACAACTATATGCCAATAAAATGGACAACCTGGAAGACATGGACAAATTCTTAGAAAAGCACAACCTTCAAGACTGAACCAGGAAGAAACAGAAAATATAAACAGAACAATCACAACTGTGATTAAAAATCTTCTAACAAACAAAAGCCCAGGACCAGATGGTTTCACAGGCGAATTCTATCAAACATTTAGAGAAGAGCTAACACCTATCTTTCTCATACTCTTCCAAAATATAGCAGAGGGAGGAACACTCCCAAAATCATTCTACGAGGCCACCATCACCCTGATACCAAAGCCAGACGAAGATGTCACAAAAAAAGAAAACTACAGGCCAATATCACTGATGAACATAGATGCAAAAATCCTCAACAAAATACTAGCAAACAGAATCTAACAGCACATTAAAAGGATCATACACCATGATCAAGTGGGGTTTATCCCAGGAATGCAAGGATTCTTTGATATATGCAACCCAATCAATGTGATACACCATATTAACAAATTGAAGGATAAAAATCATATGATAATCTCAATAGATGCAGAAAAAGCATTCAACAATATTCAACACCCATTTATGATAAAAACACTCCAGAAAGTGGGCATAGAACCTACCTCAACATAATAAAGGCCATATATGACAAACCCACAGCCAACATTGCTCTCAATGCTGAAAAACTGAAACCATTTCCTCTAAGATCAGGAACAAGACAAGGTTGCCCACTCTCACCACTATTATTCAACATAGTTTTGGAAGTTTAAGCCACAGCAATCAGAGAAGAAAAAGAAATAAAAGGAACCCAAATTGGAAAAGAAGAAATAAAACTGTCACTGTTTGCAGATGACGTGATATTATACACAGAGAATCCTAAAGATGCTACCAGAAAACTACTAAAGCTAATCAGTGAATTTGGTAAAGTAGCAGGATACAAAATTAATGCACAGAAATCTTTGCATTCCTATACATTAAGGATGAAAAATCTGAAAGAGAAATTAAGGAAACACTCCCATTTACCATTTCAACAAAAGGAATAAAATACCTAGGAATAAACCTACCTAAGGAGACAAAAGATCTATATGCAGAAAACTAAGACACTGATGAAAGAAATTAAAGATGATACAAACAGATGGAGAGATATACCATGTTCTTGGATTGGAAGAATCAACATTGTGAAAACGACTATACTACCCAAAGCAATCTACAGATTCAATACAATCCCTATCAAACTACCAATAGCATTTTTCACAGAACTAGAACAATAAATTTCACAATTTGTATGGAAACACAGAAGACCCGGAATAGCCAAAGCAATCTTGAGTCAGGCTCCCTGACTTCAGACTATACTACAAAGCTACAGTAATCAAGATAGTATGGTAATGGCACAAAAACGGAAATACAGATCAATGGAACAGGATAGAAAGCTCAGAAGTAAACCCTCACACATATGGTCACCTTATCTTTGATAAAGGAGGCAAGAATATACAATGGAGAAAAGACAGCCTCTTCAGTAAGTGGTGCTGGGGAAACTGGACAGCTACATGTAGAAGAATGAAATTAGAACACTTCCTAACACCATACACAAAAATAAACTCAAAATAGATTAGAGACCTAAATGTAAGGCCAGACACTATAAAACTCTCAGAGGAAAACATAGGCAGAACACTCTATGACATAAATCACAGAAAGATCCCTTTTGACCCACCTGCTAGAGAAATGGAAATAAAAACAAAAATAAACAAATGGGACCTAATGAAACTTAAAAGCTTTTGCACAGCAAAGGAAATCATAAAAAAGACAAAAAGACAATCCTCAGAATGGGAGAAAATATTTGCAAACGAATCAACTGACAAAGGATTAATCCCCAAAATACACAAGCAGCTCATGCAGCTCAATATCAAAAAAACAAACAACCCAATCGAAAAATGGTCAGAAGACCTAAAAAGACATTTCTCCAAAGAAGATATATAGATGGCCAACAAACACATGAAAGGATGCTCAACATCACTAATCATTAGAGAAATGCAAATCAAAACTACAATGAGGTATCACCTCACACCAGTCAGAATGGCCATCATCAAAATATCTATAAACAGTAAATGCTGGAGTGGGTGTGGAGAAAGGGGAACCCTCTTGCACTGTTCATGGGAATGTAAATTGATACAGCCACTATGGAGAACAGTATGGAGGTCCCTTAAAATACTAAAAATAGAACTACCATATGACCCAGCAATCCCACTACTGGGCATATATTCTGAGCAAACCATAATTCAAAAACAGACATGTAGGGCTTCCCTGGTGACGCAGTGGTTGAGAGTCCGTCTGCCGATGCAGGGGACGCGGGCTTGTGCCCCGGTCCGGGAAGATCCCACATGCCGCAGAGCGGCTGGGCCCGTGAGCCATGGCCGCTGAGCCTGCGTGTCCGGAGCCTGTGCTCCGCAACGGGAGAGGCCGCAACAGTGAGAGGCCAGCGTACCACAAAAAAAAAAAAAAAAAAAAAAAACGAAAAAAAACCCAGACATGTACCACAATGTTCACTGCAGCACTATTTATAATAGTCAGGATATGGAAGCAACCTAAGTGTCCATCGACAGATGAATGGATAAAGAAGATGTGGCATATATATACAATGGAATATTACTCAGCCCTAAAAAGAAACGAAATTGAGTTATTTGTAGTGAGGTGGATGGACCTAGAATCTGTCATACAGAGTGAAGTAAGTCAGAAAGAGAAAAACAAACACCGTATGCTAACACATATATGTGGAATCTTAAAAAAGACAAATGGTTCTGATGAACCTAGTGGCAGGACAGGAATAAAGATAGAGACATAGAGAATGGACTTGAGGACATGGGGAGGTGGAAGGGTAAGCTTGGACGAAGTGAGAGAGTAACATTGACACATATACACCACCAAATGTAAAATAGATAGCTAGTGGGAAGCAGCTGCATAGCACAGGGAGATCAGCTCCGTGCTTTGTGACCACCTAGAGGGGTGGGATATGGAGGGTGGGAGGGAGATGCAAGAGGCAAGGGCTGTGGGGATATATGTATGCATACAGCTGATTCATTTTGTTATACAGCAGAAACCAACACAACATTGTAAAGCAATTATACTCCAATAAAGATGTTAAAAAAATAACATGTAATGAAATAATATTAGTTGGGGTGGGAGTAGGGAGGAGGTAGAAATGGGATTATAAATATCTGCAGGGAAATATTAAAACAAGGGAAAAAAAATCTGCCAGGAAGCTTAGAACAGATGTAAGAAATCTTTTTCCAGGCGCTAATATAATTTAAACAGTCTATATTAAAAATATCATTACTTTCTACCTCATACTACTTACACAAATAAATTTCAAATCAATTATAGCTAATATTTATTGAATGCTGACACTAGGCCCTGTTGAAAGCCTTCATGTGAATAAACTCATGAAATCCTCACAGTACCCACCAGAAAAGTATTATTATCATCTCTGTTTTATAGTCCATTTTATAGGAATTGGAATCTGCTCCTATATCTTGTTAATCTGCCTTCCATGTCATCACTGCTTATTTTTTCTCTCTTTTGTGCTGGGTACTTGTTCAATTTATCATTGCAGTCTTCTAATTTGCCAGTTTTCTCTTTAAAATACTCAAGAGTTTATCAATTTTGATTTAATTTCTGTATATGGTATGAGGCAGAAGTCCAAATTCATAGTTTTGCATGTAGATGTCCAGTTGTTCCTGTATTACTTGTTCAAAAAACTCTTTTAACCCATTGAAATATCTTGGCTTCTTGGGAGTTCCCTGGAGGTCCAGTGGTTAGGACTCTGCTCTTTGCTTTCACTGCTGAGGGTGCAGGTTCAATCCCAGGTCGGGGTCCCCACAAGCTGCACGGCGCGGCCAAAAAAATAAATAAATAAAACATCTTGGCTTCTTTAGCAAAGATCAGTTGACCATAAATATAAAGGTTTACTTCTGAACTCGCAATTCTATTCTATTGACCCACACGTCTAGCCTTATACCAGTGCCACACCCTCTTGACTATATAGCTTTGTAGTAAAATGTGAAAACTGGAACTCCACTAACCCTGCTCTTTTGCAAGAGTGTTTTGGCTATTCTGAGTCCCTTGCATTTTTATTCTTTCTTTTTTTTAAAATATAATTTTTATTGGAGTATAGTTGATTTACAATATTGTGTTAGTTTCAGGTGTACAGCAAAGTGAATCAGTTATACATATACCTATATCCACTCTTTTTTAGATTCCTTTCCCATATAGGCCATTATAGAACATTGAGTAGAGTTCCCTGTGCTATAGAGTAGGTCTTTATTGGTAATCTATTTTATATAGAGTAGTATGTATATGTCAATCCCAGTCTCCCAATTATCCCTCCCCCTTTGCATTTCTATATGCATTTTAGAATTAGCCTGCCAATTTCTCTAGAAAAACACAGGTGAGATTTAGATTGCAATGGCACTGAATCTGTACATCAATTTGGGGAGTATTTCCATTTCAACAATATCGTTTTCTAATCCACTAACAAGGATGTCTTCCCATTGATGTAGGTTTCCTTTAAACTCTTTCGAAAGTATTCTCTCTCTTTGCTGTCTGTAAACTCTCCCTCTCTACTGGCACCTTCCCATCAGCATATACTACAGTCAAGTTTCCATCATGTTAAAGGAAAAGAAAAATAAAACGAACTTTCTGGACTCGAATTCCCTCCAGCTCTCATCCTTTACCCCCTTCCTTGACAAAACGTCCTGAGAATGTGGTCTCTCCTCGTTGTCTCCGCTAACTACCTACTCTTCAGTCAACTGCAGCTTGGCTTCAGTCCTTACCTCTCCACTAAAATTGCTCTTAACTAGATATCCAAGATCTTGTTCATTTCAAGGAGCATTTTCAGCCTCCATCTCACCTCTTACAGCATTTTATACGTTAATTGTTCTTAGCGCTAGAAATTCTTTCCTGGCTTCCAATTAACCACCTCCTCTTGTTTTCTGTGTATTCTCTAGCAGCTCCGCCTCATTCTCCTCTGAAGTTCTCTCTGCCACTGTCCATCTCATAAATGTTGGTGTTTTTCAGGGTTCTGTGACAGACCCTTTTCTTTTCTCATTTTACCTTCTCCCAACTGTGACATTTACAAAATGACTCTCCCATAAATATCACCAGCTCAGATCTCACTCTTGAGCTTTAAGCCAACTTATCCTGTTGCTAAGTTGACAAGACTCTTGGAGAGCCTTTAACCATAACAAATTCAACATGCCCATTCCCTAGTTACATCTTGTCTTCCACTCCCAGACCCCAGCTAGTATGCACCTAATCAGTTGCTCAAGCCAGAACTCTAGAAGCCATTTTTGACTCCTCTCTCTGTTTCCCAGTCTCAACCCTTCTGTCATCAACTCTGTCAATCATATCTACTGAATAAAAATAACTAACAGTTACCTATAATTTATGAGTTTTAAATAGCTCCAAAGACAAAGAAAAGCACAGAGACTTTAGAATCAGATAATCCAGAAAGGTGAGTTAGACAGTGTACCCAGTTGGCTTTTGGGTCCATGCCAAAACCTTTCCCAACTTTACCCTGCACTTTTCAGGTCTTCTTGATCTGGTTCAAACTTTCCTGTCTGACCCCTTCTCTTCCCATTCCTCTCCCAACCCCACATTTCTCTGATTGTACCAAATTTCTTTCAGATTGGGATATGCTAGCTGCTATAAAAAAACAAACTCCCGAACAGTATTGATTTATCCCATTAACATTTACTTCTTATTTGCGTTACCATCCAGTGTCATCTTGTGGCTTCCCCTTATTTGGCGATTCAAGTGCGCAGGCTCTATCTGGTGACTCTGCCGTGCCCCAGGGCCTCAGAGTTCTCTGAATTCAGCCAGCGGAGAAAGAGGGAAAAGGATAGCAAAGATATTATGGGAGGAACTATCCCACCCTCCTTAAAAGCCCTGGTCCTGCTTGACTCACGTCATTTCTGCTCATATTCCGTTGGTAATAACTATTCAGTCAGCCACCTTGACAGAAGGGATGCTGGAAAACGGATGCTAGGTGATGTAGCCCCTGGCAGGGCAGACACCATTTCTGCTGCACAGGCACCCCCTACTCTGTGCTCCCTCTCTCTCTGCTACACTTTTTCCACAGTATTGCCTCTGACTTGGTTCAGGCTTCCTCTGTCCCCAGCCGAGTTTCCTCCTACTATCAGCTTAGGTATCACTTCCCCTGGGAAACCCATCCTGATAGGTTAGGTATTCTTGTTCCGTGCTCCCATAACACCCTTTATTACCCTGTGATAGCAGATAGCGTGTCTACCATAGTGACCATGATGGACGACTATCTATCTTTTCCCCTCCAGACTATAAAAAACTACGGGGGAAGGCACATTGTTTGCCTTGTTCATTCTCGTATCCCCGTCACATGGTATATCAATAAAGATGTGCTAAAGTCGCATCAGAGGAAAGAACTGTTGTTCTGAGGGGGAAAAAATGGGCAGGGAGAGAAAATGGTTACTGGGGACCGGAGAGCTGCAGGAATCAAGCCGTGACAGGGTCGGGGACTAAGGAGCGCTCACCGTCAGGATGCTGCGAGCCGGGACCAGATGGCTGGCCCCCCACCCCCACCACCCACCTCCCGCCCTCACCCTTCCCGGTACCACGCAAAAGATAAGCTGCTAATCTTTTTGGCATTCATACAACATGGCAGACATCGACAACAAAGAACAGTCTGAACTTGGTCAAGATTTGGATGATGTTGAAGAAGTAGAAGAAACTGGTGAAGAAACAAAAATCAAAGCGCGTTAGCTGACTGTTCAGGTGATGCAAAATCCTCAGATTCTTGCAGCCCTTCAAGAAAGACCTGATGGTCTGGTAGAAACACCAACAGGATACATTGAAAGTTTGCCCAGGGTAGTTAAAAGATGCATGAATGCTCTCAAAAACCTTCAAGTTAAATGGGCACAGATAGAAGCCAAGTTCTATGAGGAAGTTCATGATCTTGAAAGAAAGTATGCTGTTCTCATGGACATATATACACTGTCAAATGTAAAATAGCTAGCTAGTGAGAAGCAGCCGCATAGCACAGGGAGATGAGCTTGGTGCTTTGTGAACCCCTAGAGGGGTGGGATAGGGAGGGTGGGAGGGAGACGCAAGAGGGAGGAGATATGGGGATATATGTAAATGTATAGCTGATTCACTTTGTTATACAGCAGAAACTAACACACCATTGTAAGGCAATTATACTCCAATAAAGATGTTAAAAAAAAGTATGCTGTTCTCTATCAGCCTCTATTTGATAAGAGATTTGAGATCATTAATGCCATTTATGAACCTAAAGAAGAAGAACATGAATGGAAACCAGATGAGGAAGATGAAATTTCAGAGAAGCTAAAAGAAAAGGCCAAGATTGAAGATGAGAAAAAGGATAAAGAAAAAGAAGACCCCAAGGGAATTCCTGACTTTTGGTTGACCGTTTTTAAGAATTGCTCGGCAATATGGTTCAGGAACATGATGAACCTATTCTGAAGCACTTGAAAGATATTACAGTGAAGTTCTCAGATGCTGGTCAGCCTATGAGTTTTGTCTTAGAATTTCACTTTGAACCCAAAGAGTAATTCACAAATGAAGTGTTGACAAAGACATATAGGATGAGGTCAGAACCAGAGGATTCTCATCCTTTTTCTTTTGATAGACCAGAAATGATGGGTTGTACAGGGTGCCAGACAGATAGGAAAAAAGGGAAGAATGTCACTTTGGAAACCATTAAGAAGCAGCAGAAACACAAGGGACGTGGAACAGTTCGTACTGTGACCAAAACAGTTTCTAGTGACTCTTTAATTTTTTTGCTCCTCCTGAAGTTCCTGAGAGTGGAGACCTGGATGCTGCTGCTGAAGTTATCCTTGCTGCGGACTTTGAAATTGGTCACTTTTTACGTGAGCGTATGATCCTAAAATCAGTGTTAGACTTTACTGGAGAAGCTATTGAAGACGATGATGATGATGATGATGAAGAAGGTGAAGAAGTAGATGAGGTAATGTTTACCAAATGAGCAAATAATTCTGTATAACACACTGAGAAGCAAATTGAGTGACTTGTGTATCCCTTTGCTATAAATCATTACTCGGTGATATGGGATAAAAACGTTTTTGGAAAAAAATATGATTTTAGAATTCTACAGCCAAACAATGTATGTATGAGGTTTCGATAAATTGCAAAACTCAAAAAAAAAAATGTGCTAAAGGCATGTGAATAAGCTGAAGCCATTATTTAAAAGAGAAAAGTAGGTTAAACTTTGCTATTTGAAGGGCTCCAAATTTGCCCTAATTTCTTATACTGTGGATGTTTCTATATGTTTTCTCCCAGAAATAACCAAAAAAAAAGATAAGCTGCTAATAATACCTTAAAATTATTTTCTCCTCCAAAATGGTGTGCACATTAGATAAAAATTATTCAGACAAAACTTCCATAATCATATTTTTCCACCTTAATCAACAGTATGTATGTTCTCTGGTGATTGACACTTAGCCACCATCTCATGGTCCATTACACAGAGTCCTAGCACAGGGAAAGCAGACCTTAAGAGCTGATGTGATGCCATGTTAAATATATTTAATTTGGAATATGGATTGATTTTGGCTCATCTAGATAAACCAGGTAACTTTCCCCCATCTTATGTTTCTATTCTATCTTATTATTTTTGTTTGATTGTAGTGTATTTATTTTTGTCTGCCACATTTTGTATCAAGACAGAATAACATAATGCTGGTCATTAGAATCCCCTGGAGAGCTTTTGTGGTGACCTAAATGGGAAGGAAATCCAAAAAAAGAGGGGATATATGTATACATATAGCTGATTCACTTCACTGTACAGTAGAAACTAACACAACATTGTGAAACAACTATACCTCAATTTAAAAAAAAATTAAAAAAAAGAACTTTTAGCTGGTTCTGTCATCTTCACTCTGAAAGGCAAGTCCATTCTTGTGCTACCCCAAGGTAGGGCTGGTGACTGCAAACAAGGCATGGACAGGGAAGATGTTATTACCAATCGGCAGGTCCCAGAGGACACACAGACATACCTGGACATACCCAGAGTTAGCCTCCAGAATGACTGGAGGCACACAGAGCTGTCTTCTGCCCCAGGGATAGCTGGTTGGGCAGAGAGAGCAGGGAGAGGCAACTGCACCTGGGCAGGGGGTCCACATCTGTCCAGTGTTGGTCATCACCCCCAGTGCTGTACATCCTGATGACTGTGTAGGAAAGCTCACGCTCAGTGAGCGAGGAAACCCCACATTGCTCTGTAAGCTCAGACTTATATTCACAGGTCAAAGAGCCCCAGTAAATTCTTCAGTGGAAAAAAAAAAAAATCACCTGGGGCGTTTGAATGCCCAGGTCTGACCCCATAACAATTAAATCATAATGTCTGGGGGTAGTAGCTAGGTAGCAGTGGTTTCTAAAGATCCTTAGGTGATTCTAGTGTGCCACAAGATTGGAAACCATCGGTGTGGTAGGTTTTAATCTAAGTTCTGACACATACTGGCCTTCTAACCTTGGACATGTAATTTAACTTCTTTGTGGAGTTAAATTATGTAAAAGTGGTTGCCTTATAGAGTTGTTTTAAGGATGAAATGATTCAAAATAAAGTGATGGGGTCCATGCATAAAACACAGTAAAGGCTACGGAATTTTTTTTTTTTTTTTTTTGTGTGTGTGTGGGTATTATTAGTCTTCTCCCTACCAAGTGGAGAAACATCATAATTCATTCTGAGTTAAACTTCTACCACCCCATTCCATTCTTCAGTGTAGCTTGGCTTAACTATGGCCTCCTAGATAGTTTGAGAGTATTATCCAAACCAGGATAATTGTCCACAGACAATTCCTTCAGTGTTGCAGAAATAAACAAAGTCTCTGCTCTTCTAGAATTTATATTTTAGTGGGGGAGATAAATAATCAACAAATCAATATATAATTTCAGGCAGTGTTCATTGAAGCCATGCCAATGCAATAAACTTTACACTGAATTCACTGTGGTTTTCAGCTAAGACTGGCAAAGGGGAAGGCATTTCTGTTCCCTAAAAGGAAGAATACTCTCCAAAGAGTGAAACGATATATTTTCTTAAAAAGGTAAAAGTCATATCTCATACAAATACAAAATGAACATGTGTCAAAGATTTTGTTTCCTCATTAATTAACGACGGGACCAGTAAAATCTTAGAACTGGTTTAAAGCACATTGTAATGTACCCACTTACATTGTTCAAATCAGGATTGGGAAATGGATTTACAAATAGCTGCAAAATGGCGTTTTCCAAGGAGGGGGATTCAATATGAAGTTCGATGGACACAAGTACTTCTTGCTATCTGTTACCTACATTTAGAGTTGAACAGATGTTGACTGAAAAAAATACACACAAGCTGTAAGTTGAGAATTATGTTTTATTTGTTGTACTTATTGAGGGTTTAAACCCAGGAGACATCCTCTCAGATAGCTCTGAAGGCCTGTTCCAAAAAGGTAACAGAGGAGCCAGGAGATACAGGAGTTTTTTTTCAAAAAAAATTCCAGGTAGTCAGAACATCAAATGATTACTGTTAATTAAAGAAAACCAGATATCTCAGGTCAATGAATTTAGTGTTTTTCCACATATGAGAAGATGCAAGGGTCTGGGCTTATTAAAATTATTCCTTTGATATGCACCATAACCATCTAGGGCCAGTAACCTATTTTTCTCCATCCTGAATCCCCTCAGGATGCACCACTTGTGGTGGCTGCAGAGGCTGATTGGCTCCACGGCCACAATAGCCTTTGTTTACTGAAATAGCAGGTTACATTCTTTGTCCACACCTAGCTCCACAAAGAAAGATGGAGAGCTCCTATAGATTCAGAATACCCTGAAAGGTGAGCCAGACTATGGCTGGTTTTTCATTGAAAACACCCGGGAATCTTCTAGTCCATTGCATCGTGTTTCACAATTTTTCCCTATAAAAATCACTCTACCTGTAAACACTCAGCAGCTAAGCAGTTCTTCCGCTTTACTTTGCTTTCATTTTCATCAAACTTTTTGCTTCCATTTTCGTCAACCTTTTTGCTTCCATTTTCGTCAGCCCTTTTGCTTCATACTTGCCTTTGGCAGGGCTGGATGGTATTTCTTTGCTCCCACCAAAGAGGCGTCAGAGTGAGTGAGAGTGGGAAGCTAACCCTTTCCCCCTCCAGTAAATCCCCGATTCCCTTAGCCGGAAGTCCCCAGAGCAGGGATTAGCCCCGCCCCCTTTCCCTCGGGCACCGCCCCTGGCCAGCCCCATAATTGAGCTACGCGCAAAAGTCACGTGAGTAGTCGTGGTCCCGTGTCGCCTCCGAAGCAGTACGTGGCAGATGTCACTCAGGAAAGTCCTTCGTTCCCGGTTTCTGCCACCTACTCCATCTCGACCCTCTTTTTTTCCCCATTAAATGCCTCTCTTCTTGCCGCTCTCATCTCGGGGATGCTGAACCCCCCGCCTCCCCTCAACTCGAACTACCCTAGGCCTATAAGTCACTCATCTCCCTCAAGTAAGAGGCAGGGATCCATTAGCGCTAAGGCGAGTTGCGGTTCTGATTGGGCGTGAGATCTTGTCAATCTCCAAGTTTTTCCAATCAAGGGCCGGGTCCACCTAGCTTTCTGCTCTTCCATTGGCCTGTGTGCGGGGAAGGTGGAGGAAAAGGGTAAACCGAGCTCGCGCGAGAGCAGCGCTGGGTCTTCAGTGCGCAGGTGCGAAGAGTCTGGCTGGGGCCCGGGCCGGGGGCGGGCTAGAAAACGCGTCGTTTGATTTTGGACAGTGACGGAGTTATCTGGGTTCAACCGCTGGGCAGAAGGCGTTTGTCAGGGCCCCGGCCAAGAACGAGGCCCGCCAGATTCCCAATGGTGTCCATGACTTTCAAGCGGAGCCGCAGCGACCGGTTCTACAGCACCCGGTGCTGCGGCTGTTGCCATGTCCGCACCGGGACGATCATCCTGGGGACCTGGTACATGGTAAGGGCTGGCGAGGCGGGAGGGCACGGCGCTGCGGGGAATGCGGCAGGAGCGGGAAGTGGGGGGTGGTCCGAAAGGGAGGAGCCACTGGGAGGGGGTGGGGCGGGAAGGCGTGGGGGACCTTTTTAGGGGCCTTTAACTTTAAGGGGCAGACTTGTGTCCCGGAATCGGAGTGGTGGTAGTTGGGAATAGGGAGATGGTTTTTGGGTGAGGGTAAGAGGAGGAAAGCGGGACTGGGAAAAGCAGGGGGGCTTGGGGGGCGGGATGAGGGTGCTAGGTTTTGGTTTGGGGAGTTCTGGAAATGACCAGGTTTCGGGATCTTTTTGTGTGCTTCCGTGACCTGAAAGAACTCTCCCTTCCCCCAGTGCTTCCTGGAATTTTTTTTTTTTTTCCCAGCGAAACAATTAGGAATGCACCTTGATAGATGCAGCCTAGTTTTAACATTACTTCTTGCTTGAAGGGAAGGCGACATATCCATTTTTAACGCAGTTGTCTGTGGTTCCTGGACCTTATTTGTTACAGTGTGTTTGTGATGTTATAGTGTGTTTGTGATGTAGGCAGAAAGGCCTCTGTTGTGAGTCTGGAAGTACGCTTGGAGGTAATACCATTTGCCAGGATTTACATACACTCGATTTGCCTTTTCCTAATGCAGTAGATCCCCTCACTCCCCCATCCCGTGCTCATGAGACGCTTTTCATAAAAGACCTATTCCGGTTTTGAGAAATTTGTTGAGGGCTTACTCCGTTTTGGTCACATATGCTGGCATTCCCTGGGGGCCAAGATCTATGTAATTCTATGTCAGAACCAAGTTGACAGTGTTATTGATTGGTGGTTCACTAGTAATACCTTTGTGATTTCTTACCACCATCTCCAGTATCCATATACATTGAATCTAATTTGTGACTTGTAAATATGTGCTTCTGTTTAGGTAGTTTTAGGTTATGATGACTTTACAGAAGATGTGACAAAGTTCTCATATTCCCGACTCGGTCATGTTCGCTAATGACTTTGTGATTTTTTTAGTTTTTGTTTTTGGTTTGGGAGGTTGTGGCATTAGTGCTAACTGCAGTTTCTGATAACATCTGTGAACTGTGAAAAAGGAAAAGCTTTATCACAGGCATATCTTTTTGCCTTTCTCTGTTCTCATTTCTTCCCAACCCAGAGGTTTGATCGAAACCATCACCATTTGGCAAACACCAGATGAGAATCATCTTCAGTTAGGCAGATACAGTTTCATGCCCCACCCGCAGAGGACTATTGGAACTCTACTTTATTCCTAATTGCCATGTTGTTATTTACAGTCTTGCTTCATGAATGCACATTAAAAACAACAAAACTTGAATGTGTAGGCTTATTGGGTTGTTTCTAAGCTTATTTTAATACTTCCATTGTTTTTATATTCAGAAACATCATTGCTATAATTATATCACATTTCCCCACGAAGACCGCCCCCCCTTTGTATTTTAACTGATTTGTAAAACTGGACATTGATCAGATCAGGGCAACAGCAGCCTTGTATTTCTAACTTTTTATTTCTTCATTTTGCTTAGGGTCTGGGTCTTCAGTTTCTTTTGTTTGTCCTTAGCTCTGCCTTCCCTAAATGAACAATTCAAATCTTTAGGGTCCTCAGGCCTCTTAGTCAACCCTGCTTCCCTCATCCCTAGAAGATGACCTTCCCTCCTACTTAATTGAGAAAGAGCTCAGCAGCCTGGAACTCAACCTGCAAACTTACTCTTCCTGTTTCTTCTCATATCCTTCCCTCCATTCACAGAACAAAGGATTTCTAACTCCTCAAGAAGAAAATAAGCACCATCTCAGTTTCAACCATCCGAATGTAATTGGCTGTATTTCTTTCCAAGGCAGATGTTTTTTTGATGCTATGGGCTCAGCTCATAAAAATTAAGGGAATAGCAAGGAAAATTAGGAGTTATAAACCATGAAACTCAAAATGCAGAGAGAAGAACTTTAGTAAGGGCATTTATTCTCCCAAAATAGGGAACAGGGAGTTGTAAATCTGTTTCCCACTGGAAGGACTTGATGTGAAAACATTTTGCATAGCAGCATCCTTTTTGCGTGCTTTAGTTTTATAAAAAGATGCCGTAGCTGTTCTTTCTTTGCATGGATTTCTCTGGTTAGTAGAATATTTAAGCTGCTTACATCAGTTAATCTGTTTAAAGACATATATTGATTATCTACAGTGTAAATGGCTGTGGTGCACATACAAAAAGAGTAAATCACAGAGACGTGTTATTCGTCTTTTGTGTTCCTATTAGCTGCCACACAGAGGCTCTGAAGTGTTTCTTGTCTTGGCCATGGCATCTGCCATTAAGATACTGATGGTACTGCAAAGAACTTTGGAGCAAAGATACAAAAGTGAAACTTAACGGTACAGTGTCAAGGGAGAAGGAGAAGGTGATCAGTAATATCAGATTCAAATTACGTTAAGAACTGGAAAAGGCCATTGGTTTTGTGGATTACAGTATTGTAATTGTATTGGTGACTTTAAAAAGTGTGGCTTCAGCATCCTGGCAATACAAAGACACAATATCTGTCTAGTTGGGGAGACATGTAACATTCAGAAAGCAAGATCACCAAGACACAAAACGAAGAGGAGTTGTCTGAACAGTACATTTTTTTTGCCAGAAGCTTCTTTACTAAGAGAAATAATATGGGAGTGGGTGGGTGAACTGGAATGTCACTTCCCTCTCCAAGTACCTTGTCGGGATACTCTTCCTCTTCTGTTCCAGCTGGGAGAATATGATTCTCTTTAGATTGCCCTGTGCTGTTTGGAACCTAGGGGTTCAGTCTTCCCTCCTGCCGGGTGCAGACACTGTAGCAACGACTTTGTATCTGATATAGTGTCATTGCCTTCTAGAACTGCCTCTACTGGTCGCACGTTAGGCGATTGCACACCGGATAGTAAAGGATTAATTGTATGGTATTAAGTAGTGCAGTAGGACACAGAGAAGCCAGAGCCAGTTGAAAGAAGCATGCCTGGCTTAATACCTGGTTTAAGTAATATGAAATCTCAGAATGAGCTCCAGTTTAAACTCTGACGTTCATACATTGTTTTTTCTATCATTTATTGAAAAATTTGAAGCCATGTGATTTTAAACAACAGTTTCTTATGTGGTATAAGTTCAGATGCTTATTGAACGATTGAAAATGAGCTTAAAAGTCTGCTGCAGGGGTGTCCTCTTTCATGGTTAATGGTGTACTACAAGAAGACATTTTGAGCATTTGTTATAATTTTAGGTCTTGGAAAGATTTAATATATGGCTAATTTTTCATGAGTGTCTTCACCATAAACAGTCTAAAAGGTAGGTAGCTGAGGTAGAAGTGAAGACAGGCTCCCTCAAGCTGTGTTCCTTTCCAATCCTCACCCCCGACTCCTTTAAATAAGGATAGCTTGTGTATATTTCAAAGTTAGTATCTTTCCTCAAATACCTTTTTTTTTTTTTTGCCTCAGTGCCTTTGAATGTGCTCTCCAAAATGCTCTCCCCCAAGTCACTTTTTAAAAACTTTATTGAGAAAAATCTCAAATACACAAAAATAATGAAATAGTATAAAAACCTTTCATTTACTTATCATACAGCTTCAACCATTAACAACCATTTTGCCAATTCCAGTTATTTATTATTTTTTTAATTGGGGTATAGTTGTTTTACAATGTTGTGTTGGTTTCTACTGTACAGTGAAGTGGAGTCCCCTGTGCTATACAGCATGTTCTTATTAGTTATCTGTTTTATACACATTAGTGTATATATGTCAATCCCAATCTCCTGATTCATCCCACCCCCAACCCCCCACTTTCCCCCCTTGGTGTCCATATATTTGTTTTCTACACCTGTGTCTCCATTTCTGCCTTGTAGACTGGTTCATCTGTGCCATTTTTCTAGATTCCACATATGTGCGTTAATATATAATATTTGTTTTTCTCTTTCTGACTTACTTCACTCTGTATGACAGTCTCTAGGTCCATCCCTGTCTCCGCAAATGGCCCAATTTCAGTCCTTTTTATGGCTGATTAATACTCCATTGTATATATGTACCACATCTTCTTTATCCATTTGTCTGTCAGTGGGCGTTTAGGTTGCTTCCATGACCTGGCTATTGTAAATAGTGCTGCAATGAACATTGGGGTGCATGTGTCATTTTGAATTATAGTTTTCTCAGGGTATATGCCTAGTAGTGGGATTGCTGGGTCATATGGTAATTCTATTTTTAGTTTTTTGAGGAACCTCCATACTGTTCTCCATAGTGGCTGTACCAATTTACATTCCCACCAACAGTGCAAGAGGGTTCCCTTTTCTCCACACCCTCTCCAGCATTTATTGTTTGTAGATTTTCTGATGATTCCCATTCTAACCAATGTGAGGTGAAACCTCATTGTAGTTTTGATTGCATTTCTCTCGTAATTAGTGATGTTGAGCATCTTTTCATGTGTCTCTTGGCCATCTGTATGTTTTCTTTGGAGAAATGTCTGTTTAGGTCTTCTGCTCATTTTTGGATTGGGGTTTTTTTTTTTAATATTGAGCTGCATGAGCTGTTTATATATTTTGGAGATTAATCCTTTGTCTGTTGATTCGTTTGCAAATATTTTCTCCCATTCTGAGGGTTGTCTTTTCATCTTGTTTTTTTTTTTTTTGTGGTACGCGGGCTTCTCACTGTTGTGGCCTCTCCCGTTGCGGAGCACAGGCTCCGGACGCGCAGGCTCAGTGGCCATGGCTCACAGGCCCAGCCGCTCTGCGGCATGTGGGATCTTCCCGGACCGGGGCACGAACCCGCGTCCCCTGCAACGGCAGGCAGGCTCCCAACCACTGCGCCACCAGGGAAGCCCTCATCTTGTTTTTAGTTTCCTTTGCTCTGCAAAACCTTCTAAGTTTCATTAGGTCCCATTTGTTTGTTTTTATTTCCGTTACTCTAGGAGGTGGGTCAGAAAAGATCTTGCTGTGATTTATGTCAAAGAGTGTTCTTCCTACGTTTTCCTATACAGTTAGTTTTGTAATAGTTCAGTTGTTTTCTTGATGAAGCTTCCTTGACTCCCAGCCAGAGGGATCTGGTTTCCTCACTGTGTACCTGGAAAAGTTACTTACTTACTTGTAAGTACTTACTAAATAGTACTAATTACACATTAGTATGATTATCTTTTTAAAATTTTTTACCCCCTACAGCAATATGTCCTCCTTGAGGGAGGAAGACGGTATGCCATTCTCTATAAACTGTGTGTTTAATAGTAACTTATTAGAGCATTTGAAGTACTTATTAGACATTTATTAAATGAATTATCTCCTCCAAAAATAGTAGGAATAACTCATTTGTAACTGCACGTAATGGTAAACAACAACTGTATACATACATTTAACTATATATACATTGAACAACATTTTTAAAGATAGTCCATTTTGGTCTCTATCTGATGACGGCTCTCTGACTTGCTTGAGACCCCATCAGGTTGCCCTAAAACACTGTTCTAATTATAGTCTTCGCAGGTATTAGGTTGTGGCAAAGTACGCTGTGGGAAAACTAAAGAATAATGATTAAAAAATAAAACAGAAACAAGACCGGTTCTCAAGGGTCTTCTGGGATGGGTGTGGCGATGAAATGAGAAGCAAAGAGGAATTACTCTCCCCAGGCTGAGTGCTTCCAAGGATCTGATACTATTCCTTTGAAACAAGTGAAATCTAACACATCTGGTCTTCAGTTGCTGTATGTTTACTTATATAAAGTGTGCACTAGGCTTATAACACAAACCACATTGTTTATCTCACTGAATACAGTACTGCTCCTACATCGGTGTGTCCATTGCCCATGCTGTTGACATATTTGCTGCATTCTATATCCCTCCATATTACTAGGTTTAGAAGTTGACCATTATTTTAATTACATTTTTACGAATTTTCTTTCGTGAATGCAGTAAAAGGGAAAAATGAATCAGGAATAAATATTCTGGAATTGTTTGTATATAGTTGCTCTCTTCATAGAAATTTTATATTACAAAACTATTAAGTTTTATGTGTGTTTTGAAAAACGCTACATGGAACTTAGTAGAAATATCAACTGTAATCAAAAGTAAATAGGATAGGGCCTGCATATGAGCGCAGGATAGGTGCTCAGTGATGTATCTTTTAAGATCACAAGGATGGGTTTTCCAGATTAGTACTTTAAAATGTTAAGTTGGGGTGCTAATGAAATATAGTTAATTCAGTGAAGATTTGAAAAATTGAGAATTTAATGAAATAGTGCTGAATTTATTTTACCATTTCTTGGTCCTTTTGATTAGACCTATATTTATTTTGTTTAATATTCGGGGGTATGACTCACAGTGAAAAGAAATTTGAAGTGTCACTAATACTAGAAGATAGTAATGGGTGAGTCTGTGACTTACCCATGGAAGAGAAGGAAAGAGGTTTTTATAAATCCTACATGTGATACAAATATTTAAGAAGGGAAAATTAAACTCCTGAATATTTTTGTTGTGTCATTTCCTTCACTTAGTAATTGAGTTTGCATGTTTTTCTTGACATGAAAGTGTTTTTCTGTGCAGTGCAGAGCTTTTAAACTATGACCGTATTGTGCTTAGCATAGAGTTTGGTGAATTGATTTCTAACTCATTTCCATACACAGAATATACAGTGTTTTAGTAGATATATCTGATTGTTCAGTAATTAATTCACATGATTGTATTAACTCATACTCATACACCACATATACTGTCCAAAACCCATTGCAATAAAAATGGGCAAAAAAAAAAAAAAAAGCCTTCAACTGGAGAGTCACCTTGCAAATATGATTGTCCCTTGTAAGACCTTTCAAGCATTGAAGGATGAAATACCTTGCTTTTGAGCAGTGCAAGAAAAAAGGCACGTTACTGAACATATTTATTTAGAGGGTAAAGTATAAACATTTTATAGCCTTAAATAATGGCTTATTTTGGAAAGATCTCAAAACAAGGGTTGCTTAGGAACGGTTATAAGTAATCCTATAGTGGTAAGAAGGATGCCTTAAAAAGAACCAGATTTGTATCCTAGCTCTTCAGCTCAGTGAACTTAACACAGGTTATTTCACTTTGCTGAGCCTTAGTTTACCCATCTGCAAATGGGCGTAAGTAATATTTACTAAACAAGATTGTTGTGAGGAATAAGTGAAGTAATATAGATGAATTTACTTATTTATAGTATATAGTCAGAAATATCAGTTGATTCTGAATTAGGTATTGTGACATTGTTTATCTTATTTAAAGATAAAACTTGGGCTGCATGTCTTATAGAATGTGAAATGCCTTCAGCTGATAAGCTGTGTTACTCAGGGTGGACAGGAGAGAGCTACATAATAGAGATTGTTTAAAACACTGTTGGTAAAGCTCCCATATCCCTTGAAAGTGTCAAATGTTCACAAAGGGAAGGAAGACAGATTCTGTGAACTCTAGATAGGGAAGCCTACTCCAATCCTCAAATCATTAGTGTTGTTTTGATCACTTAAAGGAAGTGGTGCTTCCTGGGATAACTGTACAATTCACTAACAACTAGAGGCCTAGAGAATTTCCTTTTTGAATTGGAGTTACACCCTGGTAGACTAAGAAAATTCACCAGATACCGGTGATGGGATTTCAGCAAGATGTTTGACAAAGTCTCAAGATGTTTCTCTGGACTAGATAAAGACTTTTATTCAGAGGTTGCTGGCTGATGGGAAGAGAACAGCCTCTGTCTGGCGGCTTTGTCATCAGCCCTGTTCTTTTGCTTATGACTTAGTTGGAGATTCTCATTATATGATGATCATATTTTCAAATGCAGGCAGCTGAGAGTAAGTCTATCCGCAGGGTGTCAGAATCTAGATGGAGAAAATCTTGATAGGCAAGAATGTTAATAAGATGAAATTTGATTGCAAATATATATAAGCGCTTATGCTTGGGCCTCTGAATCCAACTCTACAGGTAGATATAGGTGGTAGCTTAGCAGGATCAAATGTGAAAAAGAACTGGGAGTTTTAGGGAGTCACTCATGTGACATTTAAAAGATTTATGCAGCCAGTGCCGTTTCAGGCTGCGTTAATTGAAATTTGTTAGCCTAGGATATGGGAACTGAGATCCCGATGTGTTGTGATCAGGCTGATCTTCTCTCATTTTAATAGTATGTTGAACAAACTGGAATGTGTGTATGGAGGGGAGCAAAGAGGAACTAGTGAGCTAGCTGGAAAATATGCTGGTTAGAAAACTGGTTTAAGTACCTGAGCGTTTATTCTAGAAAAGACAATATTTGGAGGCATATGTTGGCTGCCCTTATGTGTCAGAGGAGCACTTATTCAGAAGGGGTAGCAAATGATCTCAAACTGTAGAATTAAGACCAATAGGTGAAAGTTAAATGGCACAGTCAAAATCTTTTTAAGCATTTGAGTGTAGCTCAAGAGTTTGTAGTTACCTATCGCTGGACAGGAGATAACTGTGGAGGGGCTTTAGGCTTATCTGATGGATCATTACATACTTAGCCCATTGAAATTATATTTATCTGATAGATTAGCTTCTTCAAATCTGGAAATTCTGAGACTGGGATATGAATAAATATGTGATTCAAATGAACAATTTGTGAGGATCTCTCATTTTTCATTGTTGTGCCTTCTTATTCTATTATATTGACACAGGATCAGTCAAACATCTTTTCTCTGAAATGATTAAGTTTGTACTTTCACTTTATGAAATATTTACTTTAAAGTATTCTTTTTTTTTTTTTTTGCGTACGCGGGCCTCTCACTGTTGTGGCCTCTCCCATTGCGGAGCACAGGCTCCAGACGCGCAGGCTCAGCGGCCATGGCTCACGGGCCTAGCCACTCTGCGGCATGTGGGATCCTCCCGGACCGGGGCACGAACCCGTGTCCCCTGCATCGGCAGGCGGACTCTCAACCACTGCGTCACCAAGGAAGCCCCCGACTTTAAAGTATTCTTAAAATGGTATTGTGTATTTGGTCTCACAGGTAGTCCCCTTTTTGTGTCTCTGTTACTTCAGGGAAAACAGTGTTAAATAGGGGAAGACATCTAAAGATTGTGCTGAGGACTGCTCACTCCCTGGCTAGTAGTATAATTGATAAAATGTTATCTTTCACAGGTGGTCAACCTGTTGATGGCAATTTTGCTGACTGTGGAAGTAACACATCCAAACTCAATGCCTGCTGTCAACATTCAGTATGAAGTCATTGGCAATTACTATTCATCTGAGAGAATGGCTGGTATGTTTTTAGTTGAAAATATCTCCTGCTAATTACACACATACAGTTAACTTAGAGGAGGATTGATTAAATTATGTTTGTTATTATACTTGCCGAGGCACAAAATGTTTTTGTAGGTTTTTTTAAAAATTATAATTGAGAATTATAATTGAGCATTTGTAGCCAGAAAATGTAATAGGCTGCTAGAAGATTTTTGAGAAATGTGTATTGTATACATTGGGGTACTGTGGAGAGAGGAGGGGAGAAGGAATTACAAACAAGACTGAGCCTTTGAGGGTCAGCTGACAAAGTTGTAGTAGAGGATGGATTTGCTCATGGAGCAAAAATCTTACAGTAAAGTATAAAATGTGAATTATTTGGAATATTTGGTGGTATCTTTTGCCCAGGGTCTCAATTCTTAATATATTTTTATTGTTTAGATGAAGATTTGACATTGGCGTTAAAAATAGAGTACTCCTAGAACATTCATGGAATGAATGTTCATGGAAATTACCTTTTTAAACCTATTTATTCCCTGATAGCAGTATTTTTCATTATTTATCTTTCTCTAACATACAGGTTTAATTTTGTATTAAAATTATGGTAAACATTTAATATTTGAACAGAAAATTATGCTTCAGACTTTTTAGTGTGAACAATTTCTTCTTCAGAAAAATTTCATTTCAGAAAAATGTTCCCAGTTCACATGTGTGTTGTATTTATATTGTAGGATCTTTTTTAGATTAGCTTTTATCATAAAGTTCTGTACTTCTGTACAGTATGATCTTCTCTGATCCATTAATGAAGTTTTTTAAAAAAAAATTTGGTTATTAATTCAAATGATTCATTGTCCTCAGGGCTAACCTATTTTAAGGAGCCAAGTAGAGTTTTCTGGCCATCTGTTATACATTGTAGTATGATAACACTAACAGTTGTTCATACTGTGTTTTTTTTTTAATGAGTTTCCTGATTGTATTTCCAAATACAGTATAATCCTTTAATTTTATTGTCAAATGAATAGCAGAAATACCAAGAACATACAGAAACATACTTTCTGGCATTTGATTTTTTTCTTCTGAGTAATCTGTTTTTATTTAAAAGCCAGAATAGAACAATAAATAAAACTTTAGCTTCCAGTGACAGTTTTTTGGCATTTATAATATTTTACTTTAGGCTGTAAAATTTTACTGAACCTGCTAATGTCAGCGTTTTCCCTTGTCACGTGTGTTTCTCTTAAAATTGAGGTGTAGAAGAAGATTTATGGTTATTGAGAGTCTCGTAGGTCTGTACAGCTGACTCTTTTGTTAGAGCTGCAGGGAAGAAGTCACACATTCATTGCATGTTGTGTGAGTGTTGTCACTGCTATAGAGAAAATCAGATCTATTCATTATCATATGTTTGTTGATTATATTCTACCCAAGCCCTGTTATTGATCAAATATAAAAAAAAATACATAGTTCTTGGTCATACGGTAGTTGGTGTTTCTTTGGAAGGTAAGATTTTACTTTCCCACAAACCCAGTATTGCAAAGGTAAGTTAATTTCTAATCATTGGCCTGATAACTGATTTTTTAAAATGAGGTTTGTGATTAGTTATTTTTAATCAGCCAAATAGGATGTGACACTCAGTTTATAGGAAATACTTCTGCAGCATATGCAAGCTGTTTTTCAAATATGAATTTATCCTTATTTATACTCACTTTGGAGATGGGTGGACACTTGGGGCCTCCAAAGGAGGTGCTGAATGTAGTGGTGGCTGGGAACCTGAGGTTCTTCTCTGGCATCTAGCCTCTCCTATTTTGTTTGCCTTATTGATTCACACATACTGGAGTGTCCCTTGTTCCAGGCATGAAATGTGTTTCCCACCCACCACCCCATCTCTCCTGTTTTGCTTTTTGTTGCTCCAGCGAAAGACCTTGAACTTCACTTTAATTATTCCGATACTTTAAGAAGTCAAAATCAACTCCTCGTCTTGCAGTAACAGAGTTTTGAAAGCTGATTGTTTGAATGATAAATTTTGCTTTCAAGTTTGTTTATATTTGAATTCTTCCCTTTGAGTGCCACTTTGCGTGCTACAGCAGGGAGGTTCTTTAAGTCCTTAACGTTTAGCTATCCTGTGTCCTCTAGGAAAATTTAAAGAGGGCTGTTCTTACTTAGTTTAGTGCCAGATATTGATGCTGTGTGCATTGCCAAGTGACAAGATGATACATAACGTTTATCCAGTAGTGTGAACATTCAGCAGTTAGTCTAATCATTCAGCATTATTAGTGCCTTTCAGGTTCTTAACTGGCCAGAGTCAGAGAATCAGCTTTAGATTTGTGCTGAGAAGCTCATCAGGTCAAGTGTGGGTGCTCTTTTGGTTTGTTTTTGTTTTGTTTGAGATTACATGAGTGCTTTGTGAGAACATTTAGTGAACATGGATTAATGTAGAGAAAGGCAGCAATCTGAGGAAGGGTTGAGGAACAAAGAAGAAAATAGACCAGGATGTAGCAGACAAGCCATGGTTGAAGGGATGCGGAGCAGGGATTTCGGGTGTTGAAATGGGGGTGGGGGATTAAGGGAGAACCTTGAATTTCAGGCTGTGTATTTTATCTAAGGCAGTTGGGGGCATCTGTATAACTCTGTGTTTAATACATCTGTCTCTTAAGCAGATACCAGCCTTTTGCTCCAGTCAAACCCTGCTTATCTCACAAGACCCAACTTGTACCATTTCTTTCATATTTTTTCCCTGATTCTACAGGCAAAACTAATCGTTTCTGCTTCTGTTGTAGCACTTGCCACACTGAATTATAATTATCTATTTCACATCTTCAGAAGTTAGACTCTGAGCAGAGATCTGTCGCTGGCAGAGTACCTGCTTCATGTGCCATCCTAAATAAGTGGCAGTGAGTTGTGGCCGTTTAATAAATAAGAAAAAGGCACGGATTTCTCAAACTTCATTACTTAATAACATTATTTTGTCATAAAGAGTTTTATTCTTTTTGTTATATAAGTAGCTTAATTAGATTCTTGTTTTTGTTTTCTTAGATAATGCCTGTGTTCTTTTTGCCGTCTCTGTTCTTATGTTTATCATCAGTTCAATGCTGGTATACGGAGCAATTTCTGTAAGTATTCTATGATTTTAACTTTTTTTTGTTTTTTGCTGTTTATTTTTTTATTTTCTTTAAAAAATTTATTTTGTATTGTTTTTTACATCTTTATTGGAGTATAATTGCTTTACAATGTTGTGTTAGTTTCTGCTTTATAACAAAGTGAATCAGTTATATATATACATATGTTCCCATATCTCTTCCCTCTTGCGTCTCCCTCCCTCCCACCCTCCCTGTCCCACCCCTCTAGGGGTTCACACAGCACCAAGCTGATCTCCCTGTGCTGTGCGGCTTCTTCCCACTAGCTATCTATTTTACGTTTGGTAGTGTACATATGTCCATGCCACTCTCACGCTTTGTCACAGCTCACCCTTCCCCCTCCCCATAACCTCAAGTCCATTCTCTAGTAGGTCTGTGTCTTTATTCCTGTCTTACCCCTAGGTTTCTTCATGACATTATTTTTTTCTTAAATTCCATATATATGTTTTAGCATATGGTACTAGACTTTCTCTTTCTGACTTACTTCACTCTGTATGACAGACTCTAGGTCCATCCACCTCATTACAAATAGCTCAATTTCGTTTCTTTTTATGGCTGAGTAATATTCCATTGTATATATGTGCCACATCTTCTTTTTTTTTTTTTTTTTTTTACCATCTTTATTGGAGTATAATTGCTTTACAATGGTGTGTTCTGAGTTTTACTGAATGGTACCCAGTCGTTGAATATACGTGATGTGATGTTGTGGTTGCTGTTTCTTTCCTTCAGTATCAAGTGGGTTGGCTGATTCCGTTCTTCTGTTACCGGCTTTTTGACTTCGTTCTCAGCTGCCTGGTTGCTATCAGTTCTCTCACTTACTTGCCAAGAATCAAAGAATATCTGGATCAGTTAGTAAGTGTGTATGCTAATTAAACTTTTTTTTTTCATTCATTGAAATTCAGAGTCAGCTTTTGGGCACTATTTTTATTTTAACCTCCCCTGTTTCTTTTTTAAAATGTTTTAAAGCAATGATCATTACTACTCTTAATGACCATGTTGAAACCAAAAAGATGAAAATAGAATATCTTCTTGCCATACCACATGGATAATCCAATATTAAAAGTCCCTAAAGATGGATATCATAGAACTTCAGGAGTAGTTCATCTTTTGTTTTGGGTATATGAAAAATATAATAATTCGACTGTATTTAGCACTCATTGGAGTTGTAGCTTTCTGTCTTTGCAAGCATCTGTAGCAAATATTTGATGCCTTCTATAGCCTTCACTCTATTCTAGGCAAACTGTTAGTGAATGGTATAAATAGAACATAACTTCCTTCTCTTCGAGGAGCAAAGCATGTATTTGGGGAGTCAAGACATGAAGATCTCATTTGTGATAATAAGCTAGGGCTGTCCCATGACAGCAGTAAATGAGCATAAGTTAATGACATGGGATGGAGAGGCAGGGGACACTGTGGGCTGAAGTAAGGTCTGGATGGAGGTGTAGGATCCAGATGAATGGAAGTTTATTTAACAAATGCTGTCTTTTGGGGAATTTTCTTGAAACCCACTTCAGATAGTCCATTTTGCATACCACAAATTTATTATTCATTCATTCAAAAAACATTTGTTGATGGCTTCCTATGTGCAGGGCACTCTGCTCAGTCCTAGGGCTACATCAGTTAAAACTTACTTTCTAGTGAATTGGGAAGTTGACGATTATTGAATTAAAATTGTGATAAAAACGGTGAAGTAAAAGTGTCGGTTGCTTTGTGAGTGGGTATCACACAGATACCACACCTGGGGTGGGAAGTGAGCTTTGAATTGCACTCAAGAGTCTGAGTAGGACTTGAGATAGGAAAAGTACAGAAGAAAGTTCCAGGTAAAAGAGACACCTTGATGCAGGAAGGAACGTGGCATAGTCAGGGAACTCAGAGGTGACGTGGTGGCCCGGCAGACGTGGGTGGAGCAGCCTGTGATGGGGCTGGAGAGAGGTGGCCCGGGGCAGGGCCTGCTGGCCTGGTCAGCGGCTTCCTGAGCATAGTTTCTCCCTGATCACGTAGTCCTTGGCTGAAAATTTGCAAGGCTTCTGAATAAAATTTACAGCGTTCCCCCTGGAGCCGGTCCCATTGAGTTTTTGTCCTTTCTTATTTATAGATGAAGGCTTAAGAACAGTTTTGTTCCAAGGAGACACTTTGTAGCTAGGGTTTGGGGTTGGTGTGTGGATACTATTTTCTTCTGGTCCTTGGGATTTCTGTGTGCTTTTTTTATGAAAATGTAAAATTATTTGGGCCTTTGTGTTGATGTTTCCATTAAAAACAGTTAGAAGTTTTAAAGGATTAAATGAACTTTATAGAAGAACATCAAAAGGAATTTACTATTCCTTTGGCAGAACCCCAGTGGTTTCTCTGTTCTGTTATTCACTTGGTGTCCCAGACTGGAAGATGCTTTCTCTGTTGGCCAGCTTGTAAATCCTAAATTACTTTGTAATGCCTTTCTCCCCGAACCTAGCTCATTGCCTTGCACACAGTAAATGCTAAAGAAATATTTGAGTAAATGCAGCTGATCTGGGCTTCCCTGGTGGTGCAGTGGTTGAGAATCTGCCTGCCACTGCAGGGGACACAGGTTCGAGCCCTGGTCTGGGAAGATCCCACGTGCCGCGGAGCAACTAGGCCCGTGAGCCACAACTACTGAGCCTGCGCGTCTGGAGCCTGTGCTCCGCAACAAGAGAGGCCCGCGCACCGTGGTGAAGAGTGGCCCCCACTCGCCACAACTAGAGAAAGCCCTCGCACAGAAACGAAGACCCAACACAGCCAAAAATAAATAAATTAATTAAAAAAAATCCAGCTGATCTTTCTCAGCAGAACATTTTATGTGTCCAGTAAATAGTATAAGCTTGCCTGGCTTCATAACCAGGGACGTGCCTTCTTTTGGCCCCTTTCTGATGAGCATTGAGACTGACAATTGGCTTTTTTTTTTTTGGCCACACCATGAGGCTTGTGGGATCTTAGTTCTCCGACCAGGAATAGAACCCCGGCTACCGCAGTGGAAGCACGGAGTTCTAACCAGTGGACCACCAGGGAATTGCTGACACTTGGCTTTTAAAAAATCATTTTCCCCATGTAGGACTGAATGGCCCAAGAAACTTAGGTAAATCTCAGCACCTCCTGACTTAGTGACCCAGGGACAAATCTGGGGTCATGTACAGGAGATAGTGTGTTCCCAAAGGCCAGGAAGATGTAAAATGAGCTCAGTGTAGACTCTTAGGAGTATTCTGAGTGTTCAAACATATATTTTAAGTGATCAATAGCATGCATTAATGATGCTGAGGCTTAAAAAGCACTTTGAGTTAAATTCTGTTTATAAGTTTTTATTAGAATATCAGTTCTGATTTGGGTGCCTTTTGTTTTGTATTCTTAAGATGCTTTCTAGGTTATCACAAAATACAGGTGCCATGGCTGAATTATAAGTGTGTGTGTATATGTTTAATTAATAAACTTTAGTTGTAGAGCAGTTTTAGGTTCATAGAAAAATTGAACAGAAAGTACAGAGTTCCCATATACCCGCTCCTGCCCACCCAGCCTCCCTCACAGTCCGTATTCTGAGCCGCAGTGGATATTTGTTCCAGTTGATGCACCTGCACTGATGCATCATTATCACTCGAAGTCCGTGGTTTACATTAGAGGTCACTTTCGGTGTTGTGCATTCTGGGGATTTGGACAAGTGTACAATGACGTGTACTCACCATTGTGATATCATAACAGAATAGTTTCCCTGCTCTAAAAATCCTTTCTGCTCTGCCTATTCATCCCCCACCCCCACCCCCCTTTTTTTTTTTACAGCCTGATTTTCCCTATAAAGATGACCTCCTGGCTTTGGACTCCAGCTGCCTCCTGTTCATTGTTCTTGTATTCTTTGCCTTGTTCATCATTTTTAAGGTGAGTTGCTCACTAAATATTTGGGGGGCCATTTGGACTGTGACACTGTCCATCTAAACCTTCTTGTTGCTGTGTCTCCTTACAGTTCTCCTATTCTGATGTAGTGGTAGAGACAGCTTCCAGGGAACGTCCTCCCTCTTGTTTCCAGGCAGTGGTTGGAAGCGCCAGGATTCTTCCTAAGGAACATCATTGTGTTTTTGGATGTGGTTCATGATTTGGATTGAAAATCTGTTAAAATTCCCAAGGTTCAGAAATAGAATTTCTTCTGCAGCACAATGGTTGTCACACTTGAATTGGAATCCCAAACTCTGGTTTCTCTGTAGAACAGTGGTAATAAAACCTGTGACATTTAAGTGAGGGCTGGTAGGGAAAGCACCTGGCCTGTGCTGGGTCCAAGTGGATGCCGGTTTCCTTCTCTGTGGAGAAAAGTGGGGAGAGCATTATAAGTCACCTTCATTTTAGAGCAGGTGGTCTATTGAGTTTCGAGCATATGTAAATTTTGTTTATATTCTTTTAGGCTTATCTAATCAACTGTGTTTGGAACTGTTATAAATATATCAACAACAGAAACATGCCAGAGATTGCTGTGTACCCTGCCTTTGAAGCACCTCCACAGGTGAATGATCCTTTACAGTATTAAATCTTCACTAGCCTTTATCAGTTATTCCAAAGAGAAGACCCTGTATCTTGACTTTCTCTTCAATGCCATAACTATGGTTTAGGGATAATCCTAAACTTGTGGATAGCTTGTATCTACAAGTTTCAGCCTTTCCCACTTGGAATCCTGGGTACATGGGCTAGAGGCACCCTGCACTGCTCATCTCATTCTGTTTGGCCGATAGGTTTGATTCGTAATCGGTCTCCAAGTGTTACATTTTGAGGGGGAGATCAGACAGGGAACCGCAGTGTGGGCGAGCCAGGCTCTTGGCTTCTGGAACTTCTAAGGATAGGGTACCATCAGCTGAAGCTTGTGTTGCTTTCCGAAAACATCCATATGATCCAAAGGGAAGCTGATTTTCCTGTGGGGAGATGAATGCAGTGGATTCCATGAGTCTGTTGGGAGGCCTGCCTCTCAGGCCCTCTAGTTGCTGCTGTACTGTTTTCCCAGGTTTCCAGCATGTAGAGTATATGTGACACCTGTAGGGCCAGCCTGTCACATTGGAGTCACTTAGATTAAAAATGCCACTCTTCTACATAGATGTGCCCTTTACCTTAGAGCAGAAGGCACAAGTACCCCACAGATTCTGATGAAATAGAGCCTCATGATGGAGCGTTCCTTTAGCGTGGTTCAGCGGGACGCTTCACCAAGATCCTAAGTTCCTGAGGTGCACTTGGCACTGCTGCTTTATCAGTCACAGTGGAGCGAGGGGAGGGTGGCGGCACATACCGCCTGTCAAGGTGTCCTGGTGGCCTCAGGGTCAGTTCAGAAGCAAAATTTTTTCTGCCCTCCCTCCTTCCATCATCCATCTCTAGTGATCTTGGATCAGACATCTCACCTGCGTGTAAAAGCTCCAGGTTATTAGTCATCTCTACTCTCAGGAGCTATAATTGACCCTTGGACAACATGGGTTTGAACTGTGAGGGTCCACTAATATGTAGATGTTTTTCAGTAGTAAATACTACAATACTGTACAGTCTGCGTTGAATCCTCAGATGTGATACAGAGGGCCATCTATAAGTTATATGTGGATTTTCAACTGTGCAGAGTGTCGGCGCCCCTAATGCCCACATCGCTCAAGGGTCAGGTGTACCCAAGGGTGAAGTGTACTTAGCTAATGGTTTCTTCAGCTCTTCCGTAGGTTTATCTACCCCTATTAAAGGTATTAATTCTGAAAGCTGAATTATTCAGGTAGAATTTTAAAGGAGAATTAAGTCTAATATAATTTTTTGTCTCTCTTCAGTATGTTTTGCCAACCTATGAAATGGCAGTGAAGATGCCTGAGAAGGAACCACCACCTCCTTATATACCTGCCTGAAGAAATTCTGCCTTTGTCAATAAACCCTATACCAGCTTTTTGTCTTGTTTATTTTACAAAATGCTGCAACACAGGGCTCTTCAAACTTGTTGGATATAAAGTACATTTTCCTTTGTTTAAACACTAACAGGCCTTTTGGATAGTTATTAAAAGTCAGATTTTGTTGTTGTTAAGTGTATTACATTTTAATAGTTTTTGAAGACAGTCTAGGTTAAGCAAGAGCAAAGTGCCATTGTTTGCCTTTGATTGGGGGGTGGGTGGGAAGCGGGCATTCTCTACGCATATTCTTTTCTAACTGCACTTTCTTTATATAATAGTTCGCATTTTGGTTATTTGCTGCCCTGGATACTTCCAGGAAGAATGAATGAAATATTCAGGGTGAGCGAGTTCGGTATAAGATCTGAGATTTTCAGCTCTGAAAACAGGAAAAATATACAACATTTTAACTTGACTGTGGAAGATGATGGTTGCATGTTTCTAATTTTGTATGTGTTTCCATCTTTGTGATAAGAGGCTTTAATAAATCTCTGAAATATTTATTGTTTTTTTTTTAAATCTGTTATCCTTTTTTGATAGGTGAAACCCAACATTTTCTATTACAATAAACTCAGACTGCCAGGGTTTTTTAGTACTTTGAGAATAGCCATAGCCAAGCTTGGTGGACCCAACTGGGCACTGTTCCTGTCCCTGGAGTGGATATGTGGACCATCACAGCTTCTGATCACTACTTCATTCGAAGCAGGTTTGTCTTCTGGGAAAGGACACAGGCCTTACACTTTTTAACTGGAGAACAGTCATAATATATTAATCCCAATTATTTCCACCAAGGAAGGGGAAAATGTTGTTATTGTTAAGGGATCATTTTCCATCAGAGGGAAATCTGTTGTCACATAACAGTTAAATATCCTAGTAAATATACCCAAACTGTTTGCCTTTAAAAGTTAATTTTTTTCCTTCTGCTAGTGCTAGAGAAAAACTAGGTTACTTAGTATATTTGATTCTGAAATTCAGATAGAGGTAGCACTGAAAGATAAATGCTTAGCCCTGTTTTTTAAAATAAGCAGCTTCACCATGAGTAGCTCATACATTTCACCATTCTGACTCATAAGTTTGATACTCTCTTCGCATTCCCACAAAAATGTCTCATGAGATGCTGATGCCCTCCTAAATCACAAAATTCTGTTATCCTTTCTAACTTCATTTTTTTGTAATCATTCAGTGTTACCAACTACCTAACCTTCAAAGTCACTCTTCTCTTGGCCTTCAAAATATTGTATGGAGGTTTGCCTATCTTTTTAATTACTCAGTTTCTTTCTCTAGCTTTCTTCACCCACATCTACACTTGTCCATGCCACTCTGTATTGTGGTTTTGGCTATGTTGCTTCACTTTCTCAACTTTTACTTAACACTGTGTAGCTGCAAAAGCTCTGTAAAGTTCCAGGTGTTTCCGAGATCTGTCAACTCAAGGGTCCCATGTTCCCAAAATTGAGCTCACCAGGATATACATTCTCTCTGGCATCCTCTATTGGGTTCAATACCCAATTCTCACTTCTATTTAATCTTGAGCAAAAGTTTAATGCAATTCAATAAGTTTTGAGCATGTACTTTGTTCCAGGTGCAAGAAATGTAGGGATGGGCAAAATGTAAAAAAAAAAAAAAAATCCCTGGTCTTATTTTAGTGGGGAGAGGCAGATGATTTAAAATAACCTGTATAGTAAATTAGTGATAGATCTATGGAGAAAAAAAAAAGAAACAAGGAAAGTTGGTGGGGGGGGAGAGTGCAGTTTTAAATGGTGTCAGGAAAGGCCACACTTTGAAGGTGACATGTGAGTAAGACCTGGAGAATGAGGAAGGAGGAATATTCCAGGCCAAGGGACGTGCAGGAGCACGCCAGGTATGTTCAAAAAGTAGCTTGGTGAGTGGAGAGGGAGGAGAGTGGGGAATGATGGGAGACAGTGCAGAGAGGTTTTGAATTGGCCATTGTAGGTCATTATGATGACTGTCTTTATTTATTTTTGTGTTGGGTCTTCGTTGCTGTGTGCTGGCTTTCTCTAGTTTCTGCGAGCGGGGGCTACCCTTCGTTGGCGGTGCGTGGGCTTCTCATCGTGGTGGCTTCTTGTCGCAGAGCACGGGCTCTAGGTGCGCAGGCTCAGTAGTTGTGGCTCGCGGGCTCTAGAGCGCAGGCTCAGGAGCTGTGATGCACGGGTTTAGTTGCTCCGCGGCATGTGGGATCTTCCCGGACCAGGGATGGAACCCGTGTCCCCTGCATTGGCAGGTGGATTTTTAACCACTGCGGCACCAGGGAAGTCCCTGATGACTGTCTTTTAGTGGACGGTAAGCTACGGGTTTCAAACAGATGAGAGTCCTGAAATGAATTATACAGCTTCTTGGAGTCTCTCATCTGGAAAAGGACTCATAATTCACAGAGTTGTAAATAAATGCTGTAATTCATGTACCTACCCTAGTACAGTGCCTAGTACATAACCGAAAATCAGTAGCTGCTGTAAGACTGTATAGGGAGTTGCTGAGAAATCACATGATGGATTCAGATAAAGTTGGTTTTAAACCCCAGTTTTGCCACTGATTTACCATGTAAGTGTGGCCAAGTTACTTAACTTCTGTGAGCTTTAATTCGTACAATAACTTCCTAAGATGGAGCCGGCGTGTACAGTGTTTAGCACAAGGGCAGACTTGTAGTAAGTACTCAGAAGAATACATTTTTATATACTGAAATATTTTAAAAATACTACTTAAAAGAAGATTTTACTAAGTGGTAAATTCTGTACATTGGTCATTCTCTCCTCTGATCATTTGACAAATGGACTTTCTGTGAATTGGCTTTGGAGAATGATTTAGTGAATTGGGCTGCTTCCTTTCCTCTCCAGCACCTACCTCCATTATAGCTCATGTTATATTGTATCTGTGTCCCTGTTAGTGGACAACTTGGAAAGAAGGGCCTCTTTTTTTTCCATCCACAGCATTTAGTTCAATGACCTATGCAAACCGGGGGCGTGGGGTCGGGAGTAGTAAATGTTTACTGAATGTAACAATTAGTCGCCACAAAATTTTCACTGCTAATAGATTATTTTCAGTATAAGTTGGGTTATCTAAATGTGGAGTACAGCACACCTACATTTAAAGGGTCTTACAATATGAAACCAAGAGACTTTCCATTGTTAAACTATACATTTTGTTCCTTCTGTTTGATGGTGTACTAATCGCTCTGTTTTCCAGGCTAATTTGTTCAGTCATTGTGGAACTTAGTTTGTTCTAAGTCTGTTTGTTCCAGTGTTCCTTGTAGGCAAATGCTATGTGTGCCATTTTCAGGTCTCCTTTTCCTTTCACAGAAGGCATATGTTATAAATAAGCTCAAGAGTTGACTGAAAGAAAAAGTTGTGCCTTTGCTTTTCTGAGGTTGCTTTGTTTTTCTAGAAAAGTCATGACTTCAAGTATGAGAAAATAAGAGCAAGGTGAATGTTGTCAAATAACATGAAATTCGGGCACATGAGGGAGGCAGAATGGTGCTGGTGGAATGAGCACAAGACCTGGAGACAGAAGATTGAAATTCAATTCCTAATTTCACCAAGATATTATTCCCTCATCTTGGGAAATTTCACTGGGGTCTGAGCTTCAGTTTCTTCATCTGTAAAATCCAGAAGATGCAAATTCCTGGCCTACAGACTTCTTGGAGTTGTTTTTAGGATCAAGTGAGGGAGCAGACGTGGGAGGGTTGGCAGCTATAAAGCCCTATGCAAATATTATCATGAGGGGGTGTGTGAGCAAGAATGGCTAGAGGAAGGTCTGAAAAGGAAGAAGAAAAGTATTTGACCTGGAAACCAGAAAAAGAGTAACTGTTTTCTGGTCTGTTGGAAAGGAGCTTTGTATCTGTCATCATTCAGTTAGGTAGCTGAAAATCTGGACAAGGCATCAGGAAACCTGATTTATATTCCTGGCCCTCCCATCAGTTGAATGATATTAGTAAATAACTCTGCAAACAAGTGGCTGCCAAGATTCCTTCTTCCTCTGACCTTCTGTGACTCTTATTTTTGGTTAAACAGTTAATTATCTTTTAAAGAGAAAAATAATTTAAAAACCTAGGGCTTCCCTGGTGGCGCAGTGGTTAAGAATCCACCTGCCAATGCAGGGGACACGGGCTCGAGCCCTGGTCTGGGAAGATCCCACATGCCGTGGAGCAACTAAGCCCATGCGCCACAACTACTGAGCCTGTGCTCTAGATCCCATGAGCCACAATTACTGAAGCCCGCGCACCTAGAGCCCGAGCTCCGCAACGGGAGAGGCCACCGCAATGAGAGGCCCGCGCACCGCAACGAGGAGTGGCTCCTGCTCACCGTAACTGGAGAGAGCCACACGCATCAGTGAAGACCCAATGTAGCCAATAATAAATAAATAAATTTATAAAAACCTACATTTAGCTACCATTTCTGGTGCTTTCATTCCTTTTGGAGATCCACATTTCCATCTGTTAACATTCTTCAGCCAGAGGACGGTTTTTTGGGGGTTTTTTGAATTTTTGAATTTTATTTTTTTTACAGCAGGTTCTTATTAGTCATCCATTTTATACATATCAGTGTATACATGTCAATCCCAATCTCCCAATTCATCACATCACCACCACCACCGCCACTTCCCCCCTTGGTGTCCATGTTTGTTCTCTACATCTGTGTCAATTTCTGCCCTGCACACTGGTTCATCTGTACCATTTTTCTAGGTTCTACATATATGCGTTAATATACGATATTTGTTTTTCTGACTTACTTCACTCTGTATGACAGTCTCTAGATCCATCCACGTCTCTACAAATGACCCAATTTCATTCCTTTTTATGGCTGAGTAATATTCCATTGTATATATGTGCCACATCTTCTTTATCCATTCATCTGTCAATGGGCATTTAGGTTGCTTCCGTGACCTGGCTATTGTAAATAGTGCTGCAATGAACATTGGGGTGCATGTGTCTTTTTGAATTATGGTTTTCTCTGGGTACATGCCCAGTAGTGGGATTACTGGGTCATATGGTAATTCTAATATAGTGTTTTAAGGCAGAGGACGTGTTTTAACATTTTTTTGCAGTGTGGTTCTGCTGTTACTGGATTCTTTTGGCTTTTGCATGTCTGAAAATGTCTTTAATTTACCTTTGTTTTCAAAAGATATTTCCCCAGGATATGGTATTCTAGGTTGTCAGGTTTTTTTTCATCAGTACTTTAAAGATGTTGCTGCACTGTTTTTCTGCACACATTGTTTACATTGAGAAATTTGCTGTCTTGCTTAATTTCGTTCTTCTGTATGGAAATTCTTTTTGTTTTTTTTCTTCCAAGTGATTAAAAGTTTTTCTCTATCACTGGTTTCGAGCAGTTTTTTATGATGTTCCTTGATTGTACATTTTGATTTGTACAGTTTTTACATTATGTACATTTTTATGTTCTGTGTTTGTGTGTTTCTTGTGGCTGGGGTTCATTGACCTCGGATCTGTGGATTTATAGGTTTCATCAGGTTTGGAAATGTTTTCAGCCATTATTTCTTCAAATATATCTTCTTGTCTTCCCCTTCCTCTCCTTTGGGGCTCATGTCTGGCTGGAAAGATAAGAATATACTTCCTACAATTAGATGATTAGAAATAAGCCTTGAGAATTGGACAGATCTGAACAGGTGAAGATGTGGGTAGAAGACTTGGTAACTTTATTTATTTATTAAAATTTTTTGGCCGAGCTAAACAGCTTGTGGGATCTTAGCTCCTTGACCAGGGATTGAACCCAGGCCTTCGGCAGTGAAAGCATGGAGTCCTAACCACTGGACCGCCAGGGAATTCCCATTGGTAAGTTATTTAATATAAAGGCCTCGAGAGAGGAAAGAGGACACCGACTTCATGCCTGTGTGGCTGAGAGAATACTGGTACCACTGGCAGAAATGAGAATAAAGGAGAGGGAGTTCATTAAAGAGGAAGAGGTTGAGTTCACCCTTGGAAATGCTTGAGCTTGGAGTGCTTTTGTGACCTGTGAATAGAGAGTACAACCGGCAGGGTTATTAATGGAGGTCTACTGTCCAGGAGCAGGATTGGGACAAGAGACCCAGATTTTGTAATTACCAGCAGAGGAGTGGTAGCTGAAACCACATCAGATGAAATTCCTGACAGAGATGGTACACAAAGAACCAAAGAAGCCCTGGTCATTCAGACTTTCCACTTCCAGCAATTTATTCTAGGGAAGGAACAGTAATTCACAACAATTCATAAAAGGAGATTCATTGAAGCACTGTTTATAATTTAAAAACAAGTAGAAACTAAATGTTCCACAATGGAGAATTGGTTAAATAAATGGAATATACGATGGAATACAGTATAGCCATTAAAAATGTTGTCTTAGAAGAATAATTGTAATGGAACATTGTTTGCAATGCATTAAGTACAGAAAGCAAGTTACAAGACCACAATATACAGTATGATCTCATTTTAAATAAAATAGATGAATATATAAGCAGAGAAAAAGAGATAATATCCCATAGTGTATCTTTGGGGTGGTAGTGTCATGGATATTTTTTTTCTTATTTTTGCTTACCTACATTTCCTAGATTCTATACAGTGTTATATAACTTTTACAACAAGGAAAAACACCTATTATAATTTTTTAAAAGTACCTAGAAAAAAGCCTGTGGATTTCCAGACCGTATAGAGTGTGGAAGGCAGAAAAGGAAGTGGCGAAGGAAATAGACACTTGGTACAGAATCGGGGTCATACCCCAGCCCGGCAGGAAGGGGCTGAAACTGGAGCATCAGCCAAAGTGGAACTGTCTGAACTCTCCCAAGGGGCCTTTGCATTTGGTGATCCAATCATCAGTGACTGCTCTTGAGAAGTGTGGAGAGAAGGAGGAGAGAGGGCAGTCACTCCCTGGTCCAAGATGTCTCATGACCACAGAGCTGGTCCCTCGGCAAGGCCCCTTTGGTGTGGGAACGCGGTCCCACCATGCACCCTCCATGCTGGGTGGCTATTTTCTTGCCCCTGCCCCTGCAGTGGGTCTCCGTCCAGGCTTGTTGCCAAGATCTTTAGAACCACCATGTTGCAGACTCCCTCTGTGGCAGTTGCCTCCAGAGGTTGTTAAATGCAGATTCCTGGCTGATTCCCAAACCATCTGAATCAGAATATCTGGGGTGGGGACCCAGGACTCTGCCTTTAAAAGTCTCCCGAGTGATTCTTATGCATGGGTTAGGTTGTGTGTTCAACAGGCCTACTTCTCTAGGTTTCCAGCAGAGTCAGAGATGACTGAACCTGAGAATTTCTCTAAATAGCACAACTGGGCATTTTTGTCATAAATCAGTAAGTCCAGAATATGGAGAAAATATCTCGGAGTCCAGCCGACACCACAGCCTTGCATGTGTCCTGGGAGCCTTTGAAGCTGGGCAGCAGCACACGACCAGAAGGAGAGGGCTTGGCTCCTGGGAGTGATGACAAGGCTTTCAGTTGATTTGCCAACTGGCCTGGGCGGGGGAGCTGGTGCAGCTCCCTTACTGACCAGTCACCAAGCAGCAAGAACATGGAGACCAATCCATGGAGGCTCTCTCACTCTGGAGCCGAAAAGCTGTTAGAAAGTGGTTAGATCAGACCAAGCCAGGGGCCTCTTGATGAGAGACTGATCTGGATAAAAAACCCAAAAGTTCTTACTGAACCAAGAGAGGAAACCCCAAGGGGTACCCATCCATCACATTAGATGTATAAAGACATTGTGCTAGATCGCGTTATGGCTTTTAGCAATTTGGTATACCTCTTGTAAAAGGCTTATATTCCCCACCCGCTGACATCAGGCTTGCCCACGTGATGGGGTTTTGGTTTGGGGTTCATTAACTTGGGGTAACGTGAGTGGAATTAACAGAAGCCACTTCCTTGCAAAAACGTTAAGATCTGTCATCTGGTTCTGCCATCTCTCATTTCTTCCCTTTGTCACAAGACCAGCATATTCCAGATTGAGGCTGCCCCTTAAGTCTGTGTGCCAGAATGAAGATGTAGCCATATGAAAGACACATAACAGAGCAAGAAGTAAATCTTTTTTGCTATAAGACCCCAAGATTTTGGAGTCATTAGTTATCAGAGCATAACCTAGCTAGAGCTGAATTATAAAGAAACAGTCTTTTAGGATTGTACAAACAACATAGCAGTATTGACGAATTTTTAAAGAGAGTTACCCATAATTTATTCACTAGCCGAAACAGACCTCTTTATCAAAACCGAAATGGTCTTGATTTCTACATGTGCCTACATGCGAATGTGCTGAAACAGACCATTATGCTTCATGTTGCGTCTCCCCCTGAATTTCTTCAGAGAAAGAGCCTGTGGTAGAGGAGCACCAACCCCGCCCCGCTAGAGGAGGCCAGAGGAAGGGCCTGTCTGCGGGGCCCATGCCCAGCACAGAGCCGGCTCTTGTCAGGCAGTGGAGTGAATCTGAGAAAAGCCATTTCCTCAGCATCATTTGACTCTTGGAAAAGTAATGCCAATTAATTTCTTCTACAAACAATCTGTCATGCCTGTTTACTGTCCTGCCAAGGCACAGCTAAATATCAGCCCTGTTCTATGAGCTTTCATTTCCTGAAATCCTGGTCCCACCATAGACCGTGAACCTGCACACAGTGAGGGAGAATTTACAGGAATTCAGCAGCGGACAACACAGGCGTCAGGTCTGCGCTCCCAGAGCCTTCAGTCTAGTGGGGTATAGAAATAAATACATTTAATATTTTTAAAAAATCTATAAAAGAAACACACAGGATACTGTAATAGATTGGAAAGGAAGAGACACTAGGAAAGAATATTTAAAACAGTTTTCAAACTGCTGACTGAGAAACATTAGTGAATCATGAACTCTGTTTAGATGTTGATGACCAGATTTTTTTAAAAAAATGAAATAGAACCGAATGGACATGAATAAAACAGAAGACATTAGAGTATGTCACATGTGGTAAGGGTAACTTGTTTCAGGAAATTACTACTTCTGTTGTATATATCCCTATTGTATATTTATGTAGCACCTGATTCATGATATAAAATGTAGTTGTTATAGTAGATAGTGGTAAAAATAAGCTTGAAAAAACTAAGATATGGCCTCAGGAAAGACTGCTCTGAAGAGGAAGACATTACATTGATGACTAATGAATTGGTTGACATTTTTTTTTATTAAGTAATGGAACTTAATACTCATGCTTATATCTATAAAATGAAACAGTAGGGCTTCCCTGGTGGCGCAGTGGTTGAGAGTCCGCCTGCCGATGCAGGGGACGTGGGTTCGTGCCCCGATCCGGGAAGATCCCACATGCCGCGGAGCAGCTGGGCCCGTGAGCCATGGCCGCTGAGCCTGCGTGTCTGGAGCCTGTGCTCTGCAACGGGAGAGGCCACAACAGTGAGAGGCCCGCGTACCGCAAAAAACCAAACCAAAACAAAACAACAACAAAAAAAGAAACAACAAAAATCAATGCCAATCTTTTATTAAAGGAATCAAAATTGCCGTGAGTTGCTCTTTTCAAATATTAATTCAATTGTTTTGAATAGAAATACATCTTGAGTTCTAAATGTTAATTAATAGCAGTAGGTCATTAAAAGACCTCTTCAGAACTTATTGACAATGATACAAATGTGCTACCTAAGTTTCAAAAGTAGTTCTCTTCTTTTCCAGAGCAGCCAACATGGCCTTCAACCAACTCTCATGTAGCAAGGAAGCTGGCATTAAAAACTGCACAGACATTAGAACATAAAGTTTAAACTTAATTCCCACACTTTCTGCTTATTCTCAAAGACTTAATAGAATCATGATCACACAGTCTTGAAACACTCCCAGATGATATTGCAGGTCAGTTCTAGGGGACATCTACAGCTACTGCTGCTGGGCACAGACAAGAGCTCACCCTGCTTTCCCCAGGCACTGAATCCAGCTCTACCCTCTCCATGGCTGCTTTGAAAGCTAGCTGTCTCCCCACCCTTGTCAGAATGAAGTCTACAAAGTGCTTGCTGCTTTTCACCACTAGCTGCTGAAACAGAATGGCCGAGCTCATCTGGTCAGTGAAGTCTGGGTCCCTTGCATATATAGCTGCAAGAGACGCTGGGAAGCAAGTTGCTGGATTCTACTTGGGGAGGTGCTGACTCATAAAGTTGGAATCCTCAAGTTTCGTAAGAGTGTTCAAAGGCTCTGAGAATCATCCAAAGAGTATGATGACCGACAAATGACATATGTCCATAGAGCTGGCAGACATTGTGTTTGGCAAGCCCTTCTCACCTTGGCATAATTTCTTTCAATCTTCTTAGTGTCCCTTTCCCATTATGATAACATTCTAGCTTCTTCTAAGATTCTTTGAAATTGGTGAATTCTCACTGGGAGTTTTCCCTCCTTATGACTCAATGTCCTAATAAGCTGCTCCCATGGATACTGATGGAGTGTGTAGATTCTGTGAGGTTTGATGAGATGAGAAATTGTTTGAGAACCACTGCTCTGAGGTGATGAGAGGGAGACGGGTGTGTTAGGGTGGGGGGAGAAGATGGCAGATGGGAAG